>NC_139155.1:40928665-42128665 GCF_964270905.1 Leucopleurus acutus | reverse complement strand
TTTTTCTTAAATTCCATATATATGTGTTAGCATACGGTATTTGTCTTTCTCTTTCGGACTTACTTCACTCTGTATGACAGACTCTAGGTCCATCCACCTCATTACAAATAGCTCAGTTTCGTTGCTTTTTATGGCTGAGTAATATTCCATTGTATATATGTGCCACACCTTCTTTATCCATTCATCCGATGATGGACACTTAGGTTGTTTCCATCTCTGGGCTATTGTAAATAGAGCTGCAATGAACATTTTGGTACATGACTCTTTTTGAATTTTGGTTTTCTCAGGGTATATGCCCAGGCGTGGGATTGCTGGGTCATATGGTAGGTCTATTTGTAGTTTTTTAAGGCACCTCCATACTGTTCTCCATAGTGGCTGTACCAGTTCACATTCCCACCAGCAGTGCAAGAGTGTTCCTTTTTCTCCACACCCTCTCCAGCATTTATTGTTTCTAGATTTTTTGATGATGGCCATTCAGACTGGTGTGAGATGATATCTCATTGTAGTTTTGATTTGCATTTCTCTAATAATTAATGATGTTGAGCATTCTTTCATGTGTTTGTTGGCAATCTTATATCTTCTTTGGAGAAATGTCTATTTAGGCCTTCTGCCCAGTTTTGGATTGGGTTGTTTTTTATATTGAGGGGCATGAGCTGCTTGTAAATTTTGAAGAGTAATCCTTTGTGAGTTACTTCATTTGCAAATATTTTCTCCCATTCTGAGGGTTGTCTTTTGGTCTTGTTTATGGTTTCCTTTGCTGTGCAAAAGCTTTGAAGTTTCATTAGGTCCCATTTGTTTATTTTTGTTTTTATTTCCATTTCTCTAGGAGGTGGGTCAAAAAGGATCTTGCTGTGATTTATGTCATGGAGTGTTCTGCCTATGTTTTCCTCTAAGAGTTTTATAGTGTCTGGCCTTACATTTAGGTCTTTAATCCACTTTGAGCTTATTTTTGTGTATGGTGCTAGGGGGTGATCTAATCTCATACTTTTACATGTACCTGTCCAGTTTTCCCAGCACCACTTATTGAAGAGGTTGTCCTTTCTCCACTGTACATTCCTGCCTCCTTTATCAAAGATAAGGTGACCATATGTGCGTGGGTTTATCTCTGGGCTTTCTATCCTGTTCCATTGATCTATCTTTCTGTTTTTGTGCCAGTACCATACTGTCTTGATTACTGTAGCTTTGTAGTATAGTCAGAAGTCAGGGAGCCTGATTCTTCCAGCTCCGTTTTTCATTCTCAAGATTACTTTGGCTATTCGGGGTCTTTCTGTGTTTCCATACAAATTATGAAATTTTTTATTCTAGTTCTGTGAAAAATGCCAGTGGTAGTTTGATAGGGATTGCATTGAATCTGTAGATTGCTTTGGGTAGTAGAGTCATTTTCACAATGTTGATTATTCCAATCCAAGAACATGGTATATCTCTCCATCTATTTGTATCATCTTTAATTTCTTGCATCAGTGTCTTATAATTTTCTGCATACAGGTCTTTTGTCTCCTTAAGTAGGTTTATTCCTAGATATTTTATTCTTTCGGTTGCAATGGTAAATGGGAGTGTTTTCTTGATTTCACTTTCCGATGTTTCATCATTAATGTATAGGAATGCCAGAGATTTATGTGCATTAATTTTGTATCCTGCTACTTTACCAAATTTATTGATTAGCTCTAATAGTTTTCTGGTAGCATCTTTAGGATTCTCTATGTATAGTATCATGTCATCTGCAAACAGTGACAGCTTTACTTTTTCTTTTCTTATTTGGATTCCTTTTATTTCCTTTTCTTCTCTGATTGCTATGGCTAAAACTTCCAAAACTATGTTGAATAAGAGTGGTGAGAGTGGGCAACCTTGTCTTGTTCCTGATCTTAGTGGAAATGCTTTCAGTTTTTAACCACTGAGGACGATGTTGGCTGTGGGTTTGTCACATAGGGCCTTTATTATGTTGAGGAAAGTTCCCTCTTTGCCTACTTTCTGCAGGGTTTTTCTCATAAATGGTGTTGAATGTTGCCGAAAGCTTTCTCTGCATCTATTGAGATGATCATATGGTTTTTCTCCTTCAATTTGTTAATATGGTTTATCATATTGATTGATTTGCGTATATTGAAGAATCCTTGCATTCCTGGAATAAACCCCACTTGATCATGGTGTATGATCCTTCTAATGTGCTGTTGGATTCTGTTTGCTAGTATTTTGTTGAGGATCTTTGCATCTATGTTCATCAGTGATACTGTCCTGTAGTTTTCTTTCTTTGTGACATCCTTTTCTGGTTTTGGTATCAAGGTGATGGTGGCCTTGTAGACTGAGTTTGGGAGTGTTCCTCCCTCTGCTATATTTTGGAAGAGTTTGAGAAGGATAGGTGTTAGCTGTTCTCTAAACGTTTGATAGAATTTACCTGTGAAGCCATCTGGTCCTGGGCTTTTGTTTGCTGGAGGATTTTTAAGTACACTTTCAATTTCAGTGCTTGTGATTGGTCTGTTCATATTTTCTATTTCTTCCTGATTCAGTCTTGGCAGTTGTGCATTTCTCAGAATTTCTCCATTTCTTCCAGGTTGTCCATTTTATTGGCATAGAGTTGCTTGTAGTAATCTCTCATGATCTTTTGTATTTCTGCAGTGTCAGTTGTTATTTCTCCTTTTTCAGTTCTAATTCACTGATTTCAGTCTTCTCCCTTTTCTTTCTTGATGAGTCTGGCTAATGGTTTATCAATTTTGTTTAACTTCGCAAAGAACCAGCTTTTAGTTTTATTGATCTTTGCTATCATTTCTTCATTTCTTTTTCATTTATTTCTGATCTGATTTTTATGATTTCTTTCCTTCTGCTAACTTTGGGGATTTTTTGTTCTTCTTTCTCTAATTGCTTTAGGTGCAAGGTTAGGTTGTTTATTTGGGATGTTTCCTGTTTCTTAAGGTAGGATTGTATTGCTATAAACTTCCCTTTTAGAACTTCTTTTGCTGCCTTCCATAGGTTTGGGTCGTCTTGTCTCCATTGACATTTGTTTCTAGGTATTTTTTGATTTCCTCTTTGATTTCTTCAGTGCTCACTTCATTATCAAGTAGTGTATTGTTTAGCCTCCATGTGTTTGTATTTTTTACAGATCTTTTCCTGTAATTGATATCTAGTCTCATGGCGTTGTGGTCGGAAAAGATACTTGATACAATTTCAATTTTCTTAAATTTACCAAGGCTTGATTTGTGACCCAAGATGTGATCTATCCTGGAGAATGTTCCATGAGCACTTGAGGAGAATGTGTATTCTGTTGTTTTTGGATGGAATGTCCTATAAATACCAATTAAGTCCTTCTTGTTTAATGTACCATTTAAAGCTTGTGTTTCCTTATTTATTTTCATTTTGGATGATCTGTCCATTGGTGAAAGTGGGGTGTTAAAGTCCCCTACTATGAATGTGTTGCTGTCGATTTCCCCTTTTATGGCTGTTAGTAGTTGTCCTATGTATTGAGGTGCTCCTATGTTGAGTGCATAAATATTTGCAATTGTTATATCTTCTTCTTGGATCGATCCCTTGATCATTATGTAGTGTCCTTCTTTGTCTCTTCTAATAGTCTTTATTTTAAAGTCTGTTTTCTCTGAGAATTGCTACTCCAGCTTTCTTTTGGTTTCCATTTGCATGGAATATCTTTTTCCATCCCCTTACTTTCAGTCTGTATGTGTCTCTAGATCTGAAGTGGGTCTCTTGTAGACAGCATATATATGGGTCTTGTTTTTGTATCCATTCAGCCAATCTGTGTCTTTTGGTGGAAGCATTTAGTCCATTTACATTTAAGGTAATTATTGATATGTATGTTCCTATTCCCATTGTCTTAATTGTTTTGGGTTCGTTATTGTAGGTCTTTTCCTTCTCTTGTGTTTCTTTCCCAGAGAAGTTCCTTTAGCCTTTGTTGTAAAGCTGGTTTGGTGGTGCTGAACTCTCTCAGCTTTTGCTTGTCTGTAAAGGTTTTAATTTCTCCATCAAATCTGAATGAGATCCTTGCTGGGTAGAGTAATCTTGGTTGCAGGTTTTTCTCCTTCATCACTTTCAGTATGTCCTGCCACTCCCTTCTGGCTTGTAGGGTTTCTGCTGAGAGATCAGCTGTTAACCTTATGGGGATTCCCTTGTGTGTTATTTGTTGTTTTTCCCTTGCTGCTCTTCATATGTTTTCTTTGTATTTAATTTTTGAGAGTTTGATTAATATGTGTCTTGGAGTATTTCTCCTTGGATTTATCCTGTATGGGACTCTCTGTGCTTCCTGGACTTGATTAACTATTTCCTTTCCCATATTAGGGAAGTTTTCAACTATAATCTCTTCAACTATTTTCTCAGTCCCTTTGTTTTTCTCTTCTTCTTCTGGAACCCCTATAATTCGAATGTTGGTGCATTTAATGTTGTCCCAGATGTCTCTGAGACTGTCCTCAGTTCTTTTCATTCTTTTTTCTTTATTCTGCTCTGCAGTAGTTATTTCCACTATTTTATCTTCCAGGTCACTTATCCATTCTTCTGCCTCAGTTATTCTGCTATTGATCCCATCTAGAGTATTTTTCATTTCATTTATTGTGTTGTTCATCGTTGCTTGTTTCATCTTTATTTCTTCTAGGTCCTTGTTAAATGTTTCTTGCATTTTCTCTATTCTATTTCCAAGATTTTGGATCATCGTTACTATCATTATTCTGAATTGTTTTTCAGGTAGACTGCCTATTTCCTCTTCATTTGTTAGGTCTGGTGGGTTTTTACCTTGCTCCTTCATCTGCTGTGTGTTTTTCTGTCTTCTCATTTTGCTTATCTTACTGTGTTTGGGGTCTTCTTTTTGCAGGCTGCAGGTTCGTAGTTCCTGTTGTTTTTGGTGTCTGTCCTCAGTGGCTAAATTTGGTTCAGTGGGTTGTGTGGGGTTCCTGGTGGAGGGGACTAATGCCTGTGTTCTGGTGGATGAGGCTGGATCTTGTCTTTCTGGTGGGCAGGTCCACGTCTGGTGGTGTGTTTTGGGGTGTCTATGGACTTATTATGATTTTAGGCAGCCTCTCTGCTAATAGGTGGGGTTGTGTTCCTGTCTTGCTAGTTGTTTGGCATAGGGTGTCCAGCAGTGTAGCTTGCTGGTCGTTGAGTGAAGCTGGTTGCTGGTGTTGTGATGGAGATCTCTGGGAGATTTTCACTGTTTGATATTATGTGGAGCTGGGAGGTCTCTTGTTGACCAGTGTCCTGAAGTTGGCTCTCCCACGTCAGAGGCACAGCACTGAGTCCTGGCTGCAGCACCAAGAGCCTTTTATCCACACGGGTCAGGATAAAAGGCAGAAAAAGTAGAAAGAAAGAAAGAAAGAGAGAGAGAGAGAGAGGGCGGGAGGGAGGGAGGAAATGAAGGAAGGAAGAAAAGAAAGAAAGAAAAAGAAAGAAGAAGAGAAAGAAAGGGAGGGAGGAAGGAAGGAAGGAAAGAAAGAAAGAAGATAAAATAAAGTAAGATAAAATAAAATAAAGTTATTAAAATAAAAAATTATTATTAAGGAAAAAAATTTTTTTAAAAAGAAAAAAAAAAAACGGACGGATAGAACCCTAGGACAAATGGTGGAAGCAAAGCTATACAGACAAAATCTCACATAGAAGCATACACATACACACTCACAAAAAGAGGAAAAGGGGGAAATGTCATAAATCTTGCTCTCAAAGTCCACCTCCTCAATTTGGGATGACTCGTCGTCTATTCATGTATTCCACAGATGAAGCGTACATCAAGTTGATTGTGGAGCTTTAATCCGCTGCTTCTGAGGCTGCTGGGAGAGATTTCCCTTTCTCTTCTTTGTTTTCACAGCTCCCGGGGCTCAAGCTTTGGACTTGGCCCCACCTCTGCGTGTAGGTAGCCGGAGGGCGTCTGTTGTTCGCTCAGACGGGACGGGGTTAAAGGAGCTGCTGATTCGGGGGCTCTGGCTCCTCAGGCCGGGGTGAGGGAGGGGCACGGAGTGCGGGGCGGGCCTGCGGCGGCAGAGGCCAGCGTGACGCTGCACCAGCCTGAGGCGTGCCGTGCGTTCTCCCGGGGAAGTTGTCCCTGGATCCCGGGACCCTGGCAGTGGCGGGCTGCGCAGGCTCCCCGGAAGCGGGGCGTGGACAGTGACCTGTGCTCGCATACAGGCTTCTTGGTGGTGGCAGCAGCAGCCTTAGCGTCTCCTGCGCGTTTCTGGGGTCTGCGCTTTTAGCCGCGGCTAGCGCCCGTCTCTGGAGTTCCTTTAAGCAGCGCTCTTAATCCCCTCTCCTCGCGCACCAGGAAACAAAGAGGGAAGAAAAAGTCTCTTGCCTCTTCGGCAGGTCCAGACTTTTCCCCAGACTCCCTCCTGGCTAGTCGTGGTGCACTAACCCCCTGCAGGCTGTGTTCACGCCGCCAACCCCAGTCCTCTCCCAGCGCTCCGACAGAAGCCCGGGCCTCAGCTCGCAGCCCCGCCCTCCGCGGTGGGTGAGCAGACAAGCCTCTCGAGCTGGTGAGTGCCGGTCGGCCCTGATCCTCTGTGCGGGAATCTCTCCGCTTTGCCCTCTGCACCCCTGTTGCTGTGCTCTCCTCCGTGGCTCCGAAGCTTTCCCCCTGCGCCACCCGCAGTCTCCGGCCGCGAAGGGGCTTCCTAGTGTGTGGAAACCTTTCCTCCTTCACAGCTCCCTCCCACTGGTGCAGGTCCCGTCCCTATTCTTTTGTCTCTGTTGTTTCTTTTGCCCTACCCAGGTACATGGGGAGTTTCTTGCCTTTTGGGAGGTCTGAGGTCTTCTGCCAGCGTTCAGTAGGTGTTCTGTAGGAGTTGTTCCACGTGTAGATGTATTTCTGGTGTATCTGTGGGGAGGAAGGTGATCTCTGCGTCTTACTCTTCCGCCATCTTCTCGTCCCCTCGAAAGTCGTTGTTTTGTGTAAAAGACACTGAGGTGGTTGCAGGCAACACAACCTGTACCATTTGATCTAATTTCACAAAACTTCCCCTGTAAATGAGGAAAACCGTCAGGGGGAGTCTCACATGAGCGCTCGTTGTAAAAAGACATCACGTGATGAGCAGCGTGCTTACTCGGAGCAGCCTTGCCTCTGGTGAGTTGTCCTAAGTAGCCCCCCTCCTGCGTTTGAGAAGGAAGGCTCCTTTTCAGTTGCTGCCCTAGGACTTTGGATGCATATACATATTTAAGCAAAGCTAAAAGGAGATAATTAATGTCCTTCCTCAAAAATTAAAATTGTGGCACGCTAGTTACAGGCTAGTTGCCAGCAGTATTACTCAAGCCTCCGGCATCACAGTCTTCATTGGAGCTTTTAAAAATAGGTACAGATTTCCCACCCCAGATGTACTGATGGGTGATCTCCAGGAGTTGAGCCCAGGAATTTGTATTTTTAGATGCTTCCCCATCGTGCTCATGTCCAGCAGGATTAAGAACCCTGCCTTCCTTACCTTTTCTGACAAAGGGAATGTTGGGAGCACTCTTGTCAGTAATGGCAGAAGCATAACCAAGTTAGTTACCTCCAAAAAACTGGTCCTTAATTTTTGTTGAGTGTTGGGCCTGTGCTTTTATCAATTCAGTATTCATGCAGCATCGCCTCCGTGCCACACACTATCCTAGATGCCAGAGAGCCTGCATTGTAGAGACCATACAGAGAGTTTTTCCTCAGTCAAGCAAATCATTGAACATACTCTGGCTCTGATAGGTTTCTAAGAGCTTTGCAAATATTGTTTCACTTAACCCTCCCAGCAGTCCTATTATAAGGTGGGTACCATTATTATTCTTATTTTAAAAAGGGTTTAGGAAACTGAGAGGCAGTGAAACTAAGTAATTTCCCCAGTTTTACATGGTGTGGTTAAGTAATTGGCTCACCTGCAAATCCTTCTCAGAAAAATTCACACACGTACAATTTTTTACATGAAATTTGGGGGCTCCGTAGACTCTCATGGATATCAAGTTAAAGACTCCTGTCCTGGAAGGTGACAGCTACAATACTGTGAGTAAACACGACTCCCCATCAGCATCACTGAGTTCTGAATACAAACAGTTCTTTTACTTGATTGACCCTTTTCTTGCTGTAGTTTATCCATAGAGTTTCTGTCCCCTTACATCCCTGGACTTCTTGCTTGTCTTTTCCTGTCTTTGATTACGTATTGGATGACTGATGTATTTTGGACATTTCATTGACTACCCTTCTAATTTTGTTACTTCTAGATTACCTACATTCCTTCAATATGTGAGGGATATTTTCCTAGCATCAGATAATTTTCAGTTGACTGACACCACGTGCCTTCTCATCGTTCTAAGTTTTCCCAAGAATGTTACCACTGAAATTCAGCTTTAGTTAAGATCTGTCTGATTTAGTTTTCTGCTCTTTGAGATCTTTATTTTGGTTCTTATTGGCTTATTCTGCCTGTAATACAGTACTGTCCTATATTCGTTTTAATTACTTGTAGGGATCCCATGTATATGCTAACTCAAAATTATAGGAGTTGGTCTGTTGATTTGCGGTCTAGATTTCAGGCGGTCAGAGTTTTCCTTTGTGTGGTTATGTGGTGTGCTGTGAACGTTTCCTTCTATGCCTTATGCCACCTTAAATCTATTTTCCCATGAAAATAATAAAATGTTTACACGTATGTTTTATACAGTGCTGTTTTCCATATGAGATATATATATATTATATACATAGATGATATTTAATAATATTAAATATATTTAATAATATTCTTATTAATCAGCTAGCTGAAATTTGGCTGCCAGTGGGTAGATTCTGTGTGTTCTCCATCTAACCTGGTATCAGTGGTATCTCTGCTTGATCTGGCCCCAGGAGACCTTATTCCTAGCTGATTATTCTGCTCTAAATTCATCTGTAGTGTAGTTATATTATTCTGTTCCTCTCACTATAATATAAGTTGTGGTTTAATTTGAACCCATCTTAGGGAAAGTTGAAAGAAAAGAGACTAATTATGAAGGAAGGGTCCTCTATCTTCCTTTCTCAGCCTTCTGAATTTTAGTGAAGAACGCAATGATCAAATACCCAAAAAGTGTATTCAATTTTATTTCCCTTTCATTTTGAGGATTTAATTTAACTAAAAGGTTGAAGAATATTTTACTGAGGTATTTTCCTGTTATAGCGGTATTTCCTCACTCAAATATGTTTCTTCCTCTGGGAATGTTCTCTCTTCTGCTCATCTGTGTAATTGCCTGTACTCTAATTTAACTTCATTTAGAGCAGCATATTCCCCTACCATCTGATGCTGACATTGTAACTTAGTATGACAGGAAATAGTGATTTACAGTATTGTTGATTGCAATTCTGATAAACTTTACCTTATGACCTGAACATTAGGCTGGGTTATTTCTTGATATTCTACACTCACTTTTTATGGAATATCTTTACAGTAAGAGATCTACGTGAAAGAATTTTTAAAAGTCTTGCCTCACATGAATGTAATCTAGTAGAATCAACTTTGATGACCCCAAATATGTTTATTTAGTGAAATTTCCATCTTGTCTTAGGTTAGACACTTAGATATTGTACTAAAATATGGTGATGGACACCTTTTACATTGGGTTAATAGAACTTAATCTTTGGAAGTCATTTCCATTTCAAGATTTTACAACATACCCATCTTCCATTGATCTTAATTATTTGGTGATGTTGCATCCTTTAAGGACTATGTAATTTTCTATTATAAGGACATACTTCTACTTTCTGACTTTAAAAAATTTAGGTCTTATACATTGTTTTGCTTTTCAGCCCATTTTTTTTTAAGCTTTTTAGTATGCAATCTCCCTTACTTACAGAATAAAAATCAATACTTTTTAAACAGAAGTAGAGTTTATTTTAGTTATGATTATAAAAGCAGTAGGAAAACTAATGCATCACAAACTATGGTTTATGGTTTATATAAGCTAAACAGGATACTTAGTGATTATAAAATTAATTTTATGCATTTACTTCTATGAATACTATATTTGGTGAGAAATCCAAGTTGTACCTTTCATGTTTTGTGGTTGAACAATAATTTAATATTTCTAATTTCTGTTCAGGTTGGGCATGTCAAGAGAGGACTCTATAAAACTCACATCTGGACCAAACAATGATGGAGCTGAAAGTAGTTCTTCATGCGGGACCTCTGGCCTTCCTGGTCTATCTGCACAGACGCCCTTGAAAGAACAACAGCCAAAAAGCATGAAAAGTCCAACTTCTCCGGAGCCTGATTTCTGTGCTACACTTTGTCCCATGGTAGACGTAGGTAAAGATGTAATGACAGAGTCAGAATCAGAGGACATCCTGATCCCCGAAGAATCTGTGATTCAGGAAGAAATTGAGGAAGAGGTAGAGACTAGCATCTGTGAGTGCCAGGATGAGAATCACAAGACAATACCTGACTTTTCTGAGGAGTCAGAAAGTCCAGCCAACTCTCATGAGGAGCCCCAAATAGCACCTCCTGAAGATAACTTGGAATCCTGTGTTATAATGAATGATGTTTTAGAAACTTTGCCTCATGTTGAAGTTAAAGTGGAAGAGAAATCAGAATCAACCCAGGAAGAGATGTCAGTTGTCATTGATCAGCTAGAAGTCTGTGACTCTCTCGTTCCTTCCACTTCATCTGGGACTCATGTCAATGACACAGAACATAAGGAGCCAGAAACTGCACTAGAGACCAACACTCCAAAAATTAAAACCGGGTCATCGTCTTTAGAAGGCCAGTTTCCAAGTGAAGGAATCGCTGTAGATATGGAGCTGCAGAGTGATCCTGATGAACAGCTTTCTGAAAATGCTTGCATCTCTGAAACGTCCTTCTCTTCTGAGAGCCCAGAGGGAGCCTGTACCAGCCTGACATCCCCAGGAGGGGAAACCCAATCCACTTCAGAAGAATCATGTACCCCAGCCTCCCTCGAGACAACGTTTTGTTCTGAGGTGTCCAGCACTGAAAATGTGGACAAATATGATCAGCGAAATGCCACTGATGAAAATCTTCATGCATCTTTGATGTCAGAAATCTCTCCAATATCCACTTCACCTGAAATATCAGAAGCGTCTTTGATGTCCAATTTACCGTTAACATCTGAAGCATCCCCAGTGTCAAATTTACCTTTAACATCAGAAACCTCGCCCATGTCTGATTTACCTTTGACATCAGAAACTTCTTCAGTGTCTTCCATGCTTCTCACGTCTGAGACTTTTATATCCAGTTTGCCACTTCCTTCAGAAACATCTCCAATTTCCAGTTCTTCCATGAATGAAAGAATGGTGCATCAACAAAGAAGGTCAACTTCCATATCTGAAGAACCACTCTCCCCCCAGAAAGATGAAGGCTCTGCCCCTGCCAAGCCCCTGGGAGAGAGCCTTACCTCTCAGCAGAAGCCTCTATCAAATACTCCTGAGCCTATCAAAATGGGTTCTTCTTCCATTGCTCCTGAAGCATATTCATCAGAAGAATTGCACAATAAGACCCTGAATCAGCAGCCTTGTAAATCACATGTTGAAACTGAGAAGCCTTATCCCGCTTCAATTCCAGAACTTCCTTCTACAGAAATGACAAAAGTTAAAAATCATAATGTCCTGCAAAGAACAGAAAAGAAAGCGATGTCTTCACCATTGGAATTACCTGTCTTTTCTGAAGAGACAGAGAGTAAGGGAAATGAGCTCCCATCAGCTAAATTACAGGACAAGCAATACATCTCATCGGTGGATAAGGCTTCATTTTCAGAAGGCTCTAGAAATAAAATGCATAAGCCAGGGAGCTCACAGAATCGGTTGGAGACCTCTCATACTTCCAAGTTGTCAGAGCCCTCCAAGTCCCCAGATGGGGTAAGAAATGAAAGTAGAGAATCTGAGATATCGAAGAGGAAAACCGCAGAGCATCACAGCTTTGGGATCTGTAAGGAGAAGAGGGCTAGGATAGAAGATGACCAGTCAAGCCGGAGCATCTCATCCAGCAGTCCATCTGAGAAAGAACAGCCTCCAAGAGAGGAACCAAGGGTTCCACCTCTCAAGGTATGGTATTTTTTTTTTAAAAAAAAGGAAATTCCATAGATAGGCTTTTTCTATTTAGATACTTAAGTTTTCAAAAATAAATGTAGCAGTTTATAATCTAATACTCCCAGCACCAGTCTAATATTAAATGATCCTTTTTCAGACTGCGTTGAGCTCATACAATAAGTTTAGATAGATGTACATATTTAGACCTTGGCATTTAAGGAAAAAGAAGGGCGGAGGGAGAACAGGCCCTGGAGGAGCCCACAGGCCACCGAGATACAGGGTCTCTGGGGGACTCCACAGTGTAGGACAGAGACCTATATAAACTTGGAAAAATTTGAAAGATAATTCAACATCCTATAAAAGTTCAGTAGGACTAGAGAAAGCAGTAGTCAAAAGTCAGAGGCTTGCCCTCAAGAAATGAAGGTACGTGTTATCTCCTCATTCATTTTCCAACAAATGTTGAACACCCCCTCTGCCTAACAGAGAGGAGCTAGCTTCTGAAAGAGCCTCATTAAATATTTCTTGAATAAATCAATGAAATCACTTCACAAACCCTGAGGAAAATGCTATAGATACATAGGTATACAAATCCTACTATTTTATATCCAAAATAATAAAGTATTTAACTTCACACAGTAATAAAGCCTGTAGACAAACATTCCTATTTATATATTTTATTTTGATCCCAGGTAGATTTTAACTCTCAGAAAACAACTCTTGTATATAAATTGACTCTGCCTAACTAAACTAAAAATTAAGGTTAACTCAAAGAATTACAGACATACTCAAGATTTGTTTTTCTTAATCTTTCTCTTTATTTTGCTCTGCTCTGACATCTACTTTTAATATGTGACTCATGATCTCCCTAAGGTTGAGTTTTAGGGGTGTGATTGTAATTATTCTATTTAATAAAGCAGTCCCTGTTAAATAAGGTTCTAGAGATATAAAAGATGAATATTAAGCTCCCATTAAAACCCTGCTATGCATTTTAATTTCTGAAGCAATGAAAAGAAAAATATAAGCATGCTTTCCATAGGAAATAATTTTAAACATTTCAGTCTAATTTTTTTGTCAAAAGCTTATTTTCAAAGTGATATACACTTTAGGTAAAGATAGATGGAAAGAGAGATACAATAAATATATTTAATGTTTGTTAGGCTTCATGTTTTTAATTTTTTAAACTAAGGGAAATATTTAAAAGGTAAAACTGAATTCCTTTTCTAAATTCATCTATCACTGGAACCTTTGGATTAGAAGAGAGCCATCAGAAATTTGAAAATGCGAAACGAGATAGCTCCGGAAGATAAACCATCTACCAAAGTGCTAAAGCATAATTCCAAATTGACACGATCCTGTAGTATGTGTCAGGTATTTATAATGTCAATATATGTAAATGCACATATGTTAAGAAGAGAGGTGTAAGTTTTCTAGGAAAAATTTTTCTAGAGGAAGAAATATAAGGAAATACAGTACGTGTCAACAGCACAGAATGGGGAGCCCAAAGGCTCTGTCACTCCCTAGTTATATGAACCCAAGGCAGCCCATCTCCAGGGGCTCAGTTTTTTCAACTGTAAACGAAGGGCTTTAACTAGATCCCTGCCAGCTCTACAAATCTGTGACTCTGGGAATATTCTTAGTGACTGAAGCATCATAGGCATTGCTCTGGGATGTTTGTTGTTAGGTCTTGTGCCTCACGAATTTGGTGATGACTGAGTCTCTTAATTAGATGAGTGGGTGAACAGTGTGGGTTGGGACATTTACTAAATTCAGCGGATTGTAAATTTCCAATATCAAGTAAGCTGCCCAACCCATACTCTCTTTTGGAGGCAGAAAACTACAGTTGCCCTTGCTTTCAAGAAAACGTAATAATAATAATAAAATCCCTTTGGAAAGCAAAGCACTTTCACAAGTATAGTCTCATTCCATCTTTATAACACCTCTGTGAAAGAAATAGACCAGAAATAACTAGTCTTACTGTTTACAGTTTACAAAGTCATATTGTATGCTTATTTTATATATATATATATATGGCGGCACGCTAGGTGGTATGGGACCACATAAAACCTACAGAGTCTCTGACTCGGGGAGATTATTGGAGAAACTGAAGTACACAGTGATTTGCCTAGGTTCACAGCATTCCTTTGTGTCAAGCCAGGCTGAGAATTCTAGTCTTCTGACCCTTGGTTAGGGCTTTTTTCCTTTTTCCTTTGTGTCAACTTAAGACAGATAAATTAAGGCAGATAAATTCAAATAGAGTTTTGAATATCTCTATTCTTCCTGGCTGGCCTGAGTATCTTCATGCCAGCCAGGGAGATAAGTTGAAAGCGGACTATTTCTAACTCTTTTTAGCTCACCTCATTTTAAGAAGCCTGGGTTTTGTTTCCATTTATATGAGGCTGTAAAAGACGTTTCATTTCCATGCCAAATGAAGTCACCGGTTAATATTTTATGGATTGAAAACAGAGGTTAAAATTTTAAATTTTCACATTCGTGCTGCGTTTATTGCTGCTTTATACCCCAAAGGCCCATTCAGGGTATTAGGTGCCGTTCTTGCCCCCTTAGGAGAGGATGCGGCTACTCCCCGCCCTCGCGTGCCTGTGTCCCCACGTCCCTCTGTGATCACGTACACATGCGCCTTGTCTGTGATCGTGTACACGCACTTTATCTTTCGATTTTCCCCCTTCCTGTAGATACAGCTTTCCAAAATCGGGCCACCCTTTATTATCAAGAGCCAACCAGTCTCCAAACCAGAGGCTCGCGCGTCATCTGGCACATCGGTCAGTGGCGGGAGGAACACGGGAGCCAGGACCCTGGCGGACATCAAGGCCCGAGCCCAGCAAGCAAGGGCCCAGCGAGAGGCAGCAGCAGCGGCAGCCGTGGCGGCGGCCGCGAGCATCGTTTCGGGAGCTATGGGGAGCCCAGGAGAGGGCGGAAAAGCCAGAACTCTGGCGCATATCAAGGAGCAGACGAAGGTGAAGCTCTTCGCAAAGCATCAGGCCCGAGCCCACCTCTTCCAGAACACTAAAGAGCCCCGGTTGCCTCCGCTCGGCTCAAAGGAAGGGCCTCCAAGCTTAGAAGTCTCTTCTGCCCCTGAAACAAAAATCGAAGGCTCGCCTGGTGTCATCATTGTCAATCCAAACTGCCGATCTCCCAGCAACAAGGCTGCGCACCTCCGGGAGCCCACCACTGTACTACAGCAGTCTCTCAACCCGACCAAACTTCCAGAAATTGCCACGGACTTATCTGTGCATAGTTCTGACGAAAACACACCTGTGTCACACTTGTCTGAGAAAATTGTTTCATCTACCTCTTCTGAAAATAGCAGTGTGCCCATGCTTTTTAATAAAAATCCCATCCCCGTGTCTGTCTGCAGCACTGCTATGTCGGGAGCAATTAAAGAACATCCCTTTGTGAGTTCTGTTGATAAATCCTCTGTCCTAATGTCTGTTGACAGTGCAAACACTACAATTTCTGCTTGTAACATAAGCATGTTAAAAACCATCCAGGGAACGGACACTCCATGCGTAGCCATTATACCAAAATGTATTGAGAGCACCCCTCTTCCGGCCACCACGGAGGGCTCCAGCGCCGCGAGCCCCCGGGATGACACGCAGTTACTGGCACCCAGCAGCAGCGCTGGCAGCCTAGTCTCCAGTCAGTACACCTCTGTGCCAACTCCCTCCATTGGAAGCAACTTGCCAAACCATCTCTCCACTAGCTCTGTCTTGATTCCCCCAACGGGAATGAACAACAGATTTCCTTCTGAGAAGATAGCCATGCCTGGGAGCGAAGAACAGGCCACCATGTCCATGGGCACCACTGTGAGAGCCGCCCTCGGCTGCAGGGACCCCGTCGCAGTCACTGACGCCCTGGTGGCACGCCCACCTGTCGCAGCGTTTACTGCAAGCATGCTGACTGTAAACTCTTATGACAGTCCTCCCACGTTAAGTGCTGAAAGCTTGGACAAAACTTCAGGGACTCGGAACAGGGCAGACACTTCTGGGAGACCTCAGCCGCCCCCGGGGGGCTTCGCACCAGCAGCCATAAACCGCTCGATTCCGTGTAAAGTCATCGTCGACCACAGCACCACGCTGACCTCTACGTCATCTCTGACTGTCTCTCTTGAGAGCACAGAAGCCGGCGTGGACCTCCAGAGCAGGTCCGGGAGGACGGAAGCAGCCGTTCAGCCCGTGGCGTGTCCGCAGGTGTCTGTCATCAGCAGGCCTGAGCCGGTTGCAAGTGAAGGCGGAGATCACAGTCCCAGTTTCATTGCTGCTTCCGCGGCAAAACAAGACAGTCAAACGATGCAGGCCACCTGCCCGGGTCTCCGTGAAGGACCCCTCGTGGTTCCAGATAACTTAAACGCGGGGACTCCTCTGAGTCTCAGCTTTGCTGAGCAGGCGCATGGCATAACCACGTTCAAAAGTGAAGCCGACACGACCTGTAGCCATCAGTATAACCCGGGCAGCCGGATCTGCTGGGGCGAGGACGGGGTGAGGAGTGCGGGACAGCCTCTGCTCAGCCACCCTGGTTCCAATAAACAGAAGGAATATCTGGAGCAGGGCTGTCCGAAGGCCATCAAGACCGAGCACGCCAGCTCCTCGCATGTGGCGGAACTTCACCCCAGGAATCTCATCACAAGCGTCCCTCTCCCAGTGAAGTCCGAACCTCACGACGTGGACAGGGGCTTTAGGATGGACGCCGACGACTTCCCTGGCCCTGAGCTGCATCCTCCAGCTGCAGGGGCAGCCCCGAGTGTGCAACAGACGCAGACCGTGCAGGCCCCCGCCTCCGGTCCCATGGAAGAGGCCATCTCTCTGGCTACAGACACCCTGAAAAGAGTTCCCAGTGCAGGGAGCTCCAGCTGCCGTCTGTCATCGGTGGAGGCGAACAATCCCCTCGTCACACAGTTGCTCCAGGGCAACTTGCCTTTGGAAAAAGTGTTGCCCCAGCCCAGACTGGGAGCCAAGCTCGAAATCAACAGGCTTCCTCTGCCTCTTCAAACTACCTCAGTGGGTAAAACAGCCCCCGAGAGGAACGTGGTTGAAATGCCCCCTAGCTCTCCCAATGCAGACGGGAAAGGCTACCTGGCAGGAGCTCTCGCACCACTACAAATGAGGAAGCGGGAGAACCACCCCAAGAAGAGAGTCGCCAGGACCGGGGGGGAACACACTCAAGTGAAATGTGAGCCAGGGAAGTTGTTGGCGGACCCAGATGTGAAAGGGGTGCCGTGTGTCATCAGCTCCGGCATGAATCAGCTGGGACTCAGCCAGCCGCTGAAGCAGGAGTGGCTGAACAAGCACCCTGTGCAGAGCAAGATGGCTCACAGCCCTGAGGTCAAACAGCAGAAGCGGCTGCTCCCCTCGTGTAGCTTCCAGCAGAACCTGTTTCACATCGACAAGAACGACGGCTTCCACCCCGACGCTGGGACCTCCCACAGACAGCAGTTTTACCAAATGCCTCTGGCTGCCAGGGGCCCCATTCCTACCGCGGCTCTGTTACCAGCCTCTGCCAAAGCCCCCGTGGGCTGTAACACGTTTTCCTTCAATAGGCATCTTGAGCAAAAGGGACTGGGAGAGGTTAGCCTTTCCTCAGCACCTCACCAGCTAAGGTTAGCCAATATGGTGCCCCCCAGCATGCCCATTAAAGAAGGTGATGACATGGGGGGGACCCCGCACGGGGTGCCGCACAAAGCACTAGTGCACCCCCCGCCCCCTCCCCCCTTGGCTCTGCCCCCACCTCCCCCGCCGCCGCCGCCACTACCTCCACCTCTTCCTAATCCAGAAGTCCCCTCCGATCAAAAACAACCGCCAGTTACCATGGAAACCACTAAGAGACTTAGTTGGCCACAGTCCACGGGCATATGTAGCAATATAAAATCGGAACCTCTTTCTTTTGAGGAAGGTTTAGGCAGCAGCTGTGAACTGGGCATGAAACAAGTTTCCTATGACCAGAATGAAATGAAAGAACAGTTGAAGGTGTTTGCGCTGAAAAATGCAGATTTCTCTTCCTATTTGCTTTCTGAGCCACAGAAGCCTTTTACCCAATTAGCTGCTCAGAAAATGCAGGTGCAGCAACAACAGCAGCTCTGTGGAAATTTTCCAACAATACACTTCGGTAGCACGAGCTTCAAAAGGGCAGCATCTGCAATTGAAAAGTCCATTGGGATTTTGGGAAGTGGCTCCAATCCCACCACGGGTCTGCCTGGTCAGAACGCTCAGATGCCCGTGCAGAACTTTGCCGACAGCAGCAACGCGGATGAGTTGGAACTGAAATGCTCTTGCCGGCTGAAAGCCATGATTGTGTGCAAAGGCTGTGGGGCCTTCTGCCACGACGACTGCATAGGGCCTTCTAAACTCTGTGTAGCTTGCCTGGTTGTGCGATAAGAGCTGAGTGAAAGATGCAGTATCCCTTTTCACCACGGAAAAGCCAAACGGCGTCAGCAACAACAAATTGAACAGCTCAGTCGTTTATAGCGTGCTAATTTATTTTACTTTGGAACAGATGATCTTTTCTCTAGATGATTATTTTCTTGCGTTTCTGGGAAAGGAGAGATCGCATTCCAGCCGAGGGGCTCAACAGCATGTCTTTTACATATTTAGTTGCCATTTGCAGCTTTGGAAAGTTTCTATTCGTGTGTATACAGGTCACTCCCAATTTGTTTCTTTCTTTTTTTAATCCAGGTGTAGATAGGAAAAGGACATTTTAAACTACTTAATGGTAACCAGCAATGGAGATGTGGAGAGAGATCGGTAACAGCAATTTAAGGTGGTGATGCATTCTTCTGTAGATTAACCATTACAGCGAGGGTTCCAACCGTTGACTCCTTTGGACCTACCTTTACCATAGTGGTTACATCATATTTGGAAAAGGGAATCTGATTTCAGTGTATGATTCCATGTATTTACTCATATCACAAAAGGTATTAAAGGAGGTATGCCATTAATGAACTCCACTGTCCTTATTCTCTTTCCTCCCTTTTGACTCTTTTCAGAGACTGGCAGATTCTCTGGATCTGCCTTGGACATGGTACACATATTGTAGTGAAATGTCTTTTCCACCTGAAATTGCAGTGTGGGCCTCATGCCCAGCAATCTGGTTCAAGCCCTTTGACACCCGAGACTGTAAGATCAGTTGGACAACAGAGAGCCATAGGCCCAGAGGATTTCAGAGCTTCATGTGTGGCTTCTAAGAGCAAGTATGAAAAAAAATGTCCTAAAATTCAAAGCAAACAAGTAAAATGCTGTGTATGCAAACACACCTAAATGCGTTGGTGATGTAAATATCGGTCCATTCTATTCACTCTAATACAATTACTAGATATTAAAATTGGGGGGAAATAATCGTAACCCTTTATTGGTGACACCAGTGTATTCTGGCTTCCGACTTTGCAGAGGTTGGCCACCTCTCTTTTTAAAGTGTCATTGATGATGAGAGGGACTATAGAAGGCTGAAGTGTCAACATTTTTCTGAACAGTTTTTTCCTCATGAGTCACGATCTATGTAATTATATTTGACTCTAAACTAGCCCTTATTTTAAAAAATCGTTCTGGGTGTTGCATGTTTTGTTTCCCACCCCCGCCCCCCCTTCAGGTGAATTCAGTGCATTCTTCATATTTGGGGGAGTGGAACTGCTTTTGAAAAAGGGATACTGCATCTTACAACTATTGTCAGTGTTTATCCAGAAGTCTGGGTGTTGAGTATTTGAGCTCCATTCCATGTACTGTGGCCACCCTCATGCCAGAGAACAGCTGTAGTTCAGCAGGCTCTGTTCCCTAAAGCAAGTTCAAAAGCACATGCACACTGTGGGGAGATGAAAGAACAAAGACCATGTCCATTTAACTTCAGATTACAGAGCACAAAATGTGGAGTACCATTAACCCACTGGTTGATTGTGGCTGTAGAATTTTAAAAACTATGGGGGGAAAATCTTCTGTATCCAGGGTAAGAATTTGACAGCTGTTTTCACAAGGGATCATCCTAATCAATGTTAACTTTTGACATTCCCTTAAAATCTGTCTTAAAAATTAACTGGAACGAGCAGAAATTTCATTCCTGGGGGGGAAAAAAAAACTTGTAATTTTTTTTTTATAGTAATCAACCATGGTATATTTTTTTCCTCCATATTTATTATTGTGATGTTGCCAAATATCATTAGGTGACAGAGATGTCATTTTTACTAACACATTGCTGATAGTGAAAGATACTTTATCTTAGGAAGAAAGCAAAGCAAAGAAGGCCTACCTCCGCGGCTGAGATTCGGTGCTTCAGTTGCTGTCACTTCTGTTTTTCACGTTAAAATTAACAGAATTAACGACTGAGAATATTAGCAATGTGCTTAACCAGCCCTTCCCAAGGAAGGCAGTGTTAGTTCCAGCAGATCCTAGTTCACGGTGCACCAGGTGGTTTGGGTGGTGTCCTCGTCAGCGGTATCTCTGTGGTCTGCTTGGCTCTGATGTCATCTTGGTTCAGAAGGGCATGCTCTAGTTTCACAGAGGGGCACCCCTATAATATAGACACTTGCATGCCAGCTCCTTCTGCCAAATTCAGTTGCCGCTCTACCAGTGTCAGATACTGTCTACACCAGCAGATTCAACACTACCACATCAGTAACTGACACCGAGTTGAAACTGTGGTCTTCACAACCTCTGCACTCTGCATATGAGGCAAAATTATCAGTTCCATCATTGTGGGATACTGCGTGCAAATTACTGGGAATACAGAAAAGTATCCTTCTCTATGTTCTGATTTTTCTCATAATAAGTTTGGAAAATCAATTGCTGATCACACGTGGATTGTACCACCCTGGTCCAAAGAGCGTAATATTTCTCTGCCCTTGCTCTTTTTTGCCCCGGTTTAAATTCCTAGTGTTTGCATATGGTTTATATTACTGAAAAATTAATATCTTTGGGCTAGAAGAATGGAAAGAAAAATTCAGAAGTAAAAAGTGGGTCAGATATGTTACAAGTGGCCATTGAATATATATACAAACCCCAGTATATTTGGATTAGGCGAGCAGGTTCTTAGTTTCCTGATATCCACAGATATCTGCCTATGTGCAAATGGAGTATGTTATTTACTACATGGTTATTGTGGTGTAATGTGCAAATTTTAGTGTGTGCATTATCCTGATGATTGGACACTGGGATATCCCTATCAGGAATAGAGCTTGCACATCTAACATGTAATTTTTAATTATTATTTTCACAACGGATGTATTTCCCTAAGTAGCACTTTTGGAACAGGGGAAGGAAGAAAACTGCTATTCCCTGATCCCCCTCCTATACAGTATGCATATGCCTGAGGTTGTATAAAGACATTTAGGTAGTTAATGGACATGTTAATACAAACGTTCTGATGCAAATTCATTTTCAGAATGAAAATATTTTTCCTTCCCCAAAGTGAGAATAGCAGAAATGTCCGTGACCTGAGCACCGTAGTTATATGGACTATTTTCCTGCTAAGGTCTAGTTTGAAGAAAAAACTTGAAAACAAACCTTTGAGGTTGAGCCTGGTTGCTATAAAGACTTTGTGGTGGCATGTGTTTCTGGGATGAGCTATGGAAGGTTTAGCTGACTTCTAGAGCTTGGATATTCTTATTCATCCAAAATAAACAGATACAAACAAGCTGGTGTGTACAGTGCTTCATAAAGAAGCCAAGAGTAAGAATACACGATGCTACAGCCCCATGCCCTTTACAAACACTCACACAATTTCAAAAGGGGAAGTTACTGTGGCCTTGGTTTCCCAGTTCCTCCCGGGTCTGGTCCAGTCCCAGGTGACAGAAGCTGAAGCGCCGTTAAGGGTTGCATCCTCTCAGTGGTGTGGAAGTCAGCACCGCGCTAGCCGCCTGGAGAGAGTGAGCCCGCTGAACACGCAAAGCCCAGAGTCACTGTCCATGTTTCTAGAGAACAATGTGAAGAGTCCTAGGAAAGGAACTCATCAGACTGTCAGGGGCCTATGTAGCCAAAATGTCACTGAATATAAAAATCTTGTCTTCGGTCCTCATGCTTTGTCACTGTAAAGCAAACAAAAAGCGTTTTTACTATAATTTAAAGGAGCTGCTTTTTTATAGCACATACTATTTCGCTTTGTACCCTATTTGATAGTTGCAGAATAATTTAGACTGTAGAAAAACTTTGTTGTATTTGTACTGTTCATGAATGTTTCAAAAAAAAAAAAGTGCTTTACTTGCTTGCCATAATTTTTCTTGTACTGCTGTATTTTTCCCCCTGGCTTCATGGAAACCTAATCTGATTCCTCTTTTCAGTACAGTTTTTTGTTTGTTGTTGTTGTTTTTTAATGTGTGTTTGTGAGTATTTTTTTCCTTTGGTCAGTATTCTGAATGTTTACATCTGTTTAACATTAGCCATGTAATGCCTTTTTTAAAAGGCGGTATTACTCTTACAGTGTTACAGCAAAATGTGAATCAACCCAAACATAACATGCATGACAAACACAGATGGGGGGGCAAAGGCCCTGAACGTACAAAGACATTTTATATCAGCATACAGAAAAGTCAAACCCTTCTTCAGTCCTCTACCAAAGAATATATTATTCCCACAGGAAAAACTCAGAAAAGGTGTGTAAAATCCTCAGAAGGGGAGCAGTTGAATCAGTAAGACTGCTACAATTTAATACTGTTATGCTTGCTTTGATACCTGACAAAATGTGACGGAGTGCAACAAGCATTGAAACGATTTTTAGACAGTGTTTTGTTTAGAATTCAGGGATCATGCATTCTTTAATGGTGCTGTTTGTTTTTTATTTCTTTTCTACAAAGAAAAAAAAAAGTGTTGCCTACAAAAGTGACTGCTCACGATACCATAAGTTAAATGAAATGAAATGTTTGTCTCTTCATGTTTCTCTGTTTTTCCCTTTCTCTAAAGTAACAATTTGGGTTTCAATATTAAACTATTCTGGGAGAAAATAAAGAAATTAAACCTTCAATTATTGTCATCTTTAATTTTTTATGAAATGAGGTAGTTATATACACATAAAAGATACTACTAAATACATTCAAACTTTTACTTAACAAAAAGTTTATAAGGAGAACAAACCATATGCTCTTAACCTTTCTACCCTTCTTGGTATGGTGAATTGTCAACATACAATTATAACTATTTGTTGAGACCTCTTTGAAATTAACCATGTCTATTGTACTGTGCTTATTTAAAATTATATTTGAACCTTTTTGTTTTGTAAAGATGTTGTTAATTCTTTATACCAAAAGACAGGTAAGTCAAGCAAATTGTTACTACCATATTTAATTTTAACTTTAAGATGAATTACCTCTCAAAATTCTTTTTTAAAAGAATTGCTCTGGTTAGTTTTTCTTATCTTGCATTAAATATTACAGCTAGAGTGATTTGAATAAAATGCTGTGAACCATTAGAACAAAGTTGCCTCAGTTATATTTACATTGGTTAAGAAAATATTCATATCTTTACAGTGAGATGAATCTGAAAGCATTAAACATAACTGGCTGTTAAATCTGAGTTCAGCTGTTTTTATCTACATGGAAAATGCTATCTTTAGCCACCAGATGGCAAAAGAGGGTGCTTACTTTGCAGGAAAAAAAGAACTAAAAACATGTTTCTTCCTCCTCATAAATTATGATAATGATGAAAGTACAGCTTATTCAGGTAAGACAATGGAAGATAGATACTTCTAAGTTTCATTAAGTTATTTTCACTATAATACTGGCATTCCTTTTTTTGTCCTATTTTTTCTATTAAAATATTTACAGAATGCATTCTTAATTTTATTTAGCGTTGTGGAAATTTTTTATTGTTTTCATTGCATTACTCCCCAGGCATCATCTATTCCAAAATTCATTACAGAAAATTGTACAGTCAAGCATTCTTTAAGCTGACATTTCTTGAAATTTATCTGAGCACTTTATATGTTTAAATTCATTTAGTCTCATAATAGGTACAACATTAAACAATTTTTATATAAATATTTCATTATTCTTAATACATGAATGTGACATAATTTGAATAACAATTGCTCTTAGGATCTAAAGTATGTATTTGTATCTATCATAGACTTTATCTGAGAACAGGTGATTTACCCGGTGATTCAACAAACTTACGTATGTTATTTAGAAAGAGCCTAGCCAGGAGAGTAGTTGGACTTCTTTCTGCAGAAGACAGTTGAACATAAATCCTAGAAAGTGTGTCTCCTTAAAATTATTTGAAGACTTTGGTTGTAGCTTGCCTAGACTTAATATTTCAAGTTCAGAGCACACACAGTTATCCACAGTGATACGCAGAAATCAGAAGTTGGAGTCCTTCAATGTCACAGCTAATCTGGAAGTCTAAATTGGGCAATGAACCCAGTATTTTTACCTGCAGAAACTTTTCTCCAGTTGCCAGTGCAATAAATTACATACATTCTCACTAACTGGAGGAAGGTCCCCTGATTTACAAAGCAAAGGCTGGGGTTTTTTTGCCATTTTATTTAAAGTTTTATCGTTTTTCAGCTGTATTAAGTAATATCCCATTGTGATACCTGACTACCAGTAAAGCGGATATTGAATATATTTAGCAATCGTGCAAAGCATAGACCAAACAGATGCAGACAGATCAAAAGAGACGGCCCTATTATAACAAACCAGTGAAGAGTGGCTGAATATCTGCTTTTATCAATAGTTAGGATTTATACTTAGTATATCCATTGCACTTAGGGGAAGTTTGTTTCTGAGGTACCTTTCTTAAGCTAAAATTTCCATCTACAATCTCTCTCTCTTTTTTTAAGGAAATCATTTAGAGGTGGTTCAAAGGTGAGCTTTAACCCAAACACAACGAAATGTCCAGGCATTTCCCCCTTTTGCTGTTTCCAAATACCTTGTTCGGTGGACACGCCCCATAAATAGCAACTTGGCTAAAGGGTGGGAACATCCAGCTGCTTCAACAGAAGGTCCTGGACACTTGACATCAAGTAAGATTCATCTTGTTTTCTGGGTACTCATCGTCTTTGTTTATCATAAGCTGGTAAATGGAAAATAGGTTTCACTTTTGATCCAAACTTATATCTATAGTTTCAAATTATGGTTTTATTTCAGGAAAACGCTGTGTTCCAAATCCTCATTCTTTTAATGACGAGGGAACGTGGAGGGATTTCAGAGGAGTGCAGAACTATGGTTCTATTTTCCTTGATTCATTTGGCTTTCAGTGTCCAATCCTGGGATGCTGGAACATCTTCCAGACACAGAGAGATGGGAGAGTGTGGTTTGCCTCAATGACTGTACGAACCACAAGAGTTTCTCCGGGATGTTCTTTTCCTATATATAAGTGGCAACATTTATGCATGTCCATTTGTATAGAAATTTTAAAAACATGATTTCTTACTGTAATATGAAATTCATTTGCCAATAACTTTAAATTTCATAATGTGGAATTGAAAGGCTTGAGTGGGAACAGTTCTCCATGATGGCTTCTAAGTGGAAGCCACTGACACATTTTATACCTCTTCTTCCTTTAACATGTGAGCTCAATGTAGACTTTTTTGGTACCACATAGGTTTGTTTGGTTTTATTTTTATTTTTTTGGTAAAATAATTTATATTTTCAGGGGAATAAGCTGTGGGAAATGAGTTGGCATCTTAAAAAATTCAATAATTCAAAAAAGAACATTTTAAAAACTACATTTAGAGTAGGAATCTATGGATAATTCCTTATCTCTAATCTTCAAATATGTAATTTCCTTACTGTTAGCAGGCCAGTCCAGAGCATACCAGACATCTTTTTACCAAGAGAAGGACAATGTGAGATTGGTAGCAGTTTCTTTTTTTCTTATTTTTTTTTTCATATTTTGACCTTGAAATGGTTCTCTGTTTTTGCTTTTGAGGTATAATTGGCATAAAAATTATATTAGTTTCAGGTATACAACACAATGATTTGATATTTGAGTATATTTTAAAATGATCATCACAGTAAGTGTAGTTAACATTCATCATAATACACAGTGACAAAAATTTTTTTTTCTTGCGGTGAGGATTTTGAAGATCTACTCTCTTAGCAACTTTCAACTATGCAATTCAGTGTTATTAACTATGGTCACATGTTATACATTATATCCCCAAGACTTACTCATTTTATAACTGGAAGTTTGTGCCTTTTGTCTCCCTCCCTTCACCCATTTCACCCACCTCACTCCCCCGACTTCTGACAACCACCTGACGATCTGTTCTCTGTATCTGTGAGCTTGGAAACGTTCTTCTGTGGAATCTTTTTTGTCCAAAATGCTTTCCTTGGCAAAACCTGGGAGTAATCAAAGACACCACACTCTGCAATCTCAGTTTTCTAACTGTGATTCTCTTAGTAATAAATAAATCCTTTCCAAGTCTTTAGCCTTCATGATCTGAATATGAAGGAGATTTTATAAATTCTCTTCATATAAATAAACTTTCAGAGATTTAGCTATGTACTACCCCGAATATGCCAATTTCCCAGAGTTCCCAAAATGCAGACTTTCTTTATTAAAAAATAATAATAGATAATCCTTGTAAAATGCTGTGTACCAAGTGCTGCAAAGCATTTCACAGGTGTTAATTATCACATTTATCCTGAGAAAAATCCCATAAGGGAGGCACTGCTATTATATCCATGGAACACACAAAGAACCTGAGGCTTAGAAAGTTTAAAGAAAAGAATACACAGATCGGGAGTATGAAAGAAGGTTTTTCAGAGACCAAAGCCCACCCTCTTATTTGCTATAAGACACATGGCTGCTACATATACTGCTAAGTACTGGGGATGCTGAGAAAAATCAGAGGGTCCCCAAATCTTAAAAAATTATAGGCCAATGGGAAAGATGATCAATAATTTCATTGTGACAAGAGTGTAACCAAGACAGGTACAAAGTGCAGTGGGAAAAGTAACTGAGTGGATGAAGCCATTTAAGATTGCAGCTGGACGAGAATGAAACCTCCAGGGGGGCATCCGTTGCCACATCTGACATAGATTCAGGGCACTCCCACCGGGAGGGAGGACACACTCTTCCCTGTCAGCATCCCAGTCGTTTCCCTTGAACAGTGCTCATCAGTATCAGTCCTCCTGCTAATGATCTCTGCAGGCTGTACAATCCTTTACACATTCCAGAAGCCCTGTCACCAAGCCCTTCTTACGTGACTCTAGGAATTTGTTTGGATGTTGGTAATGTTGACAATTGATTTTGTAAAAGTTAACAGCATATTAAAACAATGTTTGTGGTACCCAGCATTGATGATACTCTTTAATACTTTTTAAAATCAATGTAATACATATTCCAATATTAAAAAGTCAAATCATATTACAGAGACTATAGCAAAAAATAGCAGTGCCCTGATATACATTGCAAAGTGGGCTATTTTTTTTTTTAAGGAGTTGACATTTCTTCTGAGTATTCATGTTATTCAATAGGGTTCTGATAAGAAAACAAAGAGCAAGTCCTGCACCTGCAAGTTGCAGGTTTTGATTGAAGTCAGGGAACTCACAGTGTGTTGGCCAGTACTTCTGAGAAATAAAAGCTCCCCGATTTGCTGGGAATCACAAGAGGGAAACATTTTGACCACTGGGGAAAATGAAAAAGCACAGAAGAGGCAGTCAACAGGTAACCCCGGGACATACAGTACCAGAGATAAACATCACCAGTATCAATATTTTTCCAAGCAAATCTTGACTGGTTAAGTGAGTCCCACTGATCCATTTATTCCCACCCGGGGAACTGGGAACATGAGTGATAAGCTGCCACCACACAGAGAAAAATATTTGGGAGCCCCAGTAGCCTCTGCCCCCCTGTCTGTTATGCCACTGCTGTAAGAACATGACTTGGAATTATTCACACTCCTATTCAGTGTCTGACTCACCATCTTACCCCCAGGACAAAGCCATCTTTTATCACCTCTTACTTGTAAATGTTTCTTAAAGCACTGTGGCAAGCTAATATTTTAAGGATTTAATAAGCAAATATTTGAAGACATGTCAAAGTAACAATTTATTTGTAAGGTTAGATTGTGTGAAAAATTTCATTTAGCTATTTCCAAAAATAGATGCTTTAACTTCCCTTTCTACTTGAGAGTGTGTCGTCTCACTGACGGTAAGCAGAGCTTACTCCTTGACCCATAATGCTTGTAAAGGGATTCTAACAATTGGGGCACTTCTGGTGCCAAGATTCATCCAACACTCAATGAGCAAACATTTTACTGATCCATATTGCTATGCTGGGTGCTGAATTATATAAGACGAAAGTTCTTATTGATGACTTGATTCTTCAAGAAATATAAAAGTTACCAAACATTTTTTTAGTGTTTTGTGCTTCAGCATTGTGCCACGAAGCATTATCATAAGATAGAAGGAATTTTCTTAGAAAATGTCATTCAAATGTACCTTTCCAGGAAGCATCCTATTTCCCAGAACAGCGTGGGTGTGGATGGGAGGAATAGTGAGAGAATAATTGAAGTTTCAGAGAGAGAAATCTCCTTTGAAGTCATAATTTAATTTATTGCCTACTTTAGGTTCAGAGTCAAAATATTTAGGCAATATAGTATGAGAGGCAAAATACTTTTCTGCAACTTCTACTGGAGGAATTACACTTTCTCACTTAAAATAGAAAAATGAAAAGAAAGAACTCCTTTGTGTGGAGAATGATTTGTCACCAAATTCGACTCATCTGGAGAAAACAGCACAGATGGTCTGGTTTGCTTCAGAATTGTGGTTTCATGCCCTGCATGACTCACCAGAGGAGGTAAATCAGCATCTCATTTCACTTTGGGTTCACTGTTGTACTAATAGATAGCAATGTCAATAACATTCTTTAGACTTTAGCAGGAAAATGAAATGAGATTATTTTTCCTATAGTTAACATTCAAGTGAATGAGGCAATGCTTTAAAAATACCTTTGCAAGCTTAATAAAATTCAGGATGACTTGACTTACAAAGCCCTCTGGCTGAGGTCGAGCAAATCATTCCTCTTTTTTTTAGTGAATATCATGCTAATTTATCAGAAAGGAAAACCTGGGCTGGAAATTGGCTATTCTTACACATGGTCATTTCTTAAAATATTGTCACAGGGGCTATTTCTGTGTATAATTTGCCTGTGAGAATGGATATTTAAAACATACTTCAGCATATAGATTTGATATAAATATTACCAAGAATGAACGATACATTTAATAACGGGAAATCTGATTTCCTAACCCCTAGTTCAGCAAATAGATTTATGCAACTCTGAAGAGGTTAGCTCCTGTGTGAGAAGCAGATGTCTCCCAGGACTGTGCACAGCACAGATTTCTACTTTCCTTCTGGTCATTTCCTGCATTACAGTTTATAGTTAGGAAGCTTCATTCATTTACAGCAAACCCCGTATATGTCACTGGACTGAAGCTTACTGAAGAGCAGGTTGTAGCATCTCCTGTGTTTTGGTATCTCTAAAAGGTTCCATTGTGCATCAGAGAGAATAGTCCATCCGTGGGCACAGCAAGCATTGTTTACATTGTTGGCTTCCTCTGTGCCACACTCTGTCATGGCTGCTACTAGTACCAAAACGAACAAACACCCCCAAATCCCTGAGTTTTATTTTCGTGTGGGGAAACAGGTAGCAAAGAATTGAACATATAATATACACAGTATGTTTGAAAATGGAAAGTGCTATGAAGGAAAATAAAGTCTAGTAAGGGCATAAGGAGGATTATGGTGTACAGGTCGTAGATGTAGATAGGTTTCCAGGGAAGGCCTCACTGAGAAAGTGCTGTGGACTGAATTGTGTCCCCCCAAATTCATATGTTGAAGCCCTAATCCTGATTGTGACTATATTTGGAGGAGGTCCTATAAAGAGATAATTAGGATTTAATGAGGCCCTAAAGGTAGGACCCAATACTATAGGATTAGTGTTCTTGTAAGAAAAGATTACAGAGTTTCTCTCTCTCTCTCTCTCTCTCTCTCTCTCTCTCTCTCTCTCTCTCTCTCTGTCTCTGTCTCTGTCTCTCTGCCATGTAAGGACAAGCAAGAAGGAAGTCTCTCCAGAAACCAAGTCAGCCAACACCTTGATTTTGGACTTCCCAGCCTCCTGAACTGTAAGAAATTAATTTTTGTTGTTTAAGCCACCCAGTCCATGGTCTATTGTTGTGATTTCCTGAGCTAATATAAAAGCCATATTTGAGTAGAGAACTGAAGAAGGTATGAGGGTGCAGAGGTATGCCAAGTGGGCATCTATCTGATGGAGAGCTTTCAGGGTGTAGGCAAAAGAAAATGTAACATCCTAGGTCTCTATGCTGTGGTAGATAATTTACATATAATTATCCTAATTCTCAGAATAGCCCTTAAAGAAGGGGAAGCTCTCACACAAGGCAAAATAATGAACTTCTAGGCCTTCCGTTTACCAAGACTCTTGCGTGACTGATGGGATCAGCTATTTCCAAAGGCCCAACTTGAGAATAAAGTGTAACTTTCCCAGGAAATAATTAAAATCAATTATTTTTCCTTTGCCCATGTTATTAGCTTCTAATAAAAAGTTGGATTATTTATTTATTCACCAAGCAAGATATTAAAAGGGTATCATATATCATATCATCTACTGCCTTGCTAGTTCTAAAGCCACCTCTAAGAGCTAAGAAAGTGTATGATCCATATTTTCAGATAAGGAATGTAAGAGTCAAACACATTAAGTCAACTGAAAAGGACCCTGTGTCTCCAAAGGCCATGCCCTTTGTAAAGCATGCAGTCCTGTGTACATGTCAACATGCGTGAACTACTCCAGAATTAGCTTCTCTGTCATAGCCCCCTTCTGGTTACGAATAGCTGTAAATTTTAAAGAAACTGTCAGCCGGGATATGTTTTTGTCTCATAGAGCATTTTATTACATCTTTTATTCAAAACCTCTGAACAATATATATACCATGTTTTGACCTGTTATTGATAATTGCACCATCTGAAATGCAGAAGCTTACAAAAAATCAAAAGTACAATTTTGCCTCTCAGTCGTCAGCTCTGAAGTATTCCCTTGCCATTTGTAAACAGCATGGGGGAGGAGACAAAGCAATAACCATGCAATAACCCTTTATTGAACCAGGAAGAAACTTCATCTGCCTACCTATATGTGCACCTTTCTGCGTATAGCTTTACAGAGTCCTAGACATGAATGAATATAGGTCATAGCACCAGAAAGACTTCATTGAATTCAGATTTTGATGTTGACAAACAATGTAATCTAGGTTAATTTACTTAATCAGTCTGAACCTCTGAGCTCATCCATGTAACCTGGAAAGTTTGTTATGAGAAATAACGATACATGTAAACAGCTTAGCATAATGTTTGTTGCACTCAAGATACATGACCTCTTGTATTCAAAGAGACATATTCTTCCCCACAGTGTCTCCAATGCCTGCATTTTAGTTGGAAATGAACTCTTTATAAATATCAGTATTCCAGTGACCTTACCCTAACCTTAGGATTTATCATCATTTCCATTTCCTATAGGAAGAAATGGAAACAAGTGAAATGTAAATGTTTTTCCAAGTTTGTGTATTTCCTGTTAACTGTATTACTGAGGCCTCTGACCATATCGTTTTATTTAGAGTGTGAGTGGTTCTGAAACTTCAGTATGCATTTAAATAGCTCAGGTAGCTTGTTAAAAACTGCAGAAGTCTGGGCCTCAAACCTGGAGTTCTGATTTAGAACCAATCCAAGTAATTCTGATCGAAAGTTCTGGTCAGAAAGCTAAAAAGCACATTGCACCAGGATCTCTCACTATATGAAATACTAATTTACCACCTCACGTTGGAAGGCTGAAAACCATCAGCTATCTAGCCTTCAAAATTAGCAACAGTTGTCTATAAGAGTAAATACTAGAAACATTGGTAAATAATTGACAAATGCTTAACAAGAAGGAACTGGTTATAAATTGTTCTAGCCATATGAGGGAATATTATTGAATAACAATATAATATTGCAAAAGGATATTGAATGACATGGGGAAATAATTCACATTATTTTAATAGAAAAAAGAGCAGTTTAAAGTGTTATGTAAAAATAGACATTATTATTGTTGAAAAAGACAAGATAAATAATAACAAGTGACTATCAATGGTTAATTTAGGTTTGGAGATTTTGAGTAATTTTGTTCTTTCTCCTTTCTGAATTCTTCAATATTTTTTCTTTGAATATATAAAACTTCTGTTAGTAGATTTTTAAAGCTACTAAAAGTAATGACAACTTTTAATTATTAGGAAAACAATGTATGTCCACCTACAAAGTTATCCTGAGTAATGTTAAAATTTCATATTATGTTCATAGACTAATGGGTCATAAGGTTTAATGTTTTGAAGTTTTCTCATAGTTGAATATCCTAGTTTATGTTAGAGAGAAGAGTTAGATGAATATAATCTATTAAAAGATATTTTGTTGAAAAAATGTTGTCTTTTAGTATGCTAAACTGTAAGAGATAAGATAAAACAATAAGAAAGTATATTCATGCAGTATATTTATCAAATTTCTGCTGCCACCCAGTGGCTGCCCAATCCGTTTTACATATTTTGTTCACCTAGCTAATTGACCAGTAAAGTTACTCTACATCTGTAGGTAAAATCAGCCTTCCTGGAAGAAGCCAGCTCTGAGAATGACCAATTAAACCTTATCAAGTAATAAAAAAAATTTTCAATAGATCAGCGCTAAGATGTTTTGGATCCACATAAGTAACATTCCAACAACCCTGCTTGTTCCACAAATTCTAGAATCTCTCTCTTGCTATAACAGAGTCCTTCTTAAGCTAATATTCCATGAGTCCCATGCAAGGGACAATTGCCACACAGTCACAATTAACACTTGCTCGCTGAATTGGATCCAGTCACTTTTAACTCTCAGAGAAGAGAAAAGCTGAGGATGAGGCCAAATTACACTTGGACATCTCCAGAGGGCAGCCACCTGCAGTTCAATAAGGGCATAGCTAGACAAAATGGGACTGGCAGTTCTGCTAAGAGCTGAAGCAAAGTCCCCAGAGTATGATATAAATGAAAATATGTAAAAAATCATGAAGGAAGAATAAGAAAATAATACCTGAACCAGTTCCAGTTCCAGTGCAAAGAAGTTTTAGAAAAAAAGCCACATCTAGAGAACCAAATGAAAAATGTAAAGGTCAGATATGTAAATCAGTGTTTACATAGGTTTGCAAAAGCCTTGGGAGAAGAATGGAGAGATAAACACCAAAATATTATCATTGGTTACATGATGTCGGTGGAATAAAAGGAGAAAACTACCTTTCTCCTCTCTCTCCTTGTTTTGATTGTTACAGTGAACGTACATAACAGTAAATGTAATTTTTTGGAAAACTCTATGAAATAGTTATTGTGAAATGAAGGAGAATATGATAAGTGTTGGTCTAGTGACTCCTTCTTGTATTTCTTTGAGTAGGAAGAGAAAAAAGCAAACTGAAATTGTCTTCAGGGCTGTAAAAGGGTCATTTTGCCCAGAAAAGACATGAATGTAAGAAAGGGGAAAGGTAGAGATGCTCCCACATGAAGCCGGGCAACTTGGTGCCCAAATAGAACCAGGTTAACAAACGTTAAGACAGATATCATCTGACTGAAAGGTATCTCACGAAACTGAAGCTAATACTTAATCGAGCTTATGAAAGGGCAATGTCAAAAGTAATTTAGGAGCTAAAGGAAAATGAGTAAAAAAGTGTTTGTATGGAATAATGGCACATTTCAAATTCTAATTGAACCACAGTGTCCAACAATCGTTCCTTTGAACAGGGGCAGAGTGGAAAACCCTTCAGTAATTGTGAAAATCATACTCATGACTGATGCCTATGTGTCATTAATTCTAAATCAGGGAAGTGGCTTTGGAGGTTTTGAAGGGTAGAACAGGGATTGGTCGGTTGTAAAGATTTGCATCTCAAAGTCTTTCATTCATGAATAGATCTTTTTTGGCCCAGGCTGCCATTTTAAACTCAGAGGGATAGGCATGTTTTTACTTGATTGTGTGTGTGTGTGTGTAGTGTGTATGTCCCAGGACTCTTGTCTTTAAAACACCCTTTTTGTTTGGCTTGTTCCTGACAGATTTTTGACTTTGGATGGCTGTGACATCAAAGACATATGGAGATCTGTTGTTTATTCCTGTCTTCTTGGAGAATTAGCTTCTTACAAACCTAAAAAAGGTAGGATTTTGATTGCCTTCTTTTGACCAATTTAAACACATAAGTGATTTTTATTATTAAATTAAGAATATGTAAAATGACCGCATTTTGTTTAAATTATCTTTCTGAACTGTTCGAAAATCAATTATACAAAATTTATCTTCTTAGTTTCAGGACAGTAACAGTTGGTATACATTTATATTACTGAGGAAACTACCAATGTTGAGTAAACAATACAGGAATACATTAAGACCAATTAAAGTGTTAGTTTCTATGTCTTTATAAAATTGAATACTTGCTGACCACCTGTATACAGTAGCCTTCCCCAGTCACCTCTCTCTCTTCCCCTTACCTGCTCTATTCTCCTCTGTATAATTATCATTACCAAAGACAAAGCTTGAAGAATGGGGGACAAGAATAAAAGCTCAGCAATCAGTTATATAACATAGATATGATGCTTTTATCTTTTTCTGATCTCAAAGTTAGCTCAATGTGAGATTGGTTCACTTAAGCAAGAAAAGAAAGAAAGAAGGAAAAAAGGACTCTTTTTCAACCACAAACTGTCTTCAACCAGTACTGAAATCCATCTGGGATTTGATCGATATTACTACTACTTAATTTATATTGTGATATTCTTAGACATATTCTCATTTAACTTTGTAAACAAACAAATCCAGTTTGTTAAACCTTTATATCTTAGTTGTTTCCACTTTTATTTCCTATTTGGTAGTTATATATCTTACACTGTAATCAATTATATTAGCTTGAAGCAAAGTTCTTAAGTATTAGTGTGGCAACCATCAACTTGGATGCTTGTTGAAAAGGTAGATTCTGGGTCTCAGCCATCAGAATTGGTATATCAGCAATAGAACCCAAGAATCTGTATATGCAGTAGGCAACTCAGGTAATTACACACATAGTCTAGAGATTTAGAGTATGTGATTGTCATCTGCTTTTATTATATCCAGACATGTAGTGTAACTCTAATAATCCCTTTAGAAGTCAGTAATTCCTGGAGGAAAGTGGACAATGCAAGCCATAATATCAATACCTCTGACAGGTAAGCTTACCATTGAGGAGGATGGTTTGTTGGATTTTTGGGAAAAAACATATGAGACTTTCCAAACGTATGAAATGAGGTCATTTCACAGTTTTACACATTGGCAAATGATTTGTTTTTCCTTTCCTTTGCTTTTTCAGTTTAGTTTCAGCTCCAGGGTTCTGTATCTTCCATTTTACCTTTTTAATTTATTTGACTGTTCACCCCATAGGCTATTTGAGTACAGGGATAAAAGTAAGTTTTTGACAAGTTTTCATGTACTTAATATTATTTTCTATTAGCCTTTTCATTCAAGAACATTTCACTTGAAAAGCAAATGTGTCCTGCTGGTTAAAAGTGAAGTCTCTTAGCTTTAATTTATTTTCCAACTTATAATCAGCCCTTATGTTGAATCAACTAGAGTTATGTCATTTATCTCCTTGTGTAGAAACCAGAAGTACATATTTTTTGAAAGGAAATTTATATAATTGAATAAGTGTGTTATTCTAAGTATCTTGTATCATCTTTGTTAACATATACATGGACTCATATATTACAAATTTAATATGGAGTTAACTTTACTGCACTTAATTCATAGAATTGATATTATTATATTTATAATATCCTCCGGCTAACTTTTGAATTTGCTCACAAAATCACTAAACAAGATTTTGGCAAACACTTGCCTTTATAAATACTAATACACAATTTAACAATTTAAAGTTTTGTCTTCTGAACTTTTCTAAATCATGCTGTGGAAATAAGTACAGATAGACATTTCTCCAAAGAAGATATACAGATTGCCAACAAACACATGAAAGGATGCTCAACATCACTAATCATTAGAGAAATGCAAATCAAAACTACAATGAGGTATCACCTCACACCAGTCAGAATGGCCATCAAGAAAAAATCTACAAACAATAAATGCTGGAGAGGGTGTGGAGAAAAGGGAACCCTCTTGCACTGTTGGTGGGAATGTAAATTGATACAGCCACTATGGAGAACAGTATGGAGGTTCCTTAAAAAACTAAAAATAGAACTACCATATGACCCAGCAATCCCACTATTGGGCATATACCCTGAGAAAACCATAATTCAAAAAGAGTCATGTATCACAATGTTAATTGCAGCATTATTTACAATAGCCAGGACATGGAAGCAACCTAAGTGTCCATCGACAGATGAATGGATAAAGAAGATGTGGCACATATATACAATGGAATATTACTCAGCCATAAAAAGAAATGAAATTGAGTTATTTGTAGTGAGGTGGATGGACCTAGAGTCCGTCATACAGAGTGAAGTAAGTCAGAAAGAGAAAAACAAATACCATATGATAACATATATATGGAATCTAAAAAAAAAAAAAAAGTTCTGAAGAACTTAGGGGCAGGACAGGAATAAAGGCGCAGACATAGAGAATGGACTTGAGGACACGGGGAGGGGAAGGGTAAGCTGGGACGAGTGAGAGAGTGGCATGGACATATGTACACTACCAAATGTAAAATAGATAGCTGGTGGGAAGCAGCCGCATAGCACAGGGAAATCAGCTCTGCTTTTGACCACCTAGAGGGGTGGGATAGGGAGGGTAGGAGGGAGACGCAAGTGGGAGGGGATATGGGGATATATGTATACGTATAGCTGATTCACTTTGTTATACAGCAGCAACTAACACAACAATGTAAAGCCATTATACTCCAATAAAGATATTAAAAAAACAAAAAGTAATGGTGATCAGAATTTGAAAAGAAGAGGATATTTCAGATATTGGAAAATTAACTGCTGCGATGTTAAAAAATTGAATGTTGTAAAGTGAACTAATTGCATTTTTCTCATCCTTTAGATAATAAAATAGTAACAAACCATAACAAATTAGATTACAGGTGAAGCCTTTAAGCTTTTGATCCATAGAAACCAGAAGACCCCAGACAAAGCTCATAACAAACACAGAAAGAAAGATTCTTTTGATGTGAGTGATTGAATTCATTTTGTTCTCATTCCATTCCTAAGTATGGTTCTTTGAACCATACAGATATGAATTTGACTTATTATCTTCAATATATATCTTACATGATCTGTGTCCACACTGTGGCTCTCTTTGTACCATCCCCCTGAAATATATTTCCTGGCTTTCTCAGACTGTCTGAATTTTACTATTTCTCACATTCAAGTGTGTTTTTCATAAGCATGATGTAGCTTGTTTGAAATAAAAGAGTGTTTTTATTTTTGGTTACCTTCCCAGAGTGCTTTTTTACATGTAAAGTGGAAAGAACTTGGAGTCTAGAGTCTGAAATCAGGGGTTTGAGTCACAGCTCTGCCATTAGGAGCTACGTGATTTTTAATTCTCTGACTCTTAATTTCCTTGCCTAATTTACACACATTACATTCAGGAGTGCAAAGAAAATTTATCATCTTTACATTCCAGCTGAAGACAGCATGAGGGAAATTTAGAAATTAAATTTAGTCAAATCTGGTAACCTCTGTCTGATCCAATTGTTATAAATTATTTATTTAAGTAATGCCCTCTTTTAGAAAAGTACTTGATTTTATTTTTTAGAACAGTTTTACATTTACATCAAAATAGAGGAGACAGTAGAAAGAGTTCGCATATACCCTGTGTTCAGTTTTGCCTATTATTAACATCCTACATTGCTATGGTATATTTCTTATAATTAATAAAACAATATTGATACATGATTACTAACTAAAGTCCCTAGTTTATTCATATTTCTTTAGTTTTAACTAATGTCTTTTTCTGTTCCAGGATCCCATCTAGTATATCACATTACATTTAGTCAATATGTCTTCATAGGCTCCTATTGGCTGTGACAGTTTCCTGGCTTTTTGCAGTTTGAGGAGTACTGGTAAGGTATTTTATAGAATCCGCCCTGTAGGAATTTCTCTTATGTATCTGTTCAGATCATTTGTCCATTTTTTAATTGAGTTGTTTGTTTATTGTTGAGGTTTAAGAGTTGTTTGTATATTTTTAATACAGGTACATTATCAAATTTGTTTTGAAGATATTTTCTCCGAAACCATGGCTGTCTTAATTTTCTTACAATGTTTTCTGTGGAGTAGAAATTTTTAATTTTGATAAATCTAACTTTTTTCCTTTCATTAATCATTGCTTTAGTGTTATACATGAAAAGTCATCTGCAAACTAAAGGTCATATAGATATTCTTCTATGTTTCTCCTAGATCTTTCGTAGTTTTGCTTTTTGCATTTAAGTATTTGATTTTGAGGTGTTTTCTTTTTTCTGAAAGGTATAAGGTCTACGTCTAGTTTTACTTTCTGAACATGAACATACAGTTCCAGCATAATTTGTTGAAAAGAGTGTCCTTTCTCTACTTTCCCTTGCTCCTTTGCCAAAGATCAGTTGACTATATTTGTGTGGGTCTGTTTCTGGGCTCTTTATTCTGTTGCATTGATCAATGTGCCTATTCTTTCATGAACCCCATGTTGACTTGATTACTGTAGTTTTAGTATTGGTCTATGACTATGCTCTTCTTCCTCAGCGATGTGTTGGTGCTTCTGGATCTTTTGCCTTTCGGTATAAACCTTAGAATTAGTTTATAAATATAGACAAAATACCATTTTGGGATCATGGTTGAGCTTGCATTGAATCTATAAATCAGGTTGAGTAGAATGGGCAATAATATTAAACCTTCCAGTACATGAACATGGAACATCTCTCCATTTATTCAAATGTTGCTTTTTTTTCATTTACTCTTTTTTTTCTTTAACATCTTTATTGGAGTATAATTGCTTTACAATGTTGTGCTAGTTGCTGCTGTATAGCAAAGTGAATCAGCTATAAGCATACATATTTCCCCATATCCCCTTCTTCTTGAATCTCCCTCCCACCCTCCCTATCCCACCACTCTAGGTGGGAACAAAGCATCGACCTGTTCTCCCTGTGCTATGCAGCTGCCTCCCAGTAGCTATCTAGTTTACATTTGGTAGTGTGTATATGTCAATGCTACTCTCTCACTTCATCCCAGCTTACCCTTGCCCCTCCCTAGGTCTTCAAGTCCACTCTTTATGTTTGCATCTTTATTCCTGTCCTGACCCTAGGTTCATCAAAACCATTTTTTTTATATTCCATATATATGTGTTAGCATACGGTATTTGTGTTTCTCTTTCTGACTTACTTCATTCTGTATGACAGACTCTAGGTCCATCCACCTCACTACAAATAACTCAATTTCATTTCTTTTTATGGCTGAGTAATATTCCATTATATATGTGTGCCACATCTTCTTTATCCATTCATCTGCTGTCGGACACTTAAGTTGCTTCCATGTCATGGCTATTGTAAATAGTGCTGCAGTGAACATTGTAGTACATGACTTTTTTTGAATTATGGTTTTTTCAGAGTGTATTCCCAGTAGGGGGGTTGCTGGGTCATATGGTAGTTCTATTTTTCTTTTTTTAAGGGACTCCATTACTCATCTCCATAGTGGCTGTATCAATTTACATTCCCACCAACAGTGCAAGAGGCTTCCCTCTTCTCCACACCCTCTCCAGCGTTTGTTTATAGATATTTTGATGATGGCCATGCTGACCAGTGTGAGGTGATATCTCATTACAGTTTTCATTTGCATTACTCTAGTGATTAGTGATGTTGAGCATCCTTTCATCTGTTTCTTGGCGATCTGTATATCTTCTTTGGAGAAATGTCTGTTTAGGTCATCTGCCCATTTTTGGATTGGGTTGTTTGTTTTTCTGATATTGAGCTGCATGAGCTGACTGTATATTTTGGAGATTAATCCTTTGTCAGTTGCTTCATTTGCAAATATTTTCTCCTATTCTGAAGGTTGTCTTCTTGTCTTCTTTACGGTTTCCTTTGCTGTGCAAAAGCTTTTAAGTTTCATTAGGTCCCATTTCTTTATTTTTATTTCCATTTCTCTAGGAAGTGGGTCAAAAAGGATCTTGCTGTGATTTATGTCATAGAGTGTTCTGCCTATGTTTTCCTCTTAGAGTTTTATAGTGTCTGGTCTTAGATTTAGGTCTTTAATCCATTTTGAGTTTGTTTTTGTGTAGTGTTAGGGAGTGTTCTAATTTCATTCTTTTACATGTAGCTGTCCAGTTTTCTGAGCACTACTTATTGAAGAGGCTGTCTTTTCTCCATGGTATACTCTTGCCTCCTTTATCAAAAATAAGGTGACCATATGTGCATGGGTTTATTCTGGGCTTTCTATCCTGTTCCATTGATCTGTATTTCTGTTTATGTGCCAGTAACATACTGTCTTGATTATTGTAGCTTTGTTGTATAGTCTGAAGTCAGGGAGTCTGATTCCTCCAGCTCCATTTTTTTTCTCGACATTGCTTTTGGCAATAACACAGTATAGATTTGGAAGATGTGTAACGTCTAGAAAAAACAGGATTCTGGAACCCCCTTAACCTGTATGTAGTGGAGAGGGAATGAATAAGTGGGTGAGGGATGGGATGAGACTGAGATAACCTTTAGTTTTCAGGGTTAAATACAAAACACACTGATACCTGTGTTATCCCACAAAGGAGGAGAGTCCATTTAGGGGAATGGTATAAAATTCAATTTGATACATATTGACTTGGGTGCGTTTGTGAGGCATCAAAATTGTAGTAGGCAATTGACTAAATGATTCTGAAGCTTTGGAAAAAGATGTGAGCCAAAGCTAAATATTAGCATGTCCTCAGCTTATAAATAATTATTCATATCATTAGAATTAAAGAGAATGTTCCAGGATAGTGTGTAGAGAGAGGAAACCATTGGCTTGAGGATGTAACTCTGGGAAACCCCTGTATAAATGGGGCAGGATGTGCAAGCACTCCCAAATGTGACCAAGAAGTAATGGTTTGAGTAAAAAAGAACAAGAAGAAACGTCATAGAAGGCAAGTGTCAGCAATATCACATGCAGCTGAAAATGCCAGCAAAAGTCAGGATGTAAAGATATCCTGTGTATTTGGAATCATGGATTTAAGATTTTCCAAATCATTTTGGGATATATATATTAAATGACTGAATGAGTACAAAATAAAATCCTCCAATTATTCAAGGTATTTTTGGAAGAGCCAGAGGTCACAACATAGCAGTTGAGGAATGAATAAAAAGTGAGAAATTAACACATATATATGGAATCTAAAAAAAAAAAAAAAGTTTCTGAAGAACCTAGGGGCAGGACAGAAATAAAGACACAGACATAGAGAATGGACCTGAGGACACAGGGAGGGGGAAGGATAAGCTGGGACAAAGTGAGAGAGTGGCATGGACATATATGTACACTACCAAATGTAAAACAGATAGCTAGTGGGAAGCAGCTGCATTGCATGGGGAGATCAGCTCGGTGCTTTGTGACCACCTAGAGTGGTGGGATAGGGAGGGTGGGAGGGAGACGCAAGAGGGAGGAGATATGGGGATATATGTATATGTATAGCTGATTCACTTTGTTATACGGCAGAAACTAACACATCGTTGTAAAGCAATTATACTCTAATAGAGATGTTTAAATAAATAAATAAATAAAATAAAAGTGAGAAACTGAATACAGCAAATACAGACAAAAACTTGCCAGAAAACTGAGGAAAATGGGAAGACAGGACCAATAGAAAAAGCGTGATGCAAAGTTAAGAGGGTTTTGTTTTTGTTTCTGTTTGCTTTATTTCTTACTTTTAAATAGAAGAGACTTTAGCATGTTTATGGGTTGAATTTCCTTCAGTCAGGGGAGAGAGACTTTGAACCTACAGGAGGGAGAAAGTGCTGGAAAACAAAGAACCAGAGAAAGTGGTGTGGAAGCGAGATGAAGATATTGGACTTTGAAGGGACAGGATCAGAGAGAAAGAAGTTAGGATGGCTGCAAATATAGACAGAATTCTGGGCTGGGGAAAAGTCCGGTCCATTTACTCTTGGAGGAAATGTGATATGCTGAGCATAATGGGGGCTGGGTATGGAATGCATATGTAAATTTTTCATGAATCTAACTAAGTAAGGATTGACTATTAAACCATTTAATTAGAAGTGCTTATTGACGCAATGCTTCAGAGCTCCGAGGCTTTGTGTTCTTAAAGATACTCAGAATTAAAACCTTTTATCTGGACTGTCAGGCAGAAATATAAAAACAAGCAGTCATAATATTGACTTTCCTTCTGATTAACCTGCCCATACCATTTTAGAGAGAGGAAGAAAAAAATCACATGATGCTTGAGAGTTCTTTATGTCCATCACTCTCTGGGTTGTGTTGCGCCGTGTTTGCTTTCCTGTCTTTCCCACTAGAGGTAGTGTGGTAGAGTGGGAAGAACCCAAGGTTTGGAGCCACAGAGACTGGGTTGCATCTTACTCTTTCTGTTTAGAAGCTGAAATGTCCTGGGGTAAATTACTTCACGTCTCTGAGCCTCATTTATTAAATACATACATCTCATAAACCTACTGTGTGGGTTTGGCACAAAACACAAACTTTGAATGTTGCCCAGTGCTTGGGACTCACTAGGGCTACCAGTCTCAGTTTCTTTCCTAGGCTGTGAACCCCTAAAGGGCAGGGAGTGTCTTAGTCCTGGATTCCCAGTTCTTAGCACAGTACTGGATACACACATGTGCACACACACACACATACACACTCTTAGAAAATATTGGTTGATCGGTTGAATGAACAAATAAATCAACTAAGGAAGTTCTACAGCTGTTAACATTTTATAATTAAAAAGAAAAACTTAATGAGAACAATATACACTGATTTGTTTGAATGTCTTTAAGCAGAGGCTTTGCAGGATCCTGACCTCCCCCCCGTGCCTAGCACAATGATATATAGTAATTTTTTTCTTTTTTTTTTAATGTGGTAACTTTTTGCTAAGGTTGCCTTTGACACCTAATGAAAAATAACTCTTCCCCTTTCATTCTTTTTTTAATTTTGGTATAGACAAGTGGGCAAGTGTATCCCACAATGACAAAGACTTATTGACTGTGCATGTCTCTCTTTTTTCTATGTAATTGTTCTCATTATACGGTTTCCTCCCCAGCCTACTTGTTAGACATAAAAACTTAACACATATAAAGGTAATGTGCAGTTCTCTGCTTTGTTTTAAAAGTTTCCCAGATGCTGTAAGACAGGGATCCCAAAGAAATCTCCTTAAAGTCCAGCTCCTGTTCCTGGGTTATCAAAAACTTGGGGGAAAAGGGTACAAAATAAAGAGGGAATATTAAAACTAAATCTTGCAGAAAGCAAATTTAAAAAAAAGTATTGGCCCATATTTCCACGGTCACAGCTGATTTACTTATTCTTTATGTACAGAGAAATTTGGTAATGACATCATTAGTCACTGAGCGGTGGTTACTGAGTCTTCCAGACACAGAACAAGGCCGAGTGGGAGGCATTATGACATTTGCTCGTTAGTGGATGCTTTCATTCGCTGTTCTCTGTTTCTCTCTGGACATGCAAGGGGAAATCTGAAACTCAAACTCTCGATTCTGACACCCATCTTCTGCTCCCACTAAGGGCAGCTGAGTGGAATTGCCACCCATATCTTTTTTTTTTCTCCACAGCTCAGTTTGTTGGCTCAGTGTACAATTAATTAGCCTGTTCATGAAATGCAATCATAGCTGACACTTTGTGTGCAACACAGAGGATAGTGGAAGGGGCCTGTCAGTCTTTGCTCAGGACTCAATGGATTTCTGTCCCTAGAGGCTTGGCAGGGACATTTGAGGAGCACAGGCTCCAAGGGGCAGGAGTGGAGAGCTGAAAGTCTAAGGAGATGTTTTACCTGCAATGGGTTATTTAGGCCTCCTCCTGTCTGTCTGTCCTTGTCATATGGTATCCAGGGGAGTGTTACCACATGGCCTTATTTTAGGAAACTGTATGTCTCTAGTCATTATAACTCTGCTCTGATCAGGAAAATAGTTGCAGTGCAATCAGTGAGCAGTAATGATTTTGGCAGAAAATTTCTTTGAATGGATTTAAAGATGGATTCATACTATGTCATCAAAAGGGGAAAATGCAATTCGTTTGCTTGGTTTTGTTTTCTGTGGCTTAATTGACCAGTAGAATATGAAACTGAGATCTTCCTTTTTTTTTTTTTTTTTTTTTGGCATTTAGGGAACAAAATTATCCCTGTATATAAGGACATCATCATTTATTTTAAAATGGCCTACTATTTTTCCAGTCATCAGCTTTTTCTACCTATGAGACAAAAAGCTTTTCTTTCCTCTTTTGAACATTCTCCCCTACCCTCCCCGCCCCGCAAACGTACATTTCAGGTTCTAGAAATCCTTTTTATAGGAATGTTTAAAAGATACAATTTTAAGAATAGTAAAGGTAGTGAAAATGGAAAGGACATGAATGGCTATCAATAGAGGGCTGTTAATATAAGTTGTGGTTTGTGCAATGTTGTTCCCTGTAGCAGCTAAATAAAACAAAAACCTATATATTTTGATCTGGAAGGGTGACAGAAGCAAGTTATAGGGTAATACATGTTGTATAATCAAGTTTTATAAAAATATAGATGTGATTATATGTACATGTGGTAATGTCTGTATAAGGCTGGCAAAAAAAAAAAAAAGAATTCCCAGTGGGAAAATATCTTAAACTATATTTACCAAAACGTTAATAATGATTGCCTTTGAGGTCTGAAATCAGTGAAAATTTTACTTCACTGTATAAATACTTAAAAAGAAGTGGATGATTTTAAGGGTGACTTTTGTAGCTTTTGGTCTTTAAAAATTAATTTTTATTATTGTTAGTATCTGACCTTTACCTTATAAAGGTATTTTTCTGTGCTTCGGCATGGACACTCTATATATCTATAGGCCATATATAATCTTCAGATGGAATCTTTACTCCCACTGAAACTAAAAGAAATCACCAGACAACAACAAAAATCATACATTTCTTTAAAGTTAATGAAGATCTATAGATACAAAAATATCTAAAAAACAAGCAAACAAACAAAAAAATAGTAAACTCCAGAGGGATGAGCCCTCTGAGACCAATTGCTGGAGGTGGTGGCAGGGCTTGTAGTGGTTCAAGCCTGCAGAATTTTGTTTAGACAAGGAGAAACCAGCTACCTTTGAACAAGCCCATGCACTGGCATGCTGGATGCTGGATTTGAAACTGTAGGAGCCTCAAAAGCAGAAAACAAATGTTTTCAACCAATAAATTGTCTTAATTTTAATAAGTAAGGAGAAACTGGGGGTGGGACTGGAGAACAGAAAGAGATCTCTGCAGGTTTCTGTTCTGCAATCCTAAATCCTGAAGTCTTATGGTCTCACAAGCTCATGGTTTCACAGATGTGCATTCTTGAAGTTCTCCTGTTTTGTGATTTGGTTCCAGGGCCCTACTGTAGGGAGACAGTTAACTCAAAGTCAAAGCAGTTGAAGCCGAAGATGAATTGAGTCTAATCAAAGTCATAACTAAACTCCCACTCAATTCAACTTGTGATGAGATCATGTATATCAGTGCTGCATCCATATAAGAAGTGGGGTTGAAGAGCAAAGAGGGATTTAGTAAACTCCTGGTGTTCTAATTCCAGTGATCTGTTAGAGGAATTAAAGCCACGACCCGACCTCACTCCAAACCAGCTCAACCTTTGATTGAATCAAGCTGAAGTCAGGTCTAGAAACTGAACTCTGCAGAACAGTAAATCCAGTCAGATTTCTGCCTACCTTACCTAAGGTATCTTTCTGAAGACAATTATCTATCAATCAAGGTTCAAGCAGAAGACAGAAACCACAGAGAAATTTGAACAGGGAAAGTTTAATGTAGATTTATCACCTTTAACAGGGGATTGGAGTAATGAGGGATGGACCAGCGAGAAGTAAGAAGAACTCTTTTGACGTATTTCACTGGAGTACATACCTTGGATATGTAAACCCTAGTTCATCCACAAAAAAACAAACAGGCACACAAACCAACCAAAGTATAGATAGCTAATGAGCCGAGAGAGAGACAGAGAGAGAGAGAGAGAGAGAGAGAGAGAGAGAGAGAGAGAATGAAATCATAATAGTGCTTCATTAAAACAAAGAAGAAAAACAGAAAATAGGGAATATTATGAATATTATAAATAACTTTATACTAATAAACTTAATGCCTTAAATGAAAATGCTGTCCACAGATATCTGTATTTAAATATTTATAGCATGCTATTCATTGTAGCCAAAAATTGGGAGCAATCCAAATATCTGTTAACAGGTGAATAAATAAACAATTTATGGCATATTAATATAATGGGATGCTAGGCAGCAATGACAGTGAATGAACTTGTGATACACACAGTCACATGGATGAATATCACAACCATGTTGGGCAAAGCAGCCTGATCAAAGAATATACACTGTATGCTTCCATTTACATGAACTTCTATAACAGGTGAAATTAAGTGTAGTTGCAGATTTTAGGTGTGGTTGCCTGTTGACAGTGAGAGGGGAAACAGGAATTATTGACATGAGAGAACTTTTTTGGGTGATTGATAGAAATATTCTATATCTTGTTTATAAGGAGCTGCTTAGAGAAGTGTATACATTTGTTAAAACTCACATAACTGTATATTTAAAACTTGTGCATTTTGTAGATAAATTATAATTCATTAAAACTGATAAAATATTTAATGGAATAATTATTTAGTTCCTACTGTGTGTAAGGCAAAATTCTGGGTATGAAATCTTAGCATACAATTTCACATTACTTACAAAAGATGGTCTTTCTCTTCTATGTAGATGTTAGTCTCCCCTAAAACTATGTTTATTGATCCCTCCTTCCTGCCCTCCACCGTTCTCACCCACATGCAGCATCAGGTATCTCGTTTTTTTATTCTTGAGACTAGTTTGATTAAAGTAAGAATAATGATCTTAAGATGTTTTATTTGCTTGTTTTGTTAGTTTTGAGAAGACGTAGCCACATCTGTTTTTAAAAATCGGCACAATAAAGAGATGAACAGATAAGTATCCAACTTTCATTGTCATCCCTATCAGTTATTTCATGCAAGAAATCATTGAATATCAGTTTGTTATTGCCTTTGTACAGATGAAGACTCTGGTGGTCAGGCCAAATAGTGTTCTCAGATTCATATGTCAAGACCTCAAAACTCTGGGATTCAGATGTCATCATGCCCCACTTTCATATTTATGAAAAATTTGTTTTCACTGTATAATTCCATTATATACCTCAAAATACTCCTCTATAATTTGGGGGAATAAATAGTGCTCCTTCTGTCCTACTATAAGCCAGATCACAAAACTTGCCCCTTTGCATCTAAATATCTGTTTTCCTTTTGATGTTGCTACAGATGTTAAAAGAAAGGATAGAGTAAGAGAAAAAGCTGGAGTGATTTTTTTTTTCACTATTTCTTTATACTCCACTTATATAACATCTAGATCTTGGCTAAAATTCTCTAATTGAAGTTCTTTGGAACTTCAGCAAGCTGGATTCAACAAACCCTAGAGATTTCTTCACAAATTTCTGATTGCATTTCTCTCCATTTGTACACTGCCAGTCTTTTAGTGGTTAGTATGAGCCAAGAGAAAGTCCAAAAGTGAAAATTTACATTCTTATATGCTTCATTTATTAGGTATGAGGCACGTAACTTATACGTTATTTTATTTAAAATATATGTGAACGCATGTGTTTGATATAGCACACTAACCAACTGCTTCATGTTACAGAAATTGTCATTTGCTTTAATAACAACTTTGGGGAGCTGTTATATAATTCTTAGAAATATTAAAGTAGAAAAAGAAATATACCCTGATTTTGCAGAAATGTTCTCCCAAACCAATGGTAATAAATAATTAACTTACTTCATTGGAAATATTCTTTAACCTCGGGCTAGTCCACAATTGCATTATTCTTTTTGATCAAAATAGTATAAACAAGTCATAGGCAAAATACTCTGTTGGCTTTAGGATCTGAAACAGAGTTTTGATCATTTGCCTTCAGGCCTATCCAATCTTTGTTCTTTTGGTTGAATTTTCTGTGTTTGTGATGAAAATGAAAGAACCTAAAACATTGCATGTTCTAGTATATTTCCACCCATGATTCACAATACTCTTTTTTTTTCTCTCTCCTTATCAAGGCTCAGCTTATATTGTTGTGTGTTCTTCTTGTTGAAAATGTGCCAGCTCTGATAAACCAAAGCCCTTTCCTTTACCATTTTTAGAAACAGTCAAATCTCAAGGAGACTTGTTCTGAGGATTAAACGGTGTACAAATAAATACATACGGAAGCCCAATTCATGATCATCTGCTAACTTTGAGAGTATCAATTAATTTTCTCTATGAATTAGCCTTGTGTAGTTTGACTTTTCCCACCTAGAAGTAGTGATGTGCATGTGTGTTTCAGTCAAATCCAGTGCAGAGAGATTTCTACAGCTTGTAGTAGATGTGAACAAGGAGGGGGGACATTCTCACGAACACTTTGGGGTTGTATTTCTCCCTTGTCCCTTTGTGTTCCATTTCTCTGGCCTTTGTTCCCTGAAGCCTGAACTGTGTTTCTTACTGAGGCTTGGAATAGGTCTTGCCACAAATCGCAGAATCATGTATGTGTGTATGGGGGGTTGGTGCTCGTTTTTCTGGTCATGGAGGCTGAAAGCTTGGATCTTTGAGTGGCCATTGGTAGCATGTTCATTTGCCCACCCCCATCTTCCATTGTGGATCTCTGATAGGTATTGTTGATCATGTAGAAAATGGAAAATTAGAGCTAAGTCATCTTTTCTTGTTATCATCCTCAAAAGGAGTCAGAGGAGGGAAAGAGGAAGAGCAAAAAGGAACTGTCTATAGGACAGATTTAATTATCCAGATTTTCATATGGAGGGGCTTGAATCAAATGCCCTCCAGAGGCAACCAGGGAGCAAATATTACACATCTGAGGGAAAGACTCAATCCTGATGTACAGCTACTAATCTCCTAGGCCACCCCTATTAGGATAGGCTGCCTGAGTTACCTGGGTGTCCCATGATTGGCCAATAGTAAGGGCAGAATTTTGCTCCAGCAGGTGTAAAACCTGTTGTTTACTTAACAGTGTTGGCACTGGTGGCCACTGCTTGTGCTGTTTCAAAGCAATTAAAGAGGGTGCTGTTTATAAGGTTGCCAGGTGCTGGTCTCCCTATGTGCTGTGACAGGTGGGGCAAAATTTTATGAAAACACCTGCCAGCCTCCAAGACAGACCTGTGCTAACTGGCTATTATGTACACAACATTTAATCTTTTATGGGTTTAGCTGACAAAGCAGGAAACGGCTACGATGCCCTCCACCAAGGGCTGAAGAGATATATGTAAGCACTTTCTTGTTCACCACTGCAGACAAGCATATTTTGGATATTATGAAGACTTTATGACTTTACATTTATCAGTTGTATTTGGAGAGCATAGAAAACACCCCAAGTAGGAAAAAAAAGTGTTATCTAGAGACATCATATGTTAATAATTAATTATCATGACCAAACTGATTTATGAAACCATAAATACTATAAGACTATTTTCTCCCAGTGCCGAAAAGCTTCTCATTGTCTTTGCTTTTAGTCACAGTTTGTTTCTTCTTAGAATAGTTGACATAAGAAAGGTACCTAACACTCATCCTGGAAATAAATAAATGAAAAGAATTACTACAGCTTTTGGATTTGTTTTTTGGAACACAAATGTGACTTAGGTCTTTAGTTTTCATTACACAAACAATGGAAAACTTATTGTGGAAGAAATAGAAATCTAGAGATATTCCAAAGGTTAGATCACAACTATTTTCTCTTTGGTATTAAAAACCGCCTCAGATGAACTCAGGAGACACATTTAGACTTCTTTTTAAAACATGCTTGACAAGTCTTAGCATCTACCAAGAAAAAATTCTTCCATCAGTCTTAGAGCTGTGGAAACTCAGTAAACTCAATAAAGAAGTCTAATGGTGTTATCTTAGAACTATATGTTTTGTGTTTTTAATTTTCCATTGAAAAAGTGCCTGATATTCTGCCCCCAGACAAGGAAGCTAAACAGAGCTAACAGTTTGTGGTATTTGAAGTGTATCTTCAACCTACTCCTCATGCACCCCTTTATTCCACTTCCTTTCTTCTATTAAAAGTTGCCTTTCTATTAGGTTATTACAACTATATTGAATATAGTTCCCTGTGCTATACAGTAAATCCTTGTTGTTTATCTAATTATATATAGTAGTGTGTATCTGTTAGTCCCAACTAATTTATCCCTTCCCCCTTGGAAACAAACTGTAAGTTTGTTTCCTATGTCTATGAGTCTATTTCTGTTTTGTAAATAAGTTCACTTATATCATTTTTTTTAGATTCCACATGTAAATGATATCATATGATAGTTGTCTTTCTCTGTCTGACTTAGTACCACAATCTCTAGGTGTAACTGAATCACTTTGCTGTACACCTGAAACATTGTAAATCAACTTTACTTCAATAAAAAGTTGTTTGCTTTAAAAAAAAATAAAAATAAAATAAAATAGAGCTTCCCTGGTTGCTCAGTGGTTAAGAATCCGCCTGCCAATGCAGGGGACACGGGTTCGAGCCCTGGTCCGGGAAGATCCCACATGCCATGGAGCAACTAAACGCGTACGCCACAACTACTGAGCCTGCGCTCTAAGCCCGCAAGCCGCAATTACTGAGCCCGTGTGCTGCAACTACTGAAGCCCACGCACCTAGAGCTTGTGTTCTGCAACAAGAGAAGCCACAGCAATGAGAAGCCCGCACACCACAATGAACAGTAGCCCCCGCTCGCCACAACTAGAGAAAGCCCGCACGCAGCAACAAAGACCCAACACAGCCAATCAATCAATAAAATAAGCCAAAAAAATTTGCCTTTCCAAAAAGAAGCTTAAGAACTTACTCATACTATTTATTCATCAATGACTGATATAGAATGTTCTGTTACTTGTTCCTAGAACATTTGCATTTTAGGAGCAAGTAATAAATATTAGGTCAAGGGAAACAAACAAACAAACAAAACCCTAATTCTGAAATGTGAAGGATCAGCAAAGAGAGAGGGGTGTATTTGGGAAGCAAAGGCATTTCTGGTTTGCATGCACATGCTTCATGACTGGCTCTTTCATGTCAATCCTTAATGAAGCTCACATGTGTTTCCTTAAGAGAAGCAGAAGGTTGGCTGGAGCAGTGATTTGAATCCCAGTTTGGCCATCTGCCAACTAGGTCTAACATTTTAAGCTCTGTTCCTTCATCTGTGAAAATGGAGAGAATATCAACACCTTCAGCTAAAAACTATTGAGGGAATTTCAATTAAATGGCAATATATAAAAGTACCCAGGATAATACTAGATGCAAGTGAAGCACTGGAGAAATTGTGATTTTTCTTTAATTCAAATCTGTTTAAATTTCTTCAGGAGATAAAGTTCATTCTAAGAGCACCCTTGCTGGTTCATATTTGGTGAGGTGGAAACTGACCACATCTTGGCATTTATCATTGTAGAGAACCACTCAGTAATGATTTATTACTTTTCTGTGAGAAAGGCTTTTGGATGAAATGTGAATCTTTGATACTCTCCTCCCCATCTTTCAAGGAAATATTTCATAACCATCTGATTTAATTGTGAAATGTAAAGTTAGTTTTATTAAATATATTGAGTTTCATATGACCTTCAACTTCCCATTTCATCTGGCATGAACCTTCATTAATGTTCACCACTGTGATTAAGGTAACATTTTAAAACTGTCACAGAATAATCGAGAGGTTATTATACCTGAGAAAAAATATGCCTCCATTTCCAAGTTTCTGCTAAGAATCTATGTTGCCCCCATTACAAATTCTTTTAAACCATGTGGAGAAACTAATTTTTTAAATCGGGAAAAGCACCAGGTGGCAAATATACATTTTCTATAATATAGATGTGACATTTTGCCATTGTGAAACATAGGAAGAGAAGACTAAAAAGATGTGAAGGAGAAGCAGATAGAATTCACCTACTGGAAAGAAAATTGTCTCTTGCATCAATCCAAAGATATGCCCTATCATGGATACTATAAGAAGTTAACTTTATCAAATAGAGATATGGGGCAGTGGGTCTTATGGGAAAGCAGGACCATGTTTTTATAGGAAACAATGTAAAAGAGTAAAAGTCATTTTCTTGGTAGGGAGACAGGAAGAACAATAGTAATGAACGATGTGGGGAACAAAAAGATTGTAAAGAAAATATAGAACATATATGTCAAAAAATATATAAAAATATATTTATAAAATGCCTTAAGGTTATATTTACACATACTAGAAATAAAGGGGAAATGGTTCTTTGTTCACTTTAGGCTTTAGAAAAGACTCAGTACTATAGGTTTGACATGCGTTTTTTTGTTTTGTTTCGTTGTGTTTTTGTTTTTGTTTTTTTAAATTTTTGGGCCATGCCACACAACATGTGGGATCCTAGTTCCCCATCAGGGATGGAACCTGTGCCCCCTGCAATGGAAGTGCAGAGTCCTAACCACTGGACCACCAGGGAAGTCCCTGCATGTGTTTGTTTTTGATGTACATATTTACAATTTTAGTTTGTTTCATTGTTGTTTTACTGGCCACAACTACAGATAAATAAGGATACTGGGTGTGGACTGGATACTATACTACAGCACGCTTGATGTGAGTAGGATGTTGGAAGCAATGATGATAAGATTGCAAGGTCAACCTTGAGCCAAACTGACTGGCTCTGATTTCTTGCAATTCCAGCTGTGTGTTTTGGGTGAGTTGGGTTCCCTGTTGATCAGTTTCATCTTTAGTAAAATGAAATGAAATTTTATATCTCATAAGGTTACTGAAAGGATTCAATAGACAATGCAAATGTTTAAAATAGAGCCTGACTCTCAGTAAATAATTGCTAACTCTTGTTATTAACTATTAAAATTAGATTTTAACTCATTTTCTTTTCATAGGTAATTTTTTTTGAAGAAATGATTTCTACAAAACCCACAACACATAGTCCTTTTCTTTCTTGTTTAACTTCTGACCTCCAGAAAGTAAATTTTATCTCCTTCCTAGGTAAAAAAGTGAAAACTTCATATTGCAAATATAAAATCTCATAATTGGGTTTTCCTAATGTAATAATCAATGAAGATGAAATCTGAATTTATATTAGGTTGTTAATGTCTTAATATTTATGGACTTTCCATGTCAGATAGTCAATAAAAAAAGGAAACGGATGCTAAGAAAAGTGATTATTATAGCTAAAAGAATGATATTAATGATTAAGGACCTGTGGGCATGGTAGAAAAGAATAGCCAATTAGAATAATCATTTCCTCATCATAAAGAAATTACCACCCAGGTTAGTTTAAATAGTTTTGATTTACAGAAGAAAGAAATAATTAAAATTATGCCAATACACGCAGAGGGTGATTTTGTGTATGACGATCAGAGAAGTTTTCACTGAAATATAATTGTGATCTGCTAGGGGCACTTTTGTATTTTATTTGTAATCTATAGGAGAAAACTAGACCCAGAGATCTTAGTGTTTTTCTAACAAAGTATCCCATATAATTTATTTCTTGATATACAAGGCTGGTCAGTTCATTTTCAATTTTGATGAAAATACTCCACTTTCTGTAACAAATGTATTCTATAGACTAAATTAAAAATACAGTGTTTTGCATGCCTCATGAATGTTGAATGTTCTGTTTTGGGGAGGTGAAACAAGAACTATTTAGTGCCCCAGCAGAACAAACACCAAACTAACTTGCAATTCCCACTGAGTATCTCCTGAAGATATTGCTGCTTTTGTAATATTATAACTAAGACTTAGCAAGAGACAGAGCCTTCACAACTGTAAATAGAACCTTTTCCCCCTTTTGACATGTCTCTTGCCCTGCACTTAGTTTGCTTTGAGTCTATGATCACCGAATATAAATATTCCAACCTTATCATTATAACTTTGAAATGTTATTGACCAATAATATTCTTCCACAGTTTATAAAATATTTTTGTGACCTATAGTTTATTTCAATTTTAACAACACTGGATCAAAATTTTACAGCTATGTTTTCTATCTCCAAAATGTGAATGTTAAACTGTTGTAAAACTTTAAATGTTAAGCAACCATTCAAGAACATAACCAGCTATCCTAGACAATCTCTGCCCTTTACCTAGACAAATCTAAAATATGGAGTAAATGCCTCTTTGAGATTTATTATCCAACTACAAAGGAAGCAAACATTTTTCAGATGGCAGATCTCCTCCTTTGGGAGTCTCCTTGAATGAGTTGTTCATTGGGTCATATTCATGACTATACCCTATGAACAAACAGAAAACAAAACCACTAGGCTTTTCATAAAGGTGTTATAATGCTATTCTAGGAATTTCTTTTCCAAGGAATTCAGGTCCCTGGGTTGCTGAACCATCATTTCATCCATTACTCTATATACTGCCCACAGATTCTTGAGTCCTCTCTACCTTGACAATTCATTACCTCTCTTCTGTAATGAATTTGAAAGGAGAGGGGATTCTTCATTTCAAAACCTCAGTGTTTCAGTTTGGAACTTAAAGTCCTTTTGTTACCCTGTTTACTCTCACATTCTCTTCTTATCATTCCTCCTCATTAGTTTCTTCCTCTTGCTTATATTATTAACATATACAGAGTTTAAACATTTTAGGAGAGAGAAAGAATACCATTTTGTTCTATTATGTACATAGTATATACATTTTATGGTAAAGTACTCAAACAATATACAAATAGGCAAAGTCTAACATGAATTTTTTTCTTTGTTTCTTTTCCTCCAAATTGAAGTTTTCCCCTCTGAGGTAACCATCACTAAAAGTTTGTTATGTAAACTTTCATGTGTATTATATCCACATATACTCACATTCAAACATGCTCATTTCATTCATATGGTTGTATGATTTGCTTTCTTAAAAAGATGTTTTGGGGATCTTTCCAATTCTGTATACATAATTCTACTTCATTCATTTTAATAGCTATATAGTATTACAAAGTATGGATGTTCATTTATTTTGTAATATCTAAGATAAAATGTATAAGGATTACTTCTGATAAAATCCTTGTCCAGCTTAAGAAATGACATGTTACCAATATCATGGAAGCTCTCTATGTAACCCTCCATGACCCTATCCCAATCCCTCCTTGTCCCTCCCCTCCTCCAGTAACTCCAAACTTGAATTTGGAATTTACTATTCCTTCACATTTCTTTGTACTCGCTACTTTTTATTACATTATTTATGTATGCTTAAACACTATATCATATTTTTCTGCATGTTTCTAAACTTTATATAAATAGTATCAAAATAAATTTGATATTTTCCCTCAGCAAAATGTTTATGATATTCATCGATGTTGAGATAGAAATTTCTAATTCATTAGTTGTTAATTTTTATTGATGTAGGATAATTTATTATATAACTATAACACAGTATATTTATTCACTATCCAGGTAATGGACATTTATGTGTTTTCAATTTTTCAGAACTAAAAATAACATGTTGAGAACTTCTGGTTTCTGGTCCAGCATGTAAGAAGCTTGGAAGTCATCACTCCCATCCTCACAGAGGCTGAACATATTGAAAGTCAATAACTCTTCTTAGATTTATCAGAGAATTGAAGTCAAAAGACAAACTGCTGACACTAAAACTGAAGAGACAGACAGGTGGATACAGAGTATCACAGGTACTAGAGCAAAAGCCCAGGAACAGAAACATCCTCAGAAGTAAGTACCAGGGTAGAAAAACCTAACTTGCAATTAACAAATTGCTAGAGGTCAGGAGAGGCAAATCGAGGGGGCCCAGCCTCAGGGGGGCCTGATACTTCTGTGAGTCTTACCTCCAGAAGCCCTACCAGGTTCTCACAGTAAACGTCAGAAAAAAAATTCCCTTTGTTTATGGCAGGGAGAGGGGGAAGTATCCATACTGAAATATGTCCAGGGCCTTCTGTTCTTTGTTCTTAACAAAGCCTATCAACAAGGGAAACTATTTTACCAGAGCCTAACCAACTGGTGTCTTACCAGAGACTAATGGACCTGAGAGGAGGGAAACATGTAACTCGAGACCCCTCTGGCCTTTCTGTCTCACCTAAGGGGGAAACAACTGAAATGCTGGTAAAGGTCACAGACCAGGGGTACAGCTCATTAAGAGACTGAGACCTAATTCTAAGACGGTGCTATCCTCTCCCCACATCTTACATTACGTCAACAGGACTCCTGTGTAATAACAGGAAAATACAGCAGAAATAACCGCATGAATTAGACTTATTTTAAAAGTCTCTAGGAAAAACCAAAGACAGCAGCAGAGATGAAAACAAGGACACCTGAAGAAATTTTAGCCTCTGACACTCACAGTTACAGCAAACCATAAACACAGACTAACTCCTGGCCAAGTGAATGTAAAACCTCACACTAAAAACTGTTTCACTCAGATCCTTTAACTAAGCACATCATATCTGGCTTTCAGCAAAAAGAGGCAAAAAGCACAGTTTGAAGAGGCAGAGCAAGGATCAGAACCAGACTCAGATAGTGTAGAGATGTTGGAATTATCAGACCAGAAATTTAAAACTGTCATTAACATTATGAGGACTCTAGTAGAGGAGTGGACAAAATGCAAGAATACATGGGTGATGGAAGCAGAGAAATGAAGACTCTAAGAAAGAATCAGAAGGAAATGCTAGAAATTAAAGCAACCACACTGTAACAGAAATGAAGAATGCCTTCGATGGACCCATTAATAGACTTAATATGGCCAAGAAAAAGTTCTCTGTGTTTGAAGAAATGTCAAAAGAAACTTCCAAAACTGAAAGGCAGAGGAAAAAATAAAAAAACAGAACAGAATATTCAAGAATATGGAACAATTACAAAAGTTGGAAGTTACACACAGTGGAACTATCAGGAGAAGAAAGAGTAAAAGGAAGATAAATATTTAAAGCAGTAATGTCTGAACATGTTCAAAACTTAATGATATACACTAAATCACAGATCCAGGAAGCTCAAAGAACAACAAGTAGGATAAATACCAAAAACTACATGTAGGCATGAATATCATATTCAAACTGCAGAAAATCAAAGACAAAGAAAAATCTTGAAAGAAACGGTGGAGGGGAGACACCCTACATATAGAGGAGCAGGGAAAAGAATTACATCATACTTCTCTTCAGAAACCATGCTAGCAAGAAGAGTGTGGAGTAAGATATTTAAAAGTGTTGAAAGAAAAAAAAAAAAAACACCAACCTAGAATTTATCTTTCGAAAGTGAAGAAGACATAAAGACTTTCTCAGACAAAAATTGAGGGAATTTGTTGCCGGTAGACCAATCTTGCAAGAAATGTTAAAAGAAATCCTTAAGAAAGAAAGAAAATGACTTACGTCAAAAATTCAGATCTACATAAAGAAAGAATTATAAGATAAATAAATGAAAATGAAATCTCTTATTTTTCTTAATCTTAATTTATCTAACAGACAAAATTTGTTCAAAATAATAATGGCAACAGTGAATAGCTTGTATAATGATTGAAAAAATGACAGCAATGCCATAAGGAATGGGAGAGGGTTATCAGGAAGGTACTCACACTACATGTGAAGTGGTCTAGTGTTATCTGAAAGAGGATTTGGATTAGTTGCAAATGTATTTGCAAATTCAATGGTAACCACTGATGAAAGGAAAAAAATAGTATAATTGATATGCTAAGAGAGGAGAAAAAATGGAATTATTTAAAAGGACAAATTTAACACCAGAGAAGAAAAATATTTAGTATGAAAGACAACAAAAGAAAAAAAGAAACAAGGACAATAAATATAAAACAGTAATAAGTATGGTAGCTATTAATCCAACTATATCAATAATCACTTTAAATGTCAATGGTTTAAATAAACCAATTAAAAGACAGAGACAGAGGGGATAAATAAACAAGAACTAACTCTACTTTATCTACAAGAAACCCACTTTAAATATAAAGACACAGATTAAAAGTAAAGAGGTAGAAAAATATATACCTTGCTAACGTTAATCAAAAGAAAGCTGGAGTAACTCAATTTCAGGCAAAGCAGATTTCAGAGCAAGTGAAATTATCAGGAATAAAGAAGAGCATCACATGATGATAAAGCAGCCAGTTCTCCAAAAAGGCATAGCAGTCCTTGACATCTATAAAATACTTTGTCCAACAGCAGAATACAGATTCTTCTGAAGCTCACACAGAGCATTCACCAAGACAGACCACATTCTGGGCCATAAAACACATCTTAGCAAATTTACAATAGGTAAATCATTCGAAGTGTGCTCTCATACCGCATTACAATCAAACTAGATTGGTAAAAGAAAGATAGCTGAGAAACCCTCAAATATTTGGAGATTAAACAATATACTTCTAAATAATGCATGAGTCAAAAAGAAGTCTTAAGAGAAATTTTAAAATATTTTAAACTAAATAAGATGAAAACACAGATTATCAAAATTCATGGTATGTAGCGAAAGCACAGTACATCGAGGGAAATTTATAATTTTAAATACATATATTAGAACAGAACAAAAATCTAAAATCAAATATCTAAACTTCCATCATAGGAAACCAGAAAAAGAGCAAATTAAATCCAAAGTAAGCATAAGAAAATAAGTAATAACAATAAAAGCAGAAATCAATGATTTGAAAATAGACTATCAATAGAGAAAATCAATGAAGTCAAGAACTGGTTATATGAAAAGATTGATAAAAGTGATAAACTTTTACTCAGGTTTACTAAGAAAGAAAAGAGAGAAGACATAAATTCTCAATATTGATAATGAAAGAGGGGCCATCATTACTGATTCCATAGACATTAAAATACCATGAACCACTCTATGCCCACAAATTTGATAACCTAGATGAAATGAACCAATTCCTTGAAAGAGATAATCTACCAAAACTCATACAAGGAGAAATAGATAATATGAGTAGATCTATGCCAGTTTAAAAATTTAACCTGTAATTAATAGCCTACAAAAACAGGAAGCACCAGGCCCATATGGTTACCCTCATGAATTTTACCACATCTAAGGAAGAAATTATAACAATTGTCTGAACTCTCTTCCAGAAGATAGAAACAAATGGAACATCCTAACTCATTCTATGAGGACAGAATTACTGTAATACCCTAAACAGACAAAGAAGTTGCTAGAACGGAAAATTACAGGCCAGTATCTCTCATGCACTTGGTTACAAAATTCCTCAGCAGAATATTAACAAATCAACTAGCAGTGTATAAAAAGGTTTATACACCACTACCAAGTGGGATTTAGTCCAGGTATACAAGGTTGGTTTAACATTTGAAAATCAATTAGTGTAATCTACCACATCAATAGGCTAAAGAAGAAAAATCATATGATCATATCAACAGATATAGGGGAAAAAAAGACAAAATTCAACACCCATTATGTTGAGAATTCTGAGCAAACTAGGACTAGACAGGAATGTCCTCAACTTAATAAAGAACATCTCCCAAAACCCCCCAAACCCTAGCTGCTTCTGGATGATGGGGTCCATTGTAAGACAAGTAAAATTCAGGGCAATTATACTTTTAAACCTCTTCTGCCATAAAATGTCCCAAGGTCAAGGATGATGTCGTGTGGGGTACTATGGCAGTAAATAATACATTCAGCCATTCCAAGTATTATGGTTTCGCAGTAGCATATTAGGAGGGGAAGGCAAATCCATGTCTAGAATACTGGGAATGCAATCGCTGTCAGAAGTGTTGCAAAGCAGCTAGAAAGACAAGGGGAAATACCGTGACCTATCTCTTCCCACCTCTTGACTGCTTTCTGTGACCCTCATTAGTCACACCCACATGAGAGCCAGAAAGTAGGGACCTCCAGTCTGCACAAAATAAGGCAGAAAAGGGGAAACTGGTTCAAGAAGGGTGGAAAACTGAGAATAATAAAACACATTGACGTTCTTATATTCCTCTACTTGCACCAAATGTATGATGTGCTCGGGATCTCTGATTCAGTCTCTAGTACTGCATTGGGACCAGAAGACACATTAGTTCAAACAGGAGAAGGGGTGGGACTGCCTAGGTACAAATTGCACACCAGGCAAACCAAGGAAGAGAAACACATCTTGATTGACTGTTCTAGTAAACTGTAGGAAAGCACGTGGCCAACGTGAACTAGCAATAATAAACATAAATAGATCCTTCATGTGAAAAAACAGCTATCATGGACCAAATATGGTTGTTGACACTTGTTGCCTCTCTAAGAATAGCCAAGTACTAGAAGGCAAGTGATTATTGAGAAAGGAAATGTATTCTATTCACAATCAAATGAAATGAGGTGGGCCCAAAGCCAGAGAATATTCTTGATTGGACTCATTTTATTGCCCTAAATTTAGCGAGCTGAATTTTGGTAAGTATCATCCTATTCAATGTTTGAAGTGGAGGCTTTGGCACTTATAAAATCTCATTTCCATTGCAGAGATATCATAAGGCTCTATAATTAACCCACAGAAAACAGTCTTTTTTTGGACACAACATACATAGCATACAGTGAAGTCTCAGATTATATTATTGTTAACAGGTTGCCCTGGAGGAATCCAGACATGAGGATTTGGAACCTTGATGAGAAGACATGGGGAAAAACTGTCATTTTCAAGTTGCCAGCTGTTCCTCTCTTTTCTAGAAATAGTGATTTCAACACACACTTGGGGCAGATTTTCCTTTCATGTTAAGGAAACTCCAGGAATTAACCTTCAGTTACACAAATATAAAACACATATCTACATGCTGTGAGGCAGAATGTCATTTCCTGCACAACTTTAAGACATTTGTAATATGTTTATTTTGGTAATGTTATATTAGTATGTCTTTGAGCTTGAGCTGGGGGGTAAAATGTTTTTGGAGTTTGTTAACTGAGCCCTTATTTTCCCTGAATACTCATGTTTCTAAAAAGATTTTAAAATTTTATATTTTGAAATGATTCTAGACTTAGAGAAAAGTTACAAAATAATACAGAGTTCCTGTTTATTCTTCAATCAGTTTTCCCTAATGTTAATATCTTGTATAACCATAGTACAGTTATCAAAACTAAGAAATGAACATTGGCATAATACTGTTAACTAAAGTCTTAATTTGGATTTACCAGTTTCTTCAATAACATTGCTTTTCTTTCCCAGTATCCAATCCCACATTTCATATTGTTGTTATGACTACTTAGTTGTCTCCAATCAGTGAGTGTTTATCAGTCTTTCCTGGATATCTTTGAAGAATATTGGTCAGTTTTTATTTTATTTTATTTTATTTTATTTTGGCCTCACCACGCGGCATGCAGGCTCTTAGTTCCCTGACCAGGGATTGAACCTGTGCCCCCTGCAGTGGAAGTGTGGAGTCGTAACAACTGGACCGCCAGGAAATTCTCTATTGGGCAGTTTTTAATAGACTGTATCTCAATTTGGATTTGTCTGATCATTTCTAATGATTAGGTTGAGGTTATGCCTTTTTGGCAAGAATATCACACAAGTGATGTGACTTTCTTAGTGCTTCATCACATCACAGGGCATATGAATTTGATACTTTTTTTTTTTGCGGTACGCGGGCCTCTCACTGCTGTGGCCTCTCCCGTTGCGGAGCACAGGCTCCGGACGCGCAGGCTCAGCGGCCATGGCTCACGGGCCCAGCCGCTCCGCGGCATGTGGGATCTTCCCGGACTGGGGCACGAACCCATGTCCCCTGCATCGGCAGGCGGACTCTCAACCACTGCGCCACCAGGGAAGCCCTGATACATCTTATCAGTAGTGATGTTAACCTTGATCACTAGACCAAGGTTGTGTCAAGTTTCACACTTCCCAGTCTGACACTATCCAAATATTCTTTGTTTTCAAACTTTTGCCCCACTGGTGGATCTTGCCTGTAATAATTATTACTGGGGCATTCTAATGGTGATTTTCTCTTATTTCTTCAACACTTATTAATTGAAAGTTTGGAAGGAAGAATCCTCCATACATTCATAATTTATTCACTAATTTACATTTGTCAGTATGGATTTATGAGTATTTATTTTATTCTATGTGTTATAATCCAATATTATAGTTATTTATTATTTGCTTAAATCACTCCAGCTTTGGCCACTGGGAGCTCCTTCGGGGTGGCTCCTGTGCTTGTTCATCATGTCTACATCCTGTTTGAGAAGTTATTTACTTTCAGGCACTACTCAATGCCCCAGCTTCATCTCATTTTCCCTGGCCCATTCCTGGAATCCACTTCTTCTCCAGAGAGCCCTGGTTCTAATTTTTTTTGGAGAACAGTATTTATAAACCAAGGCCTGGGCTCCTAGGTGTGCTCATTGCTAGTAGATAGAGTGTCACTATTTCTAAACCTGTCATCAAACAGAGGTTGGAATATATGTATGTATACTAACCTATGCATGCAAACACATGTATATTTTCATGTATATATGTATGTATACTAACCTATGCTTGCAAACGCATATATATTGATACCTTTGATTCCAGTCTTAATACCACAAAGTTCATTCCAGGCTTTCCCTTTTTCTTTTCTTCCCTTTTTCTTATTTGTAACTTCCTTCTATAAGAGTGAGAAGCCTGGCTCTCATTATCTAACAATGTATTGACTTGTTTGTCCAACTCTAGTACATACATAAAGTACCTTCAGAATTTCTAACCCATATTGCTGTGAGAAACACACTTGCTAACTGCAATAGTTGTATACAAATCTTTTTGTCTTTAGCCTTTCTGCATCTGGTCAAACTATTGTTTTCCTACATTAGTAGGTTAGTTCTTTTCTTCACCATCCCCTTCGTGCAGTCATGTTATTAATAAGTATTAGTTTAATTTCTTTAATAGACATAGAACTATTCAGATTGGTTATTTCTTCTTGTGTAACTTTTGGCAGCTGTGTATTCCAAGAAGTTGATTTGTTTCATATGGGTTTTCAAATTTATGGTTGTAGAGTTGATCATAGTATTCCTTCATTATTCTTTGAATTTTCATGGGATCAGAAGTGATATCCCCTCTTTCTGGTATTAGTATTTCTGATATTAGTAGTTTGTGTCCTCTCTTTTTTCTTAAACTTTCTAGAGGCTCATTAATTTTACTGATCTTTACAAAGAACCAGCTTTTGATATTGCTTATTTTCTCTATTGATTTCCTATTTTCAATTTCATTAACTTTACATTAATTCTTTTTTTTTTTTAGTCATTGTTCCCTTTGCTTTTCTGTTTTTTTCTGTTTTTGAAAATTCTGTTATTTTGAAAATTCTCTAGCTCAGCAATTCTTTCCTCAGCTGTGTCTGGTCTGCTAATAAGCTTATCAAAGGCATTCTTTATTTCTATTACAGCTTTTTTTTAATCTCTAGGCTTTCTTTTTGTTTTTTTCCTTAGGATTTCTATCACTCTGCTTCCGTTGCCCGTCTGTTTTTGCATGCTATTTTATCCATTAGGGTCCTTAGGATATTAATCATAGTTTACAAAAAGATTCCCAGTCTGATAATTCCAACATCCCTGCCACGTCTGATTCTGATGTTTTTGTCTCTCCAAATTGTGTCTTTGATATTTTGGTATGCCTTGTAATATTTTTTAGCGGCCGGACTCAATGTACTTACTATGTATAAGGAACTGTTGTAAATAGGCCTTTAATGATGTGGTTTTGAGGTGTGTAGTGGGGGAGGGGAAGCCTTCCGTAGTCCTATGATTCGTTCTCGGTCTTTTGTGAGCCTGTGCCTCTGGACGGGAAGCTTCACAAGTGTTTCTCAGTTCTTTCCTCCCCCTTAGGTGGGATGGGGGACAGGTTGTCTTGAGTGGGCTGGAATTGGGTATTTTCGTTTCCCAGGTCAGTTAGGCTGTGATAAAACCCCAGCAGGTTAGGCTCTGGTTAATTAGTTTCTCCTGATAGGAGGCTATTTAAGAAGAGCTGCATTCTCTGGCTTATTTCAAAATGGCTCCTTTACCTCCCCCTTCTCTGATGCCCAAGGAGATTTTTCTCTGATATTTACTGTGGGAATCTGGTTCAGTTCCCGGAGGTAAACCTCACAGATTGCAGGGGGACCCTCTGACTGGGTCCCCCTGGATTTTGTAGCTCTCAGACTTGTCCACACCGAGCCTCCAACGATTCATCAGTTTCAGTTCCAGCACTTGTTCCTGCAGCGGATCCTGCGTATTGGTCTCTGCCCTGGTAAGTTGTTATTCTCTGTATCCCACTGTCAGTCTCTCCAATCTTGAGTCCAGCAGTTTGCTCTGTATGCTCCCCTCTCTTAGGAATCCAAGAAGAGTTGTTGATTTTTCAGTCTGTTCAAATGTTCACTTGTTGTTAGAACAGAGTGGCAATTTCTAAACTTCTTACATGAGGAATTAAAGTCCGATTTCTAAAAAAGAAAAAAATGTATATACAGTTAAAGACACTCTTTGTGGAGCACAGTTCTACGGGTTTGACAAATATATAATATAGAATGGTTCCATCGCCCACCCCCAAACTCTATGTGCTGCCTCTTTGTAGAGTCACCATGAACCCCCATCTCTTACAACCAGTGGTTTGTCTTCATCCTTAAAGTTCTCCAAGTCATATAAAGGGAATCGCGCAGCCTTTTGGACCTGGCTTCTTTTTCTTAGCAAAATGCATTTAGAAGTCACCCTTTTTGTTGTGGGAACTAATAATTTGCTCCTTTTTATTGCTGAGTAGTATTCTGTTGATATGACATATCGCTGGTAGTTTATCCATTCTTGGATTTAAGGGCATCTGGCTTATTTCCAGATTTTGGCAATTATGAGTAAAGCTGTAATAAATATTCGCATGTGGATTTGTGAGTGAACGTAAGTTTTTATTCCCTTTGGTCAAGTACCCGGGAATGCAGTTGCTGAGTCATATGGTAAATGTCTGTTTAACATTGTCCAAAACCGCCAAACTGTTTCCAGAGTAGCTGTACCATTTTGTTTTCCCACCAGCAGCGTATGAGAGTTCTGAATGCTTTGCACTCTCACCGGAACTTGGTATTTTAGCTTTTTTCCCCTATATTTTTAGCCATTTTGAAGTTAGAATTGGCATGTATCCCACTGTGGTTTTAATTTGCATTGCCCTAATGACTAATGATACTGACCTGTGTGAATTTTTCTTAAATCATTTTTAGCTGGTTGGTAGGCGCAGGGAAAGATTGACAGTTCTCGGCAAGAGCTGGGGCATGGAGGGGAGAAGCTGAGGGAATTTTTGCTTGTGTGTGGTGGGAAGAGGTGAAATACTAGTTGTAACCTATGATAGTTTGCTGCCCAGATTACTGGGTAGATTTTTTTCCCAATCCCCACATAGAACCTGACACAATTCTGATGTCATGCAGTAGGTGAAAATACTGAGATCATTGGAAAGCTGCACCGAAGACAAGAAATAACTCTATTGTGAGGGGTCCATTATAAGAGGTTACAGTGCAGGTCCTCCACTGGTTGCTGGAGCCCTGGGAGAATAACCCTGGGTGACTGTCACTCTTTATTTTTTTCTGATAGTGAAATTGGGAAAGTTAAATTTATTTTTTTCCAGTTTTATTGAGATATAATTGACATACAGAACTGTGTAAGTTTATGGTGTACAGTATAATGATTTGACTTCCATCATGAAATGCTTATTACTATAAGTTTAGTGAACATCCATCATCTCATGTATAAATGAAATCACACAGGTATTTGTCTTCCTCTGTCTTATTTCACTTAGCATAATACCCTCTAGGTCCATTCATATTATCACAAATGGCAAGATTTCATTCTTTTTTATGGCTGAGCAATATTTCATTATATATATATATATATATGTATATATATATATTGGTATTGGTGGTGGTGGTTGATTGGTTTGTTGATTTTAATAGCCTTTCCTTCTCTAGGGCTCAGGCCTAGTCCCTGTGGGCTCAGTTAGGAGACAGAAATTGTAAATAATATGGCAATGAACATAGGGGTGCATAAATCTTTTCAAATTTTTGTTTTCATTTTCTTTGGATAAATACTCAGGAGCAGAATTGCTGGATCATATGATAGTTTTAGTTTTAAGTTTTTGAGGAACCTCCATATTGTTTTTCATAGTGGCTGCACCAATTTATATTCCCACCAACAATGAACAAGGGTTCCCTTTTCTTCACTTCCTTGCCAACATCTGTTATTGGGTGTCTTTTTGATAATAGCCATGCTGTCACGTGTGAGGTGATATCTCATTGTGGTTTTGATTTGCATTTCCCTGATGATTTTAGTGATGTTGTGCATCTGTTCATGTGCCTGTTGACCATCTGTATGTCTTTTTAGAAAAATGTCTATTCAGATCCTCTGCCCATTTTTTAAAATTTGGTTGTTTTCTTTTTTTGATGTTGAGTTTTATAAGCTATTGTGGATATTAACCCCATATTGGATATATCGTTTCCCTCATTTCAAATTATACTACAAAGCAACAGTAATCAAAACAGTATAGTACTGGCACAAAAACAGACATGTAGATCAGTGGAACAGAATAGAGAGCCTAGAAATGGACCCACACTTATACAGGCAATTAAGCTACAACAAAAGAAACAACAATATACAATGAAACTACATCAAACTACAAAGATTTTGCACAGTGAAGGAAACGATCAACAAAGTGAAAAGGCCACTTACTGAATGAGAGAAGATTTGCAAATGGTAAGTTTATTTTTAACTACTGAGAAAGGCATTACATTTTTAAAATACTTCTTTTCTAAGACTGTGAGTGCTTTTGGAAACACTGGATTAATTAGTTTGCGAAGTGTGATCTGCACTGACCCTAAATTGCAGCTCCTCAGCCCCTGCCAGTAAGTATGGGCACACTGGATCTAATGACAGTTATACTCAGTGCCTGGAGTCAGAAGTGGGAAAGCTGGGGGACCAGAGACCTCTATGATTTCTGACTCCTAACTGAGCCCACAGGGACTAGGCCTGAGCCCTAGAGAGGGAAAGGCTATAAAAATCAAGAAACCAATCAACCACCACCACCAATACCAAAAATCTTAGACTATTTTTTAAAATTAATTAATTAATTTATTTATTTTGGCTGCATTGGGTCTTCATTGCTGTACACAGGCTTTCTTTAGTTGTGGCGAGCAGGGGGCTACTCTTTGTTGTGGCGCGCAGACTTCTCATGTGGTGGCTTCCCTTGCTGTGGAGCATGGGCTCTAGGCGCATGGGCTTCAGTAGTTGTGGCTCGTGGGCTCTAGAGCGCAGGCTCAGTAGTTGTAGCACACAGGCTTAGTTGCTCCGTGGCATGTGGGATCTTCCCTGACCAGGGATCGAACCCGTGCCCCCTGCAGATTCTTAACCACTGCACCACCGGGGAAGTCCCTTAGACTATTTTTAACAAGGACATTTTGGTGTAAATAGTGTTGCTTCAGATTCTGTTAAACATTAGTGCAACAGGAGTTGGGAGAAGCCCAGACTCCTAACTGTATGTGGAACATAGCGTGGATCTAGGCCAATGAAGAGTGAAAGCAAAGCAATGCACACCCCAAGTTCTGCATGTTTGGGCCGGCAGGACTTGCCATGGAGCATGAAAGTGCTATTGCTCCAGAAAATGAGCACCAGCCAGCATGTGACTTGAGATTTACAGTGGGAACTGTCCACTCCACGAGCACATGGGAGACGTCCTGGGGCTCCCAGAAACAAATGAGGAGCCTGGGGATTGTCAGCGAGGTCCTGTGGTGAGGCAGCTATTGGCTCAGTGTCGTCCTTATATGACCTCTTACACCCACAGGCTGATGCAGCCTAGTGAAAGATGGGTTACACCTGGGTCACTCTACTGGTAGAGAATTACCTTCTCATCAGGGAGCTTGATTAGAAATGTGTGTGTGTTTAAATGAATTTAAAAAGCCAGGTTCAGGGGCTTCCCTGGTGGCACAGTGGTTGAGAGTCCGCCTGCCAATGCAGGGGACACGGGTTTGTGCCCCGGTCTGGGAGGATCCCACATGCCAAGGAGCGGCTGGGCCCGTGAGCCATGGCTGCTGAGCCTGCGCATCCAGAGCCTGTGCTCTGCAACGGGAGAGGCCACAACAGTGAGAGGCCCGCGTACTGCAAAAAAAAAAAAAAAAAATTTAAAAAGCCAGGTTCAGGACTTCATTGAAGAAAACTGAAAATTTCCACCTTATATAAATAATAAAATGAAAAAATCCAACTTCCTCATTGATGGACCTCTTTTACATGATGCACATCTCAATGGCCTTCCATTTTCCATGATGGATATGTCTCTGTACCTCTGTTCCTTATAAACAAAGCTTTTTACTGTTCTTTTAACAGCATCATCTTTCTCTCTAGGATAACATAGTAAGGTTATTCTGGAGGTCAGGTGACCTCACACCACTCCCATAGATCAGGGAAAAATATGGTCAAATGTCTTCATTGCAGAATGAATCAGAAAGTAAAGCTGGCATTAGTCGTGTTTTGTGTAATTACAGGGAGTGGAAAAAATGGCAACATAAGTATCAGAGGCATGAATGTTTTGTTTTCACTTTTCCAATTTGAGCTCATCCCAGTGAGAAAGTTACAACAAAAACCCTGGATCCAAACTTGCGTGCATCAGAAAGACAAGCCCCTTCTCTGCTGCTTTCCTAATAACACATGTCAGTAGTCAGTGACTGCAGTTTAACCCGAGCCCTTGCTCAGATGGCTGCTTCACAAGCTGATCTCCTAGGTTGACACGAAGCTGTTGATATTTTCTTACCCTCTGCCCCCACCCCATTCCACTCTCTCCTGCTAGCAATACCCAGAAAAAAGGGGGCATGTTCCTCCTCTGGTTGGAGAAGGTGAAGGCTCTGGGGTCTGAATGGACGTGGGAAAATCAGTGACTCTAAAAAGTTGGTTCGTCATAAGAGCACATTTCAAATTTGTTACACAGGTTCTCATTGGTGCCTGTGCATCTGAGGAATGTAATTTCAACCAGAGAGGGTGAGCCAGGGTAATGATAACTGTTTCTATTCTGTGACTTCCTTTCTGTTATAAAGTAACAATGATGATTCGTAGTGCCAGACCTGCGACATTAGCAAAGCCAAAATCTCCACTATCTGCAAGATTTAACATCTAAAGTACTGGTTACAAGTTTCCAGATTTAATGGAAGAATGATTTAAAAAAAAAGGAACAATTTTAATAGCTAAACAGGAATAAAAATAACAGCAATGGTTACAGTTTTCAATGTTAATGCCATACATGTCTTCAGTCTGTCATTCACAGCTCTCAGTATCCTAAACTCAATCTACATTTGCATCCTTATATTTCTGTCACTTTCTATTCCCCCGGCTACAGACTCCACCTCCAGGATTCTGGCCACTCTGGACTATTCATCCCTCCCCTCACTACTCAATAATTTTTTGGATTTCACACCTTGATTTTCCCCCTCCTTACCCTTCTCTTTTTTATTTGTTTGTTTAAATCTTTATCATATATCAGAAACTATTTCTCATGATGGTGAAATCCACTCCAAGTCAGTAAGAGTTGCTGTCTCTCTATGTTCACTCATTACATTTGTTGATACGTCTAGTTTATTATTGATCATACTTTTCTTTAGAGTTTCTGACTGTGTAAAGAATGCTTCCCAGTATCCATTCCCACCTTCTTCCTCAGTCTTTGAACTTGCAATTTTTTAGTGACCCATTTCCCAACCACAACTGCAGCCAGGAGCAGCTTTGTGGCTAAGTTTTATCAAAGGAAAACATGTGGAATTGGTGTGTCAAAGATCCATATAATGTCATAAAAGGAGGGAAGTGTGCCCTTTTCCTTCCCTTTCTTGTTGCTGTTCAGAATGTAGATGCAGTGGCTGGAACAGTAGCCACCACACTGGGCTATGAGGAGAAAGGAGCCTCTGATCTTAATAATCATGTGACTCCCATAATTATATTGCACTATAATGCATTTCTGTCTTATTTGAGCCTCTGTTATTTTGGTTTTATGTCTTTTGAATGGAAAGCCAAACCTAACAATTAGACCTTTGTAAAAGTAGAACTCTCCCATGAGATTGTGATACCTGGGTGGTAGGTTTTCTGTGTTATTTTGCATCTACCTTATCACTTCCCAGCCATTAGCAAAGTGCATAACGTATATCAATTGCCAAAAGTTTTAAAATCATATGTTTGTAGAATTTAGTCAAGGTAAAAAATGTACTTTTTGATATTTTCTCAATACAAGGCAAGAAATGGAAAAATAATTGACAGTTAAAAAGTACATGGGGCTTCCCTGGTGGTGCAGTAGTTGACAGTCCACCTGCCGATGCAGGGGACACGGGTTCGTACCCGGTCCGGGAAGATCCCACATGCCGCAGAGAGGCTGGGCCCGTGAGCCATGGCTGCTGAGCCTGCGCCTCCGGAGCCTGTGCTCCGCAACAGGAGAGGCCACAACAGTGAGAGGCCCGCATAACGCAAAAAAAAAAAAAAAAAAGAAAAGTACATGAAAGCAGTGACTATTCAGAACAGAATTCACTTAAAGAATGTGCTAAAGAAGGGGAGTCACAGTCCACACATATTATACTAGACATATATGGAAGATGGTTCAGTATGAGCATAATTCTTGTCATGGTATACCGAGTATTTAAAGCTATTTTTAAAGTGACTTAATGTGTTTACTGAAGTGTACATGTTTGTTCTATCAATATAAATTTTTGGAGTATCTACTATTGTCAGGTGCTTCAACAGTCGGTAGAGATAGAATGGTAAACAATCAGGTGTGGCCTTGACCTCACGAGCAATCTAATGAGTAGTTTTTTATTATAAAAATTCTCACATAATTATTATAAATTATTCATATAATTCATAGCATATAATTTATAATAATTCATATAATTATTTTTATGGAATTATAGTTGATTTACAATATTATTTTAGTTTCAGGTGTACAGTATAGTGATTCAATATTTTTAGATTATACTAACTTTAAAGTTATTACAAAATAATGGCTATATTTCCCTGTGCTGAACAATATATCCTTCTTGCTTATTTACTAGATAAATGGTTGTTTGTATATATGTTGCCTCTCCCCTCCTTCCCTCTTCCCACTGGTAACTACTCGTTTGTTCTCTATACTGGTGAATCTGTTTCTGTTTTGTTATATACATTCATTTGCTTTATTTTTTAGATTAGTATGTAAATGATAACAGTGTATTTGTCTTTCTCTGACTTATTTCGCTAAGCATACTCTCTAGGTCAATCCGTGTTGTTGCAAATGGCAGAATTTCATTCTTTTTTATGGCTGAGTAGTATTCTTTTATATATATATATATCACAACTCTTTATACATTCATCTGTTGATGCATACTTATCTTGCTTCCTTATCTCGGCTATTATAAATAATGCTGCTATGAACATAGGGGCACATCTTTCTTTTAGAATTAGTGTTTTCATTTTCTTTGGATATATACACAGGTGTGGAATTGTTGGATCATATGTTGGTCCTATTTTTAGTTTTTGGAGGAACCTCCATACTGTTTTCCATAGTGGCTGCACTCATTTACATTCCCACCAACAGTACAGGAGGGTTCCTTTTTCTCCACATCATCCACATCTGTTACTGGTGGTCTTTTTGATGACAGCCATTCTGACAGGTGTGAGGTGATTTCTCACTGTGGTTTTGATTTGCATTTCTCTGATGAGTAACAATTTGAGCATCTTTTCATGTGCCTTTTGACCATCTGTATGTCTTCTTTGGAAAAATGTCTATATAGAGCCCCTGCCCATTTTTTGGTTTGTTTTTGATATTGAGTTTTAGAGCTGTTTATATATTTGGGGTGTTTACACCTTATTGGTCATATCATTTCCAAATATTTTCCCCCATTTCTTAGGCTGTCTTTTCATTTTGTCAAGGGTTTCCTTTGCTTTGCAAAGTTTAATTAGGTCCTATTTGTTTTCGTTCACTTTTATTTCTTTTGCTTTAGGATACAGATTCAAAAAAATATTGCTATGGTTTATGAAAAGAGTGTTCTGCATATATTCTCTTCGAGGAGTTTTATGGTCTCAGGTCTTACATTTAGATCTTTAATCCTTTTTGAGTTTATTTTTGTATATGGTGTGAGGAACTGTTGTGAACGCATTCTTTTACATGTAGCCGACTAGTTTTCCCAGCATCACTTATTAAGAGACTCTATTTGTCCATTATGTATTCTCGCCTCCTTTGTTGTGGATTGATTGACCATAAGTGCATGGATTCTGGGCTCTCTATTCTGTTGCATTGATCTGTGTCTGTTTTTATGCCAGTATCATGCTGTTTTGATTACTGTAGCTTTGTGGTGTAGTCTGCAGTCAGGGAACATGATACCTCCAGCTTTGTTCTTTTTTTTCAAGATTGCTTTGGAAATTTAGGGTCTTTTGTGGCTCCATATAAATTTTAGGATTTTTTTCCTGTGAAAACTGTCATGGGTATTTTGATAGATATTGTATGAAATCTGTAGATTGCTTTGGATAGCATGGACATTTTAACAATTTAAATTCTTCAATTCAAGAATGTGGGATATCTTTACATTTCCTTGTATCATTTTCAAATTCCTTCATCAGGATTTTATAGTTTTCAGAGTATAGGTGTTTCATCCCCTTGGTTAATTTATTCCTAGATATTTATTCTTTTTGATGCATTTCAAAAAGGGATTGTTTTCTTGCTTTCTCTTTCTGATAGTTCATTATTAGTGTATAAAGAGTAACAGATTTCTGTATATTAATCTTGTATCCTGCAACTTTACTGAATTCATTTATTAGTTCTAATAGTTTTCTGGTGGAGACTATGGTTTTTATATTTAGTATCATGTCATTTTCAAATAGTGACAGTATTACTTTTGCATTCTAATTTGGATGACTTTTATTTATTTTTCTTATCTGATTGCTGTGGCTAGGATTTACAAACTATATTAAATAGAAATGGCAAGAGTGGGAATCCTTGTTTTGTTCCTGATTTTAGAGGAAAGGCTTTCAGCTTTTCACAGTTGAGTATAATGTTAGCTGTGGGTTTGTCATAAATGGCTTTTATTATGTTGGGATATGTTTCTCTATACCAAGTTTGATGAGAGGTTTTATCATGAATGGATGTTGAATATTGTCAAGTGCTTTTTCTGTGTATATTGAGATGATCATGCAATTTTTTATCCTTCTTTTTGTTAATGTGGTGTATCACATTGGTTTTGTGAATATTGAATCAACTTTTCATCCCTGGAATAAATCCCACTTGATCATGGTGTATGATCCTTTTTATAGATTATTGAACTTGATTTGCTAGTGTTTTGTGGAGGATTTTTGCATCTATATACATCAGAGATATTGGCCTGTAATTTTCCTTTTTTTCTGGCGTCTGTCTGGTTTTGATATCAGGGTAATGGCCTGAATTTGGGGAGTGTTCCATCCTCTTCAATATTTTGGAACTGTTTGAGAAGGATAGGTATTAGCTCTTCTTTATACATTTGGTAGAATTCCCCTGTGACGCCATCCAATCCTGGACTTTGTTTGGCTGGGAGTTTTTAAATTACAAATTCAATTTCAGTTCTAGTGATTGGTCTGTTCAATGGTCTATTTCTTCCTGATTCAGTTGTGGCAGGTTGTATGTTTCTAGATATTTGAGTATTTCTTCTAGTTTGTCCAATCTGTTAGTACATAACTGTTCATAGTATTCTCTCAGGATTTTTTTGTATCTTTGTGGTATCTGTGATAATTTCTTTGTGGTATCTGTGATAATTTCTACTCTTTCGTTTCTTATTTTGTTTATTTGGGTCCTCTCTTTTCTTCTTGATGAACCTGGTTAAAGGTTTATCATATATTTTTTTAACTTTTTTAAAAAGCAGCTCTTTGTTTCATCGATCCTCCTATTGTTTTTATCTATTTTATTTATTTCCTCTCTGTTGTTTATTTTTTCCTTCCTTCTGCTGACTTGGACTTTGTTGTTCTTTTTATGATTCCTTTAGATGGTAAGTTCGGTTGTTTATTTGAAATTTTTCTCGTTTCTTGCGGTAGACCTATATTGCTGTAAACTTCCCTCTTAGAACTGCTTTTGCTGTGTCCTATATTTCCATTTTCATTTATCTTTAGGTGTTTTCTGATTTCCTCTTTGATTTCATTTTTGGCCCATTGATTTTTTAGTAGCATGTTGTTTATTCTCCAGGTATTTTTTGCTTTTCCCATTTTTCTTCCTGTAACTAACTGATTTTTAGTTTCATACTGCTGTGGTTGGAAAAAAAATGCTTTGAATTGTTTTTGGTAAATTATTTCGGTTTCATTAGTTTTTTTTTTTTTCAGGGGTTTTTCTTGTTCTTTCAAATGAGACAAATTCTTCAGTCTTCTCATTTTTGAATGAGAGTTGAATGAGAGGTGAAAGAGTTACCTATTGCAGTCTTGAAGGGGTGTCCTTATGTGGGAGCATGATATACAGCCTGCGTGTGCCCAGCGGCTTTGGTGAGAGAGCTGAATTTGACATAAACACAAGTCACGTCTTTCCTCAGGGTGCTGGCAGCTATCACCTTGGTAGGATGTGGGGCTGGAGACAGAGGGGTTAAGGCCAAGGCCAGGTGCAGGCTAAGGATTCCCCTCTGCTCAGTGGCTGTACTGCCTTATCTGGGGTGGGGTCAGGTCCCAAGCTGCTGGAGCAGAAGCCCTGAGAGTAGGGTCTGAGTTGGCTCTTTTCCCTTTTAGTTTGTGTTCTCTCCCCTCCTAGCACTGGTACCCTCGCACTGGTGTGGAGCTGCACCACAGAGCAGGTGGGGCCTGTGTGGTCTCTTGGCATGGGTTGGGTTGCAGCCTATGGCAGTGTGGCCAGGGTCCAGACCTGAACTGCTTCTGATGCTCTACCTCCGTAAGCACCAATAACGGTTGCCCCAGCCCTGCTCAGATGCCACTTTGGGTTTGAGCTGCCTCTGTGTCTCACAGCTGAGGTCTCTCCTTGGCCTTGGCAGCCCTAGCCCCAGTGTGGAGCTGCATCATGAAGCCAGCAGGGCTGGAGCGTTCACTGGGCTCAGGCTGGGCCACACCCCGGCACAGTGATGGGAAACCAGCAGCCACATGTGAAGTTTTCAATCTGCCTTCTCTGCCCTGCTTTGGAAGCGAGCAAGCATCCGTGCACCCTCACAAGAAGAATCTAGGCTTCTCACAACTCTCCTGTTAGTCTCACTGGCCCTGTAACCAGCTAAGGGTGCTTGTCTTCCCTCTGTCAACCCCAGGGCTGGGGCACCCAAAATGTGGCTTGAACTGCTCACTCCCCAGAGGAGATCTCCAACAGTGTAATTTCCCTTTTCCTCTGAGTCCCCTCCCAGGGTACAGGTCCTGACCTAATCACTTCTCTTTTCTTCCTACCCAGTGGTGTGTGGATCTCTCTTACAGCCTTGGTTGTACAGGAGTCTTTCTGCTAGTCTAGAGTTTTCAGTGAGAATTGTCCCACATTTAGATGTATTTTTGGTATGTTCATGGGGGGAGTTGTGTTCCACATTCTCCTACTCTGCTATCTTGACCTCTTCTCATAATTCATATAATTTATAATAAATATTCATTTATGTTAATATAATTTATGTTTCTATAATTTATAACTATAACAAATGCAATAAAAAAGTATGTGCATTCCATTAGAGCATTAGAGATAGAATTGAAAGACTGAAGAGCGAGAGATGGGGATAAGTATAGAGAGAATATGAGAATGAATATATAAATGTGAGGAGCTGGATTTTTTAATTATGTAAAGTCATTGTGGAGAAGAGAGTGAGGTCATAATATAAATGTTCTTCTTTGTAGTTTTGAGCGACATTTGAAGCCGGCATTCCTGAATTTGTTGTGGAGCTACTCTTCCATTAAATGTGACTTTCTCCACCAGCTCCTGGCCTCATTGATGCAGCCACAAATAAATTATATATATATAATAATAACCTAGGGTTGGAGTTTTACCCAGTGGCTATGATGAAAAAGATGATGGACCAGTGAATTAAGTTATTAAGCTAGTTGCAAAATTTATTCAAATGATCACTGAAGAGATCTCAGCTACATAATGTAAAAGGGAAAGTATGAAGGTTTGGAAAAAAGGAAAGAGGTCAAGGACTGGAAGTCCTAATGAGTTCAAGTCATGGCTGCAGTTTGGGATAGAAATGTTGGGTGGGGTGGATAGAGTGAGTGGTGACTTGTTGGAAAGACAGAAGATTGGGTAAGGGAGTGGGATACTTGAATTTGTGATTTTGGAGGTAGTACACTGTCACATGATAAGAGCCAGCCTGTGACCACGACCTTGGAGGCTTAGGTGGAGGGGAAAGAATCACTGGGCACATGGAGGTCAAGAACCAGAGTGACCTGAGCATCCAGGGCATTGAGTGGGTGGTCCATGTTGATGTTAATATCACCAAGGATGACAGAATGTGGGGGTGTAGAGAAAGACATAAAACCAGGCGTCTTAGGCTAAAATAAATGAAGGAGACTGACCAGAAGACTGGTAAATGATCACAACAGGGGTGAGGGAGGGACAAAAGATCAGAGTGGAAACGTGTGTGTTTGTTTGCCTGTTTCTTTAATTCTAACTCTAAAATTCTATCTGTTCTAAAATGAACTGTTAGAAACTTGATGTCACCAAATCCTCTTTTACTTCTAAATAAGTTTATGTAAAATAACTCATAAATAACAACAAGGAGCAAATGTGTCCCTTAAAAATGATTGCCTTTAAATTACAATTATGATTGTAGTTAGAAGCACCGATTATAATTCTCCTCAGGATCAGGAGTTGAAAATGAAATAAACAACTGAAGCTTTTTCAATTTCTGTCTTTTTCAAACAGCCCTTTTTAGTCTAAGCTGGTTTGTAAATATAAGCACTGTAGTTCTGCTAATTAAAACTTCGGTGGCAGACAAGGTAAGACTTTTGGACAGGGAAAACAATAGGCTGGCTGAGGAGAGGAAGATCTGGAGATATTAACCCCTGTTTTATCAGCTAAATCATATTACTCCTTTCTAGTAATATGAAAGAGAAACTCAGAATTTTTGCAGGTCATTTGCAGGAAATTGAGCTGATAGTTATGATGCATATGGAGGAAGTCCACTGAAATGAACCGGGATTAGAGATACAAGGAAAGGTCTAGAAAGAGAGAAAAACAACAGATACACGTGTGGAGCACCAGGGTAAAAACTTGTGTTACCCTTAGAAGAAGAGAAACAAGTCACAGGACCTGATATTTTGTTTCCAGTGATTTTCCCTCTGAGGACCAGCTATGTCTCATTTCCTGTTCATGGAACTATAAGCAGATTTCTATAGTATACCAGACCATAAAGCTGCTTTTTTTACATAGGCTGATTGGATTCTTCATTTTTGTGAGAGTCTTAAGTAGAAAAGTACCCACCCCAGCAACAGACATGTTCTTCTAAAATTTGTTTACTTCTTTTTTACTTTTAAAAATACTTTCCTTAAACTCTGGAATTTGTTTTGTTGCATCATGTGAGGAAAAATCTGTACTTGATTGTTCCATGTATTTAGTCAATTCTTTCAACGTCATCTCTTGAATACTGATATTTCCCCATTTATTTCTGATGATTCCTTTGTTATTTATGAAGTTGTATTAATTACTATTTCAGAGCCTCATACATTTTACCACATTAATCTACCTGTTTCCTTTTTTGTCAGTATCACGTTGTAATTAGTGAAGGATTGTGCTCTGTATTCATATTTGATAGTGGAAGGTATATTATTTTTTCCAAAAATTTAATTTCTTACTTGTTTGATCAGCTGCAGAAACTTTAAAACAATTTCATCCAGTTACCAAAAAATTCCCTGTACAATTTTATCTTAATTGCATTAAACCTATACATTAATTTGGAAAGATTTAACATTTTATCGTATTACCTTTCTACGCAGTAATGTGGAGTAGTTTTAATTTTGTTTCAAACACTTAAAAAATCTCTTAGCAAGACTGCACAGCCTTCTTTATAAAGGATCTTTACATTTCTCTTTGAGATATTCTAAGTTATTTTTTATATTTTTCTATTGTTGTTAAATATTTTCTCTGTAGTCTTTAATTCTTTATTGCTTGTATGTAAAAAGTTATTAATAGCTGAGCATTTTTCTTGTACCTTAGAGTTTATTTTACTTTCTTCTTAATTCTAAGAGTTTTGTAATTTATCGTCATGAATTCTCTAGCTATATGATCACATCATCTGCAGATAATTTGATCTCCTTTCCAATAATTATGCTTTTTAATTTTGGTTTCATTGGTCTTATTTCATTGATTAAAATGTAAAACTATTAAATAGTAACGGTGAGCTGTGGATGGACATTCTTCTCCTATGACTGATTTTAATAAGTTAAATTAATAAGCCACACTTCCCAATATGTTCCTCATGTAACAATAGTCCCACAAGACCATCTCTGAAAATGAAATCTAAGGATTTTATAACTGGGGAAACACTCTTCACTATATCACCTCTCCTTGAGATTAGCAATTTGTCCTCTTCTGTCTCCTCAAAAATCTTCTATAAATCATATATTTACTAGTAAATGAGTTGTATTGATTTCATGCAGTTTTTAACTTTCTTGGTGGTGGAAGCAGGATACAAAAATGAGCTGGCGTTCTCAAGGCAAGCTAGGATGAGGTCACCAGGGCAAATCAGGAGTCCCTGTCACTTGTAGATGACACAGTTGATGATTCCTTAAGCACGCTTCCAAGTAGGGAATGAGATTTCATCGTCCCCTTCTTGCAGCCATCCTCAGTCTTCATGAAGTATTATTTCAAACAGCACCTCTCCCATGGTTTGTGGGAGGGGGTGCGTGCAAGGTATGCAGGCAGCATGACACTTTGCCACAGGCCAATGATTCAGGACCAAAGATTTGTCTCTTTCTGTGCAAGCCCTATTTTTCCTCTTATAGAGCCTAGAGGAAGGTGAGGGGGACCTGGGACGATGCTACAGTGGTACCATAGCCTTCTGAGGTTGTTTCTTAATAAACCCACGGGGGCCAAGAGTAGTCTGACCTCAATTTTCATGTATTCCTTTAAAATTTGAGTACTTTTTTTCTCTTTGCCTTCAACTAAGAGTTCTAATAGCCATTTCCAAGAAATAGGACATGTTTATTAATCATGTTTTTGAGGAACACTAAAATATGTACTGTAGATAAGGAAAGTTTTTTTAATTAAAATATTTGATATTCAGTCTGAGTTTATTGGCAGAAGAAAGTGTAAAGATCTTTCAAAAGTTCTAGGAGAACCTGCAGGGTTTCTGTAACTGGGAGCTTTGCAAATAATCATCAACTCACAGTGAAGACTAGAACAAATAATCCTTTGAAATAGATTCCAGCTCTAGGATTATATGTTTCTGTGAAATGACGAGTGTAAACCACATCACAGTAATAATCCTTGTTATTTTGCTGGCAGATAACTAATGCTTTTCGAAGTGACAAGCACTATAATGACTATGTGACATAAGAAAAGTATATCAAAAGATGACGAAGCCATTGTGACATTATTGCTCCCTCAGTATGGTTCAAAGACCGTGAGGCAACTATGAAACTAAATAACTTCATCAGTGATCGAAAGGATAAATGCCATTTGGTTTACTCTGTGGCAGCTATAATTTGTTCTAGTATTCCTCAGGATAATTCTTTGAACAGTACTGATTCATTTGTTTGTTTTACTTTATCTTATTTTAAAAGGTTTTAAGGTAGCTTACAAAGATTTACAGATTATAGCATGGTAAAAATAAATGGAAAAAGAAAACAAAGAAAGAATGAGGCAAAAGGAGTTTATGTATAAGGTGATTTCAGCATAGTGTGGTTTAGTGGCCAAAAGACATGCCATGAAGGCCTTTCAGGGGATGATGTAAACAGAGAAACACCAAAAAGTGCATGATTTAGAGGATCCAAAATTTATATCAATTAGTTCCTATGGGAAGCAAAATTATATCCGATGCTGAGAGCTGTCACCCATTGGTTGTCATAGAGAGGGCACTTCTTATTGTAAAGAACAAGGTCCTAGATGATATCATTAGAGTAAACGCAGTAAAGAATTTCATAGGACTATGCCAGACTGTGACATTTTAAATTACTCTAAGACCACATTCAAAGAACACTCTATCATTTTTTGTGCAGTGAAGGAACCGTATAATGGTAGAACCTCCAGACCTCATAACATTGTTGTCATTCATTTCACTTATCCATATGCTGTGATGACTTGATGCATTATTATTATTTTAAACTGTTATCTTTTAAATTAATTTTAAATTTTATTTAAATTTTATTTAAACTGTTATCTTTTAAATTAATTAAGAAAAAATTACTTTCAAGTTTTCCTTCTCTAGTACCCTTCCTTTCTTGATCTAGATCAAAATTTCTGACCTATGTAATTTTCCTTTCCTTGAAGAACTTCTTTTAACATTTTTTAACTGGTCAGCTGGTGATGATTTGCAACTGTTTCTGGTTTTGTTTTTGATTTTTTCCTGAGAAAGTCTTTATTTCTTCTTCATTGTTGAAGAAAAAGTTTCCTGGATATAAAATTATAGGTTGGGTTTGTTTTCTTTCAAAACTTTGAAGATTTCACTCATTATTGTCTTGTTTGCTTAGCTTCTGATGAGAGGTCTGCTTTATTTCTTTTTGCTGCTCCTCTATAGATAAGGTACTTCTGCACCTCCCTGGCTCATTTCAAGAATTACTCTTTGTCTTTGGTTTTCTTTCGTATTTAAAATGTATGCCTACCTATAGTTTTGTTTGTTTTTATTAGAGTTTACATCTTACAGTAGTTTTAGGGTTATAGCAATTTTGAGCAGAAGATACCGAGATTTCCCATTTATCCCCAGTCCACAAACATGCATAGCCTCTCTCATATCAACATCCCCCATGTAGTGATGCATTTGTTATGACTGATGAGCCTACACTGACACATCTTATCACCCACAGTCCATAATTTACATTACAGTTCACACACGGTGTTGTACATTTTATGGGTTTGTATAAATTTATGATATGTATCCACCATTACAGTATCACACAGAGTAATTTCCCCACTAAAAATCCCTGAAAATCCTCTGTGCTCCACCTTTTAATCCCTCTCCTTCCTCTAATAATCTGGCAACCACTGATTTTTTTACTGTCTTGATAATTTTGCCTTTTCCAGAATGTCATATAGTTGGAATTGAACAGTATGGAGCCTTTTCAGATTGGCTTCTTTCACTTAGTAATATGCATTTACATTTCTTCATGGCTTGAAGGCTCATTTCCTTTTCGTGCTGAATAATATGCCTTTGTCTGGATGTACCACCATTTATCCATTTGCCTACTGAAGAACATCTTGGTTGCTTCCAAGTTTTGGCAGTTATGAATAGTGCTCCTATATACATCTGTGTGCAGGTTTTGCATGGTCTTAAGTTTTCAACTCACTTGGGTAAATACCAATGAGCTCGATTGCTGAATTGTATGGTAAGATGTGTTTAGTTTTGTAACAGACTCCCACACTGTCTTGCAAAGTGGCTGTACTATTTTGTATTCCCGCCAGCAATGAATGAGAGTTCCTGTTGCTCCTCATCCTGGTCAGCATTTGGTGTTGTCAATGTTCAAGATTTTGGCCATTCTAAAAGTGTGTAGTGGTATATCATTGTTTTAATGTGCATTTTTCTAATGACATATGACATGGAGCATCTTTTCCTGTGCTTGTATGCCATCTGCATTATCTTCTTTGGTGATATGTCTCTTAAGGTCTTTGGCTCATTATTAAAATTGGGTTCCTTGTGTTCTTATTGTTGAGTTTTGAGTTCTTTGTATATTTTGACTAACAATCCTTTATCAGATAGGTCATTTGCAAATATTTTCTTCCAGTTTATGGCTTGCCTTTTCAGTCTCTTGACAATGTCTTTCACATTGCAGAAGGTTTTAACTTTTAATGAAGTCCAGTTAATCAATTATTTCTTTCTCGTATTATGTCTTTGTCTTGTATCTAAAGAGTCATTGCCTTGCCAAGGTCATCTAGATTTTCTCTTATGTTATCTTCTAGGAGCTGTGTTTGTTCACATTTTACATTTAGGTTTGTGATCCCTTTTAAGTTAATGTTTGTGAAAGTTATAAGATCTGTGTCTAGATTCATTTTTTTTTACACGCGGATGTCCAGTTGCTCCAGCACCACATGTTGAAAAGACAATCTTTTCACTGTCAATCTTTCACTGTCACTGCTTTTACTTTGTCACAGATCAGTTGACTGAGGCATCTATTTCTGGGCTATTTTGTTCCATTTGTTTGCTTATTCTTTTGACAATACCACACTGTCTTGAATACTGTAGATTTATTAGTCTTAAAGTCAAGTAGTATCAGTCTAATAACATTGTTCTTCCTCAATATTGTGTTGGCTATTCTGGGTCTTTTGACTATCCATAAACAACTTCAGAATCATTTTGCTGATATCCATAAAAGAACTTGATGGGATTTCGATTGAGATGGTGATCAACCTGGGAAGAACTGACTTATTGACACTACTGAGTCATCTTTTCCTTGAACATGGAATGTCTCTCCATTTATTTAGTTCTTCTTTAATTTCTTCCATCAGAGATTTCCTCATATTGAACTTGAACATATTTTGTTAGAATTATGCCTAAATATTTATTTTGAAGAAAATTTTTTCATTTTGAATTTCATTTTGAAGGTATTGTTTTAATTTTCAAACTCTACTTATTCATTGATTTTGTATATTAATTAACCTTATATTCTGAAACCTTGCTGTAATTATTTAATAGTTCCAGTAGTAATTTTGTTGCTTCTTTTAGATTGTCTATAGACGATCCTGTCGTCTGCAAATAGTTTTCTCTTCCTTCCCAATTTGTATACCTTTTATTTCCTTTTTTTGCCTTATTGCATTAGCAAATAATTCTAATATAATGTTGAAAAGGAGTGGTGAGAGGGGACATCCTTGCCTTGAACCTTATCTTATGGGAAGGCTTCAAGTTTTTGACCACTAAGTATGATGTTAGCTGTAGGTTTTTTGTGGATACTCTTTATCAAGTTGAGAAAGTTTCCCTCTATTCTCAGTTTACTCAGAGTATTATAAATGGGCTTTGAATTTTGTCAGATGCTTTTTCTGCATCTATTTATATGATCGTGTAATTTTTATTTAGTCTATTGATGTGATAAATTACATTAATTGACTTTTGAATGCTGAAACTGTCTTGCATACCTGGACTAAATCACTCTTAATGGTGGTGAGTAATTCTTTATATACATTGTGGATTTGATTTGCTAATATTTTGTTGATTTTTGCATCTATACTCATGGGAGATACTGGTTCATAGTTTTTCTGGCTTTAGTATTAGGAAAATGCTGGCCTCACAGAATGAGTTAGGAAGTATTCACTTTGCTTCTATCTTCTGTAAAAGATTGTAAAGAATTCTTATAATTCCTTCCTTAAATGTGGTAAAATTCACCAAGGTACCCATATGTGCCTTACGCTTTCTGTTATGGAAGGTTTTAAATTATCAATTCAGTTTCCTTAATAGGTACAGGCCTATTCAGATCATCTATTTCTTCTTGTGTGAATCTTGGCAGATATTGTCTTTCAGAGAATTGGTCTGTTTCATTGGTTATCAAAATCTGTTGGCATAGAGTCTTTAATAGTATTTCTTTTGTATCCTTTTGATGTCTATGAGATCTGTAGTGGTGTCTCTTGTTTTATTTGTGACATTAGTAATTTGCATCTTCTCTTTATTTTTCTTAGTTACCTTGGTTAAAGTCTTGTCAGTTTTACTGATCTTTCCAAGCAGCATCTTTTGGTTTTGTTGATTTTTCTCTATTGATTTTTTTATTTTTAATCTCACTGTTTTCTGTTCTAATTTTTAATTTCTGCTGCTTGCTTTGGATCTAATTTGGTTGTTTTCTAGTTTCCTCAGATGCAATCCTAGATTTTTGATTTGGGGTCAATCTCCTTTTCTAATATATACACTTAATGCTATAAATCTCACTATAAACACTGCTTTCACTGCATCCCACAAATTTTGATAAATTTGATAAATTTTTGAAATTTTCGTTGAGTTCAAAGTATTTTTTAATAGCTTGATTTCTTATTTGACCTATGCATTATTTAGAACTGTGTCGTTTACTCTCCAGGTATTTGGGGATTTTCTAGCAATCTTTCTGTTTTTCGTTTCTAGTTTAATTCCACTGTGGTCTGACAGCATGTATATCCTGATTTCTATTTTTTAAAATTTGTTGTGCTATGTTTTATGGCCTAGAATGTGGTCTACTGTGGTGAATGTTTCCTGTGAGGTTGAGAAAATGTGTATTCTACTGTTGTTGGTTGAAGTAGTCTATAGATGTCAATTATATCAATGCAGGTGATTGATGGTACTATAAGAGTTCAACTTGTCCTACTGATTTTCTGCCTGCTGAATCTGTCCATTTCTGAGAGAGAGTTATTGAGATCTCCAACTATAATAGTAGATTCATCTATTTCTCCTTGTAGTTCTATCAGTTTTTGCCTCACATGGTTTGACGGTCTGTTGTTAGGCAACATACCCATTAAGAATTGTTCTGTCTTCTTGGAAAATGGACCACTTCATCATTCTGTAACATCCCTCTGTAAGTCTGATAAATTTCCTTGCTCTGAATCTGCTCTGCCTGAAATTAACATAGCCACTCCTTCTTTCTTTTGATTAGTGTTAGTATGGTATATTGTTCCCCATCCCTTTACTTTTAATTAACATATGCCTTTATATTTAGAGGAGGCTCTTGTAGACAACAAATAGTTGGGTTGTGTTTTTTGATCCACTCTGGCAATCTCTGTTTTTGAATTGGTGCATTTAGACCATTGGAGTGTGATTTTTGATAGAGTGGAATTAATATCTACCATATTTTTTTACTGTTTTCTATTTGTTTCTCATGATCTGTTTCTGTTTTAATCTTCCACTCTGCTTCTGGCTTTTGTGGTTTTAACTGAGCATTTTATAATTCCATTTTCTCTCCTTTCTTAGCATACCATTTATACTTCTTTGTATTAAAAATATTTTAAGTGTTTGTCTTACAGTTTGCAATATATGTGTATATCTGATCCAAGTCCATTTTCATATAACACTACACCACTTAATCTGAGAACCTCATAATAACAAAATAATCCTAATTCCTCCCTATCATCCTTTGTATCATTGCCTTCATTCATTTCACTTATACATAAGCATACAGAATCAAATACATTGTTGTTATAATATTTAGAGCAAACTGTTGTCAGATCAAATAGGAATAAGAAAAATGAATGATTTTAATTTTTCTTTCACTTACTCCTTCTCCAGTGCTCTTCCTTTCTTGATGTAGATCTCAGTTTCCACCTATATCATTTTCCTTCTCTCTAAACAATTTCTTTTAATAATTCTTGCAAGACATGTCTATTGGCAACAAATTCTCTCAATTTTTGTCAAGAAAGTCTTTATTTCTCTTTCCCTTTTGAAGAATAATTTTGTTGTGTACAGAATTATAGGTTGGTGAGATTTTTTTCTGTAAGTACATTAAATATTTCAATCCATTCTCTTCTTCCTTGCATGATTTCTGTGGAGTAGTTGGATGTAATTCTTATATTTGTTCCTCTGGCTTCCCTTAGGATTTTTAAAATAATCTTTGATTTATTTCTGTAGTCCAAAGATAATATGCCTAAGGTATAGCTTTTTTAGGCATTTATTCTACTTGATCTCTGAGCTTCCTGGATCTGTGGTTTGGTATCTGACTTCAATTGGGGGAGATTCTCAGTCATTCTTGTTTCAAATATTCCTTCTGGTCCTCTTTCTCTTTCTTCTTCTCTGGTATGAGTATGTTACAACTTTGTAGTTTGTCTCACAACCCTTGGATATTCTATTCTTCAGTCTGTTCTCTTTGCTTTTGGTTTTCAAGTATTCTATTGATATATCCTCTAGCTCAGAGAGTCTTTCCTCAGTCATGTCCAGTCTACTAATAAACCTATGAAAATTATTCTTCATTTCTGTTACAATATTTTCTTTTTATTTCTAGCATTTCTTTTTGGTGTTTTCTTAGGATTTTTTCTCTCTGTTTACATTGCCCATCTGTTCTTATATTCTGTCTACTTTATCAGTAAAAATCCTAAGCATATTAATCAGAGTTGTTTTAAATTCCCGGTCTGATAATTCCAAAGTCCGTGCCATGTCTGGTATGATGCTTGCTATGCCTTTTCAAACTGTGTTTTTTTGCCTTTTAGTATGTATTGTTAATTTTTTTCTTAATAACTAGAACTGATTTACTGGGTAAAAGGAACTGTTGTTAAGTAGACCCTAGGTGATATGGTGTGAGGTGGGGGGAGGGGAAGCCTTCCATAGTTCTATGATTAAGTCTCAGTCTTGTCTTTTTTTTTTTTTTAGAGACACAGATGTAGAGAACAAACGTATGGACACCAAGGGGGGAAAGTGGTGTGTGGTGGTAGTGGTGGGATGATGGGAGATTGGGATTGACGTATATACACTAATATGTATAAAATAGATAACTAATAAGAACCTGCTATATAATAAAAATAAAATTCAAAAAATAAAACATTTATATATTTAAAAAAAAATAAGTCTCAGTCTTTTAACGAGCCTGTGCCTCTGGATTGGGTACTTCACATTTGCTTCTCAGATCTCTCCCTTCTTAGATGGGACAAGATTGCTGGAGTGGGCAGGAGTTGTTTAGGCTGTGATAAAACCCCAGCAGGCTAGGATTTGGTGAAATAGTTCCTCCTGAAGGCAGATCTAATTACGAAGAAAAGAATGCTCTGGTATATCTCAAAATGGTTCCTTTTCCCTGCCCACTGCTGGAAGCACATGGCGAATTTTCTCGGAAATTCACTGTGAGGACCTGGTAAATCTCCTGGAGATAGAACTCACCTGTGTGAGGTGTCTCCTTGGAGTTCCCAACTCTCAGACTTGTCTACAGTGAGCCTCTAGCAACTTGTTAATTGGAGGTCAGGTTTTCTTACCCTGGCACTGGTTCCTGCCAGGTTTTCTGCTTGTGAGGTTCTGCTGCAGTAGGTTGTGATTCTCTGTATTCACTGTCGGTCTGCAAATTTGGAGGCAGTGGTTTGCCCTATGACCTCACTTCTCTTAAGGATCTAACTAAGACTTGTTGATTTTTTAGTTTGTTCAGCTTTTTACTTATTGTTAGCATGAAATGGCAACTTCTAAGCTTCTTATATGATGAACCAGGAGTCCCTTGGAGGTTTTTTTCCCATGTTTTTCTGCTTGATAACCTGCAGTTTCTATATTCCTATATGTGAGCTGCCTGTATTTGTGGTATTGTTTCTGTCATTAGTTTTTGAAAGTTCTGAGTCATTATTAATACAAATATTTCTTCTACTTTATTCTCTTTTCTTCTCCTTCTGATATGCTAATTATGCATATGTTATACCTTTAAAAATTGTCCCACATTTCTTAGATATTTTGTGTTTCAAAAATTCTGTTTTTCTCTTTGCATTTCAGTTTGAGAAGGTACTATTGTCCTATCTTTGAGCTCACTGTATTTTTTTTCTCATCTGTATCCAGGCTACAAATGAGCCCAGCAAAACCTGTTCCATTTCTGTTACCGTTTTTTTGATTTCTAGCATTACTTTTTATTCTATCTTAACATTACCATCTCTCTGTCGACATTACCTATCTGTTCTCTCTTGTTTTCTTTTTTAACCATTAGGGACCTTGACATATTGATTATTATTTATTTAAAATTCCCTATCTGAGTGTTTTAACATCTGTACTGTATGAGTCTGGTTATTATGCTTGCTTTGTCTCTTCCAATTGTGTTTTTTCTTGATGTTTTGCATGTCTTGTAATTATTTGTTGAAAGCCAGACATATTTTACTGGGTCATGGGAACTGAAGTAAATAGGCTTTTATTGTGAGGATTTATTTTCATGTGTCTAGGCATTGGGCTGTGTTTAACATTTGCTGTAGCTGTGGGTGTCAGAGGCTTCAAATTCCTCTAGTGCTTTTGTTTTTGTTGTTTTGTTTTCCTCTTGATTTTGACTTTAAGTTATTCTTCTCAGGGAGAGTATGCATCCTGTAGTTTGCTTAGCTGTAGTCCACTGTTGTTATACTGAAACCCTGTTAGTGGTGTGGTAAGGTATGTGGGAGGGGGAGCATTCTATCATGTTATGATTAAATCTCAGTCTTTCAGTGTGCCTTTGTCTCTGGATCTGAGCCTTCACAAGGATTTATTTCTCCATAGTAGAGCTTCCCGCCACCCTTAGTTGAGACAGGAAGAAATGGGGGCACAGAGTAAGAGGAATGCTTGTTCCCCAGTTCAGGTATGGCTCTGGTTAAGTCTTTTCCCATGAAGAGGAGACAGTTGCTATGCAGAATGCTCCTTGCTTCACAGTGATGACTCTTTTCCTCTTCCTAAGCCACAAAGGACTCTTGCTTGGACCTTTTACCATGACATCCAGATGGGGTTCCTCGAGATAGATTCCTGATTGTGGCCACTCTCCTAAGAATGCAATCCTCTAAGTTTCTCATTGTCATGCTAGTCCATGCTCAGCCTTCAGAAATTTGTCAAAGTGATCATTTAAGTACTTCTGCTACTTTATGCCAGTGGCTGCTCCAGGAAAGCAGATCTCAGCTGTGGCTCTCGATTTTTGGCTGTCTTTCCACATTACTAGGTAGTTCTTTGCTCTTGAGTCTTCAGTTCTCTGATGGGTCCAGGAAAAGTCACTGATGTTCAATTTTTTCTTGTTATTAGTACAGGAGAGACAATTTCCAAGCTTTTTGCATGTCAGAGGTAAAACTGGAAGTCCCTGTTCTTGATTTTTTGGTTCCGTAAGATTCACTTTTTAAAGGAATTGTGTCTTCATGACACTTCCCTGAAGGGGGCACTCTTCCATGGGGCCTAGGTGTGGAAATAAGACTATTTGTATCTTTCCATAATAGAGACTACTGGAACTTTGAAACGAGACTTTCAAAAGACTTGAGGCTCACACAGAGAAATCATCACCTAAACATTATCTAGTTTACAGGCTACAGATTACTTCATTTAAATTTAGGGTTACCCATAGGTGACCTCTTTGCAAAGTTTCCAGTCAGCTTCTCTGTGACAAAGGTCATATTATCTCTAATCTCCCAGAGCCTTCTCAAATATTTCTAAATTCATCAAAGATCAAAGACATTGAGAGAAAGAGAGAGAGGAGAGAAATATTGCCAAGCATGTTCTAGCTGAAGATCTGATCTTTTCACATGGCAGCTCCCTTCAGTGGGCAATTTGCTGTCCTACCTTGTATTATAAACTTGTCTCAAGGTCTCAACAGGTCAACCCTCCACAAAAGGTAACAATCTATCTTAAAGCAGAGGAAAATTAGGAAGGAATAGACTTATATGCCTACTGGGTAGTAGATACCCAGAAAGTGTTTATTTTTTTTTAAATTTATTTTATTGAAGTATAGTTGATTCACAATGTTGGGTTAATTTCTGCTGTACAGCAAAGTGATTCAGTTGTACATATGTGTGTGTGTATTCTTTTCCATTACTGTTTATTACAGGATATTGAATATAGTTCCCTGTGCTATACAATAGGACCTTGTTGTTTATCCATCCTATATATACTAGTTTGCACCTGCTAATCCCAAATTCCCAATCCATCCCTCCCTTCCCCTCCCTCTCCCTTGGCAAACACAAGTCTGTTCTCTATGTCTGTGAGTCTGTGTCTGTTTCATAGATAAGTTAATTTATGATATATTTTAGATTCCACATATAAGTGATATCATATGGTATTTGTCTTTCTCTTTCTGACTTCACTTAATATGATAATCCATGTTGCTGCAAATGGCATTATTTCATTCTTTTTTATGACTATATACTATTCCATTGTGTATGTATATATATACGCACACACATATACACCTCATCTTCTTTATCCTTTCATCTGTCGATGGACATTTAGGTTGTTTCCATGTCTTGGCTGTTGTAAATAGTGCTGTGTGAACATTAGGGTGCATGTATCTTTTCGAATTATGGTTTTCTCCAGATATATGCCCAGGAGTGGGATTGCTGGATCATATGGCAACTGTATTTTTACTTTTTTAAGGAACTTCCATACTGTTTTCCATAGTGGCTGTATCAATTTACATTCCCACCAAGAGTGTAAGAGGGTTCCCTTTTCTCCACACCCTCTGCAGAATTTATTGTCTGTAGATTTTTTGATGATGGTCATTCTGACTGGTGTGAAGTGATATCTCATTATAGTTCTGATTTGCCTTTCTCTAATAATTAGCAATGATGAGCATCTTTTCATGTGCCTATTGGCCATCTGTATGCCTTCTTTGGAGAAATGTCTATTTAGGTCTTCTGTCCATTTTTTGGTTGGGTTGTTTGAGTTTTTTTGTTATTGAGTTGTATGAGCCATTTGTATAATTTGGGAATTAAGCCCTTTTCAGTCACATCATTTGCAAATATTTTCTCCCAGTCTGTAGGTTGTCTTTTCGTTTTGCTTATGGCTTCCTTTGCTGTGCAAAAGCTTATAAGTTTGATTAGGTCCCATTTGTTTATTTTTGCTTTCACTTGTATTGCCTTGGGAGACTGACAGCAAGTTTTTATTCAATCGATGAATGAATGAAACTAAGTCTAGGAATTTGAAGCAGAAGAAAATAGATTTGAAGTAAGGTAATAAAATGGTTTTGAATGCTTTCTGATGATCTTTATCTTCCAGAACACAAGAGGGAAATGTGGATTAAAAGAAAAAAGTCTAAGGAAAGGAAGGTGATGATGATGAGATGCAGAATTGTAGCAATCACTTGCCTTTACCAAAAAAAAAAAAAAATAAACCAAAAAAAAAAAAAACAAAAGAAAGAAGGAAAAAAAATGATTGGAGATATTTTGGGGCATTTGGAACTGACAATGAAACTAAGTCTGTTGCTTTAACGAGCAGAGTAGCCTAACTTGGTTCTTTTTGACTCCCTTCCAATTTGTCCTTCATTGCGCAGAGTTTTCCAGAATATAGATTTGATTATATAATTCGCCTGCTAAAAATCTCTGAATTCCTACCACCTAAAATTAATAACTTAATTTTGGTGTTCAAAGCCAAGTTATTATCTTGCCTTAAATCTTTTTTTTCCCCTAGCTTCATCTCTAGTCCCTCAAATGTGTCCTCCAGTCAAAAATCTCATCAATTCCAACATCAACCACCAACATTTCCTATAGCTACAACACCATATTTTGCTTGTTGAACTTCTATGCATCTCTTAAAACTCAACTCACTTACTGTGTCAAGACATTACTGAAGAGTCCCTCCTTTTGGTAGGTTCAGTTGCTCTTTGCACCATTTTATTATTTAACATTTTGTAGTGGGAAAGTGAATTTATAGATTTTTATTGCTTCCTGTGGGCAGCTGTATCCTGTTAAGACCCTTTGTCTGCTGAGTACTGTGGAAGATGTGGTGTGAGAAGCAGTGTCCATGGCAAAGAGCACAGGCTACAGTTTCAGTTGCCTACATCTGAAAGCCCTGCTCTGTCTCAAACTATACAATCTATGTAATTTTTGTCAAGTTACCTCGCCTCTATGCCTTAGTTTCCTCAACTATAAAAATGTGAATGATAAAAATAAAACCTAACCCATTGGGCTCTTGTGAGGATTAAATGAGTCAATCCTTAGAAGAGTGTTGGACACAAAAGTGCGTATAATGTTTGCTCTGCTCATGACCATGAGGATCATGATGGTGAAGATGATGAGATGCAGAATTGAGGGTACTGAATTGCATTATCTAGTAAGTGGTGGAGACATTTGAGTTTGGTGAGTGGAGGAGTGGGGAGAATTCAGTAGGGAAAAGACAAAGGTTAATGAGGCTGGGCAAAGAAGGGACATATTGTTGGTACCATAGGAAGAATGAATTTTAGAAAACAGACCCATCTGGTTAATTTTTAATATTTTTTTCGGTGATGTAACCTTCCCCTGTCCCCATCTTCCATACGAGATCACGAAATGTACTTTACAAATAATAATTTTGGTGCTACAAGTTTCCTTCTCAGTTCCTCTTCTCACAACCCAGATCTGTTTCAGTGTAGCATGGGGCACAACTACCATTTTGTGTGGGGAAAGCTGACTTCAGATTGCAAGTCTGTGTCTTTTAACAATGAATCCTGGAGGTCAGTACCCATGTCTTATACTGTAAACAACATTTACTCTCCAGCTTTGACTGCCTAAGAGAGAAAAATATTAGTATTTTTCTAATACTAATACAGCGAGGATATTAGTATTTGTTTACGAACTCCCAAAAATAGAACTACTGGAATCCCTACACTTTCTCTTTCTTTCCACTCCAAAAAATATTTCTCAATCATCGCCTGTGAGTACTCCTAAATGGTTCCCTTAGCCACACTCAGCTGGCTGATAGTCAACAATGATAATATGTTTCTTGCTGTTTTCTTCTTTTATTAGTAGTAACTCTTTGCCATTACAACTCCCAGTGTCTTCCAGTAGGATAGCCTTGTTCCATCAGTTTCTGATAATACCTCTTGTGTTTCAACTCTTTTTCAACGTTTTCATTTTCAGGCACTTTCCTTCTGAAACTTAAAATACTTCCTTAGGGCTGGTTAGAGAACAATAAAACTGATGCTTCTTGTTATGCTGCCCCCAAATTCCATCCCCAGCAATTACATACCCAGAGTAGAGCCCTTGAGGAATGACCCCCATTTATCTGGAGTGACACTCTCCAGGATGTAAAGACAGCTTTGTTCCTCATTTGTGTTTGAGAGCTTAAGTCCCAAGGACAGCTATTCATTTTGACAAGTTTTATCCACATTTCTCTCAGGAGGACTCTAAGAGTCTCATGCAAACCGTATCAATCTGTTCTGATAAACTTGCACTCTATACTGGGACCCATCTCGCACTCTTTACTGGACTTGGACTCTGCTGGAAGCTTGGTTTCATTTTATTCCAAGTTCAGTGCTGGTGGACTATAGCTGCTCTGCACTCCATTCCTTATCCATGTGAGTGTCAGTGGGCATGGAAACCCATCAGCACATTTGACATTTTAAGAGGTATCTCTTTATATGGATTTATTAAACCATTAACAGGACTGTGAACCATCAAAGTATCCTCACATGAAAATAAGATTTTTAAATTCTGGACTTTCCTACAAATGGAAGATAATCATATTCTAAAATGTGCTCTCCGAAATTTATGTGACCTAATTTAAGAGTATTTTACAAGGCAGATTAAGTAACCTGGTCTGAAATAATTGGCCAAAGAAACCAAGTTCAATTTAGTCTACCTTATTTATAATTTGAATTTTGTTCATTTCCCTAAAATATTTAAAGTCAGTTTATGTTAATAAAACTGACACGAAACAGAGAAATTATAATAAGTCTAAAAAAAGGCAGAGACAGAAGAAGCAGGTGTCTGGGATGAGTCAGCTATAGCAAAAGAGTGGATACACTTAGCTCTGAGCCTCCTGTCAACAGGGTCAGATGCAGAAACAAATATGTTGTCACTGTCATCTCTTGAATGCTTACTATGTGTCAGGCCCAGTTCTAAGGGTCTTTTTATGTGTGAGTTTCTTTTACTTCCACAGCTACCCTATGAGGCAGGTATTATCAACACCCACATTTTACAGGTGAGTAAACAGAGGCAAAGGAAGATTAAAATAACTTGCCCAAGTTAACATATTGGATTGGCCAACAGGTTCATTCAGTTTTTTCCATAAGATGGCTCTAGTAGCACTTAGTTGTCTTTAATTTCATTCAAAACAATTTTGTTAGATTGTATGTGATAGCTGTCATATCAGCGTGCATTTTAAAAAAGACGTATCAAAATTGGTGAATTTTGGGGGCTTCCCTGGTGGCACAGTGGTTGAGAATCTGCCTGCCAATGCAGGGGACACGGGTTCGAACCCTGGTCTGGGAAGATCCCACATGCCGCAGAGCAACTGGGCCCGTGAGCCACAACTACTGAGCCTGCGCATCTGGAGCCTGTGCTCCGCAAAGGGAGGCCGCGACAGTGAGAGGCCCGCGCACAGCAATGAAGAGTGGCCCGCGCTCTCCGCCACTAGAGAAAGCCGTTGCACAGAAACGAAGACCCAACACAGCGAAATAAATAAATTTATTTAAAAAAATAAATAAATAAAAAATTGGTGAATTTTTGTGTAACCATTTTAATATTGAAGATGGAAGAAAAAAGCAACATTTTCGGCATATTATGCTTTATTATTTCAAGAAAGGTAAAAACACAACTGAAATGCAAACATGATTTGTGCAGTGTATGGAGAAGGTGCTGTGACTAACTGAACATGTCAGAAGTGGTTTGAGAAGTTTCGTGCTGGAGATTTCTCGCTGGACGATGCTCCATGGTTGGGTAGACCAGGTGAAGTTGATAGCGATCAAATTGAGACATTAATTGAGAACGATCAATGTTATACACAGGGAAATAGCCGACATACTCAAAAATATGCAAATCAGGTATTAAAAATCATTTGCACCAGCTTAGTTATGTGAATTGCTTTGATGTTTAGGTTCCACATAAGTTAAGCAAAAAAACCTTCTTAACCGTATTTCTGCATGCGATTCTCTACTTAAACGTAAGGAAAACGTTCTGTTTAAAACAAATTGTGACAGGCAATGAGAAATGGACACCGTACAATAATGTGGAATGGAAGAGATTGTGGGGCAAGTGAAATGAACCACCACCAATCACACCAAAGTCTGGTCTTCACAAAGGAAACTACAAACAAGATGAAAAGACAACCCTCAGAATGGGAGAAAATATTTGCGAATGAATCAACAAAGGACTAATCTCCAAAATATATAAACAGATCATGCAGCTCAATATGAAAAAAAACCCAACCCAATTAAAAAATGGGCAGAAGACCTAAATAGACATTTCTCCAAAGAATACATAGAAATGGCCAAGAAACACATGAAAAGCTGCACAACATCACTAATTATTAGAGAAATACAAATCAAAACTACAATGAGGTGTCACCTCACAGCAGTTAGAATGGGCATTGTCAGAAAATCTACAAACAACAAATGCTGGAGAGGGTGTGGAGAAAAGGGAACCCTCTTGAACTGTTGGTGGGAATGTAAATAGATACAGCCACTATGGAGAACAGTGTGGAGGTTCCTTAAAAAACTAAAAATAGAATTACCATATGACCCAGCAATCCCACTACTCGGCATATACCCAGAGAAAACCATAATTCAAAAAGACAATGCACCCCAATATTCGTTGCAGCACTATTTACAATAGCCAGGTCATGGAAGTAACCTAAATGCCCATTGATAGATGAATGGATGAAGAAGATGTGGTACATATATACAATGGAATATTATTCAGCCATAAAAAGGAACGAAATTGGGTCATTTGTAGAGATGTGGATGGATCTAGAGACTGTCATACAGAGCGAAGTAAGTCAGAAAGAGAAAAACAAATATTGTGTATTAACCCATATATGTGGAATCTAGAAAAATGGTACAGATTAACCGGTTTGCAGGGCAGAAATAGAGACACAGATGTAGAGAACAAATGTATGGACACCAAGGGGAGAACGTGGTGGGAGTGGTGGTGGTGATGGGGTGAATTGGGAAATTGGGATTGACATATATACACTAATATGTATGATATAGTTAACTAATAAGAACCTGCTGTATAAAAAATAAATAAAATAAAATTCAAAAAATAAATTCTGGTCTTCATCCAAAGAAGGTGATGTTGTGTATATGGTGGGATTAGAAAGCAGTCCTCTCTTATGAGCTCCTTCCAGAAAACCAAATGATTGATTCCAACAAGTACTGCTCTCAGTTAGACCAACTGAAAGCAGCACTCAACGAATAGCATCCAGAATTAGTCAACAGAAAACATATAATCTTCCATCAGGATAACAAAAGACCACGTGTTTTTTGATGAGCAGGAAAAGCTGTTACAGCTTGGCTGGGAAGTTCTGATTCATCCGCCATATTCACCAGACATGGCACCTTTGGATTTCCATTTATTTTGGTCTTTACAAAATTCTGTTAATGGAAATATTTCAATTCCCTGGAAGACTGTAAAAGGCACCTGGAACATTTCTTTGCTCAAAAGGATAAAAAGTTTTGGCAAGATGGAATTATGAAGTTGCTTGAAAAATGGCAGAAGGTAGTGGAACAAAACGGTGCATACGTTGTTCAACAAAGTTCTTGGTGAAAATGAAAAATGTGTCTTTTATTTTTACTTAAAAACCAAAGGCACTTTTTGGCCAACCCAATAGCTAGTATATGAGAGTTGAAATCTGAACTCAGGCAATATGACTCCAGAGTTTATGCTGTTAACCACAGTGGTTCTTCTTACACTCCAATAAGAGTCCACCAAGAGGTAAAAGCTTCTTCTTCCCCAGATTTTAAGAAAAATGCATTTACTGTAGCCTTAGTCTGGGTAATGTAATCAAAAAATTAAATTAAAAACTTGGTTCCATTTTTGCAAAAGAAAGAATATATTCTCCATGAGGCAACTTCTTGTGTCACTGTCTTAAAGTTAGGGAAACAGCATCCACCTAGAACTTAGAGGCATACGCATTTAGCTTTATAACGTCGCAACCAAGCACAGATTAGGTTTTAAATGTACTCGGAGGTACCTGAGTGAACTTGTCTCTAGACTGTCTTGCTCACATAGTAGATGTTTTAAGTAAGATTTTGGAAGTATCTGCTTGAAATCAATGCAGAGTTGGCTTATTTAGCTAATGCTTAAAAATATATAATGCAGATTATTGATAGAAGTCCTCTGTAGGGCTCGGAATGCTGGTTTGTAGGATGGTGTTGTCATCTGGATGAGCACAGGATTATGGGTTCGGGATGGTTACTTTATCTCCACGTGGATGAGGGGTTTGGTAGTGTGACCTATGGAAGTGGAAGGCACAAATCTGATGAAGAAAAAAAAGTCAGGTGTAATTAATCAGTCTTGTCTATAAAATAAACTTAATATCTTATAAGATACATTTTTAAAATCCAGGGCCTATATTTATATGTTATCATAACATATTTATAATATTATACATGAAATTTACTCCATTAAGAGTTAAAGAGAAACTGAAATAAATATGTGTTAATATAAGTAAACATGTATATGTGCTGCCTCTAATATTCAGAAAACTTTTTTTAGAAGTTTAACTTAGCTAGCCCTTACAATTACTTTCCTCAAGAGAATGCCAGCTGGTGAGAGTTTATATAGAGATAATTATTAAACAGCTCACATTTTAAGAAGAGTTCTACAGGGAAAAAAATAATTTGTTTTTAAAACATATCCTATGTATAGACTTTCTTTTTCTATTTCACTGGTAGCCACCTCATACTCCCCTTGCTTCACTGTTTATTTTGGAAGTAGAAAGTAATATAGGGGATTGGGAAAGCAATTGAGCACATCATTTATTCTAGCAAAAAGAAAATTTTTGTTTCCAAATAGAAAAGCTTGAAGTGCTTTCTCGCTGGTCACTGTTTGCTGTTACTCTCTCTTCCAGTAGGGGGCAGGATGTCGCAATTTGTGAACTCAAAGTTTTAAGGGGTTAAATGGAGAGGAGTATCACATTCATATGGAGTTACTGTTTACCTAATAAAACAGCTCTTATTTTTTTCCTGATATATACAATCTGTTAAGTCCCTCAGAGAGAGATTGTGATCATTTGAAAAATATTGTAACAAATCAATAGCTGTCCCAGTTCTGCTCCAGAGTTACCTATATGCTTTCACAGATTTCAAGAAACTATTTTCCATTGTTTGGTAAACAAAGCACATGGAAATTCACTATATACTCCGGTCTGTACCCAGATGTTGTATTTTAGGACAAGAAGACAGTGTAGACATTTGTCATTAACTAAGAGGGAGCCACATATCAAATACTTTGCAGCAATACTTGTGCCTGGCCCTCTTCCAGGCATGCATTACAGAAATAAATGGAACAAAGCTCCACCTGCAAGGAGCTTACCTTCTACTGAAAGGAGACAGAAGATCTAACAGAAGTTACCAGCTAAATAAAATGACTGTAGGCACTCATAATTGTTGGAAAGAAAATGAAATAGGTTAGAGAGTAGACGGGTAGCCTGATTGTCAGGAAGACCTCCCTGGGAACTGAGAAGTAGTCCCCAAATTCTATATGGGCTGCTTTCTAATAGTGCATTTTTAGGTCCGTGGTTTGCCACTGAGAACTGCGTTTCCCACTAAATATAAAACATAGTGATTGTATCCTTAAAACAGCTCATAAAAAACTTGGAGTCAGAAAAAAAACACAGCAAAGCAGTGTTTGAGTTCTGGCTGTGATACCAGCAGTCTGCTTTAGACACATCTGACCTCTTTAAGAATCTTTTCCTCAGCTGCAATGTCATGATCATAATATAACTAGCAAGGTTATTAAGAGCATTAAAGATCATTTATAAAAGGGGCCTAGTAGAGTGCCTGGCATACAGTAGGAGTAGTAGATAGCTATAATCTATAATGTAGTCTTCTAGACCAAGAGTTGACATTTGCTACAAAGGGCCAGAGAGTAAATATTTTTGGCTTTGTGGGCCATAGAGTCTCCATTGCAACTACTTTGCTATTATAGTGTGAAAACAGCCATACACAACATGGAAGTGAATGAACGTGGTTGTGGTCCAATAAAACTTTATTTACAAAAGCAATGAGTAGGCTGGATTTGGCCCACTGGCTGTGATTTTATGACCCCTGTCCTGGAAAACATGTATGGCTTCAACTGTATTTATAAAAGTATCAGTAATTGGAATATATTATAACTGAACTCAGTTGCCAGATGTAGCACTAATTCTGTGATAAAAAGCATTCAGTGATCTTTCTCAGTGTGCCAGAAACTTGTCTCCCTGCTGGAGAGATGGAAAAGACTGGGTGGTTAGCAGTGTCCCTAACTGTTATAACTCAGAAGTCCGTGGCCTGAGGCCATCCTTCTAGAGCAGAGCTGCTAATAGATAGAGTGGAGTCTCTTGAATGAGAAAGCATTTTGGCACCTTATTTGGTGGGAAAGTAGAAGCCATGGGGTTCAGAGATTCTCAATAGCGTAATTTTCCAGGAACGTTTCGCAACCTTGGGCTCAGGGTGTCACTTGATTTTCCTTCAAACATGGCCACTTACTGGCCCATCTCTTCCCTTTCTCCGCTCTAGGCCAGAAGTTCTGAAATTTTCAAGTTGCATCCAAACGATCTAGGAGAGCTTACAACAATGGCAGATGGCTGTACCCCAGCTACTCTGTAACCCCACCCTCCGGGGCCCCATTGTGATTCAGATACAGCTATGGTGATGCCCTGGCGTCTAGATTTTTAACACATGCAAACTGGTAAAAAGATAAACTGAGGCATATTAAAAATTTTAAGACTTTATTTGAGCAAAGATTGATTTCGTAGGGCAGCACCAAACCAGAAATGATTAAAATCGCACTGCCAGCAGGAGCCAGGGAAAAGACTTTTACAGAGAAACTGCGGAAGCAAAGAAAGGAAATTATTGGCTGGCTATAGCTTAAAGCCTAGTTGGCTGTTTGTGGTTGGTTGTCCTTGGAGTTTGGCTTTTGCGGTAGCAAGGCATTTACAGGCTTAGATTTGGGTTTGCTTAAGAAGTAGGCTTTAGATCCTCCTCTGTCTACTGGTCTCCTTGTGTATTAATGTGACACCACCTAGCTCATTCAGCTGACACTTTGTGAGAAAGACTGCCCTGGGGAAGGACTTGCTTGCCGTCTGAGAGATGGACTGGCATAAAAATGGGCTCTTGTTCCTGGAGGAGAAAAGAAGGGCTCTTCCTTTTGTCTTCTTTCTCTCTTTTTCTGTCCTCATCTGCTACCATAGAGGTACCTCTATTTGCCCTACCTAGTAAATTTGGTGTCCATGGGAGCAAGCTGGGGAGCTGAGGGCAATGAGAGGGAGTTGAGAGGAGAGAGCAAGCATGCATAAAACATATGAGGCCTGGTGGGCTGCCTTCCCTTAACTTGGCCTTGAGGCTTGGCCCAATCTGCAGAGACAGGCCAGCAGTAGGTGCTACCTATTCTTTGCGGCTGAATAAGCCGTGGCTGTCAAATACCAGTTTTGAGAGAAAGCTCAAACATTTTCACAATTAAAACACATAGCTTGCACATGCTCCCTCTGTCCTCTCCCCACAAAAAGGCCATTTAAAGACTAGTCAAAATGAATTCAGCTGTCGTTTTCTGAGAACTACCTCTCTTAGGTAAAGAAGCGTTTGGGATCAGAGATCTAGGATGGCATAAAGATGGCATTTGGGGCATAAAAAATGGCATAATTTTTGGAATTAGAAGTATCAGGGGACTAGGATTTTGGCATGTGCATGTATGTTCATAGTGAGCTCATTTTATTTTCTCATTGTAAGTCAAGGCTTTATGTGAATCTTAGGATTTTTCACTGATAGGAAATAAATGGCTAGAGAGGCAGGGGAATATGGTACTTAAGATTCAGCCCCTTTTTAGCTGAATGGCATTGGAAAAGCTAATTTTACCCTTCTATGCTTTTGGTGTCTCACCTGTAAAATGAGATAATAATACCTCCCTCCTATATACGCTAAAGGCGTAAGAAGTCATACCTGCCAGAACAGCATGTCACATACTGCTGTTCAAGGCGTGCTGGCTCTTATGGACCAGGGAGTCATAGTCTTGACCTGCTCCTGCAGAAAATGGAATCCATCCTGCACTGACTCTACTTTTTCGGTTAAAACATTAGCAAGAGCAAAGTTTTTATTGTCTTCAGTGGGAGCTTCTTAGGGAAATACGGAGTGCATGGCTCAGGTATTTCAGCAGAGTGACCAAAATCGTGGGCATTAGAAATAACGCATGCATCATTCAATTCATAGTAACACTGAGAAGTAATATATGGAAAGTTCCTGGCTCCTATTAAGAGCTCAGAAAATATTAGCCATTGGCATTCTTCCAACGTAAGCAGGGAGGCGGGACGTGGAGAGAATGGTAGGCACTGCAGGGAGGGGGGGGGGGGCTCCTCCAGACAATTTTGGTGCCTTTTATGGATAAATGATGTGGGTTTGGGTCTGGATCATAGTTTTAAAGAATTAGAAAAAATAGTCCACGTGGCGTTTCAATGTGAATTGAAACTTGATGTATGATGCTGTTTTTTTCAAGTGTCCAATTGCCAAATAACTGTGTCCAAAACAGAGTGAGCAAACCGAAAATTCGTTGTGGCCCAAGTGTACCTTATTTTCTAAGTCCGTGTGCTTTCCCTGTACATGGACGCCCAACACGGGCCTGGTACAAGCAGCATGTCTGTGGCTATTACTTTGCTGCCTAAGTGTGCAGAGCAGGGCTGAGAAGCATGTTTCCTATCAAATACTGAGACAAGGTCTTATGTTTTTAGCTTTCATTTGGTTATGTTGGTCCGGCAAGAATTGTTCTTATTTTCTAAAATTAAACAACACTGCTGAGGCTTTGAATAGAAATGCAAAAGAGAGTAGTGCTCTTTAATTCTAAATTTTATTTGGTGTGTACCTTAAAACCTGTTCCGTTTTCATATGTACTCCCATGCTTATATTTGTGAAAGAGCTTATTCTCATTTTATGCGTGGACAGACGGATCTAGCCCAGTGGTTGTCAGCACAGGGCCTCGTGCCAAAATCCTCGCTGGTGACCTGCACGCCCTCTGCGGACATGTATTTCTTTTCTGTCTAAATCCCTTACCTCTGATGCCAGAGCAGCACGGGGTTCTGCAGGTTAGAGGCATTTCATACATTCTGGTTGAATGACTTTCCTAATGAATTTTTATTAGGAAAAAACCAAACCTACAGGCAAGGGAGGAGAGAAAATCAAAAGATACTCTGGTTTGAACGTCTCCGAGGTTATAAATGTGTCAAAGGATGGGTAATTGAGTGGAAAAACACAGATATAAGGTATGTTTGTAACACATCAAAGAAACAACTCTTTGAAATGCAATGTGATATAATGGGGGGAGGGGTTGGAGACAAGAAAAACACAGGATTCAGAATGAGAAGACCTGGCTTCTTGTCTTGGCGGTAACAATTAGACCGTAACTCTGAGCTTCAGTTTCAGAAAATGATTATAAAACCTTCTGTCTTCCCTGGGATATGGATCAAAGAAAGCAATGCATTATGACAGTGCTTTCTAAGCTATAAAGCTCTCAAAATGCTCCACTTATAATTATATTTTTAAAGATAAATATCATGTGCTAGTACTTTTGTTATGTATTAAGAATACCTGCACAGTTTCTTATATTCTGCTTAATATTCAGTGAGTTATCAGAAGGAGTTTGATGAGGTGTGAAGAGGGAAGTAAAAGATTGTGTAACGTGAGTTTGCCAAGTTCAGCTGGGCTTTCCTTTCTGAGCAACCATAACTGTCTGTATATTTAGGATTCATTTCCAGTGTCAGCAGAGGCGGTCTTTCCTGTCACAACACCAGCAGCAACGTTTTGATTAATGAGGAGATGTTGTCCCGAAGGACCAATGCCCCCGTACACAAGTTTTGCTTTATATGCGGGCAGATCCCCAATTCAAATAGGTATTTTTCATTTTCCAGCTGTTTCTCCTTACTCTCCAGCCTCGCCCAGTTTGGACATGAAGTCGCTGGGGCTGAAACCTCTGCTGCCACTTCCCTGGGGCCCAAGAGCAGGGGAGGGTTGGGCTGCTGAGAGCCGTCACCCTGAGGACTCAGCAAAAGCGCACCCAACCCACCCTGCCCGTAAGTGTAGAATGAGAGGGAAGATGCCCAGATGATAAGCGGCTCTGGGAAGAAGGACACACCGACTAAGTCCTGCGGGGGGAAAAGTTCAGTGAGAAGGAAGTCCTCTCCAAACATGACATCGAAGTCACCAGTGAGGAGTATGGCTTCCTATTTAATTCTAAGATCTTACGTAGAAATCTGAATTTGACCTTTGGCTTCGGCGGTCTCCGAAGCCAAACTGCATAATGATGAAGAGAAGAGGAATAATTGATTTAGAGACGGAGCAGGCACGTCATCGCAGTCCTGCTGGTCTAAGATCAGCACTACTCTGCTCTGCATGGCCTGTGTACAGCACAAATGACATGTCACATGTCAGATGGTCACATCTTCCAAAAGAGACATACAATTCATGAGGAATTTTTGAAACAAAACAAAACAAAAACCCAAAATGTATACCATGTTATGAGGCTGTGGTTTTCGTGCCAACAAGTCCCCATCCAGTGCTAGGCCCACTAGGGAAGCTCTGATGTTCTTGTCTCCAATCTTCAGAGGTGTTCCATGCTCTCCTTGCTCGGGCACGATGTATAAGGCATCCCTCCTATCTGTTTCAATAGTGGATAGAAAATATATGCAATAATAGATTTTTCTTTCTTTCTTTCTTTCTTTTTTTTTTTGAGCGCTCTTGATGAAAGATTGCTTATAATGAAAGGTTTGTCATAGGTGACATTGTTATAATTTAGGGTTGTCAAATGAAGTGAGAGATTGTTTCTCTGTTTTATAGTTTATTGTTGCAAGCCAAGCATTTATTGTAGATAAAAATGTTTTATTGGGAGATACTTTGTTTCAAATGTATTTTTTTAACTGAAAAATACTTAATTTTTATTTTTTTCAACATCTTTATTGGAGTATAATTGCTTTACAATGGTGTGTTATTTTCTGCTGTATAACAAAGTGAATCAGCTATATGTACACATATATCCCCATATCCCCTCCCTCTTGCATCTCCCTCCCATCCTCCCTATCCCACCCCTCTAGGTGGTCACAAAGCACCGAGCTTCTCTCCCTGTGCTATGCGGCGGCTTCCACTAGCATTTTACATTTGAGAGTGTATATATATCTATGCCACTCTCTTACTTTGTCTCAGCTTACCCTTCCCTCTCTCTGTGTCCTCAAGTCCATGTTCTACATCTTTATTCCTGTCCTGTGCCTAGGTTCTTCAGAACCATTTTTTTTTTCTTTTTTTAAGATTCCATATATATGTGTTCGCATACACTATTTGTTTTTCTCTTTCTGACTTACTTCACTCTGTATGACATACTCTAGGCTCATCCACTTCACTACAAATAACTCAATTACATTTCTTTTTATAGCTGAGTAATATTCCATTGTATATATGTGCCACATCTACTTTATCCATTCATCTGTCGATGGACACTTAGGTTGCTTCCATGTCCTGGCTATTGTAAACAGAGCTGCAATGAACATTGTGGTGCATGACTCTATTTGAATTATGGTTTTCTCAGGGTGTATGCCCAGTAGTGAGATTGCTGTGTCATATGGTAGTTCCATTTTTAGTTTTTTAAGGAACCTCCATACTGTTCTCCATAGTGGCTGTATCAATTTACATTCCCACCAACAGTTCAAGAGGGTTCCCTTTTCTCCACACCCTCTCCAGCATTTATTGTTTCTAGATTTTTTGATGATGGCCATTCTGACTGGAGTGAGGTGATACCTCATTGTAGTTTTGATTTGCATTTCTCTAATGATTAGTGAAGTTGAGCATCCTTTCATGTGTTTGTTGGCAATCTGTATATCTTCTCTGGAGAAATGTCTATTTAGGTCTTCTACCCATTTTTGGATTGGGTTGTTTTTTATATTGAGGGGCATGAGCTGCTTGTAAATTTTGGAGATGAATCCTTTGTCAGTTGCTTCATTTGCAAATATTTTCTACAGTTCTGAGGGTTGTCTTTTCATCTTGTTTATGGTTTCCTTTGCTGTGCAAAAGCTTTTAAGTTTCATTAGGTCCCATTTGTTTATTTTTGTTTTTATTTCCATTTCTCTAGGAGGTGGGTCAAAAGAGATCTTCCTGTGATTTATGTCATACAGTGTTCTGCCTACGTTTTCCACTAAGAGTTTGATAGTGTCTGGCCTTACATTTAGGTCTTGAATCCATTTTGAGTTTATTTTTGTGTATGGTGTTAGGGAGTGTTCTAATTTCATTCTTTTACATGTAGCTGTCCAGTTTTCCCAGCACCACTTATTGAAGATGCTGTTATTTCCCCAGTGCATATTCTTGCCTCCTTATCAAAGACAAGGTGACCATATGTGTGTGGGTTTATCTCTGGGCTTTCTATCCTGTTCCATTGATCTATATTTCTGTTTTTCTGCCAGTACCATACTGTCTCACTACTGTAGCTTTGTAGTATAGTCTGAAGTTGGGAGCCTGATTCATCCAGCTCCATTTTTCTCAAGATTGCTTTGGCTATTCGGGGTCTTTTGTGTTTCCATACAAATTGTGAAATATTTTGTTCTAGTTCTGTGAAAAAAGCCATTGGTAGTTTGATAGGAATTGCATTGAATTTGTAGATTGCTTTCAGTAGTATAGCCATTTTCATAATGTTGATTCTTCCAATCCACGAACATGGTATATCTCTCCATCTGTTAGTATCATCTTTAATTCCTTTCATCAGTGTCTTATAGTTTTTTGCATACAGGTCTTTTGTTTCCTTAGGCAGGTTTATTCCTAGGTATTTTATTCTTTTTGTTGCAATGGTAAATGGCAGTGATTCCTTAAATTCTCTTTTAGATTTTTCATCATTAGTGTATAGGAATGCAAGAGATTTGTGTGCATTAATTTTGTGTCCTGCTACTTTACCAAATTCGTTGATTAGCTCTAGTAGTTTTCTGGTAGCATCTTTAGGATTCTCTATGTATAGTATCATGTCATCTGCAAACAGTGACAGCTTTACTTCTTCTTTTCCGATTTGGATTCCTTTTTCTTCCCTGATTGCTGTGGCTAAAACTTCCAAAACTATGTTGAAAAACTTTCAAAACTATATTGAATAAGAGTGGTGAGAGTGGACAACCTTGTCTTGTTCCTGGTCTTAGACGAAATGCTTTCAGTTTTTCACCATTGAGAACAGTGTTGGCTCTGGGTTTGTCATATATGGCCTCTATTATGTTGAGGAAAGTTCCCTCCATGCCTACTTTCTGGAGGGTTTTTCTCATAAATAGGTGTTGAATTTTGTCAAAAGCTTTTTCTGTATCTATTGAGATGATCATGTGGTTTTTATCCTTCAATTTGTTAATATGGTGTATCACATTGATTGATTTGCATATATTGAAGAAACCTTGCTTTCCTGGGATAAATGCCACTTGATCATGGTGTATGATACTTTTAATGTGCTGTTGGATTCTGTTTGCCAGTATTTTGTTGAGGACTTTTCATCTATGTTCATCAGTGATATTGGCATGTAGTTTTCATTCTTTGTGACACCTTTGGTTTTGGTATCAGAATGATGGTGGCCTTGTAGAATGAATTTGGGAGTGTTCCTCCCTCTGCTATATTTTGGAAGAGTTTGAGAAGGATAGGTGTTAGCTCTTCTCTAAATGTTTGATAGAATTTGCCTGTGGGGCCATCTGGTCCTGCGCTTTTGTTTGTTGGAATATTTTTAATCACAGTTTCAATTTCAGTGCTTGTGGTTGGTCTGTTTATATTTTCTATTTCTTCCTTGTTCAGTCTTGGAAGGTTATGCTTTTCTAAGAATTTGTCCATTTCTTCCAGATTGTCCATTTTAGTGGCATATAGTTGCTTGTAGTAATCTCTTATGATCCTTTGTATTTCTGCTGTGTCAGTTGTTGCTTCTCCTTTTCCATTTCTAATTTCTATTGATTGAGTCTTCTCCCTCTTTTCTTGATGAGTCTGGCTAATGGTTTATCAATTTTGTTTACTTCTCTAAGAATCAGCTTTTACTTTTTTTGATCTTTGCTATTGTTTCCTTCATTTCTTTTTCATTTATTTGTGATCTGATCTTTATGATTTCTTTTCTTCTGCTAACTTGGGGTTTTTTTGTTCTTCTTTCTCTAATTGCTTCAGGTGTGAGGTTAGGTTGTTTATATGAGGTGTTTCTTGAGGTAGGATTGTATTGCTATAAACTTCCCTCTTAGAACTGCTTTTGCTGCATCCCATAGGTTTTGGGTCTTTGTGTTTTCATTGTCATTCGTTTCTAGGTATTTTTTGATTTCACCTTTGATTTCTTCAGTGATCTCCTGGTTATTTAGTAGTGTATTGTTTAGCCTCCATGTGTTTGTATTTTTTACAGATATTTTTCCTGAAATTGATATGTAGTCTCATAGCATTGTTGTCAGGAAACGCTTGATACAATTTCAATTTTCTTAAATTTACCACAGTTTGATTTGTGACCCAAGATATGATCTGTCCTGGAGAATGTTTCATGAGCACTTTAGAAGAAAGTGTATTCTTCTGGGTTTTTTTTTTTTTTTTTATTAATTTATTTTTGGCTGTGTTGTGTCTTCATTTCTGTGTGAGGGCTTCCTCTAGTTGCTGCGAGTGGGGGCCACTCTTCATCGCAGTGCATGGGCCTCTCACTGTCGCAGCCTCTCTTGTTGCAGAGCACAGGCTCCAGACGCACAGGCTCAGTAGTTGTGGCTCACGGGCCCAGTTGCTCTGTGGCATGTGGGATCTTCCCAGACCAGGGCTCGAAGCATGTCCGCTGCATTGGCAGGCAGATTCTCAACCACTGCGCCACCAGGGAAGCCCCTATTCTGCTGTTTTTAGAGGGAATGTCCTATAAATATCAATTAATTCCATCTTGTTTAATATATCATTTAAAGCTTGTGTTTCCTTATTTATTTTCATTCTGGATGATTTGTCCATTGGTGAAAGTGGGTCTTAAAGTCCCCTACTGTGATTGTGTTACTGTTGATTTTCCCTTTTATGGCTGTTAGCATTTGCCTTATGTATTGAGGTGCTCCTATGTTGGGTCCATAAATATTTACAATTGTTATATATTCTTGGATTGATTCCCTTGATCAATATGTAGTGTCCTTCTTTGTCTCTTGTAATAGTCTTTATTTTAAAGTCTATTTTGTCTGATATGAAAATTGCTACTCCAGCTTTCTTTTGATTTCCATTTGCATGGAATATCTTTTTCCATCCCCTCACTTTCATTGTGTATGTGACCTATTTTTGAAGTGGGTCTCCTGTAGACAGCATATGTACAGGTCTTGTTTTTGTATGCATTCAGCCAGTCTATGTCTTTTGGTTGGAGCATTTAATCCATTTACATTTAAGGTAGTTATCGATATGTATGTTCCTACTACCATTTTCTTAATGTTTTGGGTTTGTTTTTGTAAGTCTTTTCCTTCTCTTGTGTTTCTTGCCTAGAGAAGATCCTTTAGCATTTGTTGTAAAGCTGGTTTGGTGGTGCTGAACTCTCTCAGCGTTTGCTTGTCTGTAAAGGTTTTAATTTCTCCGTCTAATCGGAATGAGATCCTTGCTGGTTGGAGTAATCTTCATTGTAGGTTTTTCCCTTTCATCACTTTAAATATGTCCTGCCACTCCCTTCTGGCTTGCAGCATTTCTGCTGAAAGATCAGCTGTTAACCTTATGTGGATTCCTTGTATGTTATTTGTTGTTTTTCCCTTGCTGCTTTTAATATTTTTTATTTGTATATAATTTTAGATAGTTTGAATAATATGTGTCTTGGAGTGTTTCTACTTGGATTTATCCTGTATGGGAATCTCTGCACTTCCTGGATTTGATTGACTATTTCCTTTCCCATATTAGGGAAGTTTTCAACTATAATCTCTTCACATATTTTCTCGGTGCCTTTTTTTTTCTCTTCTTCTTCTGGGACCCCTGTAATTCGAATGTTGGTGTGTTTAATGTTGTCCCAGAGGTCTCTGAGACTGTCCTCAATTCTATTCATTGTTTTTTCATTATTCTGCTCTGTGGTAGCTATTTCCACTATTTTATATTCCAGGTCACTTATCCGTTCTTCTGCCTCAGTTATTCTGTGATTGATTCCTCCTAGAGAATTTTTAATTTATTTTATTGTGTTGTTCATCATTGTTTGTTGGTTCTTTAGTTCTTCTAGGTCCTTGTTTAATGTTCCTTTTATTTTCTCCATTTGGTTTCCAAGGTTTTGGATCATCTTTTCTTTACTTTCATTACTCTGAATTCTTTTTCAGGTAGACTGCCTATTTCCTCCTTATTTGTTTGGTCTGGTGGGTTTTTACCTTGCTCCTTCACCTGCTGGTGTTTCTCTGTCTTCTCATTTTGCTTAACTTACTGTGTTTGGGCTCTCCTTTTCGTAGGCTGCAGGTTTTTAGTTTCCATTGTTTTTGGTGTCTGTCCCCAGTGGCTAAGGTTGGTTCAGTGGGTTGTATAGGCCTCCTGGTGGATGGGACTAGTGCCTGTGTTGTGGATGAGGCTGGATCTTGTCTTTCTGGTGGGAAGGTCCACGTCTGGTGGTGTGTTTCGGGGTGTCTGTGACCTTATTATGGTTTTAGGCAGCCTGTCTGCTAATGGGTGGGGTTGTGTTCCTGTCTTGCTAGTTGTTTGGCATACGGTGTCCAACACTGTAGCTTGTTGGTTGTTTGGTGGAGCTGGGTCTTAGCATTGAGATGGAGATCTCTGGAAGAGCTTTCACCATTTGATATTACGTGGAGCTGGGAGGTCTCTGGTGGACCTTTCTCCTGAACTCGGCTCTTGCACCTCACAGGCACAGGACTTACACTTGGCTGGAACACAAAGACACTGTCAGCCACATGGCTTCAAAGAAAAGGGAGAAAAAAAGAAAGAAAGAAAAATTAATAATAAAATAAAATAATTAAAATAAAAATTTATAAAGTTATTAAAACTAGAAAAATTAAAAAGTAATAAAGAAAGAAAGAAGAGAGCAACCAAACCAAGAAACAAATCCACCAATGATAACAAGCACTAAAAACTATACTACAAACAAACAAACAAAAAAACCCAGACAGACAGAACCCTAGGGGAAATGGTAAAAGGAAAGCTATACAGACAAAATCACACAGAGAAGCATACACATTCATGCTCACCAAAAGAGAAAAAGGAAAAAAATGTATCTATATATAAATAAAAGAAAAAGGAAGAGAGCAACCAAATCAATAAACAAATCTACCAATGAAAATAAACTCTAAATACTAAACTAAGATAAACATAAAACCAGAAACAAATTAGATGTGGAAAGCAAACCCCAAGTCTACAGTTGAACCCAAAGTCCACCGCCTCAATTTTGGGGCAATTCATTGTTTATTCAGGTATTCCACAGGTGCAGGGTACATCAAGTTGATTGTGGAGATTTAATCTGCTACTCCTGAGGCTGCTGGGAGAGATTTCCCTTTCTCTTCTTTGTTCGCACAGCTCCTGGGGTTCAGCTTTGGATTTGGCCCTGCCTCTGCGTATAGGTCGCCCGAGGGCATCTGTTCCCTGCCCAGACAGGACGGGGTTAAAGGAGCAGCTGATTCGGGGGTTCTGGTTCACTCAGGCCGGGGGAGGGAGGGGTACAGAATGCAGGGCGAGCCTGCAGCAGTAGAGGCCAGTGTGATGTTGCAACAGCCTGAGGCGCGCCGTGTGTTCTCCCAGGGAAATTGTCCCTGGATCAGGGGACCCTGGAAGTGGTGGGCTGTACAGGTCCCTGGAGGGGTTGGTGTGGATAGTGACCTGTGCTTGCACACAGGGTGAAGGGACTTCCCAGTGTGTGGAAACCTTTCCTCCTTCACAGCTCCCTCCCACTCGTGCAGGTCCCATCCCTATTCTTTTGTCTCTGTTTTTAATTTTTTCTTTTGCCCTGCCGAGGTATGTGGGGAGTTTCTTGCCTTTTGGGAAGTCTGAGGTCTTCTGCCAGCGTTCAGTAGGTGTTCTGTAGGAGTTATTCCACATGTCAGATGTATTTTTGATGTTTTGTGGGGAGGAAGGTTATCTCCACGTCTTACTCCTCCGCCATCTTGAAGGGCTGTCTCAAATGTATTTTTACAAAAACTTGGAGAAACTACTCTTCCATGTCTGCCTGCCTGACTTCCATTCTTTGCTGTTGGTTGGATATACAGGTGCCATACTCTTTGTTTATATTTTATTCATATTTATGGGCTATGTTCATTGTTATACTTACTATTTCTCCAAATACAGTGTGATTAGGTTCTCTCTGACATCTCTTTCCCCCTTTTTCTTTTTCTATCTAAACTCACACTTCTTCTCTTTGACCTGCATCCTGAGGGTGAGGTATTTTGAGTTCTATCTGCTTTTGTTTTGCTGAAAGTTTGGAGAGCAGGGTTCTGGGAGGTGATGCTAGCTGTTGAGATTGGGGCGACAAGTCTGTGATCATTGTCTTCTGCAATGTCATTTGTAGTCCAGTTTCATAACTCACTCCACTTAGGCAGGACTGTGTGCTATCCATATTGGGGGATAGGAAATTTAAGATTCCTAAATTCCCCAGTTTTGCGGTGGACATTCTGGAACTTCACTTTGACAGAGGCAGTGAGATCCAGTAACTCATTTCTCCTAATGCCTTCCCTTTCCTCCAGCACCTTTGCCTGTTTCCGTCTCAGAAGAGAAAATCAAATAAGACAAGTGGACCTCATAAGTTTTGGCCACTGACTTATTAGTCAGGGGTGAGGAAGAGGTAAATGAGAGGAGAAAAAGGACAGGACAGGAAGGGGGCAAGGGAAATGCCGATTGAATCTCCATTTCTTTTTGTAGAAAGCATACCCTTGTATCACTGTATTCATCTTTACTCTTCAGCTTGTCTTTTTCACCAGAGAACACATGAAATGGCAAGTCCTGATGGTGTTTCTACTTCTGGAAATTCGTCGGGAGGGCAGCAAGGGTCTTGAGTTCCTGAAGGTTGTGTACATACTTTTCCACAAGCTGGTCCACCCACCCCTCATTCTCCTTTCTTCCAACTAGAACTTTAATAGTGGGGTTTTCAACATTCCTTTCCATTCAGTCTCTTTCCTCAGATCTGTTTCATAAGGACGAAGTCACATTAATTTGTGACATTTACTGAATCTTCACGGCTCCCACCTTTCAGTGGGTATAGGACAAAGCCCATTCCTTTATTGCTCATATGCTACTTATGTAATACTTTTTGTTTTTCACTATTAGTTTTATTTAATTTACTTTTGGGGATGGAGGGAGGTCCTGTGATCTAGCATTACGTCATCTTCTTCCACTGAAGTTCCAGCAAATAGTCAACAGAGGTGCCAATGCACACTTACCACTGTGCGAACCTGCCAGGGTCTCTCCATCCTCGGCCGGACACAGCCAGGCTCCTTTGCATGGCAGGTCTGGCCCTGCATGATCTGGCTCCTTTATTCCTCTCCAGGAGTCAATCTCTTTTCATCTCAAACTCTGCCTTCTGGCAACACTAAACTGCTCAAGTGACTGCCCACCATGCTATTCCATGCCTCCTCCATCCTCAACTTGTGGCGTACTCTGTAGTTGAAAAATGTCTTTAACTCACGCATCTTTCATTCGTCCATCCTCCCTAAACAAACTCAACACTTTTGCCAAGTATTCCCCACAGCTCCATCTCTGTGACCAACTAGCTCCCTGCACCTACCCTCCCCCACTCTTATAGAGGTCTGTGCCCTCCTTTGACCTGTTTGGCATGTTTCTATCATTACATGTTACACTGTTTCTCTTTATCCTTTTGTATTATAACCATCTGTACCTCTGTCTCTCTCCTCCACTAGATGTGACCCCTTGAAGCAGGAATAGTTTTTCTGTATCAGAGCCTGATGCCCTGCACATAGTAGGTCAAAGAATATGCTATTCAAATGAATGAAAAATAAAACGGGCGAAGAGGCTTACTACTCTATGGGTTTAGTTCAAGGCAGACCTCAGAATCCTTCCACTAGCAAAGGAACTAAGATTAAATAATCTGTTGTGGAATCTCTGGCCACTTGTTCCGTCACTGCAATGGAGTGCTTTACATGAGTAGAGGCATTTCTCATGGGGGGCCTGGGGTAATCCATTCCCCAATAAACAAAGAAAATGAGAAGTCAACACTTTAGAGGGAAAAAAACTCGTGCCAATTCCACACTTTGAGTAATAGTATTTCCTTTCTGTGGTCTATGCTTTACTGTTTGTTTGCTTTTTCTCTCACAGCATTAAAAATGGTCTTGAATATCTTTGATCTTCTTTCAGTGGATAGCAATTGAAAAGAAAAAAAAAGCACAGTAGATGAGGGGAAATAAAATTTTTAATATGTTAATAAAATAGTTTTCTCACAAAGAAATGGAGGTAAAGAGGTTTATTTTTTAAACTCATTTGATTATCCTAAATCCAATAGGTATGTTATTGCCAAACCCTTCCTTTTAAAAGACATGTCATCTAATAACATCTAATATTAATATATCTTTTATTTGTTCAGAGTAAATAAAACACCACTGGTAATTACCACTAGAAGTTTTATGAATGTGGCTGCATTGCTTACAGAATTTGATTAAGCTTTGGATCCTCGTGTACCTATTCTGGCCTAATGAGATGGCCTTAAACATATCTCAGAGAATTTCTTGGGCAGAAGCACTTTCTAAGAAATCAAAGTAAGGAAAGAATTCAGAGGTATTTTTGTTTCATTTCCCTTGAAAGATTTAGCTGCACATTTACCATATGTATTTGTTTATTACATTTGATTTGAATGTGAGAAATGAAAGAAAAATGTCATTAAAATAATTTCCAAAAAACTATACCCTTCATAAGAAGAAAAAGTACAGATACGGCAGCTAACAATTACTTGTAAAATATTTGTGCTGCTGACTTAGGATCTTTACTACAGGTGAATGGATGAAATACAATTGGGTACAGAGGCATATAAAAAAAAAAAAGGGAAATTAAGATAACTAGAGTAGGCAGACTAATGCCCCCCAGAGAGAGATGTCCACATCTTAATCATCAGAACCTGTCAATATGTTTTGTTATATGTCAAATTAAGGAATTAAATTTATAGATGAAATTAAGTTTGCTAATCATCTGACTTTAAAAGAGGTTGTCCTACTTTATCCATATGGGCCCAGTGTACTCACAAGGGTCCTTAAAGGTGGAAGAGGGGGCAGAAAAGGAGGTCAGAGTTACAGAGAGATTTGAAGATGCTAAGCTCCGGCTTAGATGATGGAGGAAGGGACCCCAAGTCAAGGAATGCAGGCAGCTTTCAAGCTAGAGCAGGCCAAGAAATGGATTTTCCCCTTGAGCCACCAGAGAGGAACATATTCCTGCTGACACCTAGATTTTAGCCCAGTGAGACTTCCAACTTAGCAGACTGAAATAAATTTATAGTGTTTGTGGTAATTTGTTACAGCTGCAATAGAAAATTAATACAAGTACATTCATACAATATAATACTATAGTCATCAGAAATAATACTTAAGAAGAATACCTAATGATGTGGGAAGTATTCGTGGTATATTGTTAGGACAGAAAATCAGATAAGGAAACACCATACACAGTAAAATCAAACAGAAGAATGTTCATATACCTGTTTAGATAAGCTCTGAAAGATATACTATAAAATGTTATTCATGGTTCTCTATGGCTGCTGGGATTATCTTTCCTTCTTTTCCTGTATTTCTCAAGTTTCTTTTGCAATCTGAAAACAAAATTAAATGTTGAAAATGATTGACCTTAAAACTGGAGATAGGTTAATCTACTAGTCGCATTTTTATCTCCTTTCAAAATATTTTTAAGAAAGGAGATTTTAATCATATTTAAATGGCAAACTCCTGTAGGTTAGCTTGTGCTCAATCTTTACCAAATTTCTGCATCTCAAACACAATTTAAAAGATAAACAGTATGTTAATGTATTGTTTACCTGCTTTATTTTTGGAACTTTTTCTTTACAAACTAAACTTTTGAAACCTGGGCTGTACGAAATTAGAAAATATTTTTGACATAGAAAGATAAGTCTTTGAATGGTATTTGTGTTAATGGTACCAGGATTAATCAAAAGAACCAAATAGCACCTGCCTAAGACTGAAATCTCAGGTGAACAAACTTACCTTTACGGGTTCAGCTGGATAATCCCTTTTCTCTTTCCTTACCGGATTCACTACTGGCACCCATCATTGTCTTTTTTTTTTTTTTTTTTTAATAAATTTATTATTTATTTGTGTCTGCGTCGGGTCTTCGTTGCTGCACGCAGGCTTTCTCTGGTTGCGGTGAGCGGGGGCTACTCTTCGTTGCAGTGTGCAGGCTTTTCATTGTGGTGGCTTCTCTTGTTGCGGAGCACAGCCTCTAGGCACACGGGCTTCAGTAGTTGTGGCTCACGGCCTCTAGAGTGCAGGCTCAGTAGTTGTAACGCACGGGCTTAGTTGCTCCGCGGCATGTGGGATCTTCCCGGACCAGGGCTTGAACCCGTGTCCACTGCATTGGCAGGCGGATTTTTAACCACTGCGCCACCAGGGAAGTCCCCATTGTCTTTTTTTTTTTTTAAAAAAAGTCACTGCCTTTTCTTCCTGCTTTATGTATTTGATTTTCATTAGTGGTAGGCTTTATTGTAGTTCTTTATATTTGTAGAGAACATAACTTAAAGGCAATTAAACTTCTATAAGTGGGATAAAACTCTCCGTGTTTAGTCAGATCGTTTATTTGATGTCATAAGTATTATTTAACTACACAAATAAAACTGCTAAACTTTAGCATAAACAGGCCTGGTTCCAAGTCAGTGCAGAATGTTAAGGATTTAGTACCTGGGAGGCAACAGATTGTAGCGACCAATAGGGGGTGCTCCAGCGCTAGGCCTACCTGGGTCAAATAATGGCTTCAAGTTCTCTCTAGCTCGGTGCTCCTGGCGGCAAGTTACTTCATTTTCTTGAGCCTTCTTGTAAAATGTAAAGTGACTATCCCGATCTCCTAGTGTTATTGTGAGAATTAAAGGAAATACAATGCCTTTTCCATGTGTAAATAATCAGTAAACAGTGGCTATCGTTCCTGGAATGCCCTTTTTACCAAGTGCTGTTCCTTAACACAATTTAAGAAAATTCAGTAACTGCTTGTGTTTGCATTCTCTATGGTTACTTCAAGGAATGTGTGATAAAGTAATACATATGTGACAAGAAACTGCTGCTGTATGAAAAGCTGTCAGAAGTGGCAGAAAATTCTATTTGACCTCCGTGTTTATGAGAGTTTTATATCACCTCATTTGAATGAGAATATGAACCTGCACCCAATTTCTCCAGAATGCTTTATAAAGGAGATGTGATCTCTATTCTCTTGTGACAGAGGGTTAAAAAGGACCAGAGTGTTTTCAGGTACAAGTTACAAAGGAAAAGGAAAGCAACATGGTACTTCGTTTTGGCCTTTGAGCTCTCCCCTGGAAACGATGGGAATCCTGGTACCCTCATTCTTTTACATAAATGTGCAAAAAGCAGAAGATGTGGGGGGAATTTACTCCTTGGTGGATGGATGTGGGAGTATAAGTGAAGATGAAAATGAAATGAAAACAAGAGCACCTTGCTGGAACTCCCTTTCTCTAATCCATTTGCTTTACTGTCGCTATTAAGGACTTTTTATGTATAGGCTAATCTCAAACCGGGGTGTTACTTTGTTAAATAGTAACCATGCCAAAGCTTCCAATACTCTTACGACAAAACCCAAAGCATAAACAGGCACTTAAAACAGGTATGTTTCTCCCAAAATGTTAAATTAGGAGTGACTAAAAGAGCCAGATTACTCATGAAAAATGGGGAATAAAACATAAATTCTTAAATCAGATTTAAACAATCAGATGAAATACCCATGGTTTGCTAATCTGCTTTACCCCTTCTTGGAATAAATTATTTATTAGACTGAATGTGGAAGCTCTGGGGGACCTTGGGATGTTCTTGAAATATGTTTGAACTGTCAATTTTGTGCTAAATGTAGGTATAAAATAACATTTCATATCATTCAGAAAGTTTATAAGGTTTCACAATCAGTGTTTTAACACAGAAATCTGTTTATTAAACCCAACAAAACAGAGAAAATTATACCAGCCCTCAGTTTTTGAATTTTCATTTAAATAAGCAAACTCTAAATCCACACCTTAAAAGATGTTTGTGCATCTATGTATTTCCAAAATACTCATATTTCAATAAGATTTTCACATTATATTCACCAACAGTATCACAAAAGTTCTTTTTTGTTTTTTTGTTTTTTGTTTACGTAACTGTAAGGAACAGTAATTCTAGAAACACTAGAAGAAAAGAGCATAGCAATGTCCACAGTTACAAGAAAAAGTGCACATTACTTGGTCACAATCACAGTCATTACTTGAAAAACTATATGCAACAAGTAGTTAAGAGATATCACTGATGTCTTCAACTTATTATCAAAAACCAAATGACATAAATTTTACATGAAATAAGGCAAATTCAGGAATGCACAAAGAACCTGTAATCCAACCGAAGCCAAACAACAGAAAAAAATTGTACAAGAAGCGTAAACTGATGTACTCCTCCCTAAATATTTAAAAAATAGGCTTGCCTCAGTGCACAAAGAAAACACCATTCATGTGTATTCAACACTATAAAATCAGGAAGAAGGGCAAAATATGGGGAAGAGGAGGGGACAGTTCATTGTAGATTGCAGCTGCATCCACTGAGAGTTCTTTACATCATTTTTACCTACAACTGTAAATTATACAAATTATATCAGGAGAGGTAATGGTCTTTTTGGGAACTATTTCTGAAAGAGAGAAAAGAAAACTACACACAAGAGTGCAAATTTTCAGATTGTCACTTGCAACCTCTTTAACATTCAGTCATCGACATCCAATGGCTGCTAGAGGGATGCCCATAAGACAGCAGCGGCAATCTGGGGAGAGCAGCTGTAAGAAATCAAGGTGTCATTTTTTTTTCAATGATATGTCTTTTTCAATATTAAAAAATTCTGTGGTGAAAACCGCTATGGTAAAGCTGCAATGGTGAGTGGGATGCTTGAGACCAGCATGAGTGCAGAAACGCAGGCTTCTCTTGGAAGTAGTTCCTGATGCGACGATTTAAAGAACGTAGGCGAGGGTATTTTTTTCCCCCAGCATCAAGTGTTACTTTTGTAGAAAGAATTTGGAAAGAGGAGAAGGCAAAGGGAGGTGGAAAAGGTACTTACAGTAGTTTCTCAAAACAGTTTTCTTTTAGGACCTATGAAAAAGTTACCAAAGTAAAAATGACAATTCTGAATGAAAAACAAGTTTTCTTTTTATAAAAATTACATATTTTTTTTAAAATACAAGATCCTTTTCATTGTTATATCCTGTAGCAATGAGAAATTTTGGCTTTTATTTTTTGCCAGATACTGCAGCTTTCAGTCCAGTAAGTCAGTAGCAAATTCCACTAATATTTCAGTTGGATCTTGAACTACTTTTTATACCACAAGCTTCTTCTGTTTTATCCTTGAATTAGGAATATACAGCCTTTTTTTTTTGCCCCAGGTATTTATGCTGGCACACTGAAACAAAAAACAGTAGGCTGGACACATTAAAGTATCTCAAGTACTTCAGAGGCCAGAGTTCCTTTGAAGCACCTAAACACATCACTTTATGGATCAAGGACAATGTGGCATAATGGAAATATCTCTCTTAAGACTGTGCAGTAAGACCAGACGCATCTCTGCTGGGAAATCAAAACGTCATTAGTGGAAACTGCAAATTTAAACCTCAGTGAAGAGGATCGTCGCTGGATTCAGTTCTGTTGTAAAATAAGATTTTCCAGTTCATCTGCGGAACGCAATAAAAATGCAGCGGATTCCCGATATCCTGCAACCAGCTGTCTCACTGCATTGATTTCAGTTGGACTCAGCTGGGGTCTGGAGCTCGAACTGCTGGAGGATCCTGAGCTGGTCGCCAACTGCCTCTTCATGCTGAGATCAGTGGGTCCTAGAAAAAATCAGCACAAATTAGACATGGACAATTTTTCTTCTAGTATCTTGAACATGAGCACTAAATAAATTAGTGTTGATTTAATTCACCTATTCTTTCGTGAGAAGCTACTGATACCCTTAATCAAATACATCTGCTCTCAGAAAGATGGAAGAGCAGCATGATGGGAAAAGAGTGGCTGGATTTTCTTAGACTCCTGGCTCAGACTCTGGTGGTCACTTCTGATTGTATAAACACAGTGAAGAAATTCTCTTAACATGTGCTTTTTGGAAAGTTCAATGTTAAGTCCACCTTCTACAAGTAGAAGCTTCTCTGGAGTAGTAGAAAATGATGGAATCCCATTTTTTATTTGCTACATTCGATAACAAATAATTTGGACCCCACCAATTCAGAAATGAACAGAGCCTACATGGTGAGGCTAATGACCCTAGATTACAAACTTTTCAATTTAGAACAGAGAAAACTGAGGACTGCGGGGGTTCGATGACACCTTTAGAGGTCAATAACTTTTAAGTGGCACAATAGGGACGTGAATTGCATATTTTTTTCATTTCAGGCCACTGCTTTTTCCACCAGGTTGATTAGTATTTAAAAATGTGAATATATTAGACTGAAGTTTGCTTTCAAAGTGTATTGTAAGTATATGATTAGTACAAACCATACCACAAAGAAACTAGACTTGGAACACTGTTTTAGGGTTTTTTTTTTTTTAAACATCTTTAGTGGGGTATAATTGCTTTACAATGGTGTGTTAGTTTCTGCTTTATAACAAAGTGAATCAGTTATACATATACATATGTTCCCATATCTCTTCCCTCTTGGGTCTCCCTCCCTCCCACCCTCCCTATCCCACCCCTCCAGGCGGTCACAAAGCACCGAGCCGATCTCCCTGTGCCATGCGGCTGCTTCCCACTAGCTATCTACCTTACATTTGGTAGTGTATATATGTCCATGCCTCTCTCTCGCCCTGTCACAGCTTACCCTTCCCCCTCCCCATATCCTCAAGTCCATTCTCCAGTAGGTCTGTGTCTTTATTCCTGTCTTACCCCTAGGTTCTTCATGACATTTTTTCCCTTAAATTCCATATATATGTGTTAGCATACGGTATTTGTCTTTTTCTTTCTGACTTACTTCACTCTGTATGACAGACTCTAGGTCTATCCACCTCATTACAAATAGCTCAATTTCGTTTCTTTTTATGGCTGAGTAATATTCCATTGTATATATGTGCCACGTATTCTTTATCCATTCATCCAATGATGGGCACTTAGGTTGTATCCATGTCCTGGCTATTGTAAATCGAGCTGCAATGAACATTTTGGTACATGACTCTTTTTGAATTTTGGTTTTCTCAGGGTAAATGCCCAGTAGTGGGATTGCTGGGTCATATGGTAGTTCTATTTGTAGTTTTTTAAGGAACCTCCATACTGTTCTCCATAGTGGCTGAACCAATTCACATTCCCACGAGCAGTGCAAGAGTGTTCCCTTTTCTCCACACCCTCTCCAGCATTTATTCTTTCTAGATTTTTTGATGATGGCCATTCTGACTGATGTGAGATGATATCTCATTGTAGTTTTGATTTGCATTTCTCTAATGATTAATGATGTTGAGCATCCTTTCAAATGCTTGTTGATAGTCTGTATATCTTCTTTGGAGAAATGTCTATTTAGGTCTTCTGCCTATTTTTGGATTGGGTTGTTTGTTTTTTTGTTATTGAGCTGCATGAGCTGCTTGTAAATTTTGCAGATTAATCCTTTGTCAGTTGCTTCATTTGCAAATATTTTCTCCCATTCTGAGGGTTGTCTTTTGGTCTTGTTTATGGTTCCTTTGCTGTGAAAAAGCTTTGAAGTTTCATTAAGTTCCATTTGTTTATTTTTGTTTTTATTTCCATTTCTCTAGGAGGTGGGTCAGAAAGGATCTTGCTGTGATTTATGTCATAGAGTGATCTGCCTATGTTTTCCTCTAAGAGTTTGATAGTTTCTGGCCTTACATTTAGGTCTTTAATCCATTTTGAGCTTATTTTTGTGTATGGTGTTAGGGAGTGATCTAATCTCATACGTTTACATGTACCTGTCCAGTTTTCCCAGCACCACTTATTGAAGAGGCTGTCCTTTCTCCACTGTACATTCCTGCCACCTTTATCAAAGATAAGGTGTCCATATGCGCATGGGTTTATCTCTGGGCTTTCTATCCTGTTCCATTGATCTATCTTTCTGTTTTTGTGCCAGTACCATACTGTCTTGATTACTGTAGCTTTGTAGTATAGTCTGAAGTCAGGGAGCCTGATTCCTCCAGCTCCGTTTTTCGTTCTCAAGATTGCTTTGGCTATTCGGGGTCTTTTGTGTTTCCATACAAATTGTGAAATTTTTTATTCTAGTTCTGTGAAAAATGCCAGTGGTAGTTTGATAGGGATTGCATTGAATCTACAGATTGCTTTGGGTAGTAGAGCCATTTTCACAATGTTGATTCTTCCAATCCAAGAACATGGTATATCTCTCCATCTGTTTGTATCATCTTTAATTTCTTCCATCAGTGTATTATAATTTTCTGCATACAGGTCTTTTGTCTCCTTAGGTAGGTTTATTCCTAGATATTTTATTCTTTTTGTTGCAATGGTAAATGGGAGTGTTTTCTTGATTTCACTTTCAGATTTTTCGTCATTAGTATATAGGAATGCCAGAGATTTCTGTGCATTAATTTTGTATCCTGCTACTTTACTAAATTAATTGATGAGCTCTAGTAGTTTTCTGGTAGCATCTTTAGGATTCTCTATGTATAGTATCATGTCATCTGCAAACAGTGACAGCTTTACTTCTTCTTTTCCGATTTGGATTCCTTTTATTTCTTTTGCTTCTCTGATTTCTGTGGCTAAAACTTCCAAAACTATGTTGAATAATAGTGGTGAGTGTGGGCAACCTTGTCTTGTTCCTGATCTTAGTAGAAATGCTTTCAGTTTTTCACCATTGAGGATGATGTTGGCTGTGGGCTTGTCATATATGGCCTTTATTACGTTGAAGAAAGTTCCCTCTATGCCTACTTTCTGGAGGGTTTTTATCATAAATGGGTGTTGAATTTTGTCAAAAGCTTTCTCTGCATCTATTGAGATGATCATATGGTATTTCTCCTTCAATTTGTTAATATGATTTATCACATTGATAGATTTGCATATATTGAAGAATCCTTGCATTCCTGGAGTAAACCCCACTTGATCGTGGTGTATGATCCTTTTAATGTGCTGTTGGATTCTGTTTGCTAGTATTTTGTTGAGGATTTTTGCATCTATGTTCATCAGTGATATTGGCCTGTAGTTTTCTTTCTTTGTGACATCCTTGTCTGGTTTTGGTATCAAGGTGATGGTGGCCTCGTAGAAGGAGTTTGGGAGTGTTCCTCCCTCTGCTATATTTTGGAAGAGTTTGAGAAGGATAGGTGTTAGCTCTTCTCTAAATGTTTGTTAGAATTTGCCTGTGAAGCCATCTGGTCCTGGGCTTTTGTTTGTTGGAAGATTTTTAATCACAGTTTCAATTTCAGTGCTTGTGATTGGTCTGTTCATATTTTCTATTTCTTCCTGATTCAGTCTTGGCAGGTTTTGCATTTCTAAGAATTTGTCCATTTCTTCCAGATTGTCCATTTTATTGGCATAGAGTTGCTTGTAGTAATCTCTCATGATCTTTTTTATTTCTGCAGTGTCAGTTGTTACTTCTCCTTTTTCATTTCTAATTCTATTGATTTGAGTCTTCTGCCTTTTTTTCTTGATGAGTCTGGCTAGTGGTTTATCTATATTGTTTATCTTCTCAAAGAACCAGCTTTTAGTTTTATTGATCTTGCTATTGTTTCCTTATTTTCTTTTTCATTTATTTCTGATGTGATTTTTATGATTTCTTTCCTTCTTGTAGCTTTGGGGTTTTTTGTTCTTCTTTCTCTAATTGCTTGAGGTGCAAGGTTAGGTTGTTTATTCGGGATGTTTCCTGCTTCTTAAGGTGGGCTTGTATTGCTACAAACTTCCCCCTTAGAACTGCTTTTGCTGCATCCCATAGGTTTTGGGTCGTTGTGTCTCCATTGTCATTTTGTTTCTAGGTATTTTTTTATTTCCTCTTTGATTTCTTCAGTGATCACTTCGTTATTAAGTAGTGTATTGTTTAGCCTCCATGTGTTTGTATTTTTTACAGATCTTTTCCTGTAATTGATATCCTACTCATGGCGTTGTGGTAGGAAAAGATACTTGATGCAATTTCAATTTTCTTATATTTACCAAGGCTTGATTTGTGACCCAAGATATGATCTATCCTGGAGAATGTTCCATGAGTACTTGAGAAAAATGTGTATTCTGTTGTTTTTGGATGGAGTGTCCTATAGATATCAATTAAGTCCCTCTTGTTTAATGTATCATTTAAAAGTTGTGTTTCCTTATTTATTTTCATTTTGGGTGATCTGTCCATTGGTGAAAGTGGGGTGTTAAAGTCCCCTAATATGAATGTATTACTGTCTATTTTCCCTTTTATGGCTGTTAGTATTTGCCTTATGTATTGGGTGCTCCTATGTTGGGTGCATAAATATTTACAATTGTTATATCTTCTTCTTGGATCGATCTCTTGATCATTATGTAGTGTCCTTCTTTGTCTCTTGTAATAGTCTTTATTTTAAAGTCTATTTTTTCTGATATGAGAATTGCTACTCCAGCTTTCTTTTGGTTTCCATTTGCATGGAATATCTTTTTCCATCCCCTTACTTTCAGTCTGTATGTTTCTCTAGGTCTGAAGTGGGTCTCTTTTAGACAGCATATATAAGGGTCTTGTTTTTGTATCCATTCAGCCAATCTGTGTCTTTTGGTGGGAGCATTTAGTCGATTTACATTTAAGGTAATTATCGATATGTACGTTCCTCTTCCCATTTTCTAAATTGTTTTGGGTTCATTATTATAGGTCTTTTCCTTCTCTTCTGTTTCTTGTCTAGAGAAGTTCCTTTAGCATTTGTTGTAAAGCTGGTTTTGTGGTGCTGAACTCTCTCAGTTTTTGCTTGTCTGTAAAGGTTTTAATTTCTCCATCAAATCTGAATGAGATCCTTGCTGGGTAGAGTAATCTTGGTTGCAGGTTTTTCTCCTTCATCACTTTCAGTATGTCCTGCCACTCCCTTCTGGCTTGCAGTGTTTCTGCTGAGAGATCAGCTGTTAACCTTATGGGGATTCCCTTGTGTGTTATTTGTTGTTTTTCCCTTGCCGCTTTTAATATGCTTTCTTTGCATTTAATTTTTGACAGTTTGATTAATATGTGTCTTGGCGTATTTCTCCTTGTATTTATCCTGTATGGGACTCTCTGTGCTTCCTGGACTTGATTAACTATTTCCTTTCCCATATTAAGGAAGTTTTCAACTATAATCTCTTCAACTATTTTCTCAGTCCCTTTCTTTTCCTCTTTTTCTTCTGGAACCCCTATAATTCGAATGTTGGTGCATTTAATATTGTCCCAGAGGTCTCTGAGACTGTCCTCAGTTCTTTTCATTCTTTTTTCTTTATTCTGCTCTGCAGTAGTTATTTCCACTATTTTATCTTCCAGGTCACTTATCTGTTCTTCTGCCTCAGTTATTCTGCTATTGATCCCATCTAGAGTATGTTTAATTTCATTTATTGTGTTGTTCATAGTTGCTTGTTTCATCTTTATTTCTTCTAGGTCCTTGTTAAATGTTTCTTGCATTTTGTCCATTCTATTTCCAAGATTTTGAATCATGCTTACTATCATTATTCTGAATTCTTTTTCAGGTAGACTGCCTATTTCCTCTTCATTTGTTAGGTCTGGTCCATTTTTATCTTGCTCCTTCATCTGCTGTGTGTTTTTCTGTGTTCTCATTTTGCTTATCTTACTGTGTTTGGGGTCTCCTTTTTGCAGGCTGCAGGTTCATCGTTCCTGTTTTTTTTGATGTCTGTCTCCAGTGGCTAAGGTTGGTTCAGTGGGTTGTGTAGGCTTCCTGGTAGAGGGGACTAGTGCCTGTGTTGTGGTGGATGAGGCTGGATCTTGTCTCTCTAGTGGGCAGGTTCACGTCTGGTGGTGTGTTTTGGGGTGTCTGTGGCCTTATTATGATTTTAGGCAGCCTCTCTGCTAATGGGTGGGGTTGTGTTCCTGTTTTGCTAGTTGTTTGGCATAGGTTGTCCAGCACTGTGGCTTGCTGGTCGTTGAGTGAAGCTGGGTGCTGGTGTTAAGATGGAGGTCTCTGGGAGATTTTCGCTGTTTGATATTATGTGGAGCTGGGAGGTCTCTTGTTGACCAGTGTCCTGAAGTTGGCTCTCCCACCTCAGAGGCAGAGCCCTGACTCCTGGCTGGACACCAAGAGCCTTTCATCCACATGGCTGTTCTTATCCTCACCCACCAGCTCCAGCCTTGATGGCCTCCTCCTCGGTGAGAATCGCAGCTTCACCACTTACTAGCTGTGTGATCTTAGGCAGCTTACTTACCCTCTCTATGCCCTAGTTTCCAATTTTGGAATACCTCAGATTCTGACCGTCCCTGCAAGCTGCTGCTGGCTTGTCCCTGTCCCTGGGTCGTGGACCCAGTGAAATCCAGAGAAAGAAGTCCCGCGACTTCGCAGCCAGCTGCGTCCACTCGTCCGCCGCTGCTTTAGGTATTGTTAAATACCTATTTAACAATATTTATTTGCACAAAACACTCATGTGTCAACACTTTTTCCTCACATATATTTAACTAAATCATATAGGTCTGCTTTTTGATGACATTTTTGTAAATTTTTACTGAAAAAGAATTTATTAAGTGATTTAAAACTCTTGAAGCATTTGTGTTAAGATTCTTTGTATGATTACTCTTAGATTATTATATTAGGTATTTATTGTATACCTAAGCATTCATTCTTATATTTCTTACCTTTTGTTAAGCAATTGCTATAATTATTAAATTTGCAGTAATAAATTTAAAATCCTTGAAAAAATATTACTAAGCACATAGGTAAAGGCATGTTCCAAAACCGCAGTGATTCTATAACTTGAAAGTATTTTAACAGATTTTTTCCTAAACATGTTATAAATTTTCAGATAGTAGTATTCATTTCATGAACTAAAATGAAGGTTGTTATTTTATCCTCTAGTTCTTCTTGAGGCATAATGGAGACAGGTCAAGATCCATCCCCTTACACCCTCTCCCCCAAAGGGAGAGAAGGAGTTCTGTCAGCTAGGAGGCAGATGTCCCATAAGAGGGAAGTAGCTTCACTTGGAATTTAATTAGGAGAGAGACAGGAGTAGCACTCAAACTCTGACATCTGAGAGAAACTTATCTCCACTTCTGCCATGGCCTTTTCAAAGCTTTGGTTTTCTAGCAGGAGTCGGCTGCCATTTGTTCTCCTGTTCACAAAATCATGACACAGATATAACAAGCCGAAAGGGAGAGATGCAGGGATGTTACACTTGCAAATAGGAATACCGTACAAGCAAACCATTAACAGCAACTGTTTGGGAAATTCTGAGCGGATTAAGAAACCATCATGACATAATAGGAGTTTGGGTCTCTGAATGAACCAACTTTAAATTTTACTTCTTTCCTTTACATTCAAGAATCCTAGTACAAATCTTATTTATCTATATATTTATTTATTTGAAGTATAGGTGACCTACAATGTGTTAACTTCTGCTGTACAGAAAAGTGATTCATTTATATACATGTATGTGTGTGTGTATATATATATATATATATATATATATATATATATATATACATATATTCTTTTTCATATTCTTTTCCATTATGGTTTATCACAGGATATTGAATACAGTTCTCTGTGTTATACAGTAGGACCTTGTCGTTTATCTATTCTATATATAATAGTTTGCATCTGCTAATCCCAAACTTCCAACCCATCCCTCCCCCACCTCCCTCCCCCATTGGCAACTGCAAGTCTGTTCTCTACCTAGTACAAATCTTTATGAAAGAATTTTCCTCTCAGTTATGTAGATACCTAGTGTCTGGCTGATTGTCATTATGTCATTAGAAGGTGTAACATTTTGTGATGGTTTTGCTGTCCTGCCAAGTTGCTGACTAGCATCTTGAACTGGAATTGAGAAAGGGTGGGGTGAGGGCTCCGGTTCTTTTTGGGGTGAGAGAGGTTGTGCTTTTATTCTAATATTGCAGTTTATGGATTATTCTCCACCTCTGGCTCAAAGGTCTACACCTCCAAACTGAGACATGGCTTTCGCTTTCTTTCAGATTTTTATTAACATAGGCAAATTCTAGATAGCTCAGTAATTGAGAAGCCATTCACAGCTCTGCTAGTTTTTGTTCTGAAAGAAAGTTAACTTCATTATCTTGGTTTCTTTTAGATCTACAGGATCAGGGTTGAGAATATAAATCAAAAGTACAAGAAATTCTTTTTGCTGAATGTTGATTATTCAGATCATCAAAGTTATGAGGTTGGATAGTGAAGCAAAAAAAAAAATTAAAATATTCACAAATGAATAAATTATTTAACTAGTGACTGCTCAAACAGTCCTTCCCTGTTTGTCACTAATTTCCATTTCTGCCTCATTGAGTCAATGTCATACGTGACTGGTTTGGCCTAACTCAAACAATACAATGTAATTAAAATGCATGTCAACTATAAAGCAAAATTTCAAATTTTATGAAGTTGCTGAATTTAAAGAAGTCGAGAAAAGTATTCTTGCAGACCTGATCAAATCACAGACAAGGCCACTGAAAAGTATGGTTCTGGAAGAGCAGGACCAGTTAATAAGAAAATGAGCAAGGAAAATGACCCACTAGATGCTTCAAGAGAAAATGATTTGAATATCTAGTATTAAGGCACATATTCAGGAAAATTGACAAGGCCAATTTTATATAAGTACAGCTGACCCTTCAACAGGTGAGGGTTAGAGGTGTCCACCCTCTGCCATGGTTGAAAATCTGCCCTCTGTATCTCTGGTTCCTCCACCTGTGTGGATTCAGTCAACTGCAAATAGTGTAGGACTGTAGTATTTGCTATTGAAAAAAAAAAATCTGTGTAAGAGGATCCACATAGTTGAAACCCACATTGTTCAAGGGTCAACTGTACTTACTTTTAACCCAGATGATGCAGACCTTCTTAATGTTCATTCTGAAAAGCTGAACAAGAAATAAAAGATATTTCGTGCCAACATACAATGTTGTTAGAAAAATTAAGGCCCACTAAAATCAACCCTTGATTTATTTTTTAAGGTTTGGGGGGGACAATTAAATTATTAGCAAATTCCAATTAAATGAAAATATAGATCCATAATTCTTTATTTTTTAAATTAAATATCAATTGAATACTTTCCCCCTATTTATGGTGCATTTTTGGCCCCTGTTTTTATTAGATTTACCTTTGTGGTCCTATTTTGGTGTCAATTATCCACAGATAATAGAAAGCCCTGGACAAAGTTTTGTTGTGATTTTTAAAAACTTTGATAACCATTTTTATTATATGTACTGAGGAAGAATGCAAGACCCATGAAGGCAGGCACCCTTTGTGTCTTACCACATTGTTCTAGGTAGCTGTGGTGGTGCATGGCATAAAATAAGGCTCAATAAATATTTGTGTAACAAATGAATGAGAAATGCCAGGTACTTTCTACAGCTAACACTCGAGAAACGGAGAATGAGTGATGTCATTGATAATACCCAATTATGGTTACATGAAAACTAGTTAGACATGGAAAATAGTAGATTTAGTGTAACTTATTCAAGTAAAGTTACCTCTAATATACGGGAATATTAGTATTGCTCTGAAAGTTATCATCTGAAATTGTGGAAAAATAAGTAGAATTGCTTATAACAGTACTTTCCATGTGAATTGTTGCTGAAAAAGAGAATAATAGTTACTGTCCATTGCCTAAATAATGTTTTGCCACTAAATGTTACAATGAGTATTGAGTTGGACATAAAAACGTCCTAACTGCATGCAACCTTCTCCTACTTCCCCTCCTTTACCTACAACCTCTACTCCCAAGTCATGCACTCTGAAATGTTTGGATAACTGGCAATTCACTTAACAATTTTAAATAAGTTTTCAGATTCATGCTTTTAAGCATGATGGGCCAGATAGTAAATATTTTAATCATTACAGGTCAAGAGGCATTTAGGTACTCATAGTTAAAAAGTTTTGTGAGAATTTACTTTCTTTATTGAGATATAACTGACATATAACATTATTTCAGGTGTACAATATAATGATTCAATATTTGTATATAATGCTAAATGATCACCACAATAAGTCTAGTTAACATCCATTATCACACATTGTTACAAAGCTTTCTTTCTTCAGATGAGAACTTTTAAGATCTACTCTCTTAGCAACTTTCAAACATATCAGTACAACACAGTGTTAGTAACTGTCTCACCATGCTGTACACGACATCCTCATGACTAACTTGTAACTGGAAGTTTGTCCCTTTTGATGATCTTCACCCATTTCACTCACCCACCCAGCCACCAATATGTTCTCTATATCTATGAGCTTGTTTTCATGTTTGTTTGTTTTTTTTCCCAATTCTGCATGAATTGAGATCAAACAGTATTTATCTTTCTCTGAGTTATTTCACTTAGCACAATGCCCTCAGGGTCCATTCATGTTGTCACAAATGGCAAGATTTCCTTTTCTTTTTATGGCTAAATCAAATTTCATTGTGTGTGTGTGTGTGTGTGTGTGTGTGTGTATTTATAATTATATATATATAATTTTATATATTATAAAATTATATATGTATAATTATATATGTAAGTATGGTTATATAATATATAATTATATGTATTCATAAATATATATATAATTTTATATATATATAAAATTACATTTTCTTGATCCACCCATCTATCAATGGACAATTGCTTCCATGTCTTGGCTATTGTAAATAATGCTGTGATGAACATGGGGCTGCAGCTATCTTTTCAGGTTAGTGTTTTCATTTCCTTTGGATAAATACCCAGAAGTGGAATTGTTGGATCATATGGTAGGGGGGTATTCAAACGTGTCTGATTCAGGATAAAATATAAACACATCTTATTAGAAATTTCTTTTAGATTTTACTGTTATGCCTTCAAATAAAGACTTTTGTTAAAGACCCAAAAAAATCTGGTCTTATGCCATATGTAAATGACTTGTTTGGTTTAGGTTTGCAGTAGAGAGGCCTTACAATTTAGGGAGGTGAGAGAGAAAAGCCAAAGTCCCTTGGATCCCAATGTGGCCCTTCCCAGAGCTCCTGCTCAGTGCTCTGGGAAGATGGTGAGGGAGGCTTTATATATATATAATGTACACACATATATGTATATAAAAATTTTTAATTTTGTTGAAGTATAGTTGATTGACAATGTTGTGTTAATCTCTTCTGTAAAGCAAAGTGACTCAGTTTATATATTCTCTTCCATATTCTTTTCCGTCATAGTTTGTCACAGAATATTGAATATAGTTCCCTGTGCTATACAGTGGACCTTGTTGTTTATCCATCCTATATATAATAGTTTGCCTCTGCTAATCCCAAGCTCCCATCTCTTCCCTCCCTTATTCCCCCCTTCCCCTTGGCAAACACTAGTCTGTTTTTGTTTCATAGATATGTTGATTTGTATCATATTTTAGATTCCACATACAAGTGATATATGGTATTTGTCTTTCTTTTTCTGACTTCACTTAGTATGATAATCTCTAGGTCCATCCATGTCGCTGCAAATGGCATTATTTCGTTATTTCTGGCTAATATTCCATTGTATACCTATATATACCACATCTTTATCCATTCATTTGTAGATGGACATTTAGATTGTTTGGCCATTGTAAATAGTGCTTCTATGAACACTGGGAGGTGCATGTATCTTTTTTAGTTAGAGTTTTCTGCAGGTATATGCCCAAGAGTGGGACTGCTAGGTCGTATGGTAACTCTATATTTAGTTTTTTTAAGGAAACTCCATACTGTTCTCCATAGTGGCTGTACCATTTACATTCCCACCAACAGTGTAGGAGGGTTCCCTTTTCTCCACACCCTCTCCAGCATTTGGTTATTTGTAGACTTTTTAATGATGGCCATTCTGACTAGTATGAGGTGGTATCTCACTGTAGTTTTGATTTGCATTTCTCTAATAATTAGCAATGTTGAGCATCTTTTCATGTGCCTATTGGCCATCTGTATGTCTTCTTTGGAGAAATGTCTACTTAGGTCTTCTGCCCATTTTTCGATTGGGTTGTTTGTTTTTTTGCTGTTGAGTTGTATGAGCTATTTGTATATTTTGGAAATTAAGCCCTTGTCAGTCATATCATTTGCAAATATTTTCTCCCATTCCATGGTTTGTCTCTTCATTTTGTTTATGGTTTCCTTTCTGTGCAAAAGCTTGTAAGTTTGATTAGGTCCTATTTGTTTATTTTTGTTATTTCTATTGCCTTGGGAGACTGACCTAAGAAAACATCGGTACAATTTATGTAAGAGAATGTTTTGCCTATGATCTCTCCTAGGAGTTTTATAGTGTCATATTTTATGTTTAAGTCTTTAAGCCATTTTGAGTTTATTTTTGTGCATGGTGTGATGGTGTGTTCTAACTTCAATGATTTACATGCAGCTGTCCAACTTTCCCAGCACCACTTGCTGAAGAGATTGTCTTTTTTCCCATTTTATATGCTTGCCTCTTTTGTCATGGATTAATTGACCACAGGTGTGAGGGTTTTTCTGTGCTCTTTATTCTGTTCCATTGATCTGTATGTCTGTGTTTGTGCCAATACCACAGTGTTTTGATTACTGTAGCTTTGTAGTATTGTCTGAAGTCTGGGAGGGTTATGCCTCCTGCTTTGTTCTTTTTCCTCAGGATTGCTTTGGCAATTCTGGGTCTTTTATGGTTCCATATAAATTTTAGGATTATTTGTTCTAGTTCTGTGGAAAATGTCATGGGTAATTTGATTAGGATCACATTAAATCTGTAGATTGCTTTGGGTAGTACTGCCCTTTTAACAATGTTCTTCCAATCCAGGAGCACAGAATATCTTTCCATTTCTTTGAATCTTTAATTTCCTTTATTTTTTTGTAGTTCTCAGCATATAAGTCTTTCACCTCCTTGATGAGGTTTATTCCTAAGTATTTTCTTTTTCTTAATGTGACTTTAAAAGGGATTGTTTGATTACATTCCCTTTCTGATATTTCATTGTTAGTGTAAAGAAATTTTAAATTTTTGTAAAATGGATAGGGGGTGGGAACCTGCTGTATAGCGCAGGGAGCTCAGCTCGGTGCTCTCTGATGACCTAGATGGGTGGGATGGCGGTGGGGTGGGAGGGAGGTCCAAGAGGGAGGGGATATATGTATACATATAGCTGATTCACTTTGTCATACAACAGAAACTAACACAACATTGTAAAGCAACTATACCCCGATTAAATATATATATATATAAAATATATATATATAATGTTTAATGGGGACCTTGTTTAATGAAGAACAAAGTTGGTAGTACAGGTGAGAGCTGTGGGGGCTCAGAAGAAGGGGGGCAGAGAGGACTGCAATGGTGGGAGAGTGAGCAGGACACTGCCTCCCCGCACCTTTCTCCTTGCTAGAAAGTCACACTGTCCCTTCTTGGAGTCTCTCTGCAGTTTGGTGGGACAGCAGAGCAGGATAACTTGCCCCATTTTATAACTGGAAAAACTGAGTTACAGACAGGTTCACTGGCTTTCCCAAAGCCACACAGGGTTACTGGTTTTTCTTCCTGTACCACTGTGGCCTAGCTCAGGAGAAATATTAGTAGTTGGATAGGGGAAGACAAATGTGCCCTTTAGGAATAGCAAACAAAGATGTGGAGACAAGCAGAAGTGAGCTGCATAGAGTGCTGGCTGGAGTCAAGTGGGGATACAGTTCAGGGGTACTTTTCTTTAAAGCCAGAATTTATTTCTATTTAAAACTATCCAAGAGACTTGAAAAAGGCCCAATGTCCCAAAGATGTCTGGGTTTAATACATGATTATACTGAAGTGGCGTCTCTTGGTTCCTCCTCTGCTAAAGCTTCAATTTGATCCTGGTTAATCGCATGCACTGATAATTCTTCTAGTTGGGTAGTGGTGATTTCCTCAGACTCCTGGCATCTTTCATAAGTGGCCATCAGTCTATGAACCAAACAAAAACAATACCAGAAACACTGGAGAAATGCTTGCAGTTTCTACTTGACATACTTCTTGCATTATTCTTTGAAATCAGGTCCTCTAATTATCAGCTTGGGCAGCTGAGATCATGAGCCTTATGTGGTGTTGGGGTAATGCTGGCCTCATGAAAATGAGTTTGGAAGTGTTCCCATCTCTTCTGTTTTTTGGAAGAGTTTGAGGAGGATTGGTATTAGTTCTTCATTGACCGTTTGATAGAATTCATCAGTGAAAATGTCTGCTCCTAGACTTTTGTTTCATTGGAAGATTTTTGATTACTGATGTGATTGCCTTACCAGTAATTGGTCTACTCAAATTTTCTAGATCTTGATGATTCAGTCTTAGTAGGTTGTGTTTATAAGAAGTTTATCCATTTGTTCTCAGTTGTCCTATTTGTTGGCATGTAATTGTACATAGTATGTTATCATCCTTTGTAGTTCTGTGATATCCTCTTTCATTTCTGACTCCATTTATTTGAGTCCACTCTTTTTTCTTAATGAGCCTAGCTAAAAGTTTGCCAGTTTTATCTTTTCAAAAGAATAGCTCTTATTTTTATCTTTCTATTGTCTTTTTCACTTATTTCCACTCTGATCTTTGTTATTTCCTTCCTTCTGCTAACTTTGAGTTTAGTTTGTTCATTTTCTAGTTCCTTGAGGTGTAAAGTAGAGTTGTTTATTTGAGATCTTTCTTGTTTCTTGATGTAGGCATATATCACTATGGACTTCCCTATTAGAATTGCTTTTGCTGTATCCCATAAGCTTTGGTATGTTGTATTTTCATTTTCACTAGTCTTGAGCGTATTTTCTGATATCCCTTTTGATTTACTCTTTGACCCATTGGTTGTTAAATAGCATGTGGCTTAATCTCCACATATTTGTCAATTTTCTAGTGTTTTTCTTGTAATTGATTTCTAATTTCATAACATTGTGGTCAAAAAAGATCCTTAATATGATTTCAATCTTAAATTTATTAAGACTTGTTTTGTGGCCTAATGTATGATCTATTCTAAAGAATGTTCCATGTGCACTTGAGCTATTCCATATATATCCATTAAGTCAATGATCTAACATGTCATGTAAGGCTGATGCTTCCTTACTGATTTTTTCTGGATGCTTTATCCATTGATGTAAGTGGGATATTAAAGTCTCCTACTATTATTGTACTGCTGTCTATTTCTCCCTTTAGGTATGTTAATGCTTGCTTTATATATTAAGGTGTTCTTATGTTGGGTTCATACATATTTACAAATGTTATATCATCTTGTTGTACTGACTCCTGTATCATTATGTAAAGACCTTTTTTGTCTTAAAGTCTATTTTGTCTGATGTAATTATAAATATCCCAGCTTTATTTGGTTTCCGTTTGCATGGAGTATCTTTTTCACTTCCTTCACTTTCAGTCTCTGTGTGTCCTTACATCTGAAGTGAGTCTCTTGTAGGCAGTATCTAGATGGGTCTTGTTTTTTTTTAATCCATTCAGCCACTCTATGTCATTTGATGAGAGAATTTAGTCCATTTGTATTTGAAGGAATTATTGATAGGTATGTACTTATGGCCATTTTGTTAATTGTTTTTTGGATGTTTTGTAATTCCTCTGTCCTTTCTTCTTCTCTTTCTCAATTCATTTGTGATTTGATGATTTTTCTGTAATAGTATGCTTAGATACCAAAACCAGACAAAGACACCACAGCAAAGAAAATTACAGGCCAATATTCCTGATGAACTTAGATGAAAATATCCTTGACAAAATATTAGCAAGCTGAAGTCAATGATACATTAAGAGGATAACACATTATAATCAAGTATGAGTTACTCTAGCAATGCAAGGATGTTTCAACATCTGCAAATCAATCAATGTGATATACCATATTAACAAAATAAAGGATAAAAATCATATGGTCATATTAATGAAGAAAAAGCGTTTGACAAAATTCAACATCGATTTATGAAAAAAACTGTCATGGGTATGGAGGGAATGTGCCTCAACATAATAAAGGCCATATATGACAAACCCCAACTAACTTCAATGGTGAAAAGCTGAAAATTTTCCTCTTTTCAGGAATAAGACAAGGATGCACACTCTCACCACTTTTATTCAACATGGTATTGGAGTTCCTAACCAGAGCAATTAGGCAAGAAAAAGGATCATTCAAATTGGAAAGGAAAAATTAACTGTCACTATATGAAGATGACATATTATGTATAGAAAATTCTAAAGACTCACCAAAACCTGTTAGAACTAAAAAACAAATTCAGTAAAGTTGCAGGATAAAAAATGAATTGTGGAAAAAATCTATTGTGGAAAAAAAATCTGTTGTGTTTTTATATACTAATAATGAACTATGAGAAAGAGAAATCAAGAAAGCAACCACATTTACAATTGTAGCGAAGAAAATAAAATATATTTTGTAGTACAGGTCTACTATTGAGTATTAGTGTTCTTTGTCATCAAAATCAATTGTAAGTGTTCTTTGGTTAAATTGGATCCGTACAGAGATTTTCTCTGTTTCACCTATGAAAATGGCTTAGTGGAAGATAGATTTTTCCAAATACTGATATCAGTCCACAAGAATACGATTTTAATTGAGCATATTCATCACTTGGAAATAATTTATAGTATTCTCTTAGATTCTTCTCTCGATACGTGCCTTTTAGCACGTCAATGCATGCAGATTAATTACTTCCAATTGAAGATGAAGCTGGAAGCTCTTCAATTGAACAAGGAAAAGGATTTTGAAATATGGCAAGTTACTTTGTACTTGCATCAAGGTCCATAAAAACATTGCTGAGCCTGTGGTATGTGTTCAGTAAATATATCCACTACAAAATTGTGTGGGAATGGAATTTTAATTTCTTTTTAAAAATTCTGACAGTATGGCATGTTTATCAAGCAGCTAACCATTAATTGTGATTCAAACAATATTGGTAATCAGCAAAATGGCTTTACCACAGCTTAAGCTTCACATATAAGCACTGTTTTGCCTTGTATTTAGATTGAATTCATCAAGAAACATTGTCAATTCTGTGGCAAATGCTAATTTCTAAAGACATTTAATAATAAAGCTTGAGGACAGTTCTTCTTGCTCAGAAAAATTTCAATCTTAGCCCTGAGCTGAAAAAGAAAATGCAATAAAACTTTACCACTAACCTATCAAACTGTTGTGTGGTAGAGAAATTAGGATATTCAGATTCTGTTTCTGACAAAATTTCACAGAACTGATAATACTTAAATACATGAGGACCAATGAAGTTTAAAGCTGATATTACTGCTTCAATAACACTTGATTCAAACGTTTTCCACATTGTATCTGCCAATGAATAGTTCAAGGAATGACCATATGCCTTATGTAAAAGGAAATTTTGTAATTTATACAAATAAGCCTCATTTTGCTTCATACATCTTAGAAGATGCCACTTCAGATTGTACTGAATTTTAGTTTTTTCCTTAATTTTGAAAACACACTTAGCTAAAGTTGCTCTACTCATACTACTCATAGATGCTAATTCTTCTGTCACTTCAAATTCATCATTGATTCCTCAAATAAACAACAGAACAGTAGCAGAAACATCTCAATTTATTAAAAGACAGGGGAAAAAACTTAAAATCAGTTGCCTTGTTTTTAACTGACTAATGATATGGCCAATATCTCAATTTCTTCAACCGCCAAAGCACTGTTTTTGTTATGCTACTAATAGTCAAAGAAGTTTATTTTCTCTGGACCTATGTCTTCAGCTGCTACAGTCCAACACAACTTAATAAATTCACCATAAGTAAGTGAAGTGATTTTTCTGGCTTGCCTAATATATGAGCCACTTGGAAACTTACTTTGGTTGCAGGTTCATTTTCATTTTATATTTTGATCAGGTGTTTAAGAGGTATTTTATTGATAGTATTTTTGTACTTTTCTGCCAAATGGTGAAAAAAATAGGCATTATTCTTCAGCATCTCAGCTAAATTAGCTAATGTATATAAAGCATCAAGCATAGGGCCTGGGTTATAGCAGATATACACAACTAGACTCAATGTGCTAATGAATTACTTTTATATTCACAAGTGATTGCAATATAATTTGCTTTTCTAATACTATTCTTGATGGTAGGATTACAGTAGCATCCTGTCCTTGGGTGTTTTCCATTTCTTTTCCTTTCCTCTCTTTTAGATCTGTTTGTCTAAATGAAGATTTTCTAGTCATTGAAGTTCTGGTAAAACTCATTTGTAAAACTATGTGAATATGATTTTTTAATAATGGGTAGATTTTTATAATACTGATTCAATTTAATCAATTGGAATATCTATTCCTTTTTGAGTCAATATTGGTCAATTATATTTTTGTAAAAGAGTCATATCTCTAAATTTTCAAATATACTTGCATAAAGTCATAAATATTTTATTATTATTTTTTATGCTTCCTTTCTCTTAGCTCATCTTGCCAGATATTTTTAAAGTCCTTTCAAAGATTCTGCTTTTGATTTTATTGATCTTCTCTATTGTGTCTTTGTTTTCTATTTAATTTCTCCATTTATTTTCTTCTATATGCCACATTTTCTCTGATCTGTTTCTAACTTCTTGAGTTAAATGAGTGCCTCATTAATTTTCTATATTTTTGTAATGTGCGTGTCAAAATACCACCTAATTCCATCATTCAAACTTAATGTGTAGTGTTTTCATTCTCATTAATTATAAATATTCCTGAACAAAATGCTACCAGTATATTAATAATTCTTTGATTGTCACTACTTGTTTAGATGGTCAATATGTCTGAGAGAATGTGTATTATCAGATACCTGGGGCAGGCTTTAGATATAGCCAGATTAAATTCTAATTATTTTTTCAAATCCAAAGGATTTTTCTTTTCTATCCATCAGTTTCTGAGAGAAGTGCGTTAAAGGTCTAAGGCTATGATAGCACATATGTCAGTTTCTTGTTGTAATTTTGCTATTCTTTTATTTATTAATTTTGAGGTTATGATATTGGGGTTCATAGTTTCTAGACAGTTGTGACTTTCTGATGAAACGTTCCCTTCATCATTCGGTTGTAAATTGTTTATGTTCCAAAGCCTTTGTCTTAGAGCCAGATTTTGACTTATTAGTGTATACACACACACACAAACTCATATATATTATAAAAATTTCCTTTAAATACTTCTCCAAGAGAGACCTTCAAGATGGTGGAAGAGTAAGATGTGGAGATCACCTTCCTCCCCACAAAGACATCAGAAATACATCTACATGTGGAACAACTCTTACAGACCACCTACTGAATGCTGGCAGACGACCTCAGACTTCCCAAAAGGCAAGAAACTCCCCATGTACCTGAGTAGGGAAAAAGAAAAAAGAAAAAAAAAGACAAAAGAATAGGGATGGGACCTGCACCTCTGGGAGGGACCTGTGAAGGAGAAAAAGTTTCCACACACTAGGAAGCCCCTTCAGTGATGGATACAGGGGGTGGCGGCAGGGAAGCTTTGGGGCATGGAGGAGAGCACAGCAACAGGGGTGCAGAGGGCAAAGCAGAGAGATTCCTGCACAGAGGATCACTGCTGACCAGCACTGACCATCCCAAGAGGCTTGTCTGCTCACACGCCAGGGCAGGCAGGGGCTGGGAGCTGAGGTTTGGGCTTCTGAGGTCAGATCCCAGGGAGAGGACTGGGGTTGGCTGTGTGAAGACAGCCTGAAGGGGGCTAGTGCACCAGAGCTAGCCAGGATGAAATCCGGGAAAAATCTGGACCTGCCTAAGAGACAAGAGACTATTGTTTTGGGGTGCGCGAGGAGAGGGGGATACAGAACACCACCTAAACAACCTCGAGAGACAGGTGCAGGCCACAGCTATAAGCGCGGACACCAGAGATGGGCATGAAATGCTAAGGCGCTGCTGCAGCCACCAAGAACCCTGTGTGCAAGCACAGGTCACTATCCACACCTCCTCTCCTGGGAGTCTGTGCAGCCTGCCACTGCCACGATCCCATGATCCAGGGACAACTTCCCCGGGAGAACACACGGTGTGCCTCAGGCTGGTACAACGTCACACTGGCCCCTGCTGCCACAGGCTTGACCCGCATTCTGTAACCCTCCTTCCCCCTGGCCTGAGTGAGCCAGAGTGTCCTAATCAGCTGCTACTTTAACTCTGTCCTGTCTGAGTGAAGAATAGATGCCCTCAGGCAACCTACACGCAAAGGCAGGGCCAAATCCAACGCTGAACCTCAGGAGCTGTGCAAACAAAGAAAGAAGAGAAAGGGAAATTTCTCCCAGCAGCCTCAGGAACAGCAGATTAAATCTCCACAATCAATCAACTTACTTGATGTACCCTGCATCTGTGGAATATATGAATAGACAACGAATCATCCCAAAATTGAGGCAGTAGACTTTGGGAGCAATGAAGACAGAGAAACACTCAGCATATGAAGGAGCAAGGTAAAAATGCACCAGACCAAACAAATGAAGAGGAAATAGGCAGTCTACCTGAAAAAGAATTCAGAGTAATGATAGTAAAGATGATCCAAAATCTTGGAAACCAAATGAAGTAAATACAAGAAACCTTTAACAAGGAACTAGAAGAACTAAAGAGCAAACAAACAATGATGAACAACACAATAAATGAAATTGAAAATTCTCTAGAAGGAATCAATAGCAGAATAACTGAGGCAGAAGAACGGATAAGCAACCTGGAAGATAAAATAGTGGAAATAACTACTGCAGGGCAGAATAAAGAAAAAAGAATGAAAAGAATTGAGGACAGTCTTAGAGACCTCTGGGACAACATTAAACACACCAACATTAGAATTATAGGGGTCCCAGAAGAAGAAAAGAAAAAGAAAGAGACTGAGAAAACCTTTGAAGTGATTATAGTTGAAAACCTCCCTAATATGGGAAAGGAAACTGTCAATCAAGTCCAGGAAGTGCAGAGTCCCATATAGGATAAATACAATGGAAATCAAAAGAAAGCTGGAGTAGCAATTCTCATATCAGACAAAATAGACTTTAAAATAAAGACTATTACAAGAGACAAAGACAGATACTACATAATGATCAAGGGATCAATCCAAGAAGATATATCAATTGTAACTATTTATGCACCCAACATAGGAGCACCTCAATACATAAGGAAAATGCTAACAGCCATAAAAGGGGAAATCGACAGTAACACAGTCATAGTAGGGGATTTTAACACCCCACTTTCACCAATGGATAGATCACCCAAAGAGAAAATAAATAAGGAAACAACAAGCTTTACTGACACAATAGACCAGATAGATTTAATTGATATTTATAGAACATTATACCCAAAAGTGGCAGAATACACTTTCTTCTCAAGTGCACACAGAACATTCTCCAGGATAGATCACATCTTGGGCCACAAATCAAGCCTCATAAAATTTAAGAAAATTGAAATTGTATCAAGCATCTTTTCTGAGCACGCTGCTACGAGACTGGAAATCAACTGAAGAAAAAAAAAACTGTAAAAAACACAAATACCTGGAGGCTAAACAGTGCACTACTAAATAACCAAGAAATCACCGAAGAAATCAAAGAAGAGATCAAAAAAACTACATAGAAACAAATGACAATGAAAACATGATGACCCAAAACCTATGGCATGCAGCAAAAGCAGTTCTAAGAGGGAAGTTTATAGCAATTCAATCTCACTTCAAGAAACAAGAATAGTCTCAAATAGACAATCTAACCATACACTTAAAACAACTAAAGAAAGAAGAACAAAGAAAACCCAAAGTCAGTAGAAGGGAAGAAATCATAAAGGTCAGAGCTAAAAAAATGAAATAGAAATGAAGAAAACAATAGCAAAGATTAATAAAACTAAAACCTGGTTCTTTGAGAAGGTAAACAAAATTGATAAATCCTCAGCCAGCCTCATCAGGAAAAAAAGGGAGATGATGAAAATCAATAAAATGAGAAATGAAAAAGGAGAAATCACAACTGACACCGAAGAAATACAAAGGATTATGAGACTACTACAAACCACTATATGACAATAAAATGGACAACCACAAAGAAATGGACAAATTCTTGGAAAGGTACAATTTTCCAAGACTGAACCAGGAAGAATTAGAAAATATAAACAGACCTATCCCAAGTAATGAAATTGAAACTGTAATTAAAAATCTTCCAACAAATAAAAGTCCAGGACCAGACGGCTTCACAGGTGAATTCTATCAAACATTTAGAGAAGAGCTAACACCTATCCTTCTCAAACTCTTCCAAAATATAGCAGAGGGAGAAACACTCCCAAATTCCTTCTATGAAGCCATCATCACCCTGATACCAAAACCAAAAAAAGACACCACAAAAAAAGAAAATTATAGACCAATATCACTGATGAACATAGATGCAAAAATCCTGAATAAAATACTAGCAAACAGAATCCAACAACACATGAAAAGGATCATACGCCATGATCAAGTGGGATTTACCCCAGGGATGCAAGGATTCTTCAATATACACAAATCGATCAATGTGGTACACCACATGAACAAATTAAGGAATAAAAGCCATATGATAATCTCAATAGATGCAGAAAAAGCTTTTGACAAAATTAAACACCCATTTATGATAAAAACTCTCCAGAAAATGGGCATAGAGGGAAACTACCTCAACATAATAAAGGCCATGTATGACAAACCCACAGCTAGCATCATACTCAATGGTGAAAAACTGAAAGCATTTCCACTAAGATCAGGAACAAGACAAGGATGTTCACTCTCAAACCTCTTATTCAACATAGTACTGGAACTCCTAGCCACAGCAATCAGAGAAGAAAAAGAAATAAAAGGAATACAAATTGGAAAAGAAGTAAAACTGTAACTGTTTGCAGATGACATGACACTATACAGAGAAATTCTTAAAGATGCCACCAGAAAACTACTAGAACTGATCAATGAATTTGGTAAGGTTACAGGATACAAAATTAATTCACAGAAATTTCTGGCATTCCTATACACCAACAATGAAAAATCATAAAGAGAAATTAAGGGAACACTCCCCTTTACCATTGCAACAAAAAGAATAAAATACCTAGGAATAAACCTGCCTAAGGAGGCAAAAGACTTGTACTCAGAAAACTATAAAACATTGATGACAGAAATCAAACATGACATAATCAGATGGAGAAATATACCATGTTTTTGGATTCAAAGAAGCAATATTGTGATAATGACTATACTACTGAAAGCGATCTACAGATTCAATGCAATCCCTATCAAACTACCAATGACATTCTTCACAGAATTAGAACAAAAACTTTTACAATTTGTATGGAAACACAAAAGACCCCGAATAGCCAAAGCAATCTTGAGAAAGAAAAACAGAGTTGGAGGAATCAGGCTCCCCTATTTCAAACTATACCACAAAGCTACAGTAATCAAGACAGTATGGTACTGGCATAAAAACAGAAATATATTCAATGATACAAGATAGAATGCCCATTACAACAAAGGAGGCAAGAACATACAATGGAGAAAAGATATCCTCTTCAGTAAGTGGTGCTGGGAAAACTGGTCAGCTACATGTAAAAGAATGAAATTAGAATACTCCCTAACACCATACACAAACATAAACTCAAAATGGATTAAAGACTTAAATGTAAGGCTAGACACTATAAAACTCTTGGAGGAAAACATATGAAAAACACTTTTTGACATATACCACAGCAAGATTTTTTTGACCCACCTACTAGAGTAAAGGAAATAAAAACAAAAATAAACAAATGGGACCTAACTAAACTTAAAAACTTTTGCACAACAAAGGAACCATACACTAGACAACAAGACAACCTTTAGGATGGGAGAAAATATTTGCAAATGAAACAACAAAGGATGAATCTCCAAAATATACAAACATTTCATGGAGGTCAATATCAAAAAAAAAAAAAACAGTCCATTTAAAAAATGGGTGGAGACCTAAATAGACATTTCACCAAGGAAGACATGCAGATGGCCAAGAGGCACATGATATGATGCTCAACATCAGTAATTATTAGAGAAATGCAAATGAAAACTACAATGAGGTATTACCTCACATCAGCCAGAATGGCCATTGTCAAAGAAATCTAGAAAAAGTAAATGCTGGAAAGGGTATGGTAAAAAGGGAACCCTCCTGCATTTTTGGTGGGAATGTAAATGGATACAACCACTATGGAAAATAGTATGGAGGTTCCATAAAAAACTAAAAATAGAACTACCATATGACCCAACAATCCCAATACTGAGCATATACCCTGAGAAAACCATAATTCAAAATGACATGTACCACAATGTTCATTGCAGCACTATTTATAATAGGCAGGACATGGAACCAACCTAAATGTCCATAATCAGATGAATGCATAAAGTAGATGTGTCATATATATACAATGGAATATTACTCAGCCATAAAAAGAAACGAAATTGAGTTATTTGTAGTGAGGTGGATGTACCTAGGGTCTGTCATACAGAGTGAAGTAAGTCAGAAAGAGAAAAACAAATACTGTATGCTAATGCATATATATGGAATCTAAAAATAAAATAGTATTGATGAACCTAGTTGCAGGGCAGGAATAAAGATGTAGACACAGAGAATGGACTTGAGGACACGGGGTGGGAGGGGGAGGCTGGGGCGAAGTGAGAGTAGCACTGACATATATACACTACCAAATGTAAAATAGTTAGCTAGTGGGAAGCAGCCGCATAGCACAGGGAGATCAGCTCAGTGCTTTGCGATGACCTAGAGGGGTGACTAGGGAGGATGGGAGGGAGGCCCAAGAGGTAGGGGATATTGGGACATATGTATACAGATGGCTGATTAACTCAGGTGTACAACAGAAACTAACATAGTATTGTGAAGCAATTATTCTCCAATTTAAAAAAAAATGGCTATACTACCCAAGGTAATCTACAGATTCAATGCAATCCCTATCAAATTACCAATTGGATTTTTCACAGAACTAGAATAAGAAATCTTAAAATTTGTATGGAAACATAAAAGACCCTGAATAGCCGAAGCAATCTTGAGAAAGAAAAATGGAACTGGAGGCATCAGGTTCCCTGCCTTCAGACTAAACTACAAAGCTACAGTAATCAAGGCAGTATGGTACTGGCATAAAAACAGAAATATAGATCAATGGAACAGGATAGAAAGCCCAGCGGTAAACCCACACACCTATGGTCAACTAATCTATGACAAAGTAGGCAAGGATATACAATGGAGAAAAGATAGTCTCTTCGATAAGTGGTGCTTGGAAACTGCACAGCCACATGTAAAAGAAGGAAATTAGAACACTCCCTAACACTATACACAAACATAAACTCAAAATAGATTAAAGATATAAATGTAAGACCAGACACTATAAAACTCTTAGAGGAAAACATAGGAAATGAAAGATTAGTAGTTACAAACAACACCACAGAAATACAAAGAATTGTAAGAGATTACTACAAACAATGATATGCCAACAAATGGACAACCTAGAAGAAATGAATAAATTCCTAGAAATGTACAATCTTCCAAGACTGAATCATGAAGAAACAGAAAATCAGAATAGACCAATTACTAGTAATGAAATTAAATAAACAATCCAAAAAATCCCAACTAATAAAAGTCCAGAACCAGTCTGCCTCACAGCTGAATTCTACCAAATATTTAAAGAAGAGTTAACATCTATCCTTCTCAAACTATTATAAAAAATTAAAGAGAAAGGAAATCTCCCAATCTCATTCTATAAGGTCACCATCATCCTATTCCAAAGAAAGACAAAGACACCACAAAAAAAGAAAATTACAGGCCAATATCACTGATGAATATAGATGTAAAAATCCTCAACAAAATATTAGCAAAGCAAATGCAACAACATATAAAAAGGACCATACATCATGATCAAGTGGGATTTATTCCAGGGTTACAAGGATGGTTCAGTATTCCCAAATCAATCAATGTGGTACATCATATTATGTAAAGAAAGAATAAAAATCACATGATCATCTCACTAAATACAGAAATTGCATTTGACAAAATTCAACATCTATTCATGAGAGACACTCTCATCAAAGTTGGTAAAGAGGGAACATACTCAACGTAATAAAAGCCATTTATGACAAACTCACAGCTAATATCATACTCAACAGTCAAGAGTTGAAAGTCTTTCCCCTAAAATCAGGAAAAAGACAAGGATGACCAATTTTGCCACTTATATTTAGTATTGGAAGTCCAAGCCACAGCAAATAAGACAAGAAAAAGAAATAAAAGGCATCCAAACTGGAAGGCAAAAGTGAAATTGTCACTATTTGGAGATGACATAATACTATATACAGAAAACTCTGTTTCCACCAAAAAACTATTAGAACTAATAAAATGAATTCAGTAAAGTTGCAGGATACAAAATTAATATACTGAAATCTGTTGCTTTTCTATACAGTATAATGAACAATCAAAAAACAAAGAGCAAGAAAACAACCCCATTTAAACAACATCAAAAAGAATAAAATACCTAGGAATAAACTTAACCAAGGAGGCGAACAACCTATACTCTGAAAACTATGAGACACTGATGAAGGAAATTAAAGATTATGCAAATAAATAGAAAGATATCCCATATTCATGGATTGGAAGAATTAATATTCTTAAAATGTCCATACCATCCAAAGCAATCTACAGATTTCATGCAATCCCTATAGAAACATGCATGACATTTTTCACAGAACTAGAACAAATAATCCTAAAATTTATATGGAACCACAAAAGACACTGAATAGCCAAAGGAACCTTGAGACAAAAAGAACAAAGCTGGAGGCATAATATTCACTGACTTCAGACTATACCTCAAGGCTGCAGTAATCAAAACAGTATGGTAGAGACGAGGGGAAGATGACAGAAGAGTAAGATGCGGAGATCACCTTCCTCCCCACAGATACACCAGAAATACATCTACACGTGGAACAACACCTACAGTACACCTACTGAACGCTGGCAGAAGACCTCAGACTTCCCAAAAGGCAAGAAAGTCCCCACGTACCTGGGTAGGGCAAAAGAAAAAAGAATAAACAGAGACAAAAGGATAGGGACAGGGCCTGCACCAGTGGGAAGGAGCTGTGAAGGATGAAAGGTTTCCACACACTAGGAAGCCCCTTCACGGATGGAGACTGTGGGTGGCGGAGAGGGAAAGCTTCAGAGCCGTGGAGGAGTGCACAGCAGCAGGGGTGCGGAGGGCAAAGCGGAGAGATTCCTGCACAGAGGATCAGTGCCGACCAGCACTCACCAGCCCGAGAGGCTTGTCTGCTCACTCACCGTGGAGGGCGGGGCTGGAAACTGAGGATCGGGATTCGGTCACAGCACAGGGAGAGGACTGGGGTTGGCAGCATGAACACAGCCTGCAGGGGGTTAGTGCACCACAGTTAGCCAGGAGTGAGTCTGGGGAAAAGTATGGACCTGCCAAAGAGGCAAGAAACTTTTTCTTCCCTATTTGTTTCCTGGTGCGTGAGGAGAGGGGATTGGGAGAGCTCCTTAGAGGAGCTCCAGAGATGGGTGCGAGCCGCGGCTAAAAGCGCGGACCCCAGAGATGGGTATGAGACGCTAAGGCTGCTGCTGCCACAACCAAGAAGCCTGTGTGAGACCACAGGTCACTATTCAAACCCCTCTTCCGGGGAGGCTGTGCAGCCCGCCACTGCCAGGGTCCCGGGATCCAGGGACAACTTCCCCGGGAGAACGCACGGCGCGCCTCAGCCTGGTGCAATGTCACGCTGGCCTCTGCTGCTGCACGCTCGCCCCACACTCCGTACCCCTCCCTCCCTGCGGCCTGAGTGAGCCAGAGTCCCCGAAGCAGCTGCTCCTTTAACCTCATCCTGTCTGAGCCAAAAACAGAAGCCCTCCAGCGACCTACATGCAGAGGCGGGGCCAAATCCAAAGCTGAGCCCCAGGAACTGTGAGAACAAAGAAGAGAAAGGGAAATCTCTCCCAGCAGCCTCAGAAGCAGCAGATTAAAGTTACACAATCAACTTGATGTACCCTGCATCTGTGGAATACACGAATAGACAATGAATCATCCCAAACTGAGGAGGTAGACTTTGAGAGAAAGTTTTATTATTTTTTCCCCTTTTCCTCTTTTTGTGAGTGTGTATGTGTATGCTTCTGTGTGAGATTTTGTCTGTATAGTTTTGCTTCCACCATTTGTCCTAGGGTTCTATCCTCCCATTTTTTTCTTAAAAAATTTGTTTTTTCTTAATAATTATTTTTTATTTTAATAACTATTTAATTTTATCTTCCTTTATTTTATCTTCTTTCTTTCCTTCCTTCCCTCCCTCCTTCCTTCCTCCCTCCCTCTCTCCCTTTTCTTTCTTTCTTTCTTTCTTTCTTTCTTTTGTTCTGTCTTTCTGTCTTTCGCTCTGTCTTTCATTCTGTCTATCTTTCTTTCTCTCTTTCTACTTTTTCTCCCTTTTATTTTGAGCCTTGTGGATGAAAGGCTATTGGTGATGCAGCCAGGAGTCATTGCTGTGCCTCAGGTGGGAGAGCCAACTTCACGACATTGGTCCACAACAGACCTTCCAGCTCCATATAATATTAAATGGCGAAAATCTCCCAGAGATCTCCATCTCAACATCAACACCCAGCTTCACTCAACGACCAGCAAGCTACAGTGCCGAACACCCTATGCCAAAGAACTAGCAAGAGAGGAACACAATCCCATCCATTAGCAGAGAGGCTGCCAAAAATCACAATAAGTCCACAGACACCCCAAAACACACCACCAGACATGGACCTGCCCAGCAGAAAGACAAGATCCAGCCTGATCCACCACAACACAGGCACTAGTTCCCTCCACCAGGAAGCCTACACAACCCACTGAACCAACTTTCGCCACTGGGGACAGACACCAAAAACAATGGGAATTACGAACCTGCAGCCTGCAAAAAGGAGACCCCAAACACAGTAAGATAAGCAAAATGAGAAGACAGAAAAACACACAGCAGATGAAGGAGCAAGATAAAAACCCACCAGACCTAACAAATGAAGAGGAAATAGGCAGTCTACCTAAAAAAGAATTCAGAATAATGATAGTAAAGATGATCCAAAATCTTGGAGATAGAATAGACAAAATGCAAGAAACATTTAACAAGGACCTAGAAGAACTAAAGATGAAACAAACAATGATGAACAACACAATAAATGAAATGAAAAATACTCTAGATCGGATCAATAGCAGAATAACCGAGGCAGAAGAACAGATAAGTGACCCGGAAGATAAAATAGTGGAAATAACTACTGCAGAGCAGAATAAAGAAAAAAGAATGAAAAGAACTGAGGACAGTCTCAGAGACCTCTGGGACAACATTAAATGCACCAACATTCGAATTATAGGGGTTCCAGAAGAAGAAGAGAAAAACAAAGGGACTGAGAAAATAGTTGAAGAGATTATAGTTGAAAACTTCCCTAATATGGGAAAGGAAATAGTCAATCAAATCCAGGAAGTGCAGAGATTCCCATATAGGATAAATCCAAGTAGAAACACTCCAAGACACATATTATTCAAACTATCTAAAATTATATACAAATAAAAAATATTAAAAGCAGCAAGGGAAAAACAACAAATAACACACAAGGGAATCCCCATAACGTTAACAGCTGATCTTTCAGCAGAAACTCTGCAAGCCAGAAGGGACTGGCGGGATATATTTAAAGTGATGAAGGAGAAAAAACTGCAACTAAGATTACTCTACCCATTAGGATCTCATTCAGATTTGATGGAGAAATTAAAACCTTTACAAACAAGCAAAAGCTGAGAGAGTTCAGCACCACAAAACCAACTTTACAACAAATGCTAAAGGAACTTCTCTAGGCAAGAAACATAGGAGAAGGAAAAGACGTACAACAAACTCAAAATAATTAAGAAAATGGGAATAGGAACATACGTATTGATAATTACCTAAAATGTAAATGGACTAAATGCTCCCACCAAAAGACACAGATTGGCTGAATGGATACAAAAATAAGACCCATATATATGCTGTCTACAAGAGACCCACTGCAGACCTAGAGACACATACAGACTGAAAGTAAGGGGATGGAAAAAGATATTCCATGCAAATGGAAACCAAAAGAAAGCTGGAGTAGCAATTCTCGTATCAGTCAAAATAGAATTAAAATAAAGACCATTTGAAGAGGCAAAGAAGGACGCTACATAATGATCAAGGGATAGATCCAAGAAGAAGATATAACAATTGTAAATATTTATGCACCGAACATAGGAGCACCTGAATACATAAGGCAAATACAAACAGCCATAAGAGGGGAAATCGACAGTAACACATTCATAGTAGGGGACTTTAACAGCCCACTTTCACCAATGGAGAGATCATCCGAACTGAAAATAAATAAGGAAACACAGGCTTTAAATGATACACTAAACAAGAGGGACTTAATTGATATTTATAGGACATTCCATCCAAAAACAACAGAATACACATTTTTCACAAGTGCTCATGGAACAGTCTCCAGGATAGATCATATCTTGGGTCACAAATCAAGCCTTGGTAAATTTTAAAAAATTGAAATTGGATCAAATATCTTTTCCGACCACAACGCTATGAGACTAGATATCAATTACAAGAAAAGATTTGTAAAAAATACAAACACATGGAGGCTAAACAATACACTACTTAATAACGAAGTGATCACTGAAGAAATCAAAGAGAAAATTAAAAAATACCTAGAAACAAATGACAATGGAGACACGACGACCCAAAACCTATGGGATGCAGCAAAAGCAGTTGTAAGAGGGAAGTTTATAGCAAGACAATCCTACCTAAAGAAACAGGAAACATCTCGAATAAACATCCTAACCTTGCACCTAAAGCAATTAGAGAAAGAAGAGCAAAAAAACCCCAAAGTTAGCAGAAGGAAAGAAATCATAAAGATCAGATCAGAAATAAATGAAAAAGAAATGAAGGAAATGATAGTAAAGATTAATAAAACTAAAAGCTGGTTCTTTGAGAAGATAAACAAAATTGATAAACCATTAGCCAGACTCATCAAGAAAAAAAAGGCAGAAGACTCAAATCAATAGAATTAGAAATGAAAAGGGAGAAGTAACAACTGACACTGCAGAAATGCAAAGGATCATAAGAGATTACTACAAGCAACTCTATGCCAATAAAATGGACAACTTGGAAGAAATGGAAAAATTTTTAGAAATGAACAACCTGCCAAGACTGAATCAGGAAGAAATAGAAAATATGAACAGACAAATCACAAGCACTGAAATTGAAACTGTGATTAAAAATCTTCCAACAAACAAAAGTCCCGAACCAGATGGCTTCACAGGTGAATTCTATCAAACGTTTAGAGAAGAGTGAACACCTATCCTTCTCAAACTCTTCCAAAATATAGCACAGGGAGGAACACTCCCAAACTCATTCTATGAAGCCACCATCACCCTGGTACCAAAACCAGAACAAGGATGTCACAAAGAACGAAAACTACAGGCCAATAGCACTGATGAACATAGATTTAAAGATCCTCAACAAAATACTATCAAACAGAATCCAACAGCACATTAAAAGGATCATACACCATGATCAAGTGGAGTTTATTCCAGGAATGCAAGGATTCTTCACTATACGCAAATCAATCAACATGATACACCATATTAACAAATTGAAGGAGAAAAACCATATGATCATCTCAATAGATGCAGAGAAAGCTTTTGACAAAATTCAACACCCATTTATGATAAAAACCCTGCAGAGAGTAGGCACAGAAGGAACTTTCCTCAACATAATAAAGGCCATATATGACAAACTCAGAGCCAACATCGTCCTCACTGGTGAAATACTGAAAGCATTTCCACTAAGATCAGGAACAAGACAAGGTTGCCCACACTCACCACTATTATTCAACATAGTTTTGGAAGTTTTAGCCACAGCAATCAGGGAAGAAAAGGAAATTAAAGGAATCCCAATCGGAAAAGAAGAAGTAAACCTGTCACTGTTTGCAGATGATATGATACTATACATAGAGAATCCTAAAGATGCTATCAGAAAACTACTAGAGGTAATCAATGAATTTGGTAAAGTAGCAGGATACAAAATTAATGCACAGAAATCTCTGGCATTCCTGTACACTAATGATGAAAAATCTGCAAGTGAAATCAAGAAAACACTCGCATTTACCATTGCAACAAAAAGAATAAAATATCTAGGAATAAACCTACCTAAGGAGACAAAAGACCTGTATGCAGAAAATTATAAGACACTGATGAAAGAAATTAAAGATGATACAAATAGATGGAGAGATATTCCATGTTCTTGGACTGGAATAATCAACATTGTGAAAATGACTCTACTACCCAAAGCAATCTGTAGATTCAATGCAATCCCTATCAAACTACCACTGGCATTTTTCACAGAACTAGAACAAAAAATTTCACAATTTGTATGGAAACACAAAAGACCCTGAATAGCCAAAGCAATCTTGAGAATGAAAAACGGAGCTGGAGGAATCAGGCTCCCTGACCTCAGACTATATTACAGTGCTACAGTAATCAAGACAGTATGGTACTGGCACAAAAACAGAAAGATCAATGGAACAGGATAGAAAGCCCAGAGATAAACCCATGCACATATGGTCACCTTATCTTTGATAAAGGAGGCAGGAATGTACAATGGAGAAAGGAGAGCCTCTTCAATAAGTGGTGCTGGGAAAACTGGACAGGTACATGTAAAAGTATGAGATTAGATCACTTCCTAACACCATACATAAAGATAAGCTCAAAATGGATTAAAGACCTAAATGTAAGGCCAGAAACTATCAAACTCTTAGAGGAAAACATAGGCAGGACACTCTATGACATAAATCACAGCTAGATCCTTTTTGACCCTCCTCCTAGAGAAATGGAAATAAAAACAAAAATGGAACCTAATGAAACTTCAAAGCTTTTGCACAGCAAAGGAAACGATAAACAAGACCAAAAGAGAACCCTCAGAATGGGAGAAAATATTTGCAAATGAAGCAACGGTCAAAGGATTAATCTCCAACATTTATAAACAGCTCATGCAGCTCAATAACAAAAAAGCAACCCAATCCAAAAATTGGCAGAAGACCTAAATAGACATTTCTCCAAAGAAGATATACAGACTGCCAACAAACACATGAAAGAATGCTTAACATCATTAATCATTAGAGAAATGCAAATCAAAACTACAATGAGATATCATCTCACACTGGTCAGAACAGCCATCATCAAAAAATCTAGAAACAATAAATGCTGGAGAGGGTGTAGAGAAAAAGGAACACTCTTGCACTGCTGGTGGGAATGTGAATTGGTACAGCCACTATGGAGAACAGTATGGAGGTTCCTTCAAAAACTACAAATAGAACTACCACATGACCCAGTAATCTCACTACTGGGCATACACCCTGAGAAAACCATAATTCAAAGAGTCATGTACCACAATGTTCATTGCAGCTCTATTTACAATAGCCCGGAGATGGAAACAACGTTCATCATCAGATGAATGGATAAAGAATATGTGGCACATATATACAATGGAATATTACTCAGCCATAAAAAGAAACGAAATTGAGCTATTTTTAATGAGGTGGATGGACCTAGAGTCTGTCATACAGAGTGAAGTAAGTCAGAAAGAGATAGACAAATACCATATGCTAACACATATATATGGAATTTAAGAAAAAAAAATATCATGAAGAACCTAGTGGTTAGACAGGAATAAAGACACAGACCTAGTAGAGAATGGACTTGAGGACCATGGGGAGGGGGAAGGGTAAGCTGGGACAAAGTGAGAAAGTGGCATGGACATATATACACTACCAAACATAAAATAGATAGCTAGTGGGAAGCAGCCGCATAGCAGAGGGAGATAAGCTCGGTGCTTTGTGACCACCTAGAGGGGTCGGATAGGGAGGGTGGGAGGGAGGGAGATGCAAGAGGCAAGAGATATGGGAACACATGTATATGTATAACTGATTCACTTTGTTATAAATCAGATACTAACACACCATTGTAAAGCAATTATACTCTAATAAAGATGTAAAAAAAAAACCCCAAAACAGTATGGTAGACTTGATAGTTGGATTTTACCACACACTTAAAGAAAAATGAATGCCAATCCATCTTAAGCCGTTCCAAAAACTTGAAGAGGTGTGGACAGTTCAAACTCATTTCATGGTGGAAGAACTTTCTGGATACCAAAGCCAGAGAAGGATACTACAAGAAAAGAAAACTATAGATCTGTATGTCTGATGAATATGGATGCAAAAATTCACAAGAAAATATTAGTAAACTTAATTCAGCAACACATTAACAGAATTATACACCACGACCAATTGGGACTTATCCCTGGGATGCAAGGGTGGTTCAATATATGCAAATCAATAAATGTGATATCACATATTAATAGCATGGCAGAAAAAATATCATATGATCATCTCAGTAGATGCAGAAGCATTTGACAAAATATGTCTTTTCATGGTAATTAAAAAAAAAAAAACCCTCAACAAATTGTGTATAGAAAGAACATAGCTCAACATAATAAAGGCCATATAGGAGAAAACCAGAGCTAACATTTTACTCAATGGCAAAACACTGAAAGCTTTTCATCTAAGATCAGGAACAAGACAATGTTGACTCTAACCAATCTTCTTAAACATGGTACTGGAAATCCTAACTGGAGCTATTAGGCAAGACAAAGAAATAAAAAGCATCTAAATCAGAAAGAAAGTGGTCAAACTGTCATTATTTGGAGATATTATTAGTTTATATATAGAACTTTCTAAAGACTCAACCAAAAATAACTGTTGGGAATAATCAACAAATTCAGTAAAGTTGCAGAATATAGAATCAACATCCAGAAATCAGTTATGTGTATTTTTTATGGTAATGCATTTGCATTTTATTCTATAAGAAATGTGAAACCACTGATTTTTTCTTTTTTTAATTCAATTTATTTAACCTAAAAACGTGTTTATGTAACTAACAATGAAACATGTGAAAAAGAAATAAAGAAAATGATCCCATTTGCAATAGAATAAAAAATGTAATACTTATAAATTTAAGCAAGTGAAAAATCTATATAATGAAAACCACAAGACCTTGATGAAAAAAAAATTGAAGACACAAATGGAAATATATTCCATGTTCACAGATTAGAAGAATTAATATTACTGAAATGTCCATATTACCCAAAGCCATCTATAGATCCAACACAATGCCGATCAAAATTTCAGTACCTTTTTTTTAGAGAAATAGAAAAATAATCCTAATAGCCAAAGCCATCATGAAAAAGAAGAATAAAGCTGGAGGCATCAAACTTCCTGATTTCAAACTACACAATAAAGGTAGAGTAAATAAAACAGTATGGAACTGGCATAAAAATAGACACATAGACAAATGGAAGAGAAACAAGAGCCTAGAAGTAAACCTCTGTATATACAGTCAACTAATACTTGACAAGGGAGCCAAGACCACTCACTGGGGAGAGTGTTGGGAAAATTGAAAAAAATGATGCTGGGAAAATTGAAATTGGAACCATATCTTACACTGCTCACAAAAATTAGCTTGAAATGTATTAAAGACATACAAGAATACCTGATACCATAAAATTCCTACAAGAAAATAGGAAAATCTATTTAACATTGGTTTGGGCAATTATTTTTTTGGATATGACACCAAAAGCACAAGCAATAAAGGCAAAAATCAACAAGTGGGACAACATCAAATTAAAAAGCTTCTGCGCAGCAAAAGAAATCGTCAGAAAATGAAAAGGTAAACTACAGAATGAGAAAACATATGTGCAAACCACATATCCGATAAGAGGTTAATATCCAGAATACAAAAATTCTTACTCAATAACAACAAAAAAAATACAATCCAATTAAAAAACGGCTCCCTGACTTGAGACTATACTACAAAGATATATCCATCAAGACAGTATGGTACTGGCACAAAAACAGAAATATAGATCAATGGAACAGGATGGAAAGCCCAGAATAAACCCACACACCCATGGTCAATTAATCTATGACAAAGGAGGCATGACTTTACAATGGAGGAAAGACAGTCTCTTCAATAAATGGTGCTGGGAAAACTGGACAGCTACATGTAAAAGAATGAAATTAGAACATTCTCTAACACCATACACAAAAGTAAACTCCAAATGGATTAAAGACCTAAATGTAAGGCCAGACACTACAAAACTCTTAATGGAAAACATAGGCAGAACACTCTCTGACATAAATCGCAGCAATATCTTTTTCAATCCATCTCCCATAGTAATGAAAATAAAAACAAAAATTAAAAAATGAGACCTAATTAAATTATAAAGCTTTTGCATAGCAAAGGAAACCATAAACAAAATGAGAAGATAACCCACGGAATGGCAGAAAATATTTACAAACGATGAGACCGACAAGGGATAAGTCTCCAAAATTTACAAACAGCTAATGTGGCTTAATACCATAAAAACAAACAACCCAATCAAAAAATGGGCAGAAGACCCAAAGAGACATTTCTCCAAAGAAGACATACAGATGGCCAAGAGCCACATGAAAAGATGCTCAACATTGCCAGTTATTAGAGAAATGTAAATCAAAACTACACTGAGATATCTCACACCAGTCAAAATGGCCATTATCAAAAAGTCTACAAACAGTAAATGCTGGAGAGTGTGTGGAGAAAAGGGAACCCTCCTACATTGTTGGTGGGCATGTAAATTGGTACAGCCACTATGGAGGACAGGATGGAGGTTCCTCAAGAAACTAAAAATATAGCTACCATATTATCCAGCAATCCCACTCCTGGGCATATATGCAGAGAAAAACATGGTTCGAAAGGAAACATGCACCCCAATGTTCATTGCAGTGATGTTTACAATAGCCAAGACATGGTAGCAACCTAAATGTCCATTCACAGGTGAATAGATAAAGAAGATGTGGTACCTATATACAATGGTACTAAGCCATTAAAAACAATGAAATAAGGTCATTTTCAGCAACATGGATGGACCTGGAGATTATCATATTAAGTGAAGTAAGTCAGACAGAGAAAGACAAATATCATATGATATCGCTTATATGCAGAACCCAAAAAAGTGATACCAATGAACTTATTTACAAAACAGAAACAGACTCACATATTTAGAGAATGAACTTAAGGTTACCAGGGGGGAAAGGTGAGGGGGGAGGGATAGATTGGGAGTTTGGGATTGATATGTACACACGGCTATATTTAAAATAGATAACCAACAAGGATCTACTGTATAGCACAGGGAACACTGCTCAGTATTATGTAACCACCTAAATGGGAAAAGAATTTGAAAAAGAATAGATACATGTATATGTAAAACTAAATCACTTTGCTGTACACTTGAAACCAGCACAATATTGCTTATCACCTATACTCCTATAAAATAAAATGTTAAATAAAAGGGCAGAGGAACAAAATAGACATTTTTCCAAAGAAGACATCAAAATGGCTAACAGGTACTTTCAGATGCTGAATGTCACTTATCAACAGGGAAAGGCAAATCAAAACCACCTCACATGTCAGAATGGCTGTCAAGAAAACAAGAGAAAACAAGCATTGGTAAGGATGTAGAGATAAGGGAATCCTTGTACATTGCTGGTGGTAATGTAAATTGGTTCAGTCACTGTGCAAAACAGCATGGAGGTTCCTCAAAAAATTAGAACTACCATATCATCCAGCAATTCTACTTCTGGAAATCAAAACAGGATATTGAAGAGATATAACTACTTCCATGTTTATTGCAGCGATATTCACACTAGCCAGATGTGGAAACAACCTAAGTGGTGTCTGTTAATGGATAAACAAGTAGTGGCATATACATATAAACTACTTGTTTATATACCATTACTTGTGTATCCATATATATATATACACACACACACACATATATATACACACACAATAGAAAATTATTCAGCCATGAGAAAGAAGGAAAAATCCTGCCATTTGCAACAACACTGATGGATCTTGAGGGCATTATACTAAGTGAGATGTCAGACAGAGAAAGACAAATACTGTATGATATCACTTATATGTAAAACCTAAAAAAAAAATCCAAATTCATAAAAACATATTGCAGAATGGTGGTTACCAGGGTCTGGAGGGTGGTGGAACTGGGGATATGCTGTTTATGGTTACAAACTTGCAACAAGTAGTAAATAAGGTCTAGAGATCTAATGCACAGCACAGGATGGTAGACAACAATACTGTATTTTAAACTTCAAAGATGCTAAGAGACTACAGCTTAATTGTTTCCACTCCCAAAAAGAGATAATTATTTGACATGCTAGAGGTGTTACCTAACACTATGGTGGAAATCATATTGCAATATATAAATGTATTAAATCAACAAATTGTACACCTTACACTTACCCAATGTTAAATGTCAGTTATATCTCAATAAAAATAAATGTCCACATTTAATTTACAATTATCCAAAACTATGAAGAAAACAATAACTCATGTGAAATACAAAGTATTTACACTGGAAGATTATCCTTATCTTTTAGTCAATAAAACTTGGAGGTAAAAATATAGATTCAAGGAATGTAGAATTTTAAGAAGCAGTGTTTGGAGACAGAGTGCACATGCCTGCATTCCCTCAGTAATTTCTTATCAAATATTTGCTTTGTCAACAGTCAAGAGATATAAATGTTAAACAGGACCATTCTTATGAATCTAGACAAAATATTTTTGTGTGCATTGTGTGATGAAATCAATTCATGGAGGTCAATGTCCTCCTCCAATTTCTCATCTTTGTTTTTAAGTTGCAATGAAAGCAAATTAATATTTTACAGGAAACAGAAGAAATCACGGGAACAGGCCATCGTTGGACAGAGGGGTGGAGAATAGCCCATGGAAGATGAGGATATGAATGAGGTGATTATTATAAACACAGAAGAATATGTCTGCTTGGAAAGAGCACACCAAAAATAAATATAGTATGACTTTTCTCCTAATTATAGACACACTGCGTTTATAAATATGTTTTCAGGAACTGTGTTAAGAAAACATGATTATTCCTACCATACTTCTTCAAAGAACAATGAAGAGAAATTTATATTGCCAGAAATAGGAACCAGAAAAAAAATCCCTAGAGTAGTGTACAAGGTACCTATAGATACATTCAGAGTACTGGAGAGGACTATATTCCCTAATGGGCTTAAATTACCAGAAATAATTTGTTTCTCCCTGTGACCACAGCGATATTGGTCAGAATGTTAGTCGTGACACATTTAATTTTGTAATCTTTTGTTAATTCTGGGTCTGAGTGAGTGGACCAAATAGCAGCTCAGGAGGCAAAGTTGCACTGTGTGAATGCACAAGTTCTAGCACTTGTACCTGGATGCGAGAAAGGGTTTCAGAAAAAGCCTTTGTATATTAGTCAAGAGCCAAATGTCATTTTAAATGACTGTGTGCCTTGAAATCACAAAAGGAAATATTAGCATTCTAATTGTAATCATACTTGGAATTTGAATTTTTTAACATGCAAGAGAAAAAAATAAGGCAACTCTGGCTTTCCTACGCTCTTAGGCAGACTCAACATCTCTAAGGAGGCTAAGGGAGCAGCCCGGTGCCTGTTTCAGAAAGGTGCATCAATACCTGAACCCAGGAAGGAGGAATATGGAAAGTAGCTAATTCAATTTCCATATAGAGAGTGGTATTTCTGACTTCCTAGAAAAGTAGAACATTCTGAACTCCCCAAGAGACCTCCTTCCTGGAGCTGAGGGCTGGCAAGGCCAGGAAATTTTAACTGGTTTGTTAGAGAGATTACCAGAGGACATGTCAAAGTTCAAAGGAGGTTGTTAAGAAAAGCAACCCAAGCCAACCATAATGAACTCATGCCACCTGGAAAGCCCCTGAATGGTATACCAGCAGGCTCAAGAAGAAAGGTCTGAGAATACTAACGAAGTCTTTTCTTTCCATCTCTTCAGTGAGTAGGCACAAACACAAAATTCTCAAGAGGGTCTTAAGAGTACATAAGATCCATTTTACTGTAGAGAACAGGCTTTTAGAAAGCTTCTGCCAGAAAGGCCTGATCAATATTGAGCTATAAAATCAATTACATGTGCTGGGCAGTCCAGGGAAAACACAAGGTCACTCACCTCTCTTTTCAGAGCCCTTTCTCTGAGGCTCCCTGATCTACAGAAACCTGCTGGAAGATATGAGGGCTCAGTCAGATAAACTGAAAGATGCTTCCTTTTATTTTGCAGATAATTCATATCATTTTCCAGCAAATGGTTAACATAATTTCCAATCATTAAAATTTACAAATAAGCATCATCTCGCTGAAACTCTATGTATCTCAATATACATGTGTGCAAAAAATTCAGTCTCAGTTGAATTCTAGGTTATTATTACAGTATGTAGAAGAGCTGGAAAAACAGAATGAGCTCAGTGTCAAAATTGTGGTCACATTTCAAATATGTGGAGTTTAGGCTTGCTTTCTCTAAATGCATAATTACAAATTCTGTTACAATGAAATTCTCTAAAAATTTGTTTCTGGTTTTCAAGTAATCCCAGCCTATGCCAAAAGGTTTTCAACACCTATGTTACAAGTTATTATTAGCTCTTCTCAGACTGCTAAGATAACTGAAAGTTATTTAAAAGCTGAGTAGTTTGAATTAAAAGCATTACTATTTAAGAATCACCAATTAAGTTTTCATAAGGTTATTCACTGACCTCATTTAGTTCATTGAGGAGTGAATGATACATAATTAAATGCAAGGAGCCAATGAAATAAATGTAGAAAAGGTTTTCTGCAATAAGAAAGCCAACCAAGGGTCAATACAATGGTGTAGGTGAGACAATTAGAGCCTAGAGTCAGTGCTATTCAATAGAAATTTCTGTGGTGATTGAAATGTTCTGTGCTGTTCAATACAGCAGCCAATCACCACTTTGGCAGTTGAACACTTGAACTGTGTCCCAGTGTGACTGAGGAACTGAATTTTAAATTTTATTTAATTTTAATTAATTTGAACGTCAATAGCCACATGTGGCTAGTGGCTATCGTACTGGATAGCACAGATGTTGATAAACTTGTATTTGAAAGAAATGCAGAATAATCGAAATAAGGACAATCAGTAGTATTTAAAGTATGAAAATACTCTGATTCAAAGTCAGGTCATCAAAGGAACACACATGGGAGAAATGGACTTACTAAGAATAGTTACAATAATTTGGGCACAGGGATGGAAAAAACTCTAGATACAAATGAAGTTCCCACTGCGTGCTGTAGAATATGCTTTGACAACTCAGTGAGGTTTACTGGAACTCTACTGAGATATAATAACCGCATAATCCCCATCATGTTGACTGCAATTAGATCACACCATTGCCTTTCTTCACATGCTGTGTTATCATCATGTGGATCTTCCCCATTGTGTAAAGGACATATGAATTACCCAGAGGGCATTGCTTGACTTCTGTGAACTACTTTAGGCTCTACTCTATAAAATCATGATCTACACAGTTTTACATAACAGATCTTATGTATTTTTCACACCCGAAACACCCAGCTGGTCTCCTGGAGCAAGACGGTTTTCTCTCCATGCATTTGCACTCCTTGTTTCCACATGGCTAGTGAGCCAGAACAAGTTATTAAGAAGGTAAGGTCAAAGTAAAAAGTATACCTTCCCAGTTCCCTACATAACTATGTTAAGCATCTCTTTCCTGAATCAGAGGACTTAAACTGAATACATTTTAAAACAGAACATACATGGGTATTTCAAAATATTTGTCGCAAATATTTGATATGAAATACTTTTCTTCCAGTATTGTGCTCTTTGGAGTATTAAGAGGAAAAGACAACAAACACTAAGAAGATATCCTCAACTTCAACTGATTTTCCCCATGCTCAATTAGATTTAATTAAGTTCTCTAAAGAGGCACAATATTTTATTGAGATCATTTCTTTCACTGAGTCATTCATTTATCCATTTACTATTCATTGAGCCATAATATAAGATGGTTACCTACTGACACTGATGATATGATGGTCAGAAAAAGTTACCTTGCTTGCCCTCAGACTGTACAATCTAGCATAAAAAAGAGCACATAATAGGTTAAAAAAAAAAGAGGTATGCCTCCAGTATCATGGGGACATAAAGGAAGTAAAGTTAATGGGTGAAGCAACCAGAAAATAATCATAGAGAAGGTAATAGCTGATACAGATCAGGTGCGGGGGAGGGCATTTCTGTGTGAGATAACCTCAGAAACAGACAATAATATCTGTGGGGTTGAAGAATTCACTCTTAAATAATTAAATATGAGGTTTCTTGGGACACCTGGATCAAGCTATGTGGCAGACAACTGGATATAAAATCTGAAGCTCAAGGCAAAGCATGGGGGAGATTATGCAGCTTCTGGCACATTCTGAAGTTGAAACCACGAGAGCTAGTGGGCTCTCCTTTGAGCAGTGTGCAGAGCAAGAGGATTAAATTGACGAGGGAAGGATGCTAGGAGAAACCCAGCAGGGAAGGGCGTGGGTCGAGGGAAAGGACTCAAGGCAGCAGGAGAAGAATTATCTGGTGATCAGGTGACACGGAAGCCAAGAGAGTGGATGTTTCAAGGCTCTAGTTATCGACAGATTCAAATATACCCAAGACATGTGGTAAGATCAAGGGCAAAAAGCATTTTTAGTTTGGCCGTAGATGGAATCACTGATAGACTCAACCTGACCAGTTTCAGCCAAATGTTGGCATAAGCAAGTTACAGTGGATTGAAGAGTAAGCGGTAGATGAGGAGTGAAGACAGTAAATGAACAGAAGCACGCCTTTGAAAAGTTCAGATGAGAAGTGATGTTTCAGAATGTGGATGCTGAGGGACAGCAATAGCCACGTACCAAGCCAGTCACACTATTGTGAACCAGCTCTAGTGTGGTGGTGAATCTTACGGCCAAGCTCCTTTAGGCTCATGATTAGAGGCTGTGATCCAAAGCATCTTAACAGCTGACAATCCTCAATATTAGTGAGGAGCAAAGAAGATCGCAGATATAAAGATTTGGGCAAACTAGAAATTGCTATACAAATGTTAGTTATTATGGTCATTACTACAATTTGGTCTTGTTAGATTGCGATCTGTGTATCAGCCCAGTTTACATGAGGGTTGGAAAACAAATCGAAAAGTCTGCCCGATGGGGTTTGTGGAGAGGAAACATCAGTAGTTAACTTACGCATTTTGCATATAATTTAGACTCAATAGATCCAGTGGATGACTGCAGCGAACAATTGCCCTCTTTAGACAGCTCGATGTGAACTTCCTGATAGAAAGAAAGCATTCCAAAGTCCTATGTAATTGGATGTGATGATAATGGCAGGATTGGCTGCTTGCTTGCTTCTCATTTCAGTGGGATGATTTGAATAAGTTCTTTATAAAAACTGTAACTGCTGTCATTTTGATAACACTCCAACTTGAAAATTTGGAGTGTTGGGTGCAGACCCTTGCCAGCTCTAAACAAATGGAGGTTGGCTAACAAAGGATTTGAAGCGCACCCTTTCCACGCTATGAAGTCTCCAACATGGGCAAGCTTTTACTATGGCTACCATGTTCAAACTTAAGCAGGAGTTCATAGAACTCTTTGGAGCCTTCCTCTTCCACCCACAGAATTGTCAACTTCAACCACTGAGCCCTTTGCTTTATCTAAGATAAACCCTTCACCCTGCCATCCAATATATATCAGTAATTCTCTTTGTATTTTTTTTTTTGACTTTGGCACTAGGTGTTCTATTTTTAAAAATTTATTCACTCATTAAGCCAATATGATTGAGCACTTACTATATTTCTGGCCTTATTCAAGGGATGAATAAGACAGAGTTCCTGCTTTCAAGGAGTGCACGTCTATTTAGGGAAAAATATTTGAAAACACATGTCATAATACAGTGAGATAAGTGCTAGAATAAAGGTACATGCAGGAGAGTGATTAATCTTCCAAAGAGTGGAAGAGTGAGTGGTAAGGTAGAGTAAGGTTTCACAGAGGAAGTACGATTTAAATCAGTCTTAAAGAGTTTTGATGTTCAGACAAGAGGAGGAGGAATGTTTTATCCTTTTGATCTGTTAGTTTCTTAATGTCAGTGATTCTGCCTTATTCAACTTGTTTTCTCTTAATGCACCAGCTATAGATGGAATGTTTGCATCCCCCTCCCCCCACCAAATTCATTTGCTGAAATCTAATCTTCAGTGTGATGGTATTAGGTGGTAGGGCCTTTGGGAGGTGATTAGGTCATGAGGGTAGAGCCCGCATGAACGAGATTAGTGCCCTTATAAGAAAGAGACCTCAGAGAGCTCCCTCATTCCTCCACTATGTGAAAGGGGCACAGTGAAAAGATGGTCCTCTATGGAACAGGAAGCAGACTCTCACCAGACAGCAAATCTGCCAGCACCTTAATCTTGGACTTCCCAGCCTCCAGAGCTGTGAAAAAATAAATGTCTGTTGTTTAAGCCACCCAGTCTATGCTATTTTTGTTATAGCAGCCCGAACAGACTAAGAAAGTACTTATTACAGTGAATTGAACATGAGAACCCCCAAATATTTGTTAAATTAAATCCAAATGTTTTTAAGGTATCCTTTTCCATTCTTCTGCATTCACATTCTTCTTGAACATAGTATAACCTGCAGAGTTCATGTTCTTATTACATTACTTTAAAAGGTTCTGCAAATACTATATCTCTTTCAATCTTTGCCCTCCTGTTTATGCTACCAACTCAAATTACCTCCCAGTTTCTCCATTAATGGTCTGAATTCTGACTGTCTTCATCTGCTTTATAAATTAAGTCAGATGTGTAACTAATTCAACTTGGTCTCTTGAAAGTTGCTGCTCCCTTCCACACTTTTCAGAATATCTCTACAAATTCTAAAATTAAGTATTCTCAAACTTAGATTAACTGTAGTTGTCAGCCATCAGATATGATGTTGGCATCTCATATCATGCTAATCTTCTGCTATGCCTTTTTAGCTCTCAAGATTTATGTATATGGATATAGTTTTTTTCCCCACAGCTCCAAATCTGTTATAGGGAATGACTATTCTGATGTTTTACAAGTGAAAAACTAAGCTAAAGATAATACCATGTTTAAAAGTCAGAATGTCTGGGGTTCCCAGAATTTATGAAGAAAGTCCCCAAATAAAGGGATGTGCAGGTCTGATCAATCTAGGTGCCCTCCTGTGGTTAAAAAAGCAAAAACTAAACAAAATCAAAACAGCAGGAGCCAATACCAGTGTTACAGGTAGAATGTTTTTGAGAAGAAATGTTATTTAAAGCTCCTTCACAACATGAAATTAACCATTTGCCTTGCTACCAGTACTATAGCTAGAGTCCTTTCTCAAACGTGAGCTAGAGAAACTCTCTTGGGTTTAAGCCTAAAGTTGCTATTTGCTTAGACTAGTCTTTGCCTTTCTTTTTCTTTTTTCACTCAATTACACTCAGTCCAAGGCCATTGCTCAAAGAAAGCCGCCTCATTTTAAATTTGCTGCATGCCATTCTGGTTATTCTCTTCCTCCAGTTTCTTCTCAGCAATACACGATCTGAATTGCTCAGAGTTGTTCTTTGTTGTGTCTTTAAGAGATCTTTATCTCACCATACAAAAAGTCAGAAGATGCATTAACTAAACACCCAAAAAGTCAACCTGTGTGAGCAAGTCATCTAATTTTCCTGGCCTGTTTCTTTCTTAATAGCCTTTAAAAAATAAAGACGTTGCTATTAAATTATTTTTCAAGTCCATTTAGATTCTATCATTCTATGGTGCTGAGGTTTTTTTTGGGGGGGAGAATTATATACAAGGCAGACCTCATCACAGCACCATAGTACCTACATTCAAACGACAAATTTATAAAAAGTGTTTTCTAATAAAACTTTCTACAAAAACTGCTCACTTATATGGCTGCATACCTGGAACCTATGCCAGATTTCCTATGTGGCTTTTGACCATCACTGAACAATACAACTGGGGACTGAATACCAGTGTATTGTGATTACATGTGTGGGTATATGTATGTGCACTGTGGTACATGCTTCAAGGGACAAATTCGGGAGGCTATTAGAGTTATGGCTATACCTGATCTAGACGTGGAGTTCAAGATTTAAAAATGAGCAATAAATGAGGGATGTAGGGGTAAAAAAGGATCAAAGAAAACTTCAGGAGGGAGGACCCTGAGGCATGAAGAGCTGGGTAATGTCATTTTTCTAAGAACAATGACAGCCCATAGAAGGGCTTTAGATAATGAAGTAATATGATCAGGTTTTCCTTTTCTTAAAGATTACCTTGGTTTCTCTGTGGAGAATGGGTAGAAGGGCAAGCAAACTTTTGGAGCCCTACTCATTAATAATTCATAGCAACATTTTCTCTTTAATTTCCCTCTCAATTTTTACTCTTGATCGGAAGTTGCTCCAAAGTTCTCTCCTCTCTTCTCAAAAAAACTCTCTAAAAATATTCTCACTTCTGTGTTCAATCTTTTCCCTCATTGTATATATTTTCTTTCTCCTCACCAGTAGCTCCCTGCCTTTTTCATCAAAACACAACGCTTCCTCCAACTTGCTGAATAAATCAAAGGAGCAAAGTGGGCCATGAAATGTGCAGTCCCACAGGATTCTGCTCAGAAATGTCTCACGATTTGTTTAATGATCTGTTGTCACCATTCTGAAATTCTTAACTCTGAAATAAGAGGCCCCACATTTTTCATTTGGCATTGGGCTCCCACAGTTACTTAGCCATTTATGGAGTAGAGATAAATTATTTTGGTTGTGTTTGAGTAAACATTTTTTCTATACTCTTTTTTTTTTTTTTTTTTTTTTGCGGTACGCGGGCCTCTCACTGTTGTGGCCTCTGCCGTTGCGGAGCGCAGGCTCCGGACGCGCAGGCTCAGCGGCCATGGCTCACGGGCCCAGCCGCTCCGCGGCATGTGGGATCTTCCCAGACCGGGGCACGCACCCGCGTCCCCTGCACCGGCAGGCAGACTCTCAACCACTGCGCCACCAGGGAAGCCCCTGTTCTATACTCTTTTACATGTCATTTCCATGTCCAAAGCTTTGTCCAGTTCCCTTCACTTTTAGTATCAACACGATAACCTAAGTTACCATTGTCTTTTCCTGATCCTGATATTACATAAATAATTAATATTAGGCAAAATAGACTTTAAAACAGTTTCTAGATATAAATAGGGATATTTTACAATGATAAAAGCATCAATCCTCTGTCAAGAGGATATAACAATATAAACAATATCTGTACCTAATGACAGAGTGCCAAAATAAATGAAACAGAGCTGTCAGAATTAAAGGCAAAAATAAATAATTCAACAACAGTAGTTGGAGATCCCATTACCCTTCTTACAACAATGAATATGAAAAACTAGGCAGATGATCAACAAGAATACAGAAGACTTGAACAACACTGTAAACCAACTAGGCCTAATACCATTTACAAAATACCCTACTACCAATGGCAGAATATACATACTTCTCAGGTACACGTGGGACATTCTCCAGGATAGACCATAATCCGGGTCATTAAACCAGCTTCAATAAACATGAAAGGATTGAAATTATACAAAGCCATTGACAGAAGAAATTTGGGAAATTCACAAATACATGGCAATTAAACAACATACTACTAAATAACCAATTGGCCAAAGAAGAAATGATACAGGAAATTAGAAAATACTTTGAGGTGAATGAAAGCAAAAATATAACATACCAAAAATGTAATGCAGATAAGGCAGTGCTTAGAAGGAAAATTATAGCTGTAAATGCCTGTATACAAAGAGAAAAAAAGACTTGGAATAAATGTCTTAACTTTTCAGGTTAAGACACTGGAAAATAAGAGAAAACTAAACTTAATGTAAGCAAAATGAAGGATATAATAAATATGGGAGTAGAAATCAACGAAATAGAGAATAGAAAAGCCATAAAGAAAATCAATGAAACCAAATGCTTGCTCTTTGAAGAGATCAAGAAAACTGACAAGCCTTTACCTAGAATCACCAAAGAAAGGGGAGGACACTCAAATAACTAGAATCAGAAATGACAATAGGAGCATCACTACTGACCTTACAAAAATAAAAAAAGATTATGAAGGAGAATTATGAACACTTGTATCAATAAATTAAATAACTCAGCTGAATGGACAAATGCCTGGAAATACACAAACTACCTACCTGACTCAAGAAGAAAGAGACAATATAAGTAGACCTCTAACAAGTAAGTAGAGATTGATTTAGGAATCAAAAACCTCCCAGAAAAGCCCAGGCACAGATAATATCAGTCCTGAATTCTACCAAACACATAAAGAATATCACTAATTCACAAACTATTCCAAAAAATAGAAAAAATATAGAATAATGTTTTAAGGAAAACATTCCATCTACAATAGCATCACAAAGGGAAATATTTAGCAATAAAATCAACAAAAGAAGTGCAAAACTCATACTGTAAATACTGTAAGACTTGTTGAGAGAAATTTTTAAAGGTTGAAAGACAGCGCATGTTCAGTCTGTTATTTCCTCAAAATGTTAAACATAGAGCTACGACATATATGAACCAGCAATTCCACTCTCAGGTATATACCCCAAAGAATTGATAACACATATACGTGTATAGCAGCATTATTCATAGTAACCCCAAAGTGGAAAAAACCAAGTGCCCATCAGTTGAGCTAAACAATTGATGAATTGCTAAACGAAGTATGACATATCCATAGAATGGAATATCATTTGGCAATAAAACAAATGAAGCATTGATACATGCTATAAGATAGATGAACCTTGAAAACATCATCTAAGTGAAAGAAGCCAGACACAAAAGACCACATATTCAATGATTCATTCATTTATATGAAATGTCCAGAATGGGAGAATTTCTGGAGACAGTAGATTAGTGCTTACCAGGGGCTATCACTTACTTCAGTACTCGCTTCCATTATATTCTATTACACAGATGGTCAGCTCATTGGTTTACAATGTGGCCTCTCATGTCAGAATGCTTGTGTCCAAATCCTGGCCCCTCCTTTTATTATTAGGGAGGGATTTTTGGCAAGTCACTCAACCCTCTGAGCCTCACAAAGTAGGTTTCAATCATGTTAGAAAAAAAGAAAGTGGTAGCTAGGCATGATTTTTTCAAGTGGGGGCAAGTTCAGTTTGATAAAAAATTTCCCCCAAATTGCAGAATATATCTCACAGGACTGTATAAGGATTGAATGGAGACTACACTGAAACACCATAATGACACAATAGGTGGTAGTTATTGTTATTAATGTTCAATAACTTAATTTCCTAAATGAACAATTTTTCAAATCTAAAAAATTTATGTCAATAAAATCTTTAGTGACAAAAGTTTTTTTCCCCCAATTTTTTGATTTGGTGGTTAAGTTCTGAACTACCTACCAATTCTTACTTATATAAAATATTTAAAAAGAAGTGTTAGCATTTCCAGCTTTATGGGCTAAAAGAAGGCTTAGCTTTTGTTTATGTTTATGTTTTTTCTGGTCTTGGACTTGCTCTTTCTTGCTGATTTGCTGTTCAAATAAAAATAAGAGTTGAAAACAGCTGAGAAGGCTCACTAGCTGGCTTTGGAAAAACTGAATATACACTTGAAACTTAATTTTTTTTTTCTGAAATAAGTTGCTTTGTTTTTCTCTTCCACTTCAGGCACCCGTCTTTTGAGCTGGAGGGCAATTGATATAGACTAAATCTCAGTAATCCTGTCCTTACAGGACCTTTAATTTTAGGGCGGACCAAAGAGCCCCAGCCTTGCAGCAGAATCACTCCTGAATACACTCGGAACATGTTTCTAGTATTGTAAAGGTAAGTGATTTTCTAGAGTATATACTCATTTGATACTAATAATGCAATTTTCTCCCAAATATATTAGAAGCTCATCAAGCCTAATTCAAATTTTCAAATTGGTCTTTGTTTCCAGGCATTTTCAGTGGAAAAAGATAGGAAGTATGTTTTTCTTTTAAAACAAAACTACACTGAGCTCTCAATGATACTACCTATTCAAATACAAGATTATGGAGTTTCTGCTTAAACTTATTGATTTCACACCTGTATCTACTTTGCCCTCTGCTGAAAATCCCAGCTTTCGCTGATACCAACATAACTACAAATTTGCTTTAAACTATAATACACAGACAACAGTTCCAAAAGAATAATATCATTACTGAAAATAGTTTAAGGTTTTATCATAAGCTTTCATGCTGTGGTGTCAAATTATGACTTTCGAGATCACTTAGAAAAGTTCCTATCTATGGGGCTGTGCCAACCACTCATTAAACAGATAAAGTCCATTTGCATAATTTTTCTTTCAATATTAGGGATTCTTAAAATCAGATTGTTTAATAATTATGTAAATACTCAAATTGTTTCAAAGTTAAATTTACAAAACAAAGTATGAAAACCAAGTATACTCAGAGAATTCTGGCTTGTATTCCTTTCTTCATACTGTTCCTCCCCCATTCCCGTCTCTATGTAAATTTAAAAAATATATATATATCCTTCTTTAATGAATGTTAGCATACTATAAGTACTTTTCCCTATCTGGAGTATATAAAGATACCTTACTTTTTATAGCTTCATGTTATTCTCTTATTTGGATGCACTATAATTGAATCAACTAGCCATCTCTTGATGGACATTTTTACTGGTAACCCTTTTTTGTGCATTTATAAATAACACTGTAACAAATAGCCTTCTGCATATGTCTTCTTGTATTTCTGTCAGTGTATCTTTGAGATAAACTGCTAACAAGAGATTCCTAAAGAGACTGCTAGGTCAAATGGTAAATGCATATTTAATTTTCCTAGATATTGTCAAGTTTACTTTAAATTTCTGTATTTCTGCAAGCAATGCATGAGAGTACTCATTTCCTCCATAGCGTTGTCAAAGGAATATTCTGTAAATATTCAGACTTTTGTTAATCTGACAGAAGCTGCATTTCTCTTATTAGGAGTGGGTTTGAGTAGCTGTATTTAGGGGACATTTGCATTGCTTTCTATGAGAATTGTGTGTTCATATTTCTAGCCTTATGTTTTAAATATTCAGTTTTGAGTATTTCTTTCTTTTCAGAAGACCTTCACGTATTGGCCTACTAACTCTTTGTAGTATAGGAAGCTAATAACTTTTTAGTTTATCACTTAATTTTTACTTTATTTTTTTTTGTCATGCAAAAGTTGTGTGTGTGCATGTGTCTAATTAAACTTATTTTTCCCTGGATTTTAAGTATAGTTTAGGAAAGCTTTTCCTACAACCCAGTTATAAAAAGTTCACCCATATACTGTATTCCTAATATATGTATGGCTGTATATCACACATTTGGAATTTATTCTGGTATATAAGCTCAAGAAATTCCTAAAAATTTACCAAGCATGAGCCCATACAAGCTGGTTCCAGTATACCACTCACTGCTGGTGGGACACGCCATTGTCACTGACAAGCTGTTGGCTGGAGATCCATGGATTGTTTCTGTGTGTTGTTTCAATTTGTATCTTCTTAGGTATAATGACTGTGTATATTTCATCAAGTCAATAAAGTTCCTGGTGCCTCAAATTTTCCAAATTAAAAACCTCTTCGAACATGGAGAAAAGGTGTCATTATTTTTGATGAACAGTATATTACAACTTCAAGGAAAGAATGTATAACTATTTGGTAAAAAATGTTCTATTCTCTAGTTGAGATTTTTTGAATATAAAACAGCAATCATTCAGTTGCATAATAGCTGCTACTTTTAGAAACAGCGACTGAATAGGGAGATGTCCTTGTAGGGAGATGGACATTATGTGTTAAATGGTCTTGTTTTTCACAGATTGGCACTGACTACTGCTTATAACACTTCATTCAATTTTTTTTTCCTCAGCTTTAGGGAATTTAATAACTCCAAATGGACACAAAAACATAATATGTAATAAAGACTCACCACTACTAGAAGCATCGTTCAGATTTAGCAGTCCCCCTCCGAGCCCTCTGTAACTATGGTAACTGTAGGTCCCATTTCCGTTGATGTACAACACCTCCTGGGAGCCTGAAACAGCTGAGGTTGAGTAAGTGCCCTGGGCCGTCTCTGGTTTACACTGTTTGTCAGCTGGAGCAGATTCATCCTGCAATGACAATAGCATTTCATTATTTATCAAATCACTGTGCTATTTCACCTTGAACAGGACTATCTTATTGTTATCTACATGTCTGCATTGAACAAGAAGAAAAATATAGTCAACGTTAAGTCAGTACATATGAACATTTTCAATAACTTTGCTAAAAACTAAAATAAGGAAAGCAAAGTAACAATGTGAGACAGATTGGAGATGGAGCAATTTGCAATTTCCAACTGAATTTAAAATTACGTGAAGAGAATTGTTCACAATAGCCAAGAGAAGGAAGTAACCTAAATGTCCATTGACAAATGAATAGATAAAGAAAATATGGTATATAAATACAATGCAAAATTATTCAGCCTCAAGAAAAGAAGAAAATCCTGTCATCTCCTACAACACGGATGAACCTCGAGGACAATGCTAAGTGAAATTAGCCATCACAAAAAGATAAATATTGCATAATTCCACTTATTTTCGATAAATTAGTCAAGCACATAGAATCAGAAAGTAGAATGGTGGTTGCAACGGTCTGGGGGAGGGGGAAGTGGGGAATTGTTCACTGTGTGATTCAGTCATGCAGGATTGGGGGAGTGGTTCTGGGGGAGAGGGATCCGTTACACAAAAATGTGCATGTGGTTGACAATATTGGAAATTGTTGGGAGGGTGAACTTTACATTAAAATTTTTTTTAATTTTAAAAAGAACTAGTTAGGTTTAAAAAAATTACATGAAGAGAAATAACAATTTACAAAAAAAAATTTGCAAAAATTGGCTTTCTTGAAATTCCTTTTTTTTTTTTTTGTAGTCTGCTCTCTCATATGCTCTCTCTCTCTCTTTTATTTTATGGCTATAGGAAAATTTATTGTGTGCTGATTCCACACTAGGCCCATTACATGCATCACAACAGCCTGACAAAGACTTGAGTAAACCCAGGCTTTTCTGCTTGTTTTTCTTTTCTTAAGTTGCGCTGGTGTCTACAAACCATGCTTCAAAACTTCTAACCAATGAAAGTTGTATGGACACAAATTATAATTGGCAATAAACTGTATATATGTTCATAGCAAAACAGATTGAATGAATTTCCCTTCAACTTTGAGTTTATAAAGTCTAAAATATATACAACATATATGACTTGTCTACTGCATTCTTCATCAATTCTTCTTTTTTTAATTTCTTTTCTTTTTTAAGAAGAAATTAGAAACAGATTTCTAATAAATTCTTAAGAATGTTTTTCATAATCAGAAGTATTTTTCAGCTTATATATTTAGAGTGCATGTTTAGGGAAACAAACTTTCAAATACATTTTTTTTGTGTGTGTGTGGCATCAAGTACTGGAAAAAGAGGAAAAGTGAAATAAGTTTGCTCTATGGACCCAGTAGTATTGCTACAGCCAGAGATATTCTAATCTTTCGTGTAGTGAAAGCATCGCCATGACTATCAGAACTATGCAGTTATGACTTTGCTCTTGTTCTTCTGATCTTTTCAACTATAACTGACCTATTCAACTCTATTACACTCAGCTGTAGATCTTAGACATGTGATTTATAAGCTTTTCATCTTTTCATTTCTAGGTAAGATTATGAAATATACAGCAAAATTCCTCAATGTAAATTAAACTGAAAATAAGAATTTTCCTAGCATTGCCCTTAAAAAAAAACATGAGCGGACGTAAATTGGTATATGAACTAGAAAGTCTAATTGTAATTCCTTGCATTTAAACCTTAGAAATCCCTGTGAAGGTAAATTACTTTAGAATAACACTCTTTCCTGGGAGAAACTGCATTAAAGAAGGGACCCATATACAATCAGATTTTATTGGTATCACTGGCTTTACTATTTAGTCTGGGAAGACAGCAAGTTCCAGATTTTTTTTTTTCTTAAAACTGTAAGTTGGTCTTTGCTAAATACCCAACAGTGGTGGGTTTTAGACTGTGGTTCTCTACCAAAGAAGATAGGGGGCCTTCACCAAATTTACCATTTGTAATATGGACTTTTCCTAAAGACATAACAATATATATGTTTTGGGGTTTTTTTGTACTGTGATGAAATTTTATATTACAAATAGTAAGGGAGCTTAAATACTCTAAGATATTAAAGATGATATTTCTAGGAATCTTTGGTTGCTGGAAGCATATGCCATAATAAGTAGGTCTAAGGTAAATAATTATAATAATTACAGTGCTACTGTGAAAAATAACTATTAATAAAGCAACATTAGTGGTACAGAAACACAGCAACGATTTGAGTTTTAGAATCTGTAACCAGCTGTCTTTTAAATGGCATGTTACAATGACCGGGTGAGTGAAAAATGGTCTAACCAATGATGATTACCCCTCATGCAGTATCCAAAAGTCTTTCATAAAGGTACAGTGAAATGGTCTCCCATCTATAAGTGCTCATCTCCTCCCTGCCTGGGGACAGATTAATATGTGTATTTTATATATATATATATATATTTTTTTTTTCCATACTAGAATACAGACATATTTTATATATTTATTGCTTGTGAAATTAGCAAAGCTCATCAGAAGATTGATAGATGAATCTGTGATATTTACACGGGTGAACTTTTTTCACATGTATAACTTCTATTTCCTATAAAGTAGTACATCTCAAACTACTCTCCATGGCTTCTGGGGAAATGCCTCAGAGTCTTCCCGAGACTATGGGACAAGAGCATAGAGATATGCTTTCATATTATGTCTTTCCTCTTTACCCAGACGAGCAGCTCTGTCTGCTGTCTTCTACACTCATAAAATCACTGCACTTAAAGCATTATGAAAAACCACTGGGCTGTGCAGTATTCTTTCTGTAGAGGCATGTAGCCATTGCAACTCTGAAAGAAGGCAAATTATTCAATACTTCAAAGCAATTTTGAGGTTCTTGAGAAGGGGCTAGCCTCAAACCCTCAAACAATTCTACCACTAGTGTAACTTCCCAGTTTCCTGATAGAAAACAACTTGGGGAGCATGATAAAATTTGAGTCTCTTGTTTGAGAAAATTCATGGCTATTATGATACATACCCAGTTTATTTTTCTGTGTTTGGAAAATGAAAACAGAATATACCCGCAGGAGAAGAGTTTCTTAATGATGAAGAAAAAGGGAGAAGGCATTGTCTCCACAATGTTTTCTCTCTGATTCTTTGTATGATAGAATTAATTTGTATTATTAAACATGCTATTTTTTAAATGTGCCTCAGTCTTTTCATTATTAACTGTTATTACAAACCACAGTAACTGCACTGAGCAGGCAAATCATTAATCCTATTAATAATCAAAACAGGCCTTGTAGGGAGTCATTTGTAGTCAAACACAGATTTGCACTATTAATGTTTTGGCAGTCCACTATATGTTGAGAAATACAATGTATGAAAATCCCAGTAATATCTGTGCTGTAGTGTATTTTGGGGAGAGGTTTAATATGAAGTTAATTCATGTTTTTCTTGTGAATGATTACTATTGTTGGTTTCAAAGAAAGCATAAAAAAATAAGTAAATGACATAAAAAATAGATATCCCCTGGAGTCACATTTCATCTCTGTAAGCAACGTTTAATAAACATTAGTTCCTAAAGTCCTCAAATTTGACGGCTTGCTCCCGAGGTTGCTGTGAAGATTATTTTCAAAAGAGAATAATATTAATATGCTACAAGACTGCACATCTAGGCAATGAAATATATTTTATTCATCAAAAACTAGAAAAAATCCTATCCCAGATGTTACTAGACATATTTCAAATTTTCTTTAAAAAATTCCATTAAAAAAGAGAGCATTGATATGATGAGATGACCATCAGCATTGCACTAGATAATACAGAGTTGTTTTGATTCAGATTTCTTTCATTAAAAATATACAACAGATGAAAGAAACAGTTATGGTGACTTTTACAATTAGGCTTTGGACTTATCAATAGATATTTCCTTTAGGTATATAAGTATGCATCTCAAATTTAGGAAAAAATTGGGCTTAGAATAGGAAGGGGGATTACTTACAGATGGATGGCAAGATTGGAATGATTTAGAAGAGTAGGCATTGTCTACTCATTACCCTCTCATCCACACACTATTTGGGAAGAGTGGTTGGTACTCCTTTGTACTCTATCCGTAGAAACTGGAAAGGACAAACTTGAGTTTGCTGAACCTGATCTGGTACTTGGACCATACAGATTGAATTCCTCACTTACTTCAGCTGCCTAAGGAATCCTTTACTCAGGTACCTTACATAGACATGTTTTTCAAAATTAAATCTGACTGGTTCCACTCAACTTTTTGACAATAGGCTTCCAAAAAAACATTGCTTTTATATCTCCCAAGAATTCCACTTTTTCTTAGCTTTTATGTTCTCTACCATCTGTTAAATATGCTGTATATTTTCATTAACTTTTCTCTGCCTATAAACATTATCAGAAAATTCTAGTAAAATTTTCTGCTTGATTCAATAATCCAGATACCTTTCTTCTGTTTGCTTTTTACCTTACATTGTTATAGCAACTGGAGTTTGCAAGGCATTTTTGCATCAATATGGAATTACATTTTTAGTTCATCACTGAGATGGTCAGGGTACCAGTGATGCACCTTTTTAAGGTAAAAAGAAAAACTTGCATAGACCTCAAACAAGCTTATCACTGCAAAATATTAAACACGTGGATAATTCAGGCATCAATTTGCCTGAACTTTCTATTGTTACTAGACTTCTCCTAACTTTACATGTTCTTTGTAGTCTGTCTATAGAAGCATTTTTACTTTAAATTACTGCTCTAAATGTCCTCTTTGCTCTTTAAGTATGGATGAAGGGAGGGAGTGCAATTTATTTCACATATAAACTGCTGGAAAACATCTCTACCTTCTTCTTCCACTTGATAGCAAGTGTTCCAGAACTAAGCACATGTGGCTAAGAGTTTCCAGGGAAATTCATAAAAGATCTGAGAGAACCAGAGCTCTAATTTAAACTGCTTTCCTGCTAAGAAAAAAAAAACAACAGTCTGCACTAGAAGTAAATGTGATTATTACTTGGGATGAGGAGAAGTGATTTATGACGCCATCAAAACACACACACACACAAACACTCACACATATAACACTCAGGGAGTAACTTCTTTCATATGGTGAAGAGCATCCATACAGTCTCCACTTGTTGGCCACACAAATGATTAAGATGCCAACACAGAAGACTGTTCTTTGCAAAGACGCTCCCAAACTCACTGAGAAAGATAATAAGGGAAGACATGTTTTGACTAAATCTAAGTAGCCTAATAATAAGATCTGAAATAACAGAGAAAACAGATTTGGTCACCGACTTAAGAAACCGAGATAATAGCAGGATAGCTTTCACCTAGAGTTTTATCAGTGTTCCCAGAATAGGTTATGTTAACAAACTCTCTTCGTAGCAATATTTACACACACACACACACACAAACACACACACACACACACACACATACTGACATGATTTTATAAACAATAAATGCTTCAGAACTATTGACTTAAAGAAAAATACAAGATAAATACAGTCCTCAACCTGATATGTAAGGATACATGGCTGGCAAGAAGTAACCCAGTAGCTGGCAAAGCCATCTACTCTAAAATTCTTCCTGATGGCCATAAAGTTTTGTTAGTAAAAACAAAAGTAGAGACTTAGCATTCTTAAATTACAATCTTAAATGTAACACTACGCTATTTAGTTATTGACCAAAAAAAATCAAATTTAAAAAACAGATCTTTTTTTCTATAGGTTTCTAACACTTAATTTTTAGTTCCGTTGTTAATATGACCAAAATGAAAATTTAAATATAATGTTCCTTTGAGGTCCTAAAATCTGATTGCAGATATAATTTTTTTGGTCATCGGTTTCATATGTGTAGCATAATATTTTTCACCTCAGAAAAATCAGTTTTAACAAAGCAGTACCAAGTCTGTATTTTTCACATTAAATTGTAATAAATGTTATGAATAAAAAAGATTTTCTTCTAATCATAGTATCTTTGTTTCTCCTGAGTTCTCATCTTTTCGTTATTTTTTTTAATCTGCATTTAAAACAACTCAAAACATCTTTTACAAAAATCCCTTGATTTGCAGCTGGGCTCTTTTGATTAAAAAAAAAACAACTTCCTTAAATCATTTTTTTCTTAATCCCCTTTAATACAATATTCCCTTTTGGTAAAATAGTTACAATACTCTATCTGGTGATTCTATGGCAGACATGGTTTCTGATATTACCTATATAACTGTTACTCTCAAATTCTCATTTCCAGTTTCTGCCTTCCCTCTGAGGTTCATGCCTGCATTTCCCATTATTCAGTTATGTCCATTTAACACTTTGAAATTAAATTTCTCTTTCCTCCAGACACCCCTTGCAAAAAATTTTAATTAAAAATAAAAACAACACCTGTTCTATTACCAGTGTTTCTTGTTCTAGTTACTGCATCATGTCAAGATTTTTTTCTTCTCTTATACAGGCTTCCCTCAGTCAAACAATAACAAAGCCCTCTCAGCTCCATCTTGGAAATGACCCTCATTGGCATGCATCTGAGAAACACTCTTTGCTAATACGTAATGCAGAGCACCATACTCCCTCATTTGGGCTATCGTGATAACCCCCTGACCAGTGTTTGCCCCTACACATCTTGTCCACATCTTCTCAAATGTATCTTTTAAAAATCACTTATGTTGATTTCTCTTTAAAAGTTCCCGAGATTTCTTGTTTCCTAGAGAACAAAACCCAAAGCTCCTGGCATCCAAACCCCTTCAGAGTTTGAGAACAGTCTTTCCAGCCACACCTTCTGTCACTTCCTCTCTTGCACTCTATACTCTGGTCATAGCTTAAACTGAAAAAATAAATCTTACCAGTGTAATACTCTGAGTCACCTAAATTGCCGCATATGTGCACTGACATACAGAAAGTTTCCCACCTATAATTATTTTATGTGTCATAGCCTCTGATGATGGTTTGTCATCTAAATTTTAATCTTTTTTTTCCAAAATTTTCACATATGTATCTAACGATGAATAACAAACTCAAATTTGCTTAAAAGTTTTTTAGTACTTTTAAAAAAACTTTTGTGTGAAATCAAAAAGTGTTATGTAGGTACAGCAGACTTATGTATCCCCTTCATCAAAAGTAAGGAGGCAAAAGGATGGTATTTTCCTTATAATATAAATTCCAGATTAACAACTATCCTCCCTAAATCTCTAATCTATCCCCCAGACACCCTCAAACAAAAGAAGTAGGACCTATTTATTTGAAATTATTGTATCTCTTCTACTGTATACAATTATCTTTATGAAATAAATGCAAGGAAAGAAAATAGGAAGTAAAAGATGTCATAGAAAGAGAACGAAGACTTCAATTGTATATATAAATTAGTTCTTTAGTTCTCAGATTGCTAGAGATCAAAGATCTTGAACCAAACATCCTACTGAAGATGAGGTCTAAAAAAAGCACCAACACAATTATTCTAACAATTAGAAATTTCTCCAAAGCAAGATTCTAAACACTAGAGCTATGTTAGAATCTTTAGCTATAAAAATATTACAGCTGAAATCAAATCCAGAACAAATAAGTATTACAGTTGTAATAAAAATTCAGAACAAATATTTTTAGCAATTAAACTTTGAGAAGCACAACAGAGATCAATAAGATTTTTTTTTTTAGAGCAGTTAACCGTTAGTGACTACATAAGAACCCTATTAACATGGTGATGTCAGAAGATTAAGGCTAATACCTACATAATGGCTAACTAGCATATGATGTTGGGCAGCCTGGAGAGGTGCATTATTTTATCAACAGTGTGATCAAATTTGATACATAAAGCTGAGTTTTAAAGGGATTTAATAAGTTTCTGCTAGTTAATTTTAGTCTGATAATAAGATTATATTTTGTCCACATATAACATGTATATATATTATTGTTTAATGCTAAAATAATCTCATAAGTTTTAGCGCTGTTTTTGACTGTAACATTTTTGCTCAGATGAAATAAAAATAACACATGCCACTTCAGAAGATAAATTAAGAGAAACAAACTGACTTTCTTTTCATTTCTGTGAATATCAGTTTTCCCAAAGTACAAGATCAGGCTACAATTTACGTTAAAACTATGGTTGAATACGTTGTCACAAATGGCCACATAAACCGACAAAACTCAGGCCAAGTACTTTAAAAGTGACCTCTCAGATACAATTTATTTATCCCCAAAGTCAGTTATTCAAAATCTTCTAGGTATGATTCTGGAAGTCTTTACTACCGGCTTAAGAAAATTAGGCTCAACTGGGAAAAAGAGCTTTGAAAAATACAGTGAAAGTTTTTTTAAAAACCTTGGCCATGGCAGACAATTTTCATCTTTTCCTATTTCTTTTTGAGTAAGCAGAAAAACTTGACTAATGATGCTATTTCAACAGGATGTTGGGAGGTAATCATAGGTGGTTTCAAAATTAGAAACAGGTGTGCCAGCATGGTTGCATGGGCAGAACAAAGAACAATCCCTTCCGAATGTCACTCTACAGAATAGATTCCTTCACAGCCACTTTTAATGAACATTATGTGCAGTCAGATAATAAACATAATTCCAAGGAGCCATATAATTGAGATCTTAATTCCTACACACGTTGAAATAAAAGCTTACAGGTTATTATAATTTAATTTAAACTGGGTGTAAAAATTACCCATCCATTTTGATACTTCAAGTATATGCATTATGAAATAGTCAAACTAAGGTAATTAGAAAAGCCCTCAAAATGGCGATGCCTGGGGCTCCCCTGGTGGCGCAGTGGTTGAGAGTCTGCCTGCCGATGCAGCGGACACGAGTTCGTGCCCCGGTCCGGGAAGATTCCACATGTCGCGGAGCGGCTGGGCCCGTGAGCCATGGCCGCTGAGCATGCGCGTCCGGAGCCTGTGTGTGCTCGGCAACGGGAGAGGCCACAGCAGTGGGAGGCCCGCGTACAGAATAAAAAAAAAAAAAAAAAAAAAATGGTGATGCCTGAATCACTGAGTGATAATGCTTTTACATTAATGTGAAAATAAATTTTAAAGGGAACGTGTATAAAACAACGTGAAATGATCTAAAGATAATCTACTGATGAATTTAAAACGCATCACTTAAGTCTGACTACATGTTGGTGTTGTATGTACACATAAGTAAAATATGGTTTTTGTTAACTTTCCTCTCCTTAATAATACTGCTTCTGATTTATCATGGATAGTGTTATAGTATATAATGTTCTGATTTACCATGTTGACTGTGGGTGGAGGGTATCTAGTAAGAAGAGAAATATCATTGTTGAAATATTTCTTCAAATATCAGATATAAAGTTTATAATTTTATTTCCATCTACAATGAAAAATGAATTATTAAAGAAGTCAGTAACTTTTAGGAGTCCTGTACTCTAACTTCTCAAACATACACACAAATAAGCCCATTAGTGTTCTTGAAAATACTTGTATTTGAAGAGTAGTGGTAATATCTTCCTTAAGATATTGGATTACTTAACCCTACTCCATAATAAATTTTGGTAGAAACAGTATAACTCAGCTTCTTTTTCCCTTCCATTTTTATTCTCCTGGAGTCTGCTAATTTCCCTGTAAGATTTCATCCTGTTTATGACGTCATCTACTTCTTTACACCAAAGATTTACCTCTAAATCTAAATCTGTAATTAAGACCTTTACCCAGGTCCGCATTTTCAAATACCTACCACACATAACTAACTGCATGCCCCACAAGTGCATCCCACTGAGTATGTAGGTCAAAATTATACACTTTATCTTCTCCCACTCTTAATTTTCCAGCCATAATTTGCTCTGCCTTCTGAATTCTTGATTTCAATGAATGACACCTTCATCTATCTCTGTAGTCTCCTGAGACAGAAATTTGTGCCATATTCAACAGGCCCCTTTTTTATTATCTCATATGTACAATCCAGGACAAAATCTTATACAGCCATTTTATTTCTTAGTGAATTATTTAAACAATGTTCTATTGAATCCCTTCTATTTACTGGGCTACACATTCAGCAAAGTAGCGGAGATAGATCCTCAGATCCCTGCCCTCAAGGGACCTATAGAGGTATGAGGCAGGGGAGAAACTAGACAAGAAGAAGAAATAAAAAATATAAGCTATAATACTAAGTTCAATAGTGTTAACCATTAAAAATGAAATAAAATAGAGTTATGTAAAAGAATGATTGGAGATGGGTGTTCCAGAGGGTGTCTTTCTGAGAAAAATACGTATGCCAATCAGGAAAGAAATGGAATGATAAAGAAGAGGCAGTCATGTGAAGATACAGGGGAAGAGGGAGGGTGTGTGTGTGTGTGAGTGTGTGTGTGTGTGAACATTGCACCGAAATCCACTCTACACTTGATATGAAACATTCCTCATATCCAAAGATCTCTATGATCCCTGGGGTTTGTAATGTAAACATCCCTGGGTAATGTAAACATCATATGGCTTAGACTAGAATTTGCCTTACAATAAGAAATTGTAACAACACATGCTTTTGCTGGTACACTGAATATTCTCAATTTTCCCCTCTAGATGCACTTTCTAACACTGCTTCCTGGGTGTATAGCCACCGTGAACCTAACAGCTGGGCTCACCTGCTCTCTGGCTGCTAGGGTTTCATCAACAGGAAGCCCTGACAGGAATTTAGAGGGGAGAGCAGGGGGCATTTATCCCCCAGTACGCTTTCCTGCCGTGCCATGGTCTGGGAGCTTGCTGTGCTCCTGGATCCTATAAGACAGTCCCTCTTCCATGGCTTTGGTTCCCATCAGGTTCTGCTAATAGTTCCCTTCCATTGCTCCTCCAGGCTTGCTAGTCCTGGAGTACTTCACCATCTCTTCTTGATTTCCTTGGCCCATCTCACACCTATGTAAATAGTCCCTTTATTAAACAGTCTCCAATTACTCTTTTGAACAGGTTACCTGCTGGGACTCAGAATGACACAGTTCTGTTCACTATTGAGCCAACCAGTGAACGACGAGTACACTTTCTTTATTCCCTCAGTATTAAAATTGTTTTGTGTGGTGTATGTATTCCAAAACACTATTTTTAATTGGTTAGTATTCCAAGACACTATTACTAATTTCCCCCAAATTTTCTATCACAAATATAAAACCTCTTGGAATATTTTCCATATCATCAAATCCATCAGGGGTTCTATCAGTTCCATATTCCCCCTCTCCTGGAACTCTTTATCCTTTTATTCCAATCTAGAAAGAGGATTCTCTAGGTCTGCGACATAGAGTCATTCTCCGTATCTTTTTCTCTCGCTCCCATTTTGTATTTTCTCTTCTTGGACTCATTAACTTCTTCCTTGGGTTATGTTATTGTTCCAGTGGACAATATTCTCCAGTAACCTTCTGAGAAAGGCTATACATAAGATAGACTCCAGAAAATTATTTTAAATTATTTTTACCCTCATGTTTGATTTGGCTGGATATAAAATTTTCTTCATAATTTTGCAGGTTTTGCTCCCATATTTTTTAGTGTTGAGAATGGTTTTGCTGGTTAACATCCTCTGGCTTTATGATTCTTTATATGTGACTTTTTTTTTCCCTCCTTGGAGCTTGGAGTTCAAATTTGCCTCTCTATCTCATGTGCTCTGGAACTTACATGATGATGTGATTGATGTAGGTTTTTTGCATTTCCTGTCCTGATAACTTTATGGGCTCTTTCATCCTGCTAAAGCAGGTTCTTCAGTTTTAGAAAAAAAATTATTTTTGATAATTCCTTCCTCTCTATTTTCTCTATAACTCGAATTATCCAGATGTTGGTTCTCTTAAATTGATCCTTCAAAAAAAACCCTTTGTATTTCATTTTCCATTATTTGTCTATTTTTTTAAATTTCTGGGTAACTTCCCAAATGGCCTTCCAATTCTTAAAACGCTTTTTGACTATCATGTATATTTTTTATATTCCAAGAGTTTGATTTTGTTTATTGTTCCTTTTCATGCATTAATTTCTCATTTCAAGAAAATACCTTTTATTTTTTTAAATCTTTCTGAGGATATGAACTGTTTTGCTTGACAATTTTCTTCTGTTCTTTGCTTTGCTTCTGATATTTGAGTGCCAGGATCTATAGTTCTTTCTCTCTCTGGCTCCTCAATTTTTGAGAGAAGAATTCTAGTCTCCTTGGTGGAGGGAATAACTAGGCTGTCTATTTTTGGAGCTAAAAAGTGAAAAAGACCTGTAGCAGAGATATGTAATCTTTTGGTTGAAGAATTTATTTTGCCCATTTTCAGTATATTTTTCTTGCTGCTATAACTGGTACCCCTGGGTTTTGAGCTTTTTGCCTCTATTTCTCTACAGAACAAACCTCTTATCTCCTCCTTGGGTGGGAAGAAAAAGAGGTCTCCTGGTAATACAGAATTGAGGAGGGCATCTAGGGGGTCTAATAACTTCTCGGATACACTGAATCAATTCTCTTATTTTCATATTCATGTAACTCCACTTTCTGAAATACCTGGTGCCCTCAATACTTAGACGTTCCAGGGTCTACAGGGATTGAATGGCTCCTTATCAGTATCTCCCTATGGTCACTTGGAGGTCAGATTTCCATTTTCCAAAAATGAGGTGAATCTCTCATCCTTTCCTGAGTCCTCCCTCATTCTCTACCTCCGTGTAGATCTAAACTTTTTATTTTCACTTTCAATCACTTTAGTAGGGTTTTATTGGGGTAGAGATAAAGGCAAGGATTCAATTTTCCAGGTCAGAAGACATGTACACATTAAAACTTTAATGTATGTATTAGATTACTGGTAGGAAAAGTTTGTGAAGCAATGCAATATGTTTGGCATTTGGAGAGTTATGTTAAGTGTATCTTTTTATTTCAGATTCTTGCCCTTTGAAATGGTTTTAATATATGAGATGGCAAACTCTATCTGAAGTTCTCTTTGACAGAAAAAGAAAATTTAAGATACGTAAGCAGAAAAATCACAGTTTCTATTATAATGGCAGTGTAAGTCATTAAAGTTTATAAATTAAACATTTTAAAACTCTGTTAATAGTGGTAAGAGACAACACCTAGTAAACTTATCTCATTTTCTTTGTGAAAGAACTATTAATAGAAAAGCAGATCATGGTGACTTTCTATACATAAAACAAGGCATGTGGCAAAATAAGGCAGAGCTGCTAAAAGACAGCACCATGAGGATGATTCACATCTAATAGAATGACCACATCCAAAGACTAGTGAACAAATTGGTGCAACAAGAAGAAAGACCTTTAGAAGGCATGCCGCAGGGTTTTGCCCTAAACCCTTTGCTATTCAATATTTAAATTGAGACACATAAGTACAATGACGAAATACTGAACATTCAGAAACAGCATGTGAAGAAGGAGGGAAAACACTAAACAATGGGGAGTCAACAGCAACAGGATATGAACAACTTCATTATAGGCTAATACTTTATAAGACAAATTTAACAGGGCTAAAAGTATAGCCTTACACTTAAATCTAAAACATGACCTATACACACAAAGTGAGGAAGAAATATAACGTTAGCACCTCTGCAAAAATGTACAGTTATAATTAACTAAAACATTTATTATTTATTGAGCACATACAATGTGCAAGACACTGCAGTTATAGTGAACGATACAGACAGGAAGTTTGCTTCCAGTGAACTTACAGGTTAGCATGGGAAACAGGTAACACTTCAGATTTAATTATAATTGATTTAAGTCGAGCAATAGAGAACGTTTAATATTAGGAATGCATAATAGGAGACTTAACATACAGATGAATTGGACAAAAATATCTAATGTCATCTTAGGCTGCATTAATAAAAGTATATAATGCCTAGAATGTGGACCTGCTGGCAATTAATTATTCCTTGAATAAAGAATGATGCTAACTCAAAAAAAAAGAGAGAGAACTATTATATTATCAGGTAATATTTATTGGGCATTTACTATATGCCAGGAACTGTGCTAATTGACTGTCATATTATCTTGATCCTCCCATCCCAATGAATTAGATATTGTTAAACTCTCATTTTATAGATTGAAAAGACAGAGGCACAAAGGTTGCCAAGGGACTTATCCAAGTTCACACAGTGCTAAGTATAGTAACTGCGATCTAAATGTGGGAACTCTGTGTAGTGTGCAGGCTTAACTGATGTGCTTGGTTGAGCAACTCAAGGCTTCCTGGGAGCTGCACTCTAAGCCATCATAAGCCGAACACCATTCAGGTGGGAAAAACCAGGTTGCTGGAAGATCTCAACACTTTATAATGAAGTTAAAGGAAATGAAGGTATTTAACTAAAGAAGACAAAAAGTAGTGTTTGTTTTTTCATCAGAGAATTATCATTATCAGGCTTACTCTGTCAAACACTGCTGGGAACTCTTTTACAGGTGTCTAGAACAGGTAAAGAGAAACTGTTAGCCAAAGCAGATCTTACCCAATCAGTGTTCCACAGTATAAGTTAATTTTGTTAGGCACTTAAGACACAAAAGGCAGAAAAGAAAGATGGCTAGCTACATCATTTTAATACCCAATGCTTATGTATTTTAATGGGAAAGAATGTGACAATAGAATTGAGAAATTTTTCAAATAAAAACTATTCTATCTGTTTACCTAATAAATAATATTATAATGGATGCTAAACATTACGTTTTTTGGCATGCCTAGTACTAAATATATCTATTTTTAGGTATATCTTCAGATGTTTATAGGTAAAAATTAAAGCTTGTTTTTTAATCTTTTAAAATTTGCCAACTGCCCTAAATTATAGCTTCAAATAAAAACATCATTCAATTATTAAGGAAGGATTGTTTTTTATTCTAAAATAGCCTTTAAAAATAAAATTACGCAAAGTGAAAAATAATGGAACTGCACAGGATGTTTCTCCATGAATTCAGCCTTATCTTCACTTCAAAACTTCTCTTTGTTGGGATTTACTCCGTTTGTTTTAACACAGGCACTGTGCAGGAGGCTGGATTTGCTGATAAGCAGTTTTTTTTTTTTTTTAATATCAGTATGAAATCACCAAGGTAATGAATAGTTTTTAATTTCCAGGAGCCTAAATTATGCAAATGAACTACAACTTTCTTTCCTCCTCCTTTACTTTTCATGTGCCCTTGCAAAGGGAACAATGGGATACAGTTCTGTGTATAAACCAGTGACCAGCATGTAAGAACATTCCAGTGCTCATCAGAGGCTCATCCACAGTTTCAGTAAAATGCTGGACCCTGCCCTCCACCGTTTTGGTCCTGGTGTCTTTGGGTGAACAAAGAGGTACTGTTCTATCTGCCCTGCAGAGTCCATCTAAGTAAGGTTATATTCATCTTTGTAACGCTCTTTGAGTACTACAGAGTAAAATGCTGTATAAGTTGGGTATTTAGCAATATCCACCAGAAAAACCAAAATAATCATCTTCAATTCCACAGAAGGCTAATTTAAAAATGAGGACCTCGTTCTAAGATGTATGCCTTTTCGGGTTTGCTCACTGAAGGCTGCCTTTTCCTAATTGGGCTCACTCATTCCTTCCACTACTTTTTTTTTTTTAACACGTTTATTGGAGTATAATTGCTTTACAATGGTGTGTTAGTTTCTGCTTTATAACAAAGTGAATCAGCTATATATATATACACATATATCCCCATATCCCCTCCCTCTTGTGTCTCCCTCCCACTCTCCCTATCCCACCCCTCCAAGTTGTCACAAAGCACCGAGCTGATCTCCCTGTGATATGCAGCTAATACCACTAGCTATCTATTTACATTTGGTAGTGTATATATGTCCATGCCACTCTCTCACTTCGTCCCAGCTTACCCTTCCCCCTCTCCTTGTCTTCAATTCCATTCTCTATGTCTGCGTCTTTATTCCTGTCCTGCCCCTAGGTTCTTCACAACCATTTTTTTTTAAGATTCCATACACATGTGTTAGCATACGGTATTTGTTTTTCTCTTTCTGACTTACTTGACTCTGTATGACAGACTCGAAGTCCATCCATCTCACTACAAGTAATTCAATTTTGTTTCCTTTTATGGCTGAGTAATATTCCATTGTATATATGCGCCATATCTTCTATATCCATTCATCTATCAATGGACACTTAGGTTGCTTCCATGTCCTGGCTATTGTAAATAGAGCTGCAATGAACATTGTGGCACAAGACTCTTTCTGAATTATGGTTTTCTCAAGGTATATGCCCAGTAGTGGGACTGCTGGGTCATATGGTAGTTCTATTTTTAGTTTTTTAAGAAAACGCCATACTGTTCTCCATAGTGGCTGTATCAATTTACATTACCACCAACAGTGCAAGAAGGTTCCCTTTTCTCCACACCCTCTCCAGCATTAATTGTTTGTAGATTTTTTGATGATGACCATTCTGACGGGTGTGAAGTGATACCACACTGAAGTTTCGATTTGCATTTCTCTAATGATTAGTGATGTTGAGCACCCTTTCATGTGTTTGTTGGCAGTCTGTATATCTTCTTTGGAGAAATGTCTATTAAGGTCTTCTGCCCATTTTGGGATTGGGTTGTTTGTTCTCTGGAAATTGAGCTCATGAACTGCTTGTAAATTTTGGAGATTAATCTTTTGTCAGTTGCTTCATTTGCAAATATTTTCTCCCATTCTGAGGGTTATCTTTTCGTCTTGTTTATGTTTTCTTTTGCTGTGCAAAAGCTTTTAAGTTTCATTAGGTCCCATTTGTTTATTTTTGTTTTTATTTCCATTTCTCTAGGAGGTGGATCAAAAAGGATATTGCTGTGATGTATGTCATAGAGTGTTCTGCCTATGTTTTCCTCTAAGAGTTTTATAGTGTCTGGCCTTACATTTAGGTCTTGAATCCATTTTGAGTTTATTTTTGTGTATGGTGTTAGGGAGTGTTCTAATTTCATTCTTTTACATGTAGCTGTCCAGTTTTCCCAGCACCACTTATTGAAGAGGCTGTCCTTTCTCCACTGTACATTCCTGCCTCCTTTATCAAAAATAAGGTGGCCATATATGTGTGGGTATATTTCTGGGTTTTCTATCATGTTCCATTGATCTATATATCTGCTTTTGTGCCTGTACCATACTGTCTTGATTACTGTAGCTTTGTAGTATAGTCTGAAGTCAGGGAGCCTGATGCCTCCAGCTCTGTTTTTCTTTCTCAAGATTGCTTTGGCTATTCAGGATCTTTGTCATTTCCACAGAAACTGTGAAATTTTTAGTTCTAGTTCTGTGAAAAATGCCATTGGTAGTTTGATAGGAATTACATTGAATCTGTAGATGGCTTTGGGGAGTATAGTTATTTTCACAATGTTGAGTCTTCCAATCGAAGAACATGGTATATCTCTCCATTTGATTATATCATCTTTAATTACTTTCATCAGAGTCTTATAGTTTTCTGCATCCAGGTATTTTGTCTCCTTAGGTAGGTTTATTCCTAGGTATTTTATTCTTTTTGTTGCAATGGTAAATGCGAGTGTTTTCTTAATGTCTCTTTCAGATTTTTCATCATTAGTATATAGGAATGCAAGAGATTTCTGCGCATTAATTTTGTATCCTGCTACCTTACCAAATTCATTGATTAGCTGTAGTGGTTTTCTGGTAGGGTCTTTAGGATTCTCTATGTATAGTATCATGTCATCTGCAAACAGTGACAGCTTTACTTCTTCTTTGCCGATTTGGATTCCTTTTATTTCTTTTTCTTCTCTGATTTCTGTGGCTAAAACTTCCAAAACTATGTTGAATAATAGTGGTGAGAGTGGACAACCTTGTCTTGTTCCTGATCTTAGAGGAATGGTTTCAGTTTTTCACCATTGAGAATGATGTTGCCTGTGGGTTTGTCATATATGGCCTTTATTATGTTGAGGTAAGTTCCCTCTATGCCTACTTTCTGGAGGGTTTTTATCATAAATCGGTGTTGAATTTTGTTGAAAGCTTTTTCTACATATATTGAGGTGATCAAATGGTTTTTCTCCTTCAATTTGTTAATATGGTGTATCACATTGATTGATTTGTGTATATTGAAGAATCTTTGCATTTCTGGGATAAATCTCTCTTGATCATAGTGTACGATCCATTTAACGTGTTGTTGGATTCTGTTTGCTAGTACTATGTTGAGGATTTTTGCATCTATGTTCATCAGTGATATTGGTCTATAGTTTTCTTTCTTTGTGACAACTTTTTCTAGTTTTGGTATCAGGGTGATGATGACCTCGTAGAATGAGTTTGGGCGTGTTCTTCCCTTTGCTATATTTTGGAAGAGTTTGAGAAGGATAAGTGTTAACTCTTCTCTAAATGTTTGACAGAATTCGCCTGTGAAGCCTTCTGGTCCTGGGCTTTTGTTTGTTAGAAGACTTTAAATCACAGTCTCAATTTCAGTGCTTGTGATTGGTCTGTTTATATTTTCTACTTCCTTCTGGTTCATTCTCAGAAGGTTGTGCTTTTCTAAGAATTTGTCCATTTCTTCCAGGTTGTCCATTTTATTGGATTAGTTGCTTGTAGTAATCTCTCATGATCCTTTGTATTTCTGCAGTGTCAGTTGTTATTTCTCCTTTTTCATTTTTAATTCTACTGATTTGAGTCTTCTCCCTTTTTTTATTGATGAGTCTGGCTAATGGTTTATCAATTTTGTTTATTTCTCAAAGAACCAGCTTTTAGTTTTATTGATCTTTGCTATTGTTTCCTTCACTTATTTTTCATTTATTTCTGATCTGATCTTTATGATTTCTTTCCTTCTGCCAACTTTGGGGATATTTTGTTCTTCTTTCTCTAATTGCTTTAGGTGTAAGGTTAGGTTCTTTGAGATGTTTCTTGTTTCTTGAGGTAGGATTGTATTGCTATAAACTTCCCTTTTAGAACTCCTTTTCCTGCATCCCATAGGTTTTGGGCTATTGTGTTTTCATTGTCATTTGTTTCTAGGTATTTTTTGATTTCCCCTTTGATTTCTTCAGTGATCTCTTGGTTATTTAGTAATGTATTGTTTAGCCTCCATGTGTCTGTATTTTTTACAGATTTATTTCTGTAATTCATAACTAGTCTCATAGTGTTGTGGTCAGAAAAGAAACTTGATATGATTTCAATTTTCCTGAATTTACCAATGCTTGATTTGTGACCCAAGATATGATCTGTCCTGGAGAATGTTCCATGAGCACTTGACAAGAAATTGTATTCTGCTGTTTTTGGATGGAATGTCCTATAAATATCAATTAAGTCCATCTTGTTTAATGTATCATTTAAAGTTTGTTTTTCCTTATTTATTTTCATTTTGGATGATCTGTAGATTGGATGTCTCTGGTGGACCAATGTCCTGAACTAGGCTCTCCTACCTCAGAGGCACAGGCCTGATACTTGGCCAGAGCTCCAAGACCCTGTCAGCCACACGGCTCAGAAGAAAATGGAGAAGAAAAGAAAGAAAAGAAAGAAAGAAAGAAAGAAAGAAAGAAAGAAAAAAAGAAAGAAAGAAAGAAAGATTAAAAAGGTATTTAAATTTAAAAAGTTTTTAAATTATTAAAAATAAAAAAATTAAATAGTTATAATAAAAGGAAAAAAAGAAAAGAAAAGAAAGAAAGAAGAGAGTAACCAAATCAAAAACCAAATCCACCCATGATAACAAGTGTTAAAAACTATACCAAAAAAAAAAAAAAAAGGACAGACAGAACCTTGGACAAATGGTAAAAGCAAAGCTATACAGACAAAATCACACAAAGAAGCAGGCACATACCCACTCATAAAAAGAGAAAAAGGAAAAATATATGTATATCTATATATAAAAAAATGGGAGAGCAACCAAATCAATAAAGAAATCTACCAATGATAATAAACTCTAAATACTAAAGTAAGATAAACATAAAACTAGAAACAAATTAGATGCAGAAAGCAAACACCAAGGCTACAGTTGCTCCCAAAGTCCATTGCTTCAATTTTGGGATGATTCCTTGTCTATTCAGGTATTCCACAGATGCAGGGTACATCAAGTTGATTGTGGAGATTTAATCCACTGCTCCTGAGGCTCCTGGGAGAGATTTCCCTTTCTCCTCTTTGTTCGCACAGCTCCCGGGGTTCAGGTTCGGGTTTGGCCCTGCTCCTGTGTGTAGGTCACCTGAGGGCATCTGTTATTTTCTCAGACAGGAGGGGGTTAAAGGGGGCTCTGGCTCATTCAGGCTGGTGGGGAGGGAGGAGCACAGAATACAGGGCAAGCCTGTGGCAGCAGAGGCTGGCATGACGTTGCAACAGCCTAAGTTGCGCCATGTGTTCTCCAGGGGAAGCTGTCCGTGGATCACAGGACCGTGGCAGTGGTGGGCTGCACAGGCTCCCAGGAGGGGAGGTGTGGATAGTGACCTGTGCTTGCACACAGGCTTCTTGGTGGCTGCAGCAGCAGCCTTAGCATTTCAGGCCCATCTCTGGGGTCCACGTTGATAGCCACGGCTCACTCCCATCTCTGGAGCTCTTTTAGGCGGTGCTCTGAATCCCCTCTCCTCCCACACCCCGAAACAATGGTCTCTTGCCTCTTAGGCAGCTCCAGACTTTTTCCCGGATTCACTCCCGGCTAGCCGTGGCGCACTAGCTCCCTTCAGGCTCTCTTCACGCAGCCAACCCCAGTCTGCTCCCTGGGATCTGACCTCCGGAGCCCGAGCCTCAGCTCCCAGACCCCACGCATCCCGGCGGGTGAGCAGACAAGCCTCTCAGGCTGGTGAGTGCTGGTTGGCATGGATCCTCTGTGCAGGAATCTCTCCACTTTGCCCTCCGCACCTGTTGCTGCGCTCTCCTCCGCGGCTCCTAAGCTTCCCCCCTGCCACACCCCGTCTTCACCAGTGAAGGGGCTTCCTAGTGTGTGGAAACCTTTCCTCCTTCACAGCTCCCTCCCAGAGGTGCAGGTCCCGTCCCTATTCTTTTGTCTCTGTTTTTTCTTTTTTCTTTTGCCCTACCCAAGTATGTGGGCAGTTTCTTGCCTTTTGGGAAGTCTGAGGTCTTCTGCCGGCGTTCAGTAGGTGTTCTGTAGGAGTTGTTCCATATGTAGATGTATTTTTGATGTATCTGTGGGGAGGAAGGTGATCTCCACGTCTTACTCCTCTGCCATCTTGAAGGTCTCCTCCCCTTCCGCTACTTTAAAGTATTTTATGAGCTGTGGGCTTTCAGGATGCTAAATGCCAGGCATCCTTCATTTTAAATGACTTTTTAATTTTTTTTTGGTTTGCTTTATAAATGTGTTATAATCCTAGCTTAGAGACTCTGGTCCCATTTTTAAAGTAAACATATCTTTGCTATGACCAAACATAAATAATATATTTACTTATTTGGGGACCCAGAGGCTTATCTTCCCTCTGAACTTGCCAGGAATAACAGACAACTCAGTTTAAAACCAAAATTGATAGATCCATGTCAAGGTGGTAAAAAATATCTGCCCAGTTGTTTCCCTTTCATATTTTGTGCCAAGCAAGGCTGCTGGTTTCAAGTAGCTAATGGAAATCAAGCAAAAAAAGTTAGGATTTTAAGGAAGTAAACCTTAATTCAGTGGTTGGTTAAGGACAAAATTTGTAAGTCAGCTTGAGTTTGATTTATATTCGTATATTCTGACTGATGTATATTCATATACTCATAAAACCTGACTGATATATGTATTACTTCTAAAATAGCAAGTATCCTCTCAAGGGCAAAACCATATATTCATCCATGCTAAAATATAGAGAAGAGTCAAATTTAAATAGTTTTCTTGTTCCTATTTCTTATTCTTTTTTTTTTTTTTTTTTTTTTGTGGTATGCGGGCCTCTCACTACTGTGGCCTCTCCCATTGCAGAGCACAGGCTCCGGACGCGCAGGCCCAGCGGCCATGGCTCACGGGCCCAGCCACTCCACGGCATGCGGGATCCTCCCGGACCGGGGCACGAACCCGTGTCCCCTGCATCGGCAGGCGGACTCTCAACCACTGTGCCACCAGGGAAGCCCCTATTTCTTATTCTTTAAACATAAGTTTCTATACTGCCATAGAAATGTGTGGAGGAGATAGTATCTTTGCATTCATATAAGCTGGAGTGGATAAGCACCTCAAGACGATCTTATTTCTCAACCTAATTATTTTTTTCAAAGGATTAGTAAAGCTTTATTTTTTAAAGCAAAAATATTGGCACATATGTTTGGATGATAAAAGACGCAGCTGATACTAGGTATTTCAAAAGTCTTGATCTATTACAAAGCGTCAAATTCAACTGTCTCTAGGGACCGGGCAAGGTATATATGTGGTGAAGAGGTCTGGCTATGGGACAATGGGAAGATGTGGGGACAGTGGAAAATTCAAGAGCACATGCCTCATTGAAAAGCCTTCAAATGCAAACATTTTACAGAGATGTTCAGGCCAAATAAAACACGTCTACCTTCTGCCACCCTTCCTATATACTTTTGAAATGTATAGGTTTAATGTACTGAGAAATGAATGATTCAATTCAGTTTTATTTATTTATTTATCTGCAAAATACTGGAGCAGTACTTTTCTGACTTGTTGAAGCAAGTCACATGTTACAATGCAGGGGAACTGAATTATTCCTGGAAATACTCATAAGACCTAATGAGTGTGATCGATCTTTGCATTGGACCCTGTGGCCACAGCTACAGCCCAGCCCCAGGTTCCTCCTCTGTGTCTCATGAACAGGGGCTCCTGAGTTACTTAATACAAAAGCATCCATTATATTGACTTCACATCTGAGGTTCGAAGAACACAGGGCCCTGACATGTTACAAAGGCAGAGATGCAGGCCCTTTCTTCCTCCTGATTGGGTTGTTTGGGAAGGGGTTAAGGGAAGGAATTTGCAGCCAAGCAGCCCTGATGTTGATCCCCTCAGCCTTGCACAGGGGTGCATCCGGGCTGTTAATGTGTTTGCCTTTGTGCTAAGATGCACACAGTTTTTCAGACCTGCCTTGAGTGGCACCTCCATAATTAATAAATCACTGTCAAATTTTCCACAGTGCTTTCATATTCACAGAAAAGCAAAAGGTAAACAAAGAAACAAAAGACAGCAATACATACAGAGAGGTTCATTTTAGTTGGATTTTAGAACAGAATATACACATTTAAACCTTGGTCAGCACTGTAGAGCTAATGAATGGCCAGTATTTTTCAAGAAGCAGCTCATTAATAATTGGTTTCCTCCTCATCATTAAGAAGCACTTATTATTAGTCTAATTACAAATGGCCTTGATCAGGGATATATATATATATATATATATATATATATATATATATATATATATACACACAGGGTTTGCATGCATGAATCACTGGGTTCTGTAAGAGCTTTGTCTCTAAGGCAGAAAACAAACCATTTAAAATCTATGTAATATTCCTATTTTATATGTAATATTTATTAAAAAAATTTTTTTAACATCTTTATTGGAGTAAAATTGCTTTACAATGGTGTGTTAGTTTCTGCTTTATAACAAAGTGAATCACTTATACATATACATATGTTCCCATATCTCTTCCCTCTTGCGTTTCCCTCCCTCCCACCCCTCTAGGTGGTCACAAAGCACCGAGCTGATCTTCCTGTGCTATGCAGCTGCTTCCCACTAACTATCTATTTTACATTTGGTAGTGTATATATGTCCATGCCACTTATATGTAATATTTATTAAGGAAACATAAACTATTAAGATGTTTTAAAAAAAGAACAGATTTTGTGGGTGTGGAGGTGTGTAAAGTACTTACTATGTTTGACAGTAACAACATAATGGAGTATATATATGTGTTACATTTGTCAATAGGCAATAGGGCTAATATTTACCTTCTTTTTTAAAAATTGTATTTCTAATATTTGTACTCTCCATACCTATCATTGATTTCAGATGACTAGCATTTCTTCACATTTTGCTGTGAAATTTCATTTTGTATAAGAGTTTATCTACACTATGCACGAGAGAAAGAGAAAGATTATATATAACTGTCTCCTCATGATAAAACTCATGTAATTTTTAAAAACAAATAAATGAATACAGATATTAGCTCTACCTCAAATATTTAAGTAAATAAAACTCAGTTTATAAATTTTTTCCATTTAAATAGCATTGGAAGTAGTTATATATTTTGCATTTATAGACACACTTTAAATTCTATGCCTTCACTAGTTCTGTTGGTAAACTCTCATTAGGTGTAACACATGGGCATAAAGCCATACACACATCCTTTAAAAAATGGAATGCAAAAATTGGAATTAGCCTATGTTATGGGTTGAATTTACTAACACAAAGGAACCGGCACTTGATGATTTGGAATATTTTCCAGATAGTGTGCTTTAGAAACAGGGTGTGGCCGGACAGCTCTGTGCCAAAGAGATTAGGTGTGTGACTTATGGGTCCAGTCAACAATCTCAGCAAAGGCTAGGGATAGAGACAAAGTTATCCAGGAAGGATGTGTCAGCTAGTGTGGATCACCTTGACATCCATGGAAGACTGATAAAGGTTTTGAGAATTTTATACCAGCAGAAAAACTGCAAGCCTGAACTGAAAGGGACAGAAGTAGGATGGAATGAAAGAAGAATGACTCGTAGGGCAAAGTCGAAGATGCAGAGATCAGAGAAGGCACAGCTGACTGAGGCCAGCCAACTAGAGGTCTCAGGCTGAGAGGGCAGGGCCACCATCCAGATCGGCCAGGAGGATGGGGCTGCTGCCCAGGTGTGGTGGGAGAACAGAGCATAGAGACATAAACAATTATTCTCATGCCTTGAAATCTAATAGAATTTACTCTGTTGAGTTTTAGATTTGCTTGGGGTCTGTGACCCTTTTTTCCTTCCCACTTCTCCCTTTTGGAATGGGAATGTCTATCCTATGCCTCTCCCATCATTGTATTTTGGAAGATAGAACTTGTTTTCTAGGTTTCAAGGTCCACAGATAGATAGGAATTCTGAATTGTGTCATCAAAAACATATGTTGAAGTCCTAACCACTAATACCTACAAATGTGACCTTGTTTAGAAATAGGGTCTTTGCAGATGTAATCTAGTTAAGAGGAGACCATAGTGCATTAGGGTGGGTCCTAATCCAATATGACTGGTATCCTTATAAGAATAGAAGATATGTAGACACAGATGGTCATGTGAAGATGGAGGCAGTGATGGCTGCTACAAGCCAAGGGATGCCGAAGGGTACCAGAAGCTGGAAGAGGTAAGGAAGGATCATTCCCGAGATGCTTTGGAGGCAGCATGGCCCTTCCAATGCCTTGATTTTGGACTTCTAGACTCTAGAATTTGGAAATAATAAATTTCTGTTGTTTTAAGCCACTAAGTTAGTAGTACTTTGTCATGGGATCCCTAGGAAACTAATAGAGCCCACTAGAGCAAACATTGTTTTCCTTTGATCTTTCAGCATTCATCTCCTCCCCTCCCTCTTTTAATAACTGTATCTGATTTTCCTTTCCCACTCTTATTCCATGTGCTGTGTATAGCTGACTACATACATGAATTCAAAACTGAGCATGCAACCTATTCTGTTCTCCTGGCCCCAGCAGTTGCTTCAGGGTTGAATGTGTAACCCAATCATAGTCAGTCAATAGGGAAGATGGAAAACTGGAGCTTCTGCAGCCATATTGCTACCACGAGGGAGAACCTGTCAGAGAATAGAAACAACAAAGATGGTGTAGAGCCAAGAGACCTCTGAGAGAGATCCTATTTATCTATAAGACAATCAACCACATGCATATAAAGCTGGACTACTGCTAGAATTTTTAGTTACCTGAGCTTATAATTTCCCTTTTGCTTAAACCATTTTTGACTAACTTTTCTAACACTCTCAAGTAAGAGATTTCCATGTGTTAGATCTCCTAATTCCTGGCACTGCTCTCCTGACGTTGCTTTCAGTAGTCACTGAATGCCAGATCATGCTCTCCTGGGTCAATTCTAAGTTTAAAATAAAAATAAGATTAAGATTTTGGTATTGTGTTTCACTGATTACTTAATGAATGAAATGATTTGAAAATTCCTAATTCAAGTTATCTCTGAGAAGAAAAGTAAGCCAGGTTTCCTCATCTCTAAATGTGTACTCATTGGATACTTTCCTATCTAGCCCTCATTCTTGTGGGCTGCAGATTGCAATATAGAGACGGTTAGTCAGCTCTATTTCAATGGCCTGAGACAGCAGACAAATGTTGCTTACCGTTTTCCCAGCGGAATAATACAGGAGAGTATCTCTTTTCATATATAATATATGGATTTAGATTAGATTGGATATACCCTCAATTTTTGTGCCATTGAGGTGAATATATTTTATGTTTTTAAATGCATTCTTAAAAGTAAGTTCATTATAATACACTAAATTTTGATATTTACATATTCTCGTGTCCAAACAAATTGTGCTTCCAGGCTTTTTGGAAAACTCTCCTAATTTTTAACCTGAGTCATAACAGAGACAAAATTCAATTTTAATTTGATATCTTAAATTTAGGTTATCATGTATTCAGATTATTCTATATGCGTCCTTTTGTAATTTCTGAAATGCTGGTTTGAAATTACTATAGCGTCAATATGTCATATTAATTTTCCTCAAGCTTTAAGCAAAAGTAAATTATTACTATTCAGATTATATTTAATATTTAGAAATTCTTTTTTTTTTAACTTTTTATTTTATATCGGGGTATAGCCGATTAACAACATTGTGATAGTTTCAGGTGCACAGCAAAGCGACTCAGCCATACATATACATGTATCCACTAGAAATTCTTTAAGGTCATGATTTAGAATATACAGGTTCTCTGCTGATCATATAGACTATTAGGATTTTGTTTGTTTGTTTGTTTTAGGCAGAAGATTTTCATATATTTTATTTATCATTGGAATAGAAATAATATTTTAATTAAAAAGTTATGCAGTTAACAGTTTATCTGAGTGTTTAGAGATTATACATGCATTAATAATTATAACTATTTATAAAATATGACTATATAATGATATATAATTTAACATTGCTATTAAGGTTTTAGTTTTGGGAGAACATGTCCACATTAACACCAAATTTAGCCTAGTAAACTAAAGCAATATTTTAAAAATTCAAATGAGTACCCCAGTAATGATCCCAAAGCCTTTTTTTAACATATTGACAGATACCCTCTCCTTTTTGTGGACATACTGTGTTTACCTAGATACACATCTTTTTATAGATAACTTTAAATAGCTGTCTTTTGATTATAAGACACAGATCTAGAGGTGCTTGCATATATTTGGGAATAAGCAAAGAGTAAATAAGGACAAAAATTACTTATTTGATGAGAATAGACAGCATACACAGCTTTAAAAAAAAAGTGCTACATCCAGTTTACAGCACCTGAAACTTTCTTTTGTTAGCAACACTGTTTAAAATAACTTTTCCCCAAGGAACTATACCCCAGATACATCACTGCAAATCCTCCAAAGGCACGTAGCTGTTGTTGCCTTTAAACATAGACTTCTTATGAAATGAGTACTTAAAATTAGATGAGTGCTGAGTAAAGGAGAGAGACGGCCACCACTAAGGAAGAATTAATATACATACTTGTATATTAATGTTCAAATGTGCTGCATTTAGGGCGCAACTTCTGTCCGGAGCCTCCTGCAGTAGTAATTGTATCAAGCTGCGCTATTCAGCCTGCTGCTATGACAACTTCCCAAGGGCAAAGGTCACGTCAGCTCCCAGCGTCTGGGTCTCGCTATAATTGCTTTGTCAGGAACCTAAAAGCTGCCTTCTTTTTCTCACTGAACTGTGGAAAGCAATAGTGTTCAAAGAACTAAATGTCGAGACTTCCTTTCCGCAGCCTACACCCTTCCTCCCTATCATATTGTATTTGTGACTTTCCCCATTTGGTGTTAAAACTGTGTTTACCAAGTTGTCAGACAACATTTTAAATTGCAGTATTAATTCCAATGATTCCTGCTCTGTTTGGCCACATAACACCATTTTTGGGCTTGAACATTTCCTATTGTGTTGGCAGGCATCTCATTAAAAGGCTCCTTCCTTCCTTAAAACTGAACTTTTTTGCCATGCTACATCAAGCCACAAATGGATGTTTATTTAATGCTTACCCTTTTCCCAGTACATAACTAGGTATCTTTGGGGCTCAAAGTGATGCAGGCCAAAGCTGTTTTAATCCCACAGAGTGATAAAAATTTATAGAGTCAATATTCCAAAAGATACCTGGAGGCCATTACAATGTTACCTGGGAATATAATCAAGTCCTCAAATATGCTGTGCTGATAGTCATTGCTACACAGAGAAGGAGGAAAGGGACTTAGCTTTGTGGGCTGTGAGTTGATCCAAGGGGTGCTTCTTAAAGCAGGTGCGCTTTGAGATGGGCGTACGAATAAATACAGGAGTGGAACTGGAGCTGCCAGACTGCCTGAGCAAAGGCATACTGCTGGAAGGAGGGTGTGCTTGGAGCATTAAAGATTCTGCTCCACATTCACATATCTCTAAATCCCCCAAATGTCCTTTCTATAGAAAGAAAATAGGAGCAACAATGAGGCACTGCATTTCCTCTTTGTGTAATTTTTAGTCATGAACAAGAGCAGTAATGATGTAGACCTCTCCGAGTTTTGGGAAACAAATTAAATGAGAAAATGTATGTGCATTCAAATTAAGGTGTAAGAGGACACACATACATTAGTATAATTATGTATGATGTGTTTCCCATACATGTCCTGATTCATTTCTCCAATATAGCTGAGATGAATGGTGAAGAACTTGGCATTTAAACCTGAATCCGGGTATTTGAAACGATTTCAACAAATTTTGTTCTTAGAATATGAATGATCAAATACATGGTAGTTCAAGAAGTTCATTTAATGTAAAAAACTGCAGAAAGGATTCTGTATTTTTAGAATGACCTCAAATGAAGGATCTTAAATAAAGAATTAAAGAAGATACATGGATAGCTGAGCAGTTCCCTGGAAAGGAAATTTTCCTCACACTTATGGAGACATTTGAAGCTTGACAGCTTCATTGGACTTCTCAAACTTGCTTCACAGGCAAAAATATATGATAGAAAAATGCAATTGAATAAAATAATGTGGCCTTCTGAGTTCTGCATCTAAAATAGTATTCAAATGCTTGCATGCTATGAATGTATTATGGCCTTAAGATTTGAAATTTATGAAGCATTCTGATTTCCATTACTCAGAACATTACTCTGAAATCTAAAGGGAGCTAAATTCTTTGTATGTATTGGTCTGTTTTCCTTCCTTTTAAAGAGAAATTCTGTTTCTAGTGAAATATGAAAAAGATCACTGAAGAAAGAAAGAAAGAAAGAGAGAGAGGGAGGGAGGGAGGGAGGAAGAAAGGAAGAAAGGAAGGAGGGAAGGAAGGAAGGAAGAAGGGAAGGAGGGAAGGAAGGAAAGGAAATCTAAACTGAAATTGAAATTTTCCAGGCCTGTTTCTTTTATAAAATAAACCTATTGAACTAAGTGGTCTGTGAGGTTCTTGGAAGCTCTAATGGTTTTTGAGTCCAGTATGTCCTACAGTAAACATGATAATTTAAAAATCTGAAAAAGAGGCTTTTTTGAAAAGTTATGTATGTATTAGCAATCCCCAAGTATAGCTACTCTGTATATACGCCCACATATGCAGTTCAAACACGCCACTGCTTCTGAGTTTCCAGACTCTATTTTCCAAACGCCCGAATCGAAGGCTATGATCTTTCTCTAAACTTCTCAGGTGCCCCCACCAGAAAGAAATCATGTAGCAAAAAAAAGAATGAATAGGAGAGATTGGCATATAGTAGAAAGCTTTACTTTAATTGTCATTTATTGATGGAAATTATAATGCCTATGAGATTCAGATAAACTTTCACTTCCATCTATTTTATAACTTAAGTTCACAGTTGCAAGTATGACCTCGTTTTGTACTTTTGCTCTTTGCCCTCTTTCAAGAACTCAGAACCCTGACTTCTGTTAAATCTCACTTATATTTTCATAGAGGATTTGGGAATAGGAGGCTAGTCTCAAACCTCAGAGATGCAAAAAAGTGAAGGTTACTACTGGGTTCTGGGAGTTCCCTGAGGGTCCTTGAATATCAGACCCAGAATGCATTATTATGTTTTCTTAAATAACAGAACTAGCACCAAAACCAAGAAAAATAAGAACACAGAATGTTACCAGAGAAGTGATTTAATGAGAAGTTTGATCTTAATGTAGGAATCTCACTGGACTTTCATCTTAATTGTTTCATTGAAAAGGCTATTTTGATCTTGCTTGTGTTCAAGGCAAAACATTAAAGGGAGCTTAAAAATAAATGTGACTTGGTTTTTGACCTATGTAAGTATCACTTTGCTCTTGATGAATGAGTGCAGGTAAGAGCTCTTAGAAAATAGCTTTGTATAAACTCCTAAAACAGTGAGAGGTAGTTTTCCTTATATTCTTTTAACAGGATGTAAATAAGGACAAATACAGACGGTCCAGTAGACATTGAGAAGGCATTGGATTGTTGAAGCGAGAAAGAAGTAACATTGTTGACCAGGCAAAGAACACTGATAGCATGGGAAAAATGGGGCTTCTTCCTGAGGATGAGAGATAATATGAGAGATTGATCCATTTCAGCAAAGTTAATAGGTAAAGATCAATTTTGCTGCCAAGCCTGTCAGAAAGTCAGGTTCCCCTCACCATTATGAGAAAGAGGTAAATTACCAATAAAGTGAGTTGACCTGCCTCAGGGAGTTTTCTCTAGGACTTTACAAGATCACTTATTCCATCACCTGCTCTGCGGTATCTGCGTCTGTAGCTAAAGCTGATGTCAGCACCACACAATTCTTAGTAAAGATTAATATTAATAACTAAATCCATCTTTAAAGGTTATGATCCGAAGAGTTATGGCATGAAGTGAAGATGCATTGAGATTTTAGGAATATTTCCACTACAAATGAAAGTAAAATCATTTGTAAGGCTAACCCACAGCTATCTAGAAAACCTAGCTCTGCAGAAACCATGCTTTCCCAAAGTGCTAAGTAACTGAAGAACAACGTGTATTACTTGAGGCCACTGGGCTTGTGGTATTTACCACCTGAGTCATGTTAAACATCATAAATCTCTTTAGGAAGCATAGCCCAATTTGTCAAGCTATCATATTATCTAATTTCATAATAAACTTGTGACTGTGGCTAAATTTCCCCAATACACATAAAATTATTGTTTCAGAGTAACTAGTGGGTTTTAAACTGGCTAGATTAAAAAGACAGGACAAGGAATGGACAGATCATGAGAAATAAATTATAAAAATGAATATATCTGGCATAAAACAAATAAGTCAGACTCTTTGTCTGCTAAGCCTAAAATAACTGGTTTTAAAAGAAATTAACAAAAATGCAGTCTTCATGGAGAACCCAGTAAACCATACGTTCCCTTGACTTTGGCACTAAAAAGTGTATTAACATATTATGATGAATTTCTCTCTCTGAATTCAAACCACCTACTCATATCCTGACATTGATCCACTTGAAATTAATAACATCCTAAGCCAAAGATTCACCTAAAGTTAAAGAAAGAATCATTTCTATACAAATGTGGGAGAATTCTCAATGAAGCGAGAAAACCAAATAGTAAAGCAAAATGAGTAACAGAAAGACAAAAAATAAAATCAGAAATTGAGGCTGTTCCCAGTTTCCCCCCCTTCAAAACCCCATAGATGTATCCAAAAGAAAGTTTCTTAGATTCAGATTCTCCATCCATAGAAAAGGGAAACCATGTGATCTACATGCTTCATAGTACTATTGAGAGACCAAGAGAATCATGCACTGTACATTACTACTCAGATATACACTGACATATCATTACATAAGGAAAATACATACACTAAGGAAAAATTTTATACAGAAGTAACCTTACTCTCAATTTAAGAAAAAAAAAGATAAAAAGTCACTGTTTGAGGAAAACCATATGTCAGTTTTTTGAGAGATCATAAAAAGAGAAAAACATGAAAAATATTTACAATAGAAAGAATAATAATCTATATATACAGTTATATAAGTTGAAACTATGGGAGAAAATGAAACTTTGATTCCTCATTAGCTGAGTTAACACTGCAGCATGGAAGAGTAGGTATTCCGAAATCACTCATTTGTAACTTCAAAATACCTTATAGCAGATTAATCTTCTTAATTACTTTTCGGCATTAGCTCAAATTTAACTACTGTTACAATTAAATAGCAAATCTGAAATGTAGGTGGTAGAGAAAGGAATTCTTGCTGAATTGGGACCTCACCTTTGCCCCACTACATCTACGTTTTGTTGTCCCTAGGGTTCTGAAGCTTCCTAAAAATTGGAGATGTCACGCTCCTTCCCACTTTTCTCTGGCATGTACTTAAAGTCCAAATAACTTAACAGAGCATATAAAATGCCCACAATCTAATTTAAACCCTCATGTCCAATCCCCTCTCCTTTTATTTCTTCTCAAGATTCTCAAGTTTCACTCACAGAGATGACTGTTTTTGATACTCAGGACACTTTCATGTTTCAAAAGGCTCCATGTGTCTGGACTATCATCTGCTAGCTCTCATAATCTCCTTCATTTCTCATGGTCTGGCTCAAATAGTGCCTCCTCTGGGAAGCCCTCCTGGGTTTCCCAGGCAGAATTAGAAGAACTCTCCTCTGGCTTTCACAACAATCTGATCACACCCTTATAATTTCATTTACCATACTAATTTCACTTGTCTTTAACAGAATGTGAGTTTCTAGAGGAAAGATGTTATGTTTCATCCCTCTGCAAAGAAAGAATAAAAACACCTGCTCAGTAGCAAGTGATTTTAAGTAAATCTAGTATCTGGTAAATCCTCAGTAAAGGTTCTCAATCCTTGTTTTGTAGCCTCTGTACCAAGCAAAATATCTTCCATATAATGATTATTTGCTAAATAAACTACTTTAGGACTACTTAGAGCTAATTTTCTCCTATTAACCATATCCCTTGCTGATACAGATACATGAGATATTTAAGGAACTCCCTGGAGCAGTTCAAACACATTGGAAAAATAAGAATTTTAAACTTTTGCCATTAAAAAGTTATCTTGCAAGACCTCAAGTTGGAAATAATATATATTTGAAGTCCAGCCACATTATTAAGTTAATGCTGAAAGAATACAGATTTGTAAAGCAATTATCTTGCTCACAAAATACCAACAGAATACAGGTCAAATATTCTTCCCTACAGAGCAAATAAATATTCCAGTAAAACTTTGGTACGCGGACCTCTCACCGTTGTGGCCTCTCCCGTTGCGGAGCACGGGCTCCGGACGCGCAGGCTCAGCGGCCATGGCTCACGGGCCCAGCCGCTCCGCGGCATGTGGGATCTTCCCGGACCGGGGTACGAACCCGTGTCCCCTGCATCGGCAGGCGGACTCTCAACCACTGCGCCACCAGGGAAGCCCTCCATTAAAACTATTTAACTGTGTTTCTCAAATATTATATAATGTGCACAATGAACTAAAAATTTTAAATTAGAATAGTAAATATTTATTGTAGTTATCCATAAGTGATATTTTATGTATCTGTAAAACATTTTGATATATATATTTACTTTTCCTTAGTTTTTATGTTTATAAAGTTTCTATGTTTACAAAAATATAATGGAAATATATAATATTTCCCTATTTTTATTATTTAAAAATGTGATTATAACCATTCTGAGAGTCTGTTCTGGTATTATATAGGTATGATGGTTGGTTTGCAGTAGTGAGGATGTATTCAAGTCTCTCTGGATTGCTTTACTAATTTGTCCACCCCTCGGTGCACATGAATTTAAGGTCATGGTTCAATATCCACTTGTTAGCTATTTCCCAGATGGAAAAAACCTCTCTTCCTGTGGAATATGATTACTTACTAACACTGCCAGGCATTTTAGAGACCAAGTGAATGAATAGATGGTTCAGTGTACACCTGGTCACACCCTTCCAATGGTGAGTGTGCAAACAGCATATTTATGAATGATTGAAACTGATGAAAACATGCATTTTTGAAGATTATTGAGCCTTGTCTTTTTGTGGCATTATATTTGTAGCAAACTGTTGGATGTTGTGGTGTCCCTATTGTAAATGTTAAGCATGGTAATTTAATTGATGGTGACTTCCAAATTGGAAAAGGATGTAACTGTAATCTCAGGAGATATTGAAAATAGCTGATGAATACAAAATGGAATTATACTTTAGAAATACAACTGGAATTAGTAATCATATGTGGCTTAGTTTTTTGACTGGGGGCAGAATTGCTATAGCCATTGACACTTAATTGCTTCCTTCTTGCAAAGAAATAAAATTAAACCAAAGGGCCTGGTTAAGTTATTTTTATCTTATAGCATCCAATTTTTACTTTTAGGCTCTGGCGAATTTAAAAACAAAAAAGTAAACAGAAGGTAGAAAAAAGGATGGAGAATTCATTTGACATAATGGGTGCAAATCTATGGAAAATTGTGGGTTTCGAACCTCAAGCCCAGTCTCTTCAAAATGGGAGGAGCTGAGTTATGAATTCATTATCAAGGAATAGATCTGAGAATGTACTATTCTCATTCCTGTATTGAAATCCTAGACTAGTTGTCCATAGCAGTGCTTCTCAGAAACAGCATTACCACTTCTAGGGGACATCTGGAAAATATATAGCAGGTGAAATAGGCATGAAGTGGGAGGACTAGCTTACGGAAAGCTCAGACATTCTCCAGGCAGTACCAATCAACTAAGAACTGTCCCTGTTCCCATGTGAATTTTAAAAAGTCATGCTGGATATTTTTGTAGGTGAAAGCCTGAATAGGGTTTCCTGAGCCTAAAGTTTAATTTCATTTTAGGTATAAAAACAAAGTTTTTGTGCATGTTTTAAAATATATGTTGAATTGTCTCAGGAATACACTACCTTGTAAATCGAGGGACTATTGTGCTGTTTTGTTTGGAACTGTACCACTAGTTTTTCACAGTTTGTAAAGTTCATGTCACTGAATTCCGTGAGCCACAATACACCGGTATCAGAGGACAGTTGTAGCTGTGGCTTCTTCATTGATTTGAGGGACAGGCAGAAGCAGCTGATGACTTTATTGTATCTTCTAGTGATGTGGAATCCCCATATTTCCACACCAAAATACATGTTATTTGATTATATGTTACTTTTAAAATAAATAATGTATTATTTATATTAAAATCAAGACATTATCCATACATATTTAAATTGTGAGCATAATTTATATTAACTATAAATTGCATTTCAGGATCTAAAAGTGGGGCATTTCGAGGTGTTTCCTGTAAAACAGACATGCTATGTTTTTTTTTTTTTTTTTTTTTTTGCGGTACGTGGGCCTCTCACTGTTGTGGCCTCTCCGGTTGCAGAGCACAGGCTCCGGACGCGCAGGCTCAGCGGCCATGGCTCACAGGCCTAGCCGCTCCGCGGCATGTGGGATCTTCCCGGACTGGGGTACGAACCCGTGTCCCCTGCATTGGCAGGCAGACTCCCAACCACTGCGCCACCAGGGAAGCCCGACATGCTATGTTTGAAAGGTTTAGGAACCACTGGTTAAGAATCAAAGATTCTTAGAAGTTAAAAAAAGTTTTTAATAGGCATATGTTTCTAAAACAAGCAGAAACGCTTATTTTTATAGGAATAAGGTAGAAATTAAGAGCATGGACCTTATATATATCAAGAGCTTAAAAAGTCTTGCTGGTTTTTGACCCAGGTCTCATAATTTATTCTAAAAAAATAACTGGCAAGGTATCCTTTTCACAGGCAAATTATGGTAGGAAAAACAAAATCAACATTTAATAGTTTGGAAAATACTACATGATGGAGTATTAAGGGGCTTCTAAAAGTAACTGATAAACTTACATAGTGATACCATAAATATTCACAACATTAAGCTAAATGGAAGGATACAATGTGATACTGTTTTGCTTTTTAAAACAGGACGTTTTGCATAGATAGAGTAGTAGAAAGAATTATATTATAAAACTGAATAATGGAATTACTAGTCAATTATATTTCTTCTTTATACATTACTCTATTTCCTAAATTATCAAAAATAAGCCTGCATGTCTGAAAGTATTTTTTTTTAAATGTTACTATAAGCATGGTTTTGAAAAGCACAAGGATTGGATCCAAGTGGGGATCCATCCTGAGCAGCTCTGCGCTAAGAGCTCTGAGCCTCAATGTCTCCACTTCATGAAAAGTGATGACAGTTACATAAAATAGGCTTGCAACCCACCTCAAACAGTGCTTCATCCATACACGTTCCTGCTGTTCTGTTGTTATTAATATTATAACTAATGAAGAAAATAAGGCCTATTACAGTTAGATGACTTGTGAAGTATATTCTATTTCAATTGTTTAAAATTACATGTGTTACAGAGGAATTACAATATATTCAAGGAACTACTCTAGGTGGTACTTTGTTTCTCTTATATTTTTTCTCCTTTGGATGAGAGGGCCGTGCTGAAACACATGTTAGAACACTCAAAGATAGAGTTTTCTTTCTCCAAAATATTGTATATAAGAAAGACAATGCTAGAAGTAGAATGAAAGCCAAGGATGACTGAGAGTAGGGGTATGGCAGTGTGGGCTGGAAGGCCACAGAAATAGGTTTCAAACCCTATCTCAGTTACTATCACAATGTTTACATTTAAGCATAAAATCCTACTGAAAAATATTTCTTTCAATTATGCATTTGTGAAATTTTATAAACGTTACCAAAAGTACATGCAAATACAGAAGGAAACATGAAAGGAGAGCTGCCTGACTCAAAAACAGCTTGACCGTGGTGTTTTCGGTAGTCTTCAAATACATCCATGACAAAATGAAATGCCTGTATTAAAACTGCCAATGGGCTTATGTGGCTATATTTTCAACCTTGATACCTACCATTATGTTTCTTTTAATAACATGCCCGCTCATTAGCAACCTAACAGAACAAAGGAAAAATCAGGAAGAGGTACAGGACACAGTGAATTCACCAGTACTATAGAAAACAGAGTAGCAGGAACTGTGGGCTTACTACATACTTTTGGTCTTGGGCCGATGGTTTTCTGTTGGTTTACTAAAAGCGATTTTCTTCTTTAACTCAGCGATGCATCAGTTTTCAGTATTTTTTCCCCTGCTTTCTCACCTTTTATTATGTCACAAGCAACTAACATGCCAGTTCCCCTATGGTGTTCTTTTCAGTAGAGTCAAAGGTGTCACATCAAGGCCTACCATTGATTTTCCATCTGTCCCAGTCACCGCAAAAACTGTCACCCAGCACACTCGTGCTGCATTGTTCTTCATGAGGGCTGGATCTGCTGAGGAAGCCCTTGACCATTGGTTTTACGTGATCCCTTCTATAAAACTAAAAGCTAATTTAACTGGAAGAACTTAAATAGAGAAAAGAAGCCAAAGGAACCCTCACATTAATCAGAAATTTCAACAAGGCTTGGAATAGAATATACGTCATTCCTCAAAAAGAGCAAGTACAAGGCAATGGGGGACAAATGACCAGCAAGTGGATGTTTCTAATCTTTCTCACTTTCTGCCTCTGTCTCTCTGGTGAGATGAACTGTAGCCAAAATCACTGAGATAGATTTGTTTTTAAGTAAATAGTAGTGAAATAATATCTAAATAACAAAGATAAAGACAATTTGAGCTATGTCATAGCAATATAAATGTGAAGTCTGACTCTGCCCATCTTTTTGAATTGCCAAAATGAAAAAGGATTTTCTGGGTAACATAAAAATTCCAGATTTTCATGTTAAAAGAAAAGAAATGCTGGGACTTCCCTGGTGGTACAGTGGTTGAGAATCCACCTTCAAATGCAGGGGACATGGGTTCGAGCCCTGGTCCTGGAAGATCCCACATGCCGTGGAGCAACTCAGCCCATGCACCACAACTAATGAGCCTGCGCTCTAGAGCCCGTGAGCCACAACTACGGAAGCCCGTGAGCCACAACTACGGAAGCTCGTATACCTAGATCCCATGCTCCCCAATAATGAGAAGCCCGTGCACCGCAACAGAGAGTAGCCGCCGTTCTCTGCAACTAGAGAAAGCCCACGAGCAGCAACAAAGACCCAAAGCAGCCAAAAATAAATAAATAAATAAATGTATTAAAAAAAGAAAAGAAAAGAAATGCTGAGTATATTCTATAATTCATTGGGGATTGACCTCAGCCCTGAGTCATCTGATTCCTAATGAGGCAGTAGGCTCCTGCCCTTGCCTACTTGCTTCAGGGCTGAGGCTGCCTCCTTTAGACCCTGGGGCAAGGTGGACATATGAAATAAAGTATTTAACACATCCATAGTGCCTTTCATGTCCATAGCTTTATAAAGCCCAATTAATTTATCAAGTTTCATAAACTCTGAAGGACACATATAATTACAGCCCTACATATGGCTAACCAGGGGCAGCAAGTAGTCATGTGTGCAGCTGAACAGAATTTAGATTTTAACTGTCTCATTTCTGAACTTTCATGCACCAACAGAAAGGCAGGGACACAATGAAGAATCTTTGAGTCACTGGAAAATTCTAAGAATTGTGAGTTGCCTAGAATGTGCCTAGAAAAGGATGATACCATTGCCAACACCAAAAAGAACTCTGGTTGCCTCTACTTAGGCAAAGAGTGTTTAGATCCAGTTAGGGGAGTTCCTGCTCCCACATCTCCAAGCTTTGATGAAAGTGTAAAATCCAATTGGTAGAAGCCTTTGTGCTGCGTGCCAAGTGAAGTCTATATAATTCACAGTAAGAAGAAATAACTATACATTTGTATCCTCCATTTTACAGATTAGGTCAACAGTGGTTAAGTGATTAGACCAAATATTGTGGACGACCAGCTTTGGGGAACTTGTAGAAGGAGACAGCAGGCAGTACATAACATGAATCAGTCATTTAATTTTCATGACAACTGTACATATGATTGACTCTATGATTCAGGGATATTCTAGAGTGTAGACTGGATGAGCTATGTAGCGAACTGACAACTAGGAGATTCCTTTCAATCCCAGAATTCTACTGTTCTGATCTCTAGAATAATGATCTTTTCTCAAGTGGACTTAGTCTGAATTCAAAACTCCTAAATCTGAGATGGTACTATTAATGCTTCTTTATAGTCTTACTGATACCAATGCAATGACAGAAAAGCTAGAACATCAATTAAAATAACTTTTTCTAGGCTGAATTTTCTTGATGCTTACCACATGCCAGGCAAATTGCTAAGTACCTAACATAAATCTATCATTCAGGGTTCTCACACACCCCTATAAGATTAGTACTGTTATTATTGTTATTTTACATATGAGAACACTAGGCACAGAGAATTGGAATAATTTCCTGAAGGTCACACAGTTAGTAAGGGTAGAGCTGAGAATCAAAATCAGTTGTATTTAACTCCAGAATATGCAGTCTTAATCACTATGCTAAATATGGTATTATATATTGGCCTGTAACTTATTTTAAGCAAGATAAATTTTAGAGATATAATAATGACAAAAGTCTCGGGCTTCCCTGGTGGCACAGTGGTTAAGAACCCTCCTGCCAATGCAGGGGACACAGGTTCGATCCCTGGTCCGGGAAGATCCCACATGCCGCGGAGCAACTAAGCCCATGCCACAATTCTGAAGCCCAGGCACCTAGAGCCCGTGCTCCGCAACAAGAGAAGCCACCGCAATGAGAAGTCCGCACACCGCAAGAGTACATCTACATCACATGGATACACAGCCTTAGAAAAGAGATGTAGAAAGATGATACTTAATGGTTATACAGTAAATGATTTGTTAATGTGAAGGTAAGCCCAGGACATAGATGTTCCTGCTTTTATACCCCCATTTTATGGCTTTCTGGTCTTCAAGATTATGTTGTGTTTTCCCCATACCTAGCATAATCTATTGATATTTGGCAATGGACCAGAGGAAATTAAAGAGAGGTCCATTTTCATTCAAAAAGACCATAATCAGGTCACTATTATAAACAATCAGGTAAACTTACAAAACTACTATAAATGATCATTTAGAGCCTCTTATTTAAATAAGTCATTAGCCTTCACATTGGATACTAAACAGAATTTTAACTCATTAATTTTACAATTGTCCATTTTTCATCACAGGAAATTTTTGTCATTGCATCTCTACTGATCTCATGGACACGCCTTTTTCAAGTTTAAATTCATATCACAAAGACAGAAAAACGATATCTCTGTGGACTTTAAATCCATTCCAGAGATTCTGCTCTTCTCCATAAATCAGATTAACTTAACCATATTTGCTATAGCTGGTGGTCACCAGACCCCAAGACTCCTCAGTACCTGTTGTCTATCCAGACGCATCCTCTTGGCGGCATTTCTACTCTCACTCTCACAGGCTGAAGCCAAGATACTCTCTGCAACTGCTGAAGTAAGGTGGGAAGGAATAGGTCGAGACTAAAAAAAAAGAGAGAAAAAAACATGAAAAAATTATTAACAGTATCATTAACAGTCCAATGCTATACTCAGATCTCATAGGATGTGCAGGAGTATCCATGTATTTCAACTCAACTGATTTCAATAGAAAGAGGAAATGGAAATTGCAAAGATGAATAATGAAAGCTAGTTAGAGGTTAAAGCTAGAGTTGCTACAGATCCATCATCCATTCCCACAGCTCCTTTGTCACAAGTGTTTAGTCTAGGCCATTAAGCTGGAGTTTGAACAGGCAGTGGTAAAATTGCTGACTGGGTTTTGCAAGTAAAACAAGTCCTTTAATTCTCTTATAACATATGACAATGCACAACAAAACAAAACAAAAACAAGTGACAGGGCCGAAACAGTTGGAAAAACTGACAGACACTCAGACCATGTCAAACAATCTTAATGTGAAATATTATGACTATTTACAGTCTGAGTTGTGACACAATTGATGTGATTAAAATTCTTATAAAAAACACCTTACTTTAGCTTAAAAACAAACTAAAACTTCAGTCCTAGAACAATTTTGCTATAACAAAAATTCAGTGTTCTAGATGTGAGATGTGCATGTGTGCCTACATGCTTTGTTTTATTTATAAAATATGTGTCAATATTATCAGTGTAAGAGGTACATGTTGGATATCCATCTTCTGTGTAGCCCATGTAGAAACTCATTAACCCCCTGACTAAGCTCCTAATTAAGTACAAATTGTTTGTGATTCTCCATATCATTTGTGATAATCAGAAAAGTTTTCCATTCTTTGCCATAATTACATGAAAAATTATCTAACTGAAAGATGAAGTACTTAATGATACCAGACAGTTTTTTAAAAAATGATGAGAAGCAAATGATAGATAAGTAACGTAAAAATTAAACGAGATGAGATAGCAAAATAGGAAATGACAAAATAAGCATCTTTTAGCAACCTAGCATATTATAATGGTATGCCAGCTTAGGGTTTTCAAAGCCTGAGTCCAAAATATGTATGGCTGCCATACATGTTTCTTAGAGGCCTCCCAACTCTTAGAGATGTTTTAATTAATGTTTGTAAATGACTGTGAGCATGCCTTTATTGTACTTGATTCATTTTGCTAACTCTGGCACGTATGATGTGCATTAGCACGCTGAACCATAGCATTTCTATCTCAAACAGTATTCTAGAACAACTAAATTCAGACCACAGTGTTTTAATAGCTACTCTTCAGTAGAATTTGTTCAGTGCAGAAAGAGACCAAGCTTTGACTTTATTTGAACTAGGAAGCAATTTCTGCTGCTGCCTCACCTGACTCCCCCATGTTTCCACCTCCAAAGTAGCCTCTGTAGGCAAAAGGTAGGAAGGGTATAGGGTGCAGTCTCCACCTGCTAACCCTGTGAGATGATGGAAATGATAGGTAGACAACTTTGACAATAAAGCATTAGGACATTTGGAATGTCGTTTTTGCAAAAGGAAGAAAAGAAAGAGGCCCCCTGAGGTAGCAGGAAGAATAGTTTTGAGAAGGAAATTACAAAGTCAGGACTGTGTGTTGGGAACAGAGAGGGTCAAATGAAGTAAACATTAAAAAATATTTAAATTGTCATAAAGGTGTATATATCATTTCAAAATGCATATTGCTTCATTTCATTCTGTACTTCATTGAATATGGATAAGGTAGTCTAGCTCAGAACTGAAACTATACTAAGCTACAAAAATCAGTGTTTCATTAAAAGATGGCCATAACATGGCTCAAAATTATACTCTAAACCCCATGGGAATTGGCTACACAATGTTGTTCATCTCAACTGAATTATGTTTTGAGGCAACAGTGTTATAGGAAAAATGGGAATAAGAACATTCCATTATAAAAAAATCATTTATTTCATTGTAGCTAGCATTGTTCAAATAGAAGTGAGAGTTCACACCTTTATAAACTACATCTTTAGATACTTCATCTAGTTCTAGGGATTGAATTAACAGAAGCTAACTAAAATATCAGCAGTCTCTATTTTCCTGATCCAATCATTGCCAGGCACATGAAATTCAGAGACCTGTTTCTGTTCTTCATTCCTTTTATTTTTTCTCTTTACCTGGTACCTCTATTCAAAATTAGGAATATGTAAGGCTATGGAGCTTCCTTAAGCTGACTAAATTGTAGTAATAAACACATACATTCCTTGAACACCTAATAGTTTGTTGAACAGAGAGAATACAAGGTAAAATACCTCTTTAATTAAAATGATCTGGTAGCATTTCCTTTCAAATTCTTTTTTAATATTTAAAAACAAAATGGGAAATGACTTTTACTAGAACAGTATAAGTTACTGTGTGTAATAATTTATATACTTTCCTTTTTGGAGAAAATGACACAGTTGGGTTTTTACCAAGTATATTTAATTGGTCTTCTCAGAAAATAGAATAATTTCCCAGCTGAGTGGAACTAGATATTTTTTAAGGTCACTGGATAACCTCATTATTTCAAGATTTTGGGAAAAAAGTCAACTTCAAGATAAAGCAATCATGTACTCTTTCCTATTAAGTGAAAAAAATCAGTAGAAGCAAAGATACGTGATTAAACATGGCCAGAAGTTAAACAATATAATTTTGAAAATAGAGTTGTTCTGAGTTTACTGTAGAATCATAATCCGATAACTGTAAATGGTCATATAAATCATTCAGTACAGTTTCTTCCTTAAAGTTTGAAGAAACTTTTTTGCCTAAGGACAAATTTAGCTAGAAGTAGAAGCCAGGTTTCATGTCTCCCAATTCTCAACTCTTCCACTCTCCTAAATTCTGTGGTATACTTAGTACTTTTACAAAATTTATTATTAATAACATAAAATATTTTAGGAAAGATCCTTATATATAAAATGTTGGCTCAACCAAAAATAAGCAGACCAAAGTTATTCCTTTACATGTCTGTATTACAATTATACCTGACTCAAGCTCATTGGAGAGAAGGGCAGAATAAATGAATAAAATCTATATTACAGTTTAATAGGTACATATGTGTTTTTCAAGGAATTTACAATATCCTAAACACATGATAAAGTACGTACCTCCAAGGAGAAAACCAGTACTATTCATTCTAAATTAATCTAAAGATAAATATTAATAATACCTAACTCATATTGAGTGCTTAGATGTGGAAGCATTAATACAAAAATCTGTGATTCATTATCTAATTTCTTCCAAACAACCCTTGAGAAAAAGTACTTTTATCACCCATTTTAAAGAAACCCAAATTAAAGTCCTATATAACTTGCCCAAGATCACACAGCTATGATGTGGAAACACCTGAATTCATCTTTAAGTCTGATGATAAACTGGGACTAATAATCCCTAGTAAAGTTTATTGTCGTTTTACAATGAAGGCCTCAGTGAGTTTAAAGAAAGCTGGAGCTCTTAAACACTACACATTCCTCCGGAGGAGTCCATGTACAGCTAACTCCATTATGCATTGAAATGAAGACTATATTAGGGTCTTCCTAAAATACTTCTCTTAAAGTCATCAAAATCCTCCTAAAACAGCTTCCTATTAATTCTTTAGAACTCTTCTTCATTAATGGCATGATAAAATGGAACTTATCTAAATTCCATCACGTGTTCTAAACTGATGCAATCTAAATTCACAAGATTTTCACGTTGGAGCAACCAGAAGTGCCAAGAAATTACTGTACATGACACATAATAAAGCTTAGTTTCATGCCCAGAACGAGAATCAGGAGCCAGGCAGAGAAGTTCTTTCTCTCCTGTGAGGCAATCCTGGTCAAAATCCCCTTGGTTCTAATACTGATGAGCCAGTAATAAATGCCGATGCTCGTCAATACACACAGAGCTCAGTTATGCTCTGCCCGGTTATATGATACGAAATATGAAAGTCTTTGGCTTATTTTTCCTCCATGGTGTGGCTATTATCTATTTCACAACTCAAAAGTACTTAGACCAAGAGAGTGAGAAGGAGATTCATCAGTTTTGCTCCTTATAAAAGCAGTGTTGTCATAGAGAAATTTAAAACTATTATTTATGAGTTCTCAGAACGACATTCATGGGGACTCCCCTTTCCTTCGTGACATTTACTGGTGGAAAGCGTATTCTAAAATCATCTCTTTAGTGTTTTCCTGTCAGTGTGTTAAGGGCTGTAGTCATGGGTTCCACCAGGGATAAATGCTGAAGATTCCTTGTTACACCGGTAAGAGTGGCCATAAAACACAAAAGCTTCCACTGTAATAACTTGAAATAATATTTCACCAAAATGCAAAGAGTTCAATAGATAATTTATGGAAAACAACACTGCTCCTTCCAGTTGAATACAGCTCAGTAAATCTACTATTTAGTATATATCTTAGATATTTAAAAATAATTATTCAAAGATGTATACAATCACATATTCTACATGATCTATACCTAGATTGAGATTTGTTACCTATTTCTTTCCTGGATATGAGATAATGCTAACTAGCCTTCACTAATTATCTCTTCATAATTAACTGTCATACTCAACTGGGACAAGCTGATCTTTCCCCAGCACTGTTCTTATTGTAATAATTATCTATGCCCAAATCAACGGTGGTCGTTTCATTAAACAGATGGCTAAATAGTCACATGGGGTTTTGGAGTTTAAAAAGTCACATTTTAATTGGGGACTTAAGATATGATTGCTGTTGGCACAGTGTAAATGTGTCTTTCCTTATATAGGCATGTAAAACCTACTACCACACCAACAAACTATTCCATTTTTTGGTCTTAAAACTGAACAGTGTTAGAGTCCTCTGAACTTCTGCTGTACGCTTAGGATGCTGTACGTTTTTTTGTTTTTGTTTTTTTTTGCAATTATAAAAAGTAAAAAGAAATCAAGAATATAAGCTCTGTTCATGGGTTACTGTGGCGATGCTCTCGACTCCAGTGTTCAAGCACAGCTTAATCAAGTATTAGACAAGCCAGATTGGGAGCAACGGTGACATCAACCTGAGATTTTAAGTAGAATGAGCTTTTTTAAAATAATTAAAGCAAATAATTCGGTAGTCAGAATTTAGGTAGAGTTTTAAGTTAAGATGATTTCTGCTAAACTTGTTACTTTATAAAATACATAATTTGAAAATTCTGCAGCTTGGATGATATCCTGTCACCCCAAAATGGTATACCCATGCCTGAACACATAACTGTTACAGTGTAAAAAGAAGCAGCTCCTAAGGGTTCCCTTTTTCCGACCAGGTAGCTTCATTTGCCAACATCAGTGGACTAAAGTAACAATTTAGCAACTAAGTCAGACAGACCTGGATATTATTATGCAATCAGTTCCTTGCAATTTGCCTGACTACTTTGGCTATATAATCTCTCTGAGCCTCACTCATTCTGCCGAGTATCATTATTTATATTTTTATAAATGACAAAACTGAGGTTCAGTCAATAAGCTATGAATAGGAAAAATAATCTCTATATCAGGGGGCAGTTGTTAGAATTCCATGAAGTAAGGTACATAAAGTCACTGATATCTTTACTAGTTTATCCAACAAATATACTTAATGGGCACTTTCTATATGTCAGGAACTGTGCCAAGTCCAAAAATACGGAGATAAACAAAATCAATACTGTCTCTGTTATCATAGTTTACTTTGCAAGTTAGTACAATGCCTAGTACATAGGGTATAATATACACGGAACAAAAAGTGTTTATTATAGACTCACAACCTTTTATCAGCAATTCTAAGATCCTAATATTGTATGAGCTGAAATATTTCAAAAACTTAGGGTAAACTCAGTTGGCAGAAGAAACTGATATGAGAATATTTAGAAACTTTCTTTTTTCTGCTTTCTGTGAATATTCCTAGGTTTTGTGGCAGAAAGACTAATATATTTGTGCATGGGATGTTTTTCCAGACCCCAATGTGAGTGTTATGCAGGAAACAGAATATGTACTTTATCAGGTCCCCCAAATCAGAAAAGTTCTGAATTCTGGACCATTGATGATCCAAGATCTTAGATAAGCATGGTGGATGCAGACTAAAATAGCAGCTCAGCTGCCTTGACCCCATCCTAAAAGGTTTGGGTGGATGTGATAAGCAAAGTCCCTTACTGACCTAACTGGCCACGTGACTTAGTCCTGGCCAATCACGGGAGCCCATCCCTTTGTTCCCAGTGAGTGATCCAAGAAATGGACATATGATCCAAATAGGGCCAATCCAAGTCCTTTCATGGAAATGGGGACCTGGAGCTGGAAGATTGCTCTTGGATTGGGAGTTTTAAGAAAAGAAGCTTAGAGCTGCTGATGGCAACACTTCCCAACAGGTAGCAAGACTGAGAGTTAAACCAATACACAGAGAAGCATTGGGAGAGTGGCCCAGCTATGTGAGAATCCTTGGACTTTCCAGTTTTCTTGAGAAAAATATCTTGACTAATTTAAAAGGAGTTTAAAAACAAAGATGATAATTAACCCCTATCTAGGATGTGATTATAAGTATTTCATTATGAATTAATAGTCTATGCTTTGGCCTTAATTTTAGAACATTATTGACCTTTAATAATGATCTTTCACAAACACATGGGGAATTGTTAAGTTTTATAGTTGATGTTAAAGCCCAATTTAGCTCATGTCATCTGACATATACATCTGATCAAGATGAGATAAACTAAATTTTCAACTAAAATGACATGTTTTCATTTTAACTGACAACTTATTCAAGTCTCCACTAGGAAACATCTTTTAATTCTGAAAATAAGTGATTACATTTACTTATGATTATTTTGGACCATGACATCTTTTCTTTTAATAGTTTACTTATGAAACGTAAAACTATATACAAATTCTATTCATACAATTAATATTCACACTAATTACCAAATAGAGAAAAATATTTTAAAAATAGTGTTTCAAGAGAGTTAAAATTAAACGTTATATGACGCCTTCTTTAGGAAAAAAAAACTCCCTAAGATTTAAAATACATTAGGCTAGATTTTCAGTTATCAGTAGCTTTTAAAATTGAAATGCCAATTGCAGGATACTGTGAAAGAGCACACAATAAACACTAGCTTATCTCCCCACTAATTTTACTACAAAGTAACACATTAGTATGAATGTCCACTCATTCACTCATCCTTCATTCAACAATTTTAATTCCATTGAATTGAACACGGACTGAGCAGATTTCACGAGCAACTAATTGTACTGTATAAGACATAGTGGATGATACAGAAATGAACAAGTTAAGAAGCAGAGTAGTCAAGGAACGTAACTTCTTATTAGGGAGCTAAGGCCCATAAATAAATAACAGTAATATAAGACAGGATAAAATAAAACTACAGAAGTACCACAAAGTACAATTTGCACATGGAAGAAAGAGAGATTTAAGGCTGCTGTTAGCTAGAAGTGACGATTAAATAGATAAAGGCGTATTGGATTTAGTCCTCCAAGGAGTTCAACAGATTGAGACAGCAAGGGTTTCCCAGTAAAGGGAGCAGTGGAATGCAATTTCAGATTCGACTGCATTTTATCCTGTTCCTCAGAGACCAGGTACCATGCTATGCAGAAGTTTTTATATTCGTTATTTCAAGTGTTGTTGGTTTTCATGTAGAAGTGCTATTTGTTTCCATTTTTCCCATGAGGAATCTGAACTACAAGAGATACAAGGTCCACAAGTAACAGCTGATAAAACATGGCTAAGAACCAAGATCCACTGACTAAAATCAGGGAGCTTTTCTTCAGATTTGCTCACCAATGCTGCTAATTTTCCAGTGTCTCCTTCTGGGTTGTTTCCTTTTTCTTAGAGTACATTTTAGTTCTTCCCAGAAACAGCTTGTCAGTGGTAATTTCAGTAGTTGTCTGAAGTATTTTTCTTCCTCACTCTGGAGGTAGAGTTTAGCTAGGCATTGATTTGTAGACTAAAAGTAGTTTCTCTAAAAAATTTTGAAGACTTTTTTCTCAGTATTTTGAAGATTGTCTTCCGACATCTATTTTGAGGACAAGTATTATGTTCAGTCTACTTTCCTGTTTTAGATAATTTCTTGTTTCTTCCTGGTGACATTTAAGAATTTCTTGGGTCTGCTGCAGTTTTGCCTTGATGTACATAGGTGTGACTTTGTTTTTATTTGTGCTGCTCAGGGATGGTCTGTTTCTCTGTTCTTAGTATTCATGGTCTAGTCAATTCTGAAAAATTCTTCCTCCTTTTTTGCTTGAATATTGTCCTCATTCTCTCTAATTCCTCCTTTGGAATGCCTATTAGATCTATATCACTCTAGTCCCCAAGTTAACTTCTTTATCAAATTCCACTTCTCTTTTTTCTGTCTGTGAGTAATTTCCACAGTTCCAATGTATCAATTTTCTCTTTGGTTGAATCATCTTATCTGCTATTTAACCCATCTAGTAAGGTTTTAGTTTCAATGTTTATAATGCCTGTCATTTCATTTTTTGAAGTTGTAATTTGATGCTTCCAATTCCCCTTTAATGGAAGAGTAGTCCTTTCCAGGGTCCCAGCTTTTTATACAGTTCTCAGTTCATGTTCCTGCCTAGTCACAAACCCAAATCCCCATCTCCTGAACTTGAATTGGCATTCAAATCCCAGCCCTGATCTGTTTGGGCTTAAATTCACTTTTTCTATCTTCCTACTCTGTTACCCTATCAAATTAAGGGCTTACAACTCTGGCTATGAGTTTGCTATTTATTTCAAGGCCTGGGAATTTCCTTTTCTTTCTTTTGAGCTCATATAGGCATTTAAAAATTGTTATATTTTACTCAGGGTTTGTATGTATTTGTAGAGGGAAGGTGAGTGGGGTGTGTGAGGGGGTATTCCATGAGACTCAGGTCAACATTTTGCTTAAACTAAAAGATCCACTGATGAGTAACTATAAAAGCACTGATGGTTGTATTCTTTACACTTTAGTTACTCTTCAATTTTAGTAAATAAAATAATTTAGTAAATAAAGAGAGAATAGTACCCATGAACCCTGAGTCAGGAAAAATCAGTGAACCAAGAGAGCACACACTGAGAGAAAGAGTAGCAGTTCCCTGTGATAACTGAGACATTAAAGGAAATAATGGAGCATATTAGAAGAAAGGGTAGAAAGGGGCCAGATTATATGCTAAACGTTTTATTTACATTATCACATGTAATGCCTCGAGAGCCCTCTCCTTTAGAAAAATGGAGACTCAGAAACATCACATAAAATTGTACAGGAATTGAACCTAGGTGTCTCAGTTTCAAAAGGGCATACTGTAACACACTATAGTAAGAAATTTAGAATTTGTCCTGAGATGACAAAAGTTTGACAGTGTCAAAGCCAGAATTGAGGAAGACTACTCCAGGAGCAAAGGCAGATTTATAATAAAGCCAATGAAGTCCAGGCACCGGGGTTCTTCAACTGGATGGGACTACTGGAGTTACTGGATGTTGTAAGTATTCTAGTATTTCTTCTTTTTCTGAAGAAAAAGATTTGAATCTTCAAGATTTCTCTTTTTTAAAACAAATATTATGTGTGGCTTTTTTCTAACTGCAGATATTCATCCTTCTACCTAACTTTGTGCTCATAATTTTATATTACTTTTCTTTTGAAAAAAAGGTCCCAAATTTCATAATTTTCAGGTGCAAATCCTAGTTCTTTCTCTGCTTATGAATTAGAGGGTAGTATAAGATGGAAGTACGTAGTTGAGTTAGAAGGATTATGCAAGGGTATAGGTATGAGATTTGAAAGGTTAGAACTAAAATGATACCTGATAAAGTTCAAACTTATGGGACTGATTTGGGAAAGACAGCAAAGGAAAAATAAACAGAATTTAGCCAGTGGTAGAATGCAAGTCAGGAGTATAAGGAGAGTCAAATCTCTTTCCAAGTTTATGAACACTGGTGTACATGACAACAGTGGTGCGATTGCTGGAAATAGATAAGTCAAGAGGAATTTACTGTTGATTTGGTAGATGAGGTGGAAGATCAGTGGAGAGAATGGGTGATAGAGAATGCAGAGAATTCAGTGAGGATATAACAACACATTTGCCTAGCATCTGACTAGAATGTGGAATGAAATACCAAGGCTTTGTATATGACTGGGATCTACTTTGAGAGTAGAGTACTGTATACAGGAGTAGACCTCTGCAGCTGTGGAGAGGGTAATATGCGGTACATGGCCAAGCAAAGAATCTTAAGAAAAGCCTCAAATCAAGAAAAAGGTACATGAATAGAAATAGAAAATAGAATCTTAAGAAAATGGGGTGATTTATAGTTGAGGATGCAATTTTTGGATTTGGTGCAAAGGTAGTCATGTGATCTTCATAAGAACTAATTCAATATAGTGGTAAGAACCAGAGTCTGAATTTAAGGGATTTGGTGGGAGTTGGTGGTAACAGGTGTAATCTGTGAGTATAAAATATTTCAGTAAACATGGCAAAGAAAGATGGATGCATTGAGTCCTCAAAGATTATAGAAGTTATGAGGTTAATTTTTTTTTGAATTTGGACACTTTTTATAAGCAGAAGAGAAGAAAAGGGAAAACTCAGTGAAAAGGGAAAACTGAAAATATGACCATTGGGATGGTCGAAGAAGCCATGTTCTGAAGGAGGTGAAATGACAGGGGAGCAGAAGTGAAGCGTTATCCAGAGCAATAAGACCAGGACACTTCCTCTGTAAAGGCAGCAGGGGATACTTGAAAAATTGTAGGTGATTGTGAAAAATTTTAATATAGCTTGTGCAGGCTCTTTGAGTGAAAGTAAAGACTAAGAAATATCTATGCTAATAATGGCTAGAGTGATACAGACCACTGAAACTGAGAAAGCTAAAGAACTGTGAGTGCAGATTAGCTATCAAAATTATTAAGAAAGGTATTATAGGATGTAATTAAAAAGAAATACTATGAATAAAGAACTTAGAGGATGGTATGAACGTATCCTGGGGGATGGTAGATGACATTTATAAAAGAGAGGGCAAAAATTGGTACAAATAGCAGGTGGGGAATTCAAACTAATTAGCATCAATTAAGTTAACTGGTCACAAAGAGAGAAACCTGTACAGTTGTGCTCACGATGCATGAAGAATATTGTGAATAATAATGGTTGCACAGGTATAAAGTTTTAAACCAAGATCTTGTATGAAGGGCTCAGTATATTTCCGATCAAATTTTTAATTTAAAGAAGCACTTTAATTCATTTTTTACAATAGCTCTATTTGCTAAAGAATGAATAGTGTCACTGTAGCTTTTGCAATGCCTATGATATCTATGAAAGCTGTGAATTGAAGACGAGTTCTGATCTCTCTACTTTAGTCTGCATCAGACAAGTAGAGGCAAAGGATGTTAAGTAGTCAAATTCCCTCAAAAATGTACCATTTCCTAAACATTAACCATTTATTTTCTAATGAAAGAACTGTGAAATAAGAAGGTCAGATATCAAAATTACTGAGGAGGGTATTATAGGATGTAATTAAAAAGAAATACTATGAATAAAGATCTTAGGGGCTTCACTGGTGGCGCAGTGGTTGAGAGTCCGCCTGCTGATGCAGGGGACACGGGTTCGTGCCCCGGTTCGGGAAGATCCCACATGCCGCGGAGCGGCTGGGCCCGTGAGCCATGGCCGCTGAGCCTGCGCGTCTGGAGCTTGTGCTCCGCAACGGGACAGGCCCCAACAGTGAGAGGCCCGCGTACCGCAAAACAAACAAACAAACAAACAAAAAGAAACTTAGAAGGTGTTATGAAAGTATGGTGTTTCCGTAATTAGATTATTTACACATTTGTTTTTAAATTTATATCTCATTTCCCCCCAAATAGATATCAGAGCTACCAAGGAAATATGTAAGCTAAAACAAATTAAAAAACCAGATAATTGGGACCTTAGAAAGTTTTTTGGCTCTGAACTTCCTGACAGCCACAAAAGTGAACGTAGTAAGTTAATGATGAGAAAACATAAAAGCAGTCTATTTCTGAAGAAGAAACACATTTTTTTTCATTACATGCTAAAAGAGGGTTCCGAAATGAGATCATTTATAGTGGACATTAAGAAGCCTAGTGGACAATGTCCCTGGCAAATTTTACAAAAAATAGCATGAGGGGGCTTCCCTGGTGGCGCAGTGGTTGAGAGTTCACCTGCCAATGCAGGGGACACGGGTTCGTGCCCCGGTCCGGGAAGATCCCACATGCCGCACGGCTGGGCCCGTGAGCCATGGCTGCTGAGCCTGCGCGTCCGGAGCCTGTGTTCCGCCACGGCAGAGGCCACAACAGTGAGAGGCCCGCATACCGCAAAAAAAAAAAAAAAAAAAAAAAGCATGAGATTTAATTCTTCAAACAAATATAGTCAAATAAATAATATTAAAAAGCAAATTAATAGGTAATTTTTCAAGTGGCTGAGTTTATTGAATTCAAATATCTAGGCCACTTGATCTAACTTGATATAGTGTCAAGATATGAGATACAGGAGGAAGGATGGACAGAAAGTCTCTTAGACTATCTCCCCCAAATATTTTCATTTGAGTTCTATAAAAATACATCTAAATATATGCAGCATGGTGAAAGAATCTCTAAACAATGCAAACTCAGAAAATAAAAAGAGAATCATATCACATAACACAAATAATACTTAGGTATGGGGTAACCTCACCTTGTTTATAAAGCTTTCTTTTTATGGCTTTATCTATTATAGGTGTTCTTGAATTTAAGATCAGGACACCTTGGAGAAATACATTTCTTTTCTGAAACAATCAACAAATATTCTTCAGAAAATTAGCTGAAGTAATTTGAGAGTCAAAGCTGCATAATAGAATCAATAATGATTTGATATATTTGTCTAAGGATTAATATAAGGGCTGCTTAACTCATTGGTTCTTAAAATCTAATGAAAACTAAGACAGTACTCTGTATCAAACTTATTGGATTTATTTTTCATAAAACATATCCTTTTATGTTCAACACTGAAGAATTTATGATTTGAGATGATTGGGAACACTGAATTAGTGAAAGTGTGTAGAAAAGTATCATAATATGGTTATTTAACTTCATGCATTATAGAGACTGTTTGGAGCAATGACAAACATTTCGGCTACTTCAGCAATTAAGACCTTTGGGGTCTTAATAATTTCAGTGAAATAAGAATGCATAAATATATACTCTAATATTTGTATGCATTCAGTGAAGTCAATGAAAAGTACTTGTGTTGTAAATTCTTAAGGGATAGTGTAGACTAATTAAACATGAATAGACTTTGTATTAGCAGCAGAATATTAGAGTGAATGTCAACACTGTCAAGTATAATACTAATATAAGTTGTGATAAACCACTTCTATGGGAATATCTCTTTGAATTTCTTAATCAAAGTCAGTATGGAACACATAATTCAATATTTTGTGTTTTGCTTTACTTAAAGAGTCTGCTGGATTAGAGATCCTAAGTAACTGGATGAGCTAAGCTTGCTGAATGCCACTTTCATTTTATAATACGGAGTCCCCTATCAAATACTCCTACAATTCTACTTTACAAATATATTAAAAACTTCTCTAGGTTGCTTTGTTGACTTACTAAGTACTACAAAATAATTGGCATGTAAAGATAATCATATATTAAAAATGATACATTTTCTTCATGTCTACCTACAGCAAAAAAAATATAAGAAAATATTTTTTAATGTTTCAATTTTTTAAAACCATGGATATTGTCTTATTTTAAGATTTTAAATTATAAAGGCAAAAAATATTAATGTACAATATTTAGTTGTAATTACTATCTGCCCTAGTCATGCCTTTTCCTATTTGTTCCAGGTAAGGATGAGTGTTCAAAATGATGACATGCTGCATGACAATGAAGTGATACATAAAGCCAATCAAAATTCCAAGTGTTATCTAGATGGCAAATTTAATTTTTATTCCAATAGTGCATTACTGAGCAATGTATTTTTTAAAAATGGGCTAAACTACAATATCAATTTTCATCTGTGTTGTTCATTTAACATTTATTTATATTAGGCCTTATATTATTATTTAAGCAGTTCACTTCCCACAACTTGTAATCTCAAAGAATCATGATGATCAGGGAACATGTTAACTTTTCTTAATTAACAAGTCAGGCATCTTTTGTATTTCTCATTATTTTGCATGATGTTATGCACATTATACATATATTGAATAAGTGAATAAAAAATGAACAAATGAAAATTATTAAATATGAAATACAATAGCATTTCTTTACAGCATTATTTCCTTCAAGATTAGTTTGTAAACCTACTTGATTTTATACTAACTTTTTGTCTTTCTCTATGCATAGCACAAAGTTTACATCAAATAGATGTTCATATTTGGTAAATAAATATAATAAAAAACCTGTGATTATCTCAAATACATCTTTGAGAAATTAAGAATTCTACATGACAATGATTTTTTTCTTTTAAAGAATTATTAATAAATGGAAAATAAGATAAATTTTACCAAAGAAAAGAATCTCTAAATAACATTAAAAGATTTAGAAGAAATAGTAGTGCCAGATGCTGGTAAAATAAAATCATGGTATATAACATTATTATCTTTATAAGAGGAAAGTATATATTGTGCATTGTGCACTGAATGAGACATACTTAGTTTCTACTGGAATTTTACAACAACTGCCAATTTGATGATGAACCGATGTCAAAGCCAGGATTCTGGGCTTTTATTCCTGGTTAGATATCCTTTTTGTCTGTCATCTTTCTCCTATTGGGTGACAATAACTTTTAAAGAATTCAATAATGGGGGAAGTAGCTGTATTTTCTTCAAGCAATCTCTCCTCTCTGATACCATACCACCTCAACTGTCATAATTTAATTTCATCAGGCACAGCTATGCTATTTTATTTTAAAGTAATTTAGGTACAGCAAACTCCAACTTCAATATAGTTATTCTAAGAAGTAAGCAAATTCTTAAATGTAGTGTTCTGTGATTTTATAATACAAATATTTTGGGTAGCTTTTTTCAGACAATGGATTAAATAATATTTGGTTGATTATATTTTCAGAGTTCAGATTTATTGAGTGGTTACTATGTGTCAAAAATGACTTGTCGAGCTTTACATGACAATTTCTATAATCCTGTCAGCACTATAAATTAGGAATTATTCTCATTTCCAGAGGAGGGACCTGAGCTCAGAAAGTTGAAGCACCTTGCCCGGGTCACATAGCTACAAACTGGTGGACCCAGAACTCCAGACCAAGCTCTCCAGGGACCGAGCCTTGTGTTAGTGACCATCTTGGCAGACTGCCTCTCTATAAGAAACAGTCGTTTTTCTTTTAAAAATATCAAAGATATTTTTAGAAGCCATTGTAGAAAAATAGATAATATAGGAGGTATTACTTGTTATTCATTTCATTTATATCTGGAAAACTATTTCTCCTATTGGCATACTCTGAAACCTCTCCTATATCTATACCAACTCCTGTTCCATCACACCTAATTAACTGGAGGCACTGATCACAAGCACGAAGAGTCCTGGTTTTTATGGAGCCTTCTCAAAAGTACAATGAAAATAGTTTCAGAAAATTTCTAATACATGTCCACTCAAATACATAAAAATATAAAGAAAGTTTTAAAATACATTGTAAAAACTACTTCTAGTATAACAATTCCATCAAGGTAAGATAGAATAAAGGTCAAATAACACTGTCTAATTTCCACCCATAAATATCTAACACTGGCATGATATCATCCATCTACAAAAAGCCCAGCTGAATCTAAACGCTCATGTTAACCATCCACAAGACAAGTAACAAATATACCGAGCACACAAAAGCCTTATTTTTCACATAAGGATTTTCATTCCCTGACCTTTCTTTTCAAGGCCTGCTATTTGTTAACTGTTGGTATGAAAATAGTATTACTTGGATGGATCCATCCATTTCCTTTTGTCCCAGAGAAAGCCATTCTCACAGGCCGTCTAAAGCAACCACGGGTGCTTCAGTTCAAGACTTGAATAACCTTAGATCTGCTTTAGCAGTAACAGAAAGGAAACACACAAGAATGAGATGCTGGCTCTCACTGCTGTTCACTCACATGACCCTCATTTCCTAGGACATGGTACCTAGGCTTGTGAGCACTGGTCTCACAAGGTGTGTCTTATTGAATCAACAAAGGGGATAAATACTTCAGGAAGATGAAAAGGAGAAAAAACAAACAAGCAAACAAAAACCCCTTGGACCTGACGTTATGGAAAAAATTAAAAAGACACTAAGATGAAAAAAAAAATTGTGTCATGGTTACATGTGGGATTTGGATGGAATCTAGGGCTGTGTTTTAATTCAAAACTCACCATCTCAAAACCACTTCTTTTCATCCGCCTGCAGGACTTGAGGTAAGTACGTATGCGTTTTCGGGCACGCTCTTGATACTCAGGGAATTGTCGCCTGCATGAGTCAATGATAGCCTGGATCTTTTCTTTGGGCTGCTTAGAGATTGGGACCATTCGGTCCAAGTTTTCATCTACAAACAGCCTGACAAACATCTGTTGGCAAGAGGGAGACAGAGGAGAAGGGTTTGGAGGGCTGCTCTCTGCTGTTCCTAGCTTCCTGTCTTGATTACTGATAGGAAAATAGTCTTGTCTGGTTTATGCACTGGAGAACTTTGCAATGGAAAGCCAGAAATTTTAAGCAAACACCTTTTACAGACTTTCTAAATGGTTGGGTTAAAAAACAGAGAGAGAAAGAGAGAGAGAAAGGCAGACAGACAGACAGACAGAAAAGTATAGACTATTGCGTAGAAAAAAATCAAGAAATAACAGTAGACTGTGACGATTGAGCACCCCATATAATTCTCTATTAATAATGTGACTGTTTACATTGCTACATGTGCTACACTGCACAGTATACTAATCTTGGAAAACAAACAATTGACTCTTTTTTCATGCATAATTAGATAAGCTGGGAAAGCAAAGAAAATAACGGATGACGGGCAGACGCTTCCGAGGGATAAGCTGAGGCTCCCTTCATCCGCTAGGTAAACATGCATACTCACACAGCACAAGTGAAGTTTTCAGCTCACGTTTGGCTTTAAAATTCTAAACAAAACACAGCCATTCTGGTGTCTGGTTGGCTAAGAGTGTTTCATGTACTTTTTAAATCCTTCTGTAAATTAAACAAACATGTCTCTAAAGTAGCCACAGTTACCAACAAGCAACAACATGAAAGTGAAGTGGTAAAAAACTCAGCCATAATGGTAGGGTGGCAGGACTCACATTAAAAGCTTTCAGACGCTCGGCCTCAACGCCATCTGTCTCGTTAACTTTCTCAGAATCTTCGTGGTCATCGTGGTCATCTTCATCCTCATCTCCCCTGTTTAGGGACAGGTCCTCAGCACCTCGGTCTACACTCTCATTTTTGCCCGAGTCGTAGCTTGAATAGCTATGTGCAGGGGACTGAAAAGAAAATGGGAAATTGCTGCTTTGAAATTCCTTGCACAAGCTTATAAATTTTGTTTTATTTTTAATGTCAATCATTTCTCAAAAATCTGGTTTAAATAAGTTGATAATTCTAGAGCTGTGGCTATTTTAATTTAAATCAAAATTAGCTTAAATGAAATCAAATTAAAAATTCATTTTCTCAGTCACATTTCAAGTGCTTAATAGCCACAGAGTACATTTCTATGACTGCAGAAAGATTTATTGAATGTAGCTTTTTGAGAGCAATTACTGTTTCCATTCAATATACATATTCCAAAAAAAACCCAACCTGTACTCAGTTTTATAAAAGAATCACTGAATCACATATTCTTTGAACTAGAAATGACCTCAGAGCTTAGTCAGTCTAACTGCATTAGTATTCTTGAAACAGATAAGGAAACTGAGGGGTAGGTATACTTAATTGCTTTGCCCAACAAGGACTATAGAAAATACTGATACTAGGACTGCTAGGAAAACATGCTTTAAAATCAGTTTATAATTTGTCTATGAGTCGAAAGATGGCATCTGATTTTGGTTTAGAAAAAAGCAACTAGGTTTCCTCCTAGCCATTTGTTAAGCTTAGTGCTTTGTAATGTACAAGACAAGATGAATGCCAACCAAGACAATTTTCACAAACGTTGGTAATTGTGGCCAAGACCAACCATTGGTCCTGCTGTGGTAGCTTTTACTTGTTTGTTAGCCCAGCACCTGTTCCTTTCAGAATCAGCCCCTGCTTTGCCAGGTCAAAGTGCCAATCCTATGGGCAACAACCTCCTCTCCCCTAGGCATGAGTGCCTTGACTTCACCTCCAAGTGAAGAAAGTGTGCCTGTAACTGAAATCAAGTTGAATCCAGCAGAGCTAAGCGGAATAGAAATAGACCTGATAACATCATTTGAGCATCTAGATTCAACTGTGCCTGAAATTAAATTAACCCATGGACCTTTCAGCTGTGTGATACTATATCCTCTCCATCTCCCCACTTCATATTTTTGCTTAAATCTGAATTTAGATCATTTGCAATGGAGCCTGGACTAGTACAGAAATCAATCATTACAAGGTCAAATTAATAACCCAAATTTCACATATGATGACTTAGATACCCAGGTGGCCCCAGCTAAATAGAAAACAATTCTGTAAACAAGAGCAGCTATCTTCAAATCTATCAACATAGTCTAATGCTTTTGAAAGCATTTAAAATGGGAAATTTTAAATCATCAGCATTCAAAAATGCCTCCATACAATGATAACATATGTGTTGCATGCTTTGAGGATTTCACTAATATATTATTACTACATAGTCAGAGGGGGGATAACAAAACTAGAATAGGTCACTGACATTAGAAGTGAAAAAAAGGCATATTTTTATAGTTCAGATCATTAACAAGGTGGAATTACCTAATCAAATATAAGGCAAATATTCCGTAAGTTTGAAAAATATACTATATATGCTTTTTAAATGGCATGTGCAATATTTTAAAGTGTTATAATACACTTATCTGGATGCAAATATGCTGGGCTAATCTATTCTTTTTAGATATGATGTGAGACACAGGAGCCAGCCATCTGCTACTAACAGTACCACTATGGAACCACGAAGGATTTATGGTCCTAGTTACTCAAGGTAAAGAAAACCCATCACAGATCTGAGAATATTCAGGATCTAAATCTAGAGCATAATCAAAGTGTTTTTCTTCTATGATATAAACTGAAAGTTTTGTAACACTGAATTATGTTTCTCAGATGGAGTGTCATTTCTCACCTATCTCACTGTTGATGAACTAACTAGCTTTCAAGGTCAATCAGATTAAGTTCAATTTCCACAAAGATTCCTACTTCTACCTCAGTCAACTTCAATCTTTCCCTCCACTGTGAACTCTTAATAGCCAATGGCACTGGACACAGAATTAAACACCACAACTGCTCTCTACTTTTCTTTTCATGTTAATATGCATTTTCCTTCAAGCTAGACTGAGATAGGAATCAACATATAGTCTTCCACCTTTTCCTTCACAGCATTTAACAAAGGTTCTCTACAGAGTTGGCACTTCAGACTGTAGCTTTCCTTTTACTACAAAGGCTTTGGTCTTAAAATATTGGGGAGTGAAGATAAGCCACAGACTGAAAGAAAATCTTTGCAAAAGACACATCTGTAAAAGGACAGTTATCCCAAACCTACAAAGAACACTGAAGCTCAACAATAAGAAAAGAACCTGATTAAAATATGGGCCAGAGACCTTAAGAGACACCTCACCTAAGGAGATATACAGATGGCAAATAGGCATATGAAAAGATGCTCCACATCGTATATCATTGGGGAAATGCAAATTAAAGCAACAGTATCACTACACACCTATTAAAATGGTCAAAATCTGGAACACTGACAACACTAAATGCTGGAGAGGATGTGAAGCAACAGAAACCCTCATGCATTGCTGGTAGGATGCAAAACAGTACTGCCACTTTGGAAGATAGTCTTGCTTTTTCTTCCGAAACTAAACATATTCATCGTATGATCCAGCAATTGTGCTCCTTGGTATTTACCCAAGGAATTAAAATTTTATCTCTACACAAAACCTGCACATTAATGTTTCTAGCAGCTTTATTCATAATTGCAAAAACCTGGAACCAAGACGTGCTTCAGTAGGTGAATGGGTAAATAAACTGTGGTTGACCAGATAATGGAATAATATTTAATACTAAAAGAAACGAGCTATCAAGCCATGAAAAGACACAGAAGAACCTTAAATACAAGTTACTAAGTGAAAGAAACCAATGGAAAAGACTATATATTGTATGTTTTCAACTATATGACATTCTAGAAAAGGCAAAACTAGGCGCAGTAAAAAGATCAGTGGTTGTCAGGGTTTAGGGGGTGGGGAGACATGAATAGATGGAGCACAGAAGATTTTTAGGGCGATGAAAATACTATGTATGATACTATAGTGGTGCATACATGTCATTAAACATTTGTACAAATCCGTAAATGTACAATACCATGAGTGAAACTTAATATAAACTATGGACTTTGGGTAATTATAATTCATCAGTTTAGGTTCATCAATTGTAACATGTGTACCACTCTGGTCAGTGATGCTGATAACAGAGAAACTAGGCATGTGTAAAGGGAAGTGGGAATATGGGAAATCCCTGTACCTTCCTCTCAATTTTGCTGTGAATCTATAACTGTTTTAAAAATAGTCCTTTTTAGGGCTTCCCTGGTGGAGCAGTGGTTGAGAATCTGCCTGCCAAGGCAGGGGACACAGGTTCGAGCCCTGGTCTGGGAGGATCCCACATGCCGTGGAGCAACTAGGCCCGTGAGCCACAACTACTGAGCCTGCGCGTCTGGAGCCTGTGCTCCGCAACAAGAGAGGCCGCGACGGTGAAAGGCCCGCGCACCGCGATGAAGAGTGACCCCCGCTTGCCACAACTAGAGAAAGCCCTCGCACAGAAACTAAGACCCAACACAGCAAAAATAAATAAATAAATTAGTAAAACAAAAGACTAGTCTTTGCCAAAGAATGATGGAAGTTAAAAAAAAATAGTCCTTTTTAACAAATGGGGGAATATGGGTATTGGGGTGATAATACAGAATCAGACAATAATAATTACTAGAGGCCTCCTAATAACCCACATAACATATGGCAGTCATTGCCTCATAACCCTGTGCCACCTCAATAAAACTCTGGATGATCATACCCTAAACAAGCCTCCCCTTCAGGAACAATTATTTTCATATTCCATGTGTAAATCCAAAATATCCAAATTAGATCTTAAAAAATACAAAGATAAAGAATCACAACTTATGCCCTATGGAAAATATATACCTGCTTATCCTCAAAACACAGGTGTTGGTTTATGGGGACAAGATTAGATTTTTGTCTTAGTTATATATTCCACTCAGTCCTCTTGAGATAACATGCGACCGTCCTTAGCAAAGACCTTCTTGGAAATATATTGGCATTTTCCTTTTCCCACATTTCACACCTGAACAGAACTGCCAGCTCCAGACCTAGAAAAATTCTCACAGATAGGAAGCTTAACTTTACTTTTAAAGAAAGTTTGCTTACTCTGTGGTCAGAGAATTTCACCTCTTTGGTTAAATCTATTCGTAATTATTTTATTCTTTTAGATGCAATTGTAAATGGGATTGTTTTCTTAATTTCTCTTTCTGATAGTTCATTATTAATGCATAGAAATGCAACAGATTTCTATATATTGATTTTGTATCCTGCAACTTCACTGAATTCAGCAAGTTATTTTTTAAAATATCAGTTATTCATTACTGAATCTACTGGGCATTCTTAACATCATTAGAAGTGTGATTACCAGACACTGTGTGCCATCTGATGTGATGCAAAATGATGCAAAACGAAGCATACAGCATAACTTAAGAAGCAAGCTCATGAACAAAAGAAAAAAGACTTTGAATTGAATCAAACCTAAGTCTAGAAACAGTGGTTCTCAAAGTGTGCCTGTTAGATCAGAAGTAACTGCATCTCCTGGGAACTTATTAGAGATGCAAATTATTGACCTCCATCCCAGATCACCTGAATCAGACACTTTGGGGCTGGACCCAAAATCTGTGTTTTAACACAGCAGTCCCCAACCTTTTTGGCACCAGGGACCGGTTTCGTGGAAGACAATTTTTCCACGGACACTGGGGTCGGGGAGGGGATGGTTCAGGCAGTAATTCGAATGATGGGGAGCAATGGGGAGCGGCAGATGAAGCTTCACTTGCTTGCCCGCTGCTCACCTCCTGCTGTGTGGCCAGTTCCTAACAGGCTGTGGACTGGTACTGGTATCTGGCCCGGGTGTTGGGGACCCCTGTTTTAACTTACCTTCCAGGGGGATTCTGATGCAGCTCAAGTTTGAGAACCACTATTCTGAAGCTAACTTCCATTTATAGGAAATAAGGCAGATAAAATAACAAGTTAAAAGACACAAGAGAAAGCAGACAGACAAATCCAAACTATGAGACATTGTGCAGGACAAATGACTTTGGTTCAGCAATATGTTAATGACACAGAAAAAAAAGTGATATATTAGAAGAGAGTTAAAAGGTTTAATAAAATGAACTGTGTTGACTTTGTATCGTGATCCAAATAAACCCAACGCAAAAGAAAGATAATTTTGAGAAAATTGGGAAGATGTGACTATGGATGAGGTTATTAGGTAAAAACATTGAATACTTTTTTACGTATTAGATTAGATGTAATAACCTAACATTTGGTTAAGTAAATGTTTATGTAAGAAAATGTCCACATTTGTTAGAGGCAGAAATTGAGGAATGAAGGGATGAAATGATGTGGATATCTGGGATCTACTTTTAAATACTGCAGGAAAGAAAAGGAAAAAAGTGGAAAAAACTGTGGAAAATAAAAAAAATGTGGCAAATCTTAACCACTGTTGAATTTGGGTGATGGGTATTAGTAGTTCTATGTATTATATTCTCTATTTTTAAATGACTTTAAACTTTCAAAATGAATTTTAAGATGTATAAATTTTGTAATTAGTTGTGGGTTTTTTTTTTTTTTTCGCAGTACGCGGGCCTCTCACTGTTGTGGCCTCTCCCATTGTGGAGCACAGGCTCTGGACGCGCAGGCTCAGCGGCCATGGCTCACGGGCCCAGCCGCTCCGCGGCATGTGGGATCTTCCCGGACCGGGGCACGAACCCGTGTCCCCTGCATCGGCAGGTGGACTCTCAACCACTGCGCCACCAGGGAAGCCCTGTAATTAGTTTTATATCTCCTCCATTTTGAATATTTTTACATGACAGTCATTTATTCAAAAACATTTAAAGAAGCACTACTTAATACTTAGAGCACTGTTCTAGGCTCATAGGATTGAATGGATCCAAATTTTTTGAGGTCTGAAAGTTATAAAGTTTGGAGAGGCGGTGCATTTGAAAAATTAGTTAGAAAAGTGAATATTTAATTAAAATGAGAAAAACCACAATAAATTAAAAGATTCTAAAAAGCTTATAAATGCTACAACCATCACAAAATGTAGAAAAATAATATTTTAAAAATTAAATAACGCCCTGGCCCATCTCTATAATACTGTTTCCTTTCCACATTTCTTGGCTGCATGCTCTTTGATTGCTTCTTCATATGACAATGATTTTGCATTATCATATTCTATAAAGAGAATAGAAAAATAATTCAGTCTTTACTTCAGCATATCTGATGGAAATGTGTCTTTTATTGTTGATAGTTTCGAAACTTTCCTTTGCTCTTCAAATTAAATATTGCTAATATAATGCAAATTGTTACATTGTTTTCAGTTGGGGAAACCTTAATCAAGTTCCTTTAATATTTAGGCCATCTTAAGTTTTCTTGGGAAGTGACTGATGTCTTCATTAAAGTGACATTTATCAGTTTTATGTTTTCTTCATTGATATCAGTATCTTTTGTCAAATCCAATGCGAAATTTAAATCTTCTTCCAACTTGTTAATATAATTCATTTCTCTTCATTAAGTGTATTTTCCTTCCTCCCAAGGAAATACTGTCTTTAGTAAGACCTGGACATTTTCATTACAAGTCACTTACTAGTCAGTGTCAAAATGTTGATCGATTTCACTTCTTATTTTTGTTGATTTTTTTACACCCCATTACTATTTTTTTAAATGTCTTTACTGGAGTATAATTGCTTTACAATGGTGTGTTAGTTTCTGCTTTATAGCAAAGTGAATCAATATAAAGACAACAAAGCCTTTATATATTTCAAATTAAGGGTCTGTAATTTCTCACGTATTTTATTCAAAAGGTCCAAAAGATCTTTCCACATGGCAATTGAAATGTCATAATTCCACTGTGTGAAGTGTATACAACATATCTCTGTATTATTGCTTATGCATGTGAATTTGCAATTACACATTTGTATAACCAAGGATTGGTATTTGTTATTTTGTTTACTGGTTTACCATTATGTATATGATTTCCCAAGATTGAGATTAATTCTTCATAAGTAGTTTTGGATAAAGAAGTCACATTTGATACTTCATTTTGACATTTTCCAAGTGTTTGTCCAAAAATTAATAATTACTTTGGAGATTCTCATAAAATTTTAGTTATATGAAAGTCACTCCACTTCATAACATCTGAAAGGAAATCTCTCTCACTTAATAATTTAAAAAAACGCAGCTACCTTTTTGGCACTTCAAAATGATATTAAACCTTTTTTTCAAGCTTGTTCTTCAAGGTATTAGTTGGCTAGCAGGTGGTTCTCTCATTTGGCATGCATCAGAATCACCCAAAGGATCTTTTCAAATATAGAGCACTGGACCCCATTCAGTAGGTCTGGAGCGGGGCCCAAGAATTTTGATTTCTAACAACTGCCCAGGTGATGCAGATGCTGCTAGTCTTCATCCATTTGAGCTGCTATAACAAAAATACTACAGATTGGGTGGCTTAAAGGAAAACACTTATTTCTCACAGTTCTGGAGGCTGGGAAGTCCAAGATCAAGCAGCCATCAGATCTGATGACTGATGAGAACCTGATTCCTGGTTCACAGGTTACAAAATTTGTCAACAAGAAAAATAAGATTATGGTTAACTGTTTAATGTCTAATCAAAGCATAATTGTCAAAAAATTTTAAATAAATGCAAATAATATTATACTATTAAACTAAATAATGGATATTCATTAAATATCTAAATCATTTCCAATTAAGATAATATAGTGAAACATTAAATGCTAAACATAAGTCTATCTACTTTTGGTTTTTAAATTTTTACAGAGAGACAAAAAATACTTGGGTTTATTAACAAAATGGCCTGTCACATTAAAAATTGTACTATAGGGCTTCCCTGGTGGCGCGGTTGTTGAGAGTCTGCCTGCCAATGCAGGGGACACGGGTTCGTGTCCCGGTCCGGGAAGATCCCACATGCCGCAGAGCGGCTGGGCCCATGAGCCATGGCTGCTGAGCCTGTGAGTCCGGAGCCTGTGCTCCGCAACGGGAGAGGCCACAGCAGTGAGAGGCCCACGTACCGCAAAAAAATATATATATATATATTGTACTATAAAAACATATCTCTAAAAACTGTAAGTTTTTATAATTATGTATTAATAAATTTGGTAACCCACAATGTAATGCTAATATATAATAGTTCACAATTGCCTACTACCTAGTTTTCACTGGAAAATAAAGATTACTAATAGTAAAAAGTTTATTGTGCACACACCAAGAAGACAATTCTTGAACTGAGAACACTCAAACTAAAACATGGAATGAGGCTCAGGGGGATATTGTTACAAGGCATCTTATATAGTAGGGAGGCAGTGATTATTTATTCTTCACAGTGGTTATAATATTAGAATTTTCCTTTTTAAAAAATATTTTTTGGGCCACACCACACGACATGTGGGATCTTAGCTGCCCAACCAGGGATCAAACATGTGCCCCCTGCGGTAGAAGCACGGAGTTCTAACCACTGGATTGCCAGGGAAGTCCCTAGAATTTTCTTAAATGATAATGGTAGGGAATCAGTTAATTTTTACCTCATTTCAATTTTGGGTAACAGTTTAAGTTTTGCTTATGGTTTCTCAGAGACACAAGTAAGAAATGACCCAGGTCAAGTCAGTCTCGCAAAATAAGCTAAATTAAGTTTTGCTTGTATGACTAAAGTGGTCTTGTCTGCTCAGGAAATTTTCAAGGTTGGTTCCATTTTATTTTATTTTTTTATATTAATGAGATAGTGTGCATTCTCTTTTTATAATTTATCTTTGAAATCTAGCATGTTTTACACTTACAGCCCATCTCAGACTAGGCATATTTCAAGTGTTCAATAGCCACATATTCTACATTTGTATATATTGTAAAATGATCACCAAACACTACCAACTACAGAGGAACTATTTTCATAAGACACAGAATCTTTGTTTCCTAGGCAGATTACATTAAAGGTAAAGATAAACCTTTTATAATCTTTTATTAAAAGCAGACCAATAATCTAAGAATTTTTGTGCTTTTTAACAGACAGAAAATTAAATCCTAGTTTTGAACTCTTTTTAAAAACACTTATAAATAAACCTATTCAATTTTAGCCAACTTTGAACTCACACATAAAACTTCTTTTCTACAAATTTCTGTACCTTTCTATATCCATTCAGCTTTTGTCCTATCATTTTTTTTTTTTTTGCTTTCTTATTCTGCAACAATCATTTTAGTTAGGAAAAAATTACTTTTTGTCCCTTACCAAAACAAAAAAGCAAAAAAATCCCAAAACCCAATAAACAACAACAAAAAAAACCCCACCAAAAACCCAAAACCAAGCAAAAAAATGGCCTTCATACCTTACCTTATCCAAAAAACACATTCTATCTTCCTTACTTCCTTTTCATATACAGTTGTTTTCTTTTACCTTTATTATTACTATTAGTTTTATTTTACATATTGATTATAAATTTTAATTACTAGTACCACTGTTACATGGTGAGTCAGAAGTAGAAAAGGCAGTGATCTCTCTTGCTATTCTAAACATAAAACTTTTTATTCTGATGAATATAATTTAATTTATTCATGATAGGAAGTCATCTATAAGAAGCAATTTTTCTGAGGATGGAGGGTCTTAGAAACATGCATTGAAATCATACTGAGAGATTAAACACTAAACAGATAACAAATTATCTTAGGTATTAACGTACATTTCCAAGCACAAAATCTGAAGGAGTGAGGGTAGGGAAGAGAGTATAAGCCATCATTCTAAAACGGGTTTGGAACAACTGATTCTCACATTTTTTTCCTGGAACATGTGCCTATGGTGCCAATGGTTACTGAAGTTTCTCTAATTGAAAAAATAATTGCACCATCACTCTGCTTATTCCACTTAGAAAGAGAAGCTGTAAGTCAAAAGTAGCACATTTTATTTGAAGTTACTATATACTTCAATGTGAAGGAATTGCTCCTGAGAGAATATGATATGTATTTTAACCAATTTGTCAAGGTTTTTATTTTTATTTACAAATGATGACAGAAATATGTGCTAGGAATGACATTTCAGGTTTCTTTCAACCTGAAGCTTAAAGGATTATACCACTTTTTTAAGAGGAAGAATCCAACAAACTATATGTTCTTGAAGCTTCTAGAGATAGATGTCAGGGATACTGCTTTTATCTTTCACTACAAGGTGAGAATATAATCACATTACAGAAGTCTTTTGACCTGATAAGTAAAGATGTGAAGCCCTGGTTTAATTCTTCTTTTAAAGGTTCAAACAAAACTACTTAAATTATTAACCTATCATCCTAAAGGAGAAATCCCCAAAGGGCAAAATTTATCTTCCAATATCCCACTTCAGTCCTACAATTAAAATAACAAAAGGTAAATGTAGGTATATCTCAGAACATCTAATGTAAATAATAATTAGATTTTGTTAGGTACTTTTAAAAAAATGAACAATGTTATATATGCTATTAATGTATTTTCCCCCAAACCCTAAATTTACTGTAATACTATCTCATATGTCTTTAGAAGAACATATTTTTCTTCTCAGAGTTCAAATTTAGGTGAAAGTGAGCCTTGGAAGTGAACTGAACTCCCAATCATTAATACTATCACCGACAATTCAAATGATTATAATACTGTAGTGGTTTTAAGGCACTATTACTGTTTTTATTTACAAGGGAGTGGGGTTATATAAATGTTTTCACAATATTTGGTAATAATTTCACCATCCTAGGCTTTAGACAATAAAAAAACAATTGATATGACAAAATTGCCAAGCCTGATATCTATTTTAAAATCCTTTTAACTTGCATATTAAATACTTAATCTTGTTTCATTTGTCTTACTTTAAAAATAAGTATTAGTAGCAAGTGACAGCAATATCATCATCAATAATAGCAATGATAATAATAACCACATGTGGTTAGTGGCTGCTATATTAGATAGCACAGACCTTTACTGATGACCTTAAGAGAAACATGAGTCTTTGTCTAGGGGAGAAACTCTAAATAAAATACGATTCTGTCAGAGGATCCCAGAAATCTTAGCACTGAGGACAAAATTCATTTGAATTCTTGGAATTATATGTCAGCTTTAGATCTGTTCATAGCAGTAGACTTCACTGAATGTTATCCAAATCCATATATATATGTATGTATATATAACATATATAAACATATATACTTCAATTATATCTATATATTTCAATTATTTATATAATTTTCAGATCTCACAGGAATATGAGACTGTTTTCCTTTGATATTTACTTCTGAAGGGAGGTGTCTGGGAAATGGCCAACTACAGAACAACAATATGTAATGCACATGAACTTTTACATTACAAATGTAAAATCTGAAAAGTGAGACTCAAATAGACATCACAGCATGTTTGTTCTTAGGTCGCTGGGACAAAATTAAAAACAAAATCAACCCTGCATTCCCTGTTGCATGTAAAATCATTAGAAGAAGAGGGCAAGAAGACCATGATAACTAGTAAATGAGAGTATTATTTATCAGTTATCTTATCAACATCTCAGGTTTATTCATGCTTAAACAACATACCAGACACAATCTTATCCTTTAAAATTGTAAATGAAATTATCTGTACACCTATTTAACCCATCCATTAAATGCCCTAACCATATTATCCGACTCCATGTCTACTTAATTATACAATAATATACTACCTATTAAAAAAGTCTTGAATTATGAGATTAAAAATTATTATTTACATGTTTGTAATCTTTTATTTAAAAGCCTTGGTCCTAGATATGTTTGGAACTTAGAATTTGTTTGGATTTAGATAGAGCATGCAGAGCATAAACTATATAGTTTGAAATATCTCAGAAGCACACTATAACATATATCAATGTTTCTCCACAAAATCATATGAATATGTATACTAAATTAGATAAACAAAGACCATAAATAGCTTCATGTCAATTCACATCAGATTTTGCCAAAAATGAGTGTGTCACAAATTTATGTTAAAAAACTTTATTTCTGAGAGCCCTTTGGTTTTTGAATTGTGGAAAAGGAACTGTGGGTTCATAATATAATGAAATCTTAAGTGTTTAAACTAGATATTATTTCTAAGCTGCCTGTTCATGAAACAGCTTTAATAAATTATAATTATTTAAATACCTCAAAAACCAGACCCAAACATGGCAGGGATGTTGGCATTATAAGACTATTAATTTAAAACAACTATGATTAATATGCGAAGGACTCTAATGGAAAAAGTAGATAACATGCAAGAAGAGATCAATAACATAAGCAGAGAGGTGATTTCCAAGAAAGAATATAAAACAGAAGTGATAGACCAGAGGACCTTCACGACGGCGGAGGAGTAAGACGTAACGATCACCTGCCTCCCCACAAATATATCAAAACTACACCTATGTGTGGAACAGCTCCTAGAAAACACCTACTGAATGCTGGCAGAAGACCTCAGACTTCCCAAAAGGCAAGAAACTCCCCATGTACCTGGGTATAGCAAAAGAAAAAAGAAAAAACAGACAAAAGAATAGGGACGGAACCTGCACCTCTGGGAGGGAGCTGTGAAGGAGGAAAAGTTTCAATACACTAGGAAGCCCCTTCACTGGATGAGATGGGGCAGGGGGAAGCTTCAGAGCCACAGAGGACAGCACAGCAACAGGCGTGCAGAGGGCAAAGTGGAGAGATTCCCGCACAGAGGATCCCTGTTGACCATCACTCACCGGCCTGAGAGGCTTGTCTGCTCACCAGCTGGGGGGTGGGGTTGGGGGCTGGGAGCTGAGGCTGGGGGCTTCAAACGTCAGATCCCAGGGAGAGAACTGGGGTTGGCTGTGTGAACACAGCCTGAAGGGGCTAGTGCACCACAGCTAGCCGGGAGGGAATTCAGGAAAAGGTGTGGAACTGCCTAAGATCAAGAGACCATTGTTTCAGGGTGCACGAGGAGAGGAGATTCACAGCACTCCCTAAACGAGCTTCAGAGATGGGTGCGAGCCGCAGCTATCAGCACAGACACCAGAGTCTGACATGAAATGCTAACACTGCTGCTGCAGCCATCAAAAATCCTGTGCATAAGCATAGGTCACTATCCACACCTCTGCTCCTGGGAGCCTGTGCAGCACACCACTGCCAGGATCCTGTGATCCAGGGACAACTTCCCCGGGAGAACACATGGTGTGCCTCAGGCTGTTGCAACATCACTCAAGCCTCTGCCACCGCAGGCTCACCCTGCATTCCGTACCCCTCCCTCCCCCCTGGTCTGAGTGAGCCAGAGCCCCCTAATCAGCTGCTCCATTAACCACCTCCTGTCTGAGCGACGAACAGATGTCAGAGGGAGACCTACATGCAAGAGGCAGGACCAAATCCAAAGCTGAACCCCAGGAGCTGTGAGAACAAAGAAGAGAAAGGGAAACTTCTCCCAGCAGCCTCAGGAGCAGCTGATTGAATCTCCACAATCAACCTGATGTATGCTGCATCTGTGGAATACCTGAATAGACGACGTATCATCCCAAAATTGAGGCAGTGGACTTTGGGAGCAAATGTAGACTTTGGGTTTGATGTATGCAACTGACTAGTTTCTGATTTATATGTTTATCTTAGTTTAGTTTTTAGCGCTTGTTATCACTGGTGGATTTGTTTATTGGTTTGGTTGCTCTCTTCTTTTTGTTTACTTTTTTTATTTTAATATTTTTTTTAAAAAATTATTTTAATAACTTTCTTTTCTTTTCTTTCTTCCTTTCCTTTTTTATCCACCCTCTTCTTCTGAGCTGTGTGGCTGACAGGGTCTTGGTACTCCGGCTGGGTGTCAGGCCAGAGCCTCTGAGGTGGGTGAGTCGAGATCAGGACATTGGATCACCAGAGACCTCCTGGCTTCACATAACACCAATCAGCTAGAAGTCCTCCAGAGATCTCTAACTCAATGCTAAGACCCAGATCCACTCAACAACCAGCAAGCTCCAGTACTGTACACCCTACACCAATCAACTAGCAAGACAGGAACACAACACCATCCATTAGCAGAGAGGCTACCTAAAATCAAACTAAGTTCACAGGTACCCCAAAACACACCACTGGACACGGTTCTGCCCAGCAGAAAGACAAGATCCAGCCTCATCCACCAGAACAGAGGCATCAGTCCCCTCCAACAGGAAGCCTACAAAACCCACTAAACCAACCTTACCCACTGGCGGCAGCCACCAAAAACAATGGGACCTATGAACCTGCAGCCTGTGAAAAGGAGACCCCAAACACAGTAAGTTAAGAAAATAAGAAGACAGAGAAATACACAGCAGATGAAGGAGCAAGGTAAAAACCACCAGGCCAAACATATGAAGAGGAAATAGGCGGTCTACCTGAAAAAGAATTCAGAATAATGATAGTAAAGATGATCCAAAATATTGGAGACAGAAGGGAGAAAATAAAAGAAACATTTAACAAGGACCTAGAAGAACTAAAGAGCAAACAAACAATGATAAACAACACAATAAATGAAATTAAAATTCTCTAGAAGGAATCAAGAGCAGAATATCTGAGACAGAAAAAAAGATAAGTGACCTGGAAGATAAACTAGTGGAAATAACTACCACAGTGCAGAATAAAGAAAAAAGAATGAAAAGAATTGAGGACAGTCTCAGAGACCTCTGGGACAACATTAAAGGCACCAACATTCGAATTATAGGGGTTCCAGAAGAAGAAGAGAAAAAGAAAGGGACTGAGAAAATATTTGAAGAGATTATAGTTGAAAACTTCCCACTATTCATCTCTTATAAAAATAAAATACAGTGTATGTGTGTGAGGAAAAAAAAAAAAGAAAAGAAAACTTCCCTAATATGGGGAAGGAAATAGTCAATGAAGTCCACAAAGTGCAGAGAGTCTCACACAGGATAAATCCAAGGAGAAGCAAGCCAAGACACATAAATCAAATGATCAAAAATTAAATACAAAGAAAAAATATTAAAAGCAGCAAGGGAAAAGCAACAGGTAACATACAAGGGAATCCCCATAAGGTTAACAGCTGATCTTTCAGGAGAAACTCTGCAAGCCAGAAGGGTGTGGCAGAACATATTTAAGGTGATGAAAGGGAAAAACCTACAACCAAGATTACTCTAACCAGCCAGAATCTCATTCAGATTTGACAGAGAAATTAAAACCATTACAGACAAACAGAGGCTAAGAGTATTCAGCAGCACCAAACCAGCTTTACAACAAATGCTAAAGGAACTTCTCTAGGCAGGAAACACAACAGAAGGAAAAGACCTACAAAAATAAATCCAAAACAATTAAGAAAATGGGAATAGGAACATACATATCAATAATTACCTTAAATGTAAATGGATTAAATGCTCCAACCAAAAGACATAGACTGGCTGAATGGATACAAAAAAAAAGACCCATATATATGCTGTCCACAGGAGACCCACTTCAGACCTAGGGACACATACAGACTTGAAAGTGAGGGGCTGGAAAAAGATATTCCATGCAAATGGAAATCAAAAGAAAGCTGGAGTAGCAATTCTCATATCAGACAAAATAGACTTTAAAATAAAGACTATTATAAGAGACAAAGAAGGACACTACATAATGATCAAGGGATCAGTCCAAGAAGAAGATATAAGAAGTGTAGGGCTTCCCTGGTGGCGCAGTGGTTGGGAGTCTGCCTGCCGATGCAGGGGACACGGGTTCGTGCCCCGGTCCGGGAGGATCCCACATGCCACGGAGCGGCTGGGCCCGTGAGCCATGGCCACTGAGCCTCCACGTCCGGAGCCTGTGCCATGCAACGGGAGAGGCCACAACAGTGAGAGGCCTGTGTACCGCAAAAAAAAAAGAAATATATATATATGATAATGTGAATAGATGAGGAAAAAGCTTTTGACAAAATTCAACACCCACTTATGATAAAAACTCTCCAGAAAGTAGGCACAGAGGGAACTTACCTCAATATAAGAAAGGCCATATATGACAAACCCACAGCAAACATCATTCTCAGTGGTGAAAAACGGAAACCTTTTCCACCAAGTTCAGCAACAAGACAAGGTTGCCCACTCTTACCACAATTTTTCCACATAGTTTTGGAAGTTTTACCCACGGCAAACAGAGAAGAAAAAGAAATAAAAGGAATCCAAATTGGAAAAGAAGAAGTAAAACTGTCACTGTTTGCAGATGACATGATACTATACACAGAGAATCCTAAAGATGCTACCAGAAAACTACTAGAACTAATCAATGAATTAGGTAAAGTAGCAGGATACAAAATTAAGGCACAGAAATATCTTGCAGTCCTATATACTAATGATGAAAAATCTGAAAGAGAAACTGAGGAAACACTTCCATTTACCACTGAAACAAAAAGAATATAATGCCTAGGAATAAACCTACCTAAGGAGACAAAAGACCTGTATGCAGAAACCTATAAGACACTGATGAAAGAAATTAAAGATGATACAAACAGATGGAGAGATATACCATGTTCTTGGATTGGAAGAATCAACATGGTGAAAATGACTATACTACACAAAGCAAGCTACAGATTCACTGCAATCCCTATCACACCACCAATGGCATTTGTCACAGAACTAGAACAAAAAATTTCACAAGTTTTATGGAAACACAAAAGACCCCAAATAGTCAAAGCAATTTTGAGAAAGAAAAACGGAGCTGAAGGAATCAGGCTCCCTGAGTTCAGACTACACTACAAAGGTACAGTAATCAAGACAATATGGTACTGACACAAAAATAGAAATATAGATCAATAGAACAGGATGGAAAGCCCGGAGATAAACCCACACACATATGGTCACCTTATCTTTGATAAAGGTGGCAAGAATATACAATGGAGAAAAGACAGCCTCTTCCATACGTGGTGCTGGGAAAACGGGACAGCTGCATGTAGAAGAATGTGATTAGAACACTCCCTAACACCATAGACAAAAATAAACTAAAAATGGATTAAAGATCTAAATGTAAGGCCAGACCCTATAAAACTCTTAGAGGAAAACATAGGCAGAACACTCTATGACATAAATCACAGCAATATCCTTTTTGACCCACCACCTAGCAAAATGCCAATAAAAACAAAAATAAACAAATAGGACCCAATGAAACTTAAGAGCTTTTGCACAGCAAGGGAAACTATAAACAAGATGAAAAGACAACCCTCAGAATGGGAGAAAATATTTGCAAATGAAGCAACTGACAAAGGATTAATCTCCAAAATTTACAAGCAGCTCATGCCCCTCAATATCAAACAAACAAACAACCCAATCCAAAAATGGGCAGAAGACCTAAATAGACATTTCTCCAAAGATTTACAGATTGACAACAAACACATGAAAGGATGCTCAACATCACTAATCATTAGAGAAATGCAAATCAAAGCTACAATGAGGTACCACCTCACACTGGTTAGAATGGCCATCATCAAAAAATCTACAAGCAAAAGATGCTGGAGAGGGTGTGGCAAAAAGGGAACACTCTTGCACTGTTGGTGGGAATGTAAATTGATACAGCCACTATGGAGAACAGTATGGAGGTTCCTTAAAGAACTAAAAATAGAACTACCATATGACCCAGGAATCCCACTACTGGGCATATACCGTGAGAAAACCATAATTCAAAAAGAGTCATGTACCAAAATGTTCATTACAGCACTATTTACAATAGCCAGGGCATGGAAGCAACCTAAGTGTCCATCAACAGATGAATGGATAAAGGGGATGTGGCATATATATACAATGGAATATTACTCGGCCATAAAAAGAAACAAAATTGAACTATCTGCTGTGAGGTGGATGGATCTATAGTCTGTCATACAGAGTGAAGTAAGTTAAAAAGAGAAAAAAAATACCTTACGCTAACACATATATATGGAATCTAGAAAAAGAATGGTTCTGAAGAACCTAGGGGCAGGACAGGAATAAAGATGCAGATGTAGAGAATGGACTTGAAGACACAGAGAAGGAGACGGGTAAGCTGAGACGAAGTGAGAGAGTGGCATTGACATATATTCACTACCAAATGTAAAATAGATAGCTAGTGGGAAGCAGCTGCATAGGACAGGGAGATCAGCTTGGTGCTTTGTGACTACCTAGAGAGGTGTGATAGGGAGTGTGGGAGGGAGACATAAGAGGGAGGGGATATGGGGATATATGTATACGTATAGCTCATTCACTTTGTTATACAGCAGAAACTAACACAACAATATAAAGCAATTATACTCCAATAAAGATGTTAAAAAAATAAAGTAAAATAAAATGGATAACCAAAAGAAATTGAAAACGGTGATAGACTACATTCTAGACCGTAAGACGTACCTTAGCATTCAGACCACAAAGGAATAAAACTAGAAATTGATAACAAAGATACCTGGAGAATACCAAATAATTGGAGGTTAAACAACATGCTTCTAAATAATACATGGGTCAAAGAAGAAATCTCAGAAGAAATTTAAAAATACATTGAACTTAAAATGAAAATGAAAATACAACTTATAAAAATTGTGGTATGCCACTAAAGCAGTGTTTAGAGGGGAATTTTATTGCATAGAATGTATGTATTAGAAAAGAACAAAGTTCTAAAATCAATTATCTAAGTTTTCATCTGAGGAAACTTGAAATACAAGGCAATTTATATCCAAAGTAACCAGAGAAAAGAAATAATAAAAATTAGAGCAGAAATCAATGAAATTGAAAACATGTAAATAATACAGAAAAAGCAAAAGCTGGTTCCTTGAAAACATCAGTAAAATGTATAAGCTTCCAGTCAGGCTAATAAAGAAAATAGGAGAAAGAAAGACAGAAATTACTAATTTCACAAATAAGACAAGGGACATCCCTGTAGGTCCCTTAGATATCAAATGGATAGTAAGGAAATACTATGAACAATTCAAGCCCATATTTTTGGTAACCTCTATGAAATGAACAAATTCCTTGAAAGACACAATCTTCAAAAACTCAAATGAGAAGAAATAGACAATCTGAATCAGCTTACATCTATAAAAAATTGAATCAACAATTAACTTTCTAAAACAGAAAGCATGATGCCAAGATGGGTTCACTGGTGAATTCTACCAAACATTTAAGGAAGAAATCATACCAATTTTCTACAATCACTTTGAGAACACAGAGGCAAAGGGAATATTTTCTAACTCACTCAATGAGACGAGCATTTCCTGAAAACCAAGACTAGGTAAACAAATGACAAGGAAACTACAAACCAATGTCTCTTATGAACTTAGATGCAAAATCCTCAACAAAATATTAGCAAATTGAATCCAACAATGTATAAAAAGAATTATACACCTGATTAAGTTGTATTTATCTCAGATATGCAAGGTGGGTTCAACATTTGCAAACCAGTTAAGGTAATCCATCACATGAACAGATCAATTACATGAAAAGAAAAATTAAATGATCATATAAATAGACGTAGAAAAAGCACTGGAGAATATCTAACATCAATTCATGATATACATTTTCAGCAAGCAAGGAGTAGAGGAAAACTTCCTCAACTTGATAAAAAATAATTTCTACAAAAATCCTACAGTTAACATCATCACACTTAACGGTGAGAAACTAGAAGCTTTCCTGATAAGATCATGAATAAGGCAAAGATACTCCCTCCTACCACTCCTTTTCAAAATTAACATACAAAAGTCAATTATTTCTTACATACTAGCATTGAACAAATGGAATTCAAAATGAAAAACACAATACCATCTACATTAGCACCCAAATAAATGAAATAGTTATAAGTGTAACATTATGTATAAGACCTATATGAGGAAAACTACTGATAAAAGAAATGAAAGAAAAACTAAATAAAATTGAGAGATATTACACCTTCATTGATAAGATTCAATATGGTCAGAGTCAATTCTTTCCAACTTGATCTAGAGATTCAATGCAATCCCAATCAAAATCCTAACAAGTTATTATTTGATTATCAACAAATTGCTTCTAAAGTTTACATTGAAAGACAAATGACTCAGTAAAGACAATTCAGTAGTTTAGAAGAAGAATAAAGTTAGAGGACTGACACTTCCTGACTTCAATATTTACTCTAAAGCTACAGTAGTCAAGACAGTGTGGTACTGGTAAAAGAATAAATAGATCAATGAACAGATAGAGGGTCCAGCAATAGACTCACATAAATATAGTCAACTGATTTTTGACAAAGAAGTAAAGACAATACAATGAAGAAAAGATAGTCTTTTCAACAAATGGTGTTGAAACAACTAGACATTCACATGTCAAAATATTTAGACACAGGCCTTACACACTTCACAAACTTTAACTCAAAGTAGATCACAGACCTAAAGATAAAATGCAAAACTATGAAACTCCTAGAATAAAAAATAGGAAGAAATCTAGATGGCCTTGTGCATGGCCATGACTTTTTAGATACAAGAACAAAGATACAATCTATAAAAAAAAATTTTAAAGTAGGACTTCACTAAAATTTAAAATGTGTGCTCTGTGAAAGACATTGCCAAGGAAGTGAGAAGACAAACCACAGACTGTGAAGAAATATTTGCAAAGACACATCTGATAAAGACTGTTATCCAAAGCAGACAAAGAGCTCTTAAAACTCAACCTAACAACGCAACTAAAAAATGGGCAAAAGGTCTGAACAGGCACCTCACCTAAGAAGATATATGGAGAGCAAATAAGCATATGAAAAGATGTTCAACATCATATGTCATTAGAGAATTACAAATTAAAACAAAAATTAAACACCACTACACACCTATTAGGATGGTGAAAATCCAAAACATTAATAACACCAAATGCTGGCAAGGATATGGAGCAAGAGGAACTCTTATTCATTGTTGGTGGGAATGAAAAATGGTACAGCCAGTATAAGTTCTTCTTTGAATCTTTGATAGAATTTGCCTGTGAAGCTGAAGCCATCTAGTCTTGGACTTCTGTTTGTAGGGAGCTTTTTTTTTTTTTAATTTTAAATTACAGATTCTATTTCACTTCTAGTGGTTGGTCTGTTCAAATTATCTATTTCTCGAGGTCCTACTGTATAGCACAGGGAACTATATTCAATATCCTGTGATAAACCATAATGGAAAAGAATTTAAAAAAGAATGTATATATACATATAACTGAATCACTTTGCTTCACAGCAGAAATTAACACAACATTGTAAATCAACTATACTTGAATAAAATAAATTTTTTAAAATGGTACAGCCACTTTGGAAAACAGTTTGCAGTTTCTTACAAAACTAAACATACTCTTATTATATGATTCAGCAACCACACTCCTTGGTATTTACCGAAATGAGTTAAAAACTTATGCCCACAAAAAAACTGAACACCAATTATTATAGCAGAATTATTTATAACTGTCAAAACTTGGAAGCAACCATCATGTCCTTCAGTAGGTGAACAGATAAATTGCGGTGCAATGAGACAATGGAATATTATTTACTGCTAAAACAAATGAGCTATCAAGCCACAAAAAGATATAGAGGAAACTTTAATACATATTACCAAGTGAAAGAAGACAGTATGAAAAAGTTATACTGTATGATTCCAACTGTAGAACATTCTGGAAAAAGCAAAATTACAAAGAAAGTGAAAAGAATAGTGGTTGTCAGGGGTCAAGGGGAGGGAGGGACAAATAGAGCACAGAGGAATTTTAGGAAATAAAACTATTCTCTATGATACTATAATGGTGGACACGTGTCATACATTTGTCCAAACCCATATGAATGTACAACACTAAGATTTAACCCTAATGTGAACTATGGATTTTGGGGTGATAAAGATGTGTCAATGTAGGTTCATCAATTGTCTAACAAATGTACCATTCTGCTGAGTGATACTGATAGCGGGAGAGGTTGTGAGCTTGTGGAGACAGGAAGTGGTGGGGGATATATGGAAATTTTCTGTACTTTCCACTCAATTCTGCTGTGAACCTAAAGCTGCTCTAAAAATAAAGTATATTAAAAACACACACAAAATCCCCCAAAGACCTTTTTATTTTAAAAATATAAAACCATTGTTGCTTTCAAACTACTCACCAGATCCTTGGCTTTATTTTTCACTTCCTTTCTTTAAATGCCCTTTAGCACTCAACTAATCTGTTCATTACCCATTCTATTTATATTAGAGTGAATCATATGAACTTGCCATTTCTTACAGTCAAAAAATGTCAAATATTGGCAATTTCAACTAGCTCAAATTAATAGTTAACAATAGAAGGAAATAAAGTGCACTAAAAAGCTAGTGCCTAACTTGTAAAAAATAAGTTTTTTAAAGATTATTTCTTTATTGCCTGTATATGATTTGAGTTAGAATAAAGAAATTATCTGGCATTAACCAAGATACAGCCTATGAAAAAATATGTTCCAGGGTCATAGGAAACTGGGTCCTCATACCTTACATATGAGATGGATTAAATTTTTTTTTTCTTGCCATAGGGCCATATCTGTTCAACAACAGGAAACAAAGGATATATTATCTTTAACCAACAAATTAAATCACAATAAATTCATAATAAACAAGAAATTATGAATAAATGTAATGTAAAGCTCAATTTTAATCCAATTTTCACTCTTACCCTACCCTAGGCTCAAATATACAGGAAAATATACCTTCAGATAGACACCTCAGATTTATATAGAAATATTCTTCTGGGTTGACATTATGTGAATTTGCAAGGTTCCCAATGTTACTTAATTTTGTCATTAAAAAGCAAAAACAGAATAAAACAACACAAAACCTAGTGATTTCTATTTCTTTATCAACTCTGCAGAAATGTAATGTGGCCTCAAGTTTTCACAAATCATCGGCATTTATTCAAGGGCTATCTTGAACACAAGCAATTTAATTCTCCCTCCCAACTTTGCTATCTGTGTGACCTTACTCTAAGTCTCAGGCTCCTCATTAAATACTGAGGATAATAATAATACCTACTTCACAGGACTGCAGTGAGGAATACATGAGATGATGTTTAAAAACAAAAATGGATTGAAAATTATTTCAATAATTTGAAACGCTACAGAGCATCAAACTAGTGAACTAAAGTATAGGCTATAATATGATTAAATATTTAAAGACTAGTTTAAAATTATTTTAAAATGAATCAACCCTAACTGGTTACACCTGTTATAAAACTTCACATGAGAATTTTTGAGAGTGATGTTTTTAACAGTTGGGGAATTCATGCATCTGAAAGTGTTTACTGTAGCAATATATGCCCTCTGATGGATGGGGAAAATAAAACCCTCAAGGCACTTAATTGTGAGTGCCTAAATACTGTAATATTCAATTTTTTGATTACTTGAGTTTTAGTATTTTGTGTATTTTAAAATGCTATAAAATTTATTTTATGTCTCTTATTGAGAAAAAAAGGTTTTATGGCCACCACTATAGTTTACCAATGGTTTATTACTCACAGCTATTCCTGATCCTCAAAAATATTTTAGACACTCTAATTTGTTTTTCTCTAGAACAATATTTAAAAACCTTCATGTCTCAGTATTCCTTACTATTTTTATTATAGAGAAACACACTAAATGAAACAATATTGGGGGGAATAAAACGCAATCAACTATTTTAGCTTTCCAGTATAGACTGTATGTTCAATAAATTCTAGGTCAAATTCTAACCATTATCTGTCTTTGATGCATGTTGGAAAGGCATGAAATATACAGAAAGATATTTTAAATGAAGACAAAGTTCTGACTTCCTTAATCTCTCTAAACTGATTGCCACATTATCATGGATTTGATCAATCAGCCCATGGTTACTACCCATATTTATTTTATAGATAAAGAAATTGGAATATAAAGAAATTGGAATATAGATGTGTAGATGAATAAATAATAACTGGAATTGGTTATAAGTCTTTGAACAAGTCAACAACATTTTACTTCTTTATTCTTAAGGCAAAATAAAATAAAATACTAAAGAAAAACAAGTGTGCTTGATATGAAATATCTTTCTACTTATGTTGGACCACAAGTACTTTATAGCACAAACTAGGCTATATTCCTTTATATTTATCAGTTTGAAAGGTATATGTGTTAAAAAATAGTAATTTTAGCTATTTGACATATTGCTTTAAACTCTATCGATACTCTTTTAATAACTTTGGGACAAGACTAAACAATATTATTTCATTTTACAACTGGCAGGAGATGCAAACCAATGTATAATTTAATGGTGTCAATTTACATGAAACAGGTTAGTCCAAACAGCATTGTGCTAAATAAAGAACTAAATCACATACTTAATTTTTTATGAGAACTAAAATAGTTAAAGAAAAATTGAGTTGGAAACTCAGAATTGACCACCAAGTTTATGTATTATTTCCATTGCATAGGGTCTTTATAGATTTAAATAAAGATAGAATCTTCCTGCAACAGAATTAACACTGGACCCAATTTCTCCTGGACTCTTCCTATTATAAGAAAAGTTTAAAAGGAAAGTCTTGGTATAATTGTTGTCTTGTGGCAGTTAGTGATTAAAATACACCTTATTGGTCTGAAATAGTTATTGTTTTTCCCCCAAAGTTTCAAGTCTACAGATAATATGTTTCATGATAAAGACACTGACCATTTTTGTTTAGAAAGTAAAAGCTAAGCTGTTTTTTTAGGCTGATGTGGAATATTCTGTTGTACAGCAAAATGGTATTGATCTTTACAATGAGTTTAATAAGGATTACAATATCTATAACTTGTTGTCTGTTACTTAACATTCTACAGAATACTCAATCCTTAAGTCATAAAAACCTAGTATAACTCTTCAAATCATTCCTTGGCTGTATTACAGATAACTTGATGAAAAATATTCTGGCCCACTTAAAGGATTTTAGACCAGATTTCACATTCAATCTACTAAATGTCTTAAAGAAGCGAGGAATAGTCACACAATTTTATTGGGATTGGCCAAAAAGTTCGTTTGGTTTTTTCCGTAAGATGGCTCTAGGAGCACTCAGTTGTCTTTAACTTCATTCCAAACAATTTAGTTAGATTGTATTGTGACAGCTCTCATATCAGCATGCATTTAAAAAAAAACTTATCAAATCAGTGAATTTTTGTGTAGTCATATTAATATTGAAGATGGAAGAAAAATACATTTTTGGCATATTATGCTTTATTATTTCAAGAAAAGCAAAAATGCAACTGAAAAGCAAAAAAATGATTTGTGCAGTGTGTGGAGAAGCTGCTATGACTGATTGAACATGTCAAAAAGTGGTTTGAGAAGTTTCGTGCTGGAGATTTCTCGCTGGATGACGCTCCATGGTCGGGTAGACCAGTTGAAGCTGACAGCAATCAAATCGAGACATTAACTGAGAAGTCAACATTATACCACTCGGGAGATAGCCAACTTACTCAAAATATCCAAATCAAGTGTTGAAAATCGTTTGCACCAGCTTGGTTATGTTAATCATTTTGATGTTTGGGTGCCACACAAGTTAAGCGAAAAAAACCTTCTTGACCATATTTCCAATGCGATTCTCTACTTAGACATAATGAAAATGTTCCATTTTTAAAACAAATTGTGATGGGTGATGAAAAGTGGATACTGTACAATAATGTGGATCTGAAGAGATGGTGAGGCAATGAACCACCACCAACCACACCAAAGGCCGGTCTTCATCCAAAGGAGGTGATGTTGTGTATACGGTGGGATTGGAAGGCAGTCCTCTATTATGAGCTCCTTCCGGAAAACCAAATGATTAATTCCAACAAGTACTGCTCCCAGTTAGACCAACTGAAAGTGGCACTAGACAAAAAGCATCCAGAATTAGTCAACAGAAAATGCATAATCTTCCATTAGGATAACACAAAACCTCATGTTTCTTTGATGACCAGCAAAAACTGTTAGTTTGGCTGGGAAGTTCTGATTCATCCGCCGTATTCACCAGACATTGCACCTTTGGATTTCCATTTATTTTGGTCTTCACAAAATTCTCTTAATGGAAAAAATTTCAATTCCCTGGAAGACTGTAAAAGGCACCTGGAACAGTTCCTTGCTCACAAAGATAAAAAGTTTTGGGAAGACAGAATTACGAACTTGCCTGAAAAATGGCAGAAGGTAGTGGAACAAAAGGTTGAATACGTTGTTCAATAAAGTTCTTGGTGAAAATGAAAAATGTGTCTTTTATTTTCACTGAAAAACCAAAGGAACTTTTTGGCCAACCTAACACTTTTGTTTTTCGACTAGGGAAACCAAACAAAAAAGCATAATGTGGGATTAGGTGATTTTTTTTGGAGGAAGGAAATATGTTTTATATTTTAGGAAATCATGATGATGGGCTCATTAGCTATAAGACCATATATTTTATTTATATATCAACAACTCTTCTTGATTCCATAAGAGAGGGTAGGACACAGAACAAATGTTGCCCCAAGACTGGAGAGACGGACAGGTGAACACATGGACTCATAGCTTAAGAGAGCACACTCTCACAAGCAAAAACCCCTGAGGGAATCAGTGCCAGAAAAACCTGAACTGTAACTGATGAATTACTGGAATCTCAGTGTTGGTAACTCTAAAAGTTAAAAATGCTATGGGGACTCAGTTATAGCTCACTTTCCCCCATCCCCCTACCCCCCATATTATAAAAATTACCTTCAGGAGCTCAATCAAGATTCCTACACTAAATACTGGAGAAAAATCCCCTCTTGCTTCTGGCAAAGGGAGGGGGAAAGGAATCATTTTGAAATAAACCAGAGCACTCTGTTCTTCTTAAGTAGGCTGCCATCAGGAGAAACTAATTAATCACAGCCTAACCTGCTAGGGTTTTATCACAGCCTAACTGACTTGGGAAAGGAAATACCCAACTCCAGTCCACACAAGCTAGTTTGTCCCCTTGTCCCACCCAAGGGGGGGTGGAACAGAGAAACACTTATGAAGTTCCCAATCCAGAGGCACAGGCTCACTAAAAGACTGAGACCAAATCATAGGACTATGGAATGTTTCCCGTCCCTCCATACTTAAAAACCACACCACCAGGGCTTTCCTGGTGATGTAGTGGTTGAGAGTCCGCCTGCTGATGCAGGGGACATGGGTTCATGCCCCGGTCCAGGAAGATCCCATATGCCACGGAGCAGCTAGGCCCGTGAGCCACGGCCACTGAGCCTGAGCCTGTGCTCCACAGCAGGAGAGGCCACAGCAGTGAGAGGCCCGTGTACCACAAAAACAAAAAAAACCCAAAAAAACCCCACATCACCAAAGGCCTATTTACACCAGTTCCTTATACATAGTACACTAAGTCCAGCTATTAAGAAAAAATTATAAGGCATACTAAAAAGCCAAAAACATAGTTTGAAGAGACAGAGCAGCACCAGAATCAGACATGGCAGATATGTTGGATATAGACAGAAAATTTTAAAACATATATGATTAATACGCTAAGGGTGTATTAATCCCTCTAAGGGATAAAATAGACAGTGTTGGAATAAAAAATAAAGAGATCAGCTTTGAAAATTCTCTGAGCATACAAAACCAGTTTAGTCATACAAATAAAGCTTAATTTAGCTTATTTTGCAAGGCTAACTTGACCTGGATCATTTCTTGCTTATGCCTCTGGAAATCATAAGAAAAACTGTTTCCCACAATTAAAATGAAGTAACCACTAATCAATTTCTTATCATTATCATTTAAGAAAATTCTAATATAATCAAACACTCTGAAGAATAGACAGTATCTGCCTTCTCAATGTATAAGCTGCTTTATAATGATGTGTCCCTGAATCTCATTTCATGTCTGGTATGAATGCTCCCAGTTCATGAACTGTCTCTTTGGTGTGTGCACAATACTCGCTAATTATGTACTTTGGTGATTAATTAGTTTTGCTTCTTCTATTTCTGAACTTTTGACAACTGCATGCAAGAAGAGATGAGCAATGAAGCAGAGAGATAGAAATCCTAAAGGAGAAAAACGCTAGAGATAAAAAATTTGTAACAGAAATAAATAATGTCCTTGATAGGCTTATTAGTAGACTGGACATAGCTGAGGAAAAAAATCTCTGAGCTAGAAAATATATCAATAGAATCCTCAAAAACAGAAAAGCAAAAAAGAACAACAACTTAAAAGAAACAGAATATCCAAACACCATGAGAAAAATACTAAAATGTGTAACATACACCTAATAAGAATAACAAAGAGGGAAAGGAACAGAAAAAACACTTGAAACAGCAATTACTGAGAATTTCCCCAAATAAATATCAGACACCGAACCACAGATTCAGGAAACTCATAGAACACCAAGCAGGGTAAAAGCCCTCCCCCCACCAAAAATACACCCAGGGATATTATTTTCAAATTACAGAAGATCAAACATAAAGAAAAAAATTCTGAAAGAAGTCAAAGGAAAATAACACCATACCTATCCAGGAAAAAAGATAAGAATTACATCCAACTTCTCAGAAACCATGCAAGCAAGAAGAGAACAGAGTGAAATATTAAAAGTGTTGAGAGAAAAACACCCACCAATCTAAATTCTGTACCTTGCAAAATTACCCCTTAAAAGTGAAGAAGAAATAAAGATTTTCTCAGACAAACAAAAATTGAGGGAATTTCTTGTCAGTAGAATTGCTTCACAACAAATGTTAAAAGAAGTTCTTTAGAGAAAAGGAAAATGATATAGGTCAGAAACTTGGCTCTGCATAAAGAAAGGAAGAACACCAAGGAAGGAATAAGTAAAGGCAAAATAAAATCTTTTCTTTTTCTTATTCTAATGATCTTAAACCAGTTTGTTCAAAATAATAATAGCAACAATGTTTTCAATTATGTATGCTTATATATATCATATATATATACACACATATGTTTATGTATGCTTATGTGTAGATGAAATGAATGACAACAATAATATAAGGGACAGGAAGAAGAAGTTAGGATATATTGTTATTATAAGGTACTCACACTACTTGTGAAGTGGTACAGTGTTATTTAAAAATGGATTTGGATTAGTTGTAAATGTATATTGCAAACTCTAGGGTAAGCACTAAAAAAAGTTTTAAAAAGTATAATTGATATACTAAGAAAGGAGAGAAAAATGAATCATAAAATGATCAATTAAAACCATTAAAGGCTGGGCTTCTCTGGTGACACATTGGTTAGGGATCCACCTGCCAATGCAGGGGACACGGGTTCAAGCCCTGGTCTGGGAAGATCCCACACGCCACAGAGCAACTGGGCCTGTGCGCCACAACTACTGAGCCTGTGCTCTAGAGCCCATGAGCCACAACTACTGAAGCCCATGCACCTAGAGCCCGTGCTCAACAAGAGAAGCCACTGCAATGAGAAGCCTGCGCACCACAACCAAGAGTAGCCCCTGCTCGCCACAACTAGAGAAAGCCCGTGGCAGCAGTGAAGACCCAATGCAGCCAAAAATAAATAAATAAATATTTTAAAAAAACATTAAAGGCAAGGGGACTTCCCTGACAGTCCAGTGGTTAAGGCTCTGTACTTCCAATGCAGGGGGTGCGGGTTTGATCCCTGGTCGGGGAACTAAGATCCCACATGTCGCTCACGCAGCCAAAAAAAGAAAAATAAGCCATAAAAGGCAAAAACGAATGGAAGGAGGACTTCCCTGGTGGCACAGTGGTTAAAAATCCACCTGTCAACACAGGGGACCCGGGCTCGATCCCTGGTCCGGTAAGATCCCACATGCCGCGGAGCAACTAAGCCCGTGCACCACAGTTACTGAGCCTGCACTCTAGAGCCTGCGAGCCACAACTACTGAGCCCACGTGTCACAACTACTGAAGCCCATGCGCCTAGAGCCCATGCTCCACAACAAGAGAAGCCACCACAATGAGAAGTTCGCGCACTGCATGGAAGAGTAGCGCACACCACTCGCCACAACTAGAGAAAGCCCACACGCAGCAACAAAGACCCAGTGAAGCCAAAAAAAAAAAAAAAAAAAAAGAATAAAAAAAGAACGGAAGGCAGAAACAGGGACAAAGAACAAGGGCAACAAATAGAAAACAGCAACAAATATGGCAGATGTTAATCCAACTCTATCCATAATCGTGTTGAAGGTCAGTGGTCTAAATATACCAATTGAAAGATGGAGATTGTTAGAGTGGGTTGAAAAACATAACCCAACAATGTCTTGCTTACAAGAAATTCATTTTAAATATAAAGAAATATAGAACTTAGAAGTAAATGGATGGTGAAAAATATAACATGCTAGCAATTATCAAAAGAAAGCAGGAGTAGATATATTAATTTCAGACAAAGCAGAGTTCAAAGTAAGGAAACTAATCAGGAATAAAGAAGGACATTACTAATGATAAGAGGTCAGTTCTCCAAGAAGACGTAACAATTCTTAATGTGTATGCACCTAACAACAGACTGTCAAACTACACGAGGCAACAACTGATAGAATTGCAGGAGAAACAGATCAATCCATTATCATAGTTTAAGATTTCAACACCGCTCCCTCAGTAAAACACAGATCCAGCAGTCAGGAAATCAGTAACTACATAATTGAACTCAACAACATTCTCAATCAATTTGATATATTTGACATCTCTAGACTACCTCACGCAACAAAAGCAAAATACACATTTTTCTCCAGCTCACATGGAATATTCACCAATATAGAGCATATTCTGGGCCACAAAACACACCTTAACACACTTAAAAGAACAGAAATCATACAACATCTGCTCTCAGACCACAATGAAACTAAACTGGAAATCTAACAGAAAGATAACTAGAAAATTCCAAAATACGTGGATATTAAACCACGCACTTCCAAATAACATATGGTCAAAGAAGATATCTCAAGAAAACTTGAAAATATTTAAGAAATGAAAACACAACTTGTCAAAATTTGTGAGATGCAGCAAAAGCAGTGCTCAGAGGGAAATTTCTCCCATTCAATGTATATATTAGAAAGGGAGAAAAATCTAAAATCAATAATATAATTTTCCACCTCAGGAAACTAGAGAAAGAAGTGAATATTAAATCCAAGGTAATCAGAAGAAAAATAATAAAATTTTAGAGCAGAAATCCATTAAATTGAACACAGGAAAACAAAGAGAAAATCAACAAAGCCAGAAGATGGTTCTTTGAACAGATCAATAAAATTGATAAACCTCTCTTTGGGATAGTGAGGACAAAAAAGAGAAGACACGAGTTACTAAAAATGAAAGAGAGGACATCATTACAGATCTCATGGATGTTAAAAGGATAATAAAGGAATACTAATAACTCTATGCCTATTAATTTGATAACCTAGATGAAATGGACCAATTCCTTGAAAGACATAATTTGCCAAACTCACACAAGAATAAATAGATGATCTGAATAGGCCTGTGTCTGTTAAATAAATTGAATCAATAATTAATAACTTGCCAAAACATAAAACATGATACCCAGATAGGTTCAATGGTGAATTCTGCCAAATATTTAAGGAAGAAATTATACCAATTATTTATACTAACTTTTAGAGAACAGAAGCAGAGAGAACACTTCCTAACTCATTCTGTGAGATCCACATTACCCTAATATGAAAACCAGACAAAGATTTTACAAGAAAATAAAACTATAAACCAATATCTCTCATGAAGAGAACAAAAACCCTCAATAAAATATTAACAAATAGAATCCAAAAAAAGTGTAAACAGAATTATCCACCATAACAAAGTGAAAGTTATCCCAGATTGCAAGTCAGGCTCAACATTCAGAAATCAATTAACATAATTCATCACATTAGCAGACATAAAAGAAAGTCACATGATCATACCAATAGATGCAGAAAAAGCATTTGAGAAAATCCAACACCTATGCGTAATAAAAATTATCAGTAAACTAGGAATAGAAGGAAACTTTCTCAACTTGAAAAACTAATCTACAAAAAACCTACAGGTGACATCTTACTAAATGGTGAGAAACTTGGAACTTCCCCAGGAAGATCAGGTACAAGGCAAAGATGGCCCCTCTCACCACTCCTTTTTCAACATTATACTGGAAGTCCTTGCTAATCCAATAAGGCAAGAAAAGCAAACGAAAGGTATACACATTGGGAAGGAAAATATAAAACTGTCATTGTTTGCGAATGACATGATCATCTATGTAAAAAATCTGAAAGAATTGACCAAAAAAAAACCGTCCTGAAACTAGTAAGCAATTATAGCAAGGTTGCAGGTTACAAGATTAATATACAAAAGTCGATTGCTTTCTTATATATCAACAACGAACATGTGGAATTTTAAATGAAAAACACAATACTGTTTATATTAGCACCTAAATAAATGAAATAGGTAAAATCCAGCAAAGTATGTATAAGACCTACGTGAGTAAAACTAGAAATCTCTGAGGCATGAAATCAAAGAGGAACTAAAAAAATGGAGAGATATTCCATGTTCATAGATAGGACGACTCAATATTGTTAAGATATCAGTTCTCCCAATTTGAGCTGTAGATTTAATGCAATCCCAATTAAAATCCCAAAAAGTTATTTTATGGATAAACTACAATGAGATACAATCACATCTATTAGAATGACAAAAACAAAATTGACAATACCGAGGATTAGTGAGGACGGACAGCCACTGGAACTCGGATACTTTAATGGCAGGACTTTAATAATCAGTTTGCCAGTTTCTTTTAAATGTAAATGTGCTTATTATACTAGTCATTTACCCCACCACATACACACAATGACAACATATTTACGTAAACACCTGTTCAGTAATGTTTATAGTAACTTTCTTCATATTGCCAAAAACTGGAGAAAACACAAATGCCCTTCAACTGGTGAACAAAAAATTACAGCTTATCTATATAAGGCAACATTAATCAGCAATAAAAAGAAACTATTAAGACATGAAACTAAATTATAAACCTCAAATGCATTTTGCTGAATGAGTGAGAGAAGCCAGATTCAAGGTTATCCACTATGTGACTCAGTTGATATGACATTCTGAAAATGGCAGAAACATAGAGACAAAAATCAGATTAGTGATTGCCAGTGGGGTAGGCATTTACTACAAAGAAGAAAAAGGGAACTTTGAGGGAATTTTTTTTGGTCAATGAACCTTTTGGGTACATATATACATACAGGTATATATGTCAAAACTCATAGAACTCGACACTAAGAGGGGTGAATTTTACTTTATGTAAAATGTACTATAAAACAAGACTGAAAAATAATACTAGGGCCTCATTTTATCTTTGGGGGAGTTGAAATGACCATGACCGTGATTTCAGCATGGAGAAGCAAGCCATTCCATAGCTGGAAGTGACCATGAAAGTTTCAGAGAAACATGTCATAGGAAAATGACAAATGATAACCAGGATGATTGGAAAATATTCCTCAGAGTTTCTAGAAACTCCCTGGAAAGGAGAAGAGCAAAAGAAAAAATTGCACTCTTTGTAAATCTGGGCAAGTAGGGGCTCAGAGCTGTTATGATTTGAGCACTAAAACAACATAACCTGATGCTGTAGTATCTTAAGCTGGAAAGGAACATATTTATTACATATTATGATCCTTTGCAGCTATGATCCCAAGCATAAAGTATGTTTGGGTTTAACATTGTCTTCCATGATCCTCCTACAAAAACAAACCAAAAAAACCAAAACCAAAAATCACCAAAACCAAAAAATAACTGGAGGAAAGAATCATTATTCCCATTTTTAAAATGAGTCATATTAGGCTAAGAGACTTTTGATAATTAACCCAAAGTGACACATCTAGCAAAGGCAAGACTCATTCCCAGGTTTTCTGAATCCAAATACTGTGCTTTACCCAGTATATTAGTGATCTCCATCCAGCTAGATGGCTAGGGGCCACCTAGAGGGAAAGGTATTAATGTGAGCAGGCACCACTGGAGCAATCCCACTGTCCCAAGGCATATTAAAACCAGAAGATGTCTGCTTTTATCAGTGAAGCAGAGTGCAGTTAAAGTGCTCTCCCCAAGAAACAAGAAGAAACTCTTAATTTCTTCCCTTTCCTTGAGTAGGTCATGCAACACAGGGTGGTGGAAATGCTCACCTAGCGTATAAAGATGGGTTTCCAGCTCAGAAAATAAGGTTCAAATGTTGTTAATACAATATAAAATTCTCATGCAGATCTTAACACGGTTTTTGAAAAAAAAAAAAAAAAAAAAAAACAACAACTGTCATGGAGCGAGGTCTGACTGATTTTTGAGGAAAATAAAACCTTATCCAGGTAAGTAAAATGGATACTGTCAGAATTATTCTTCCAACCTTCCCTATCCCACATTGGTTACCACTCTCCTCCTTTGGAGGGCTCTCCTTCCTTCTTTGGGGTACCCAAGAAACCAGATAGAGGTGGAAAACCTCAGAGATACAGAGGATGACAGAAGTATGAAATATTTAATGATAAGAATGTACTTGAGTCTTGATCATTTCTTTAGAGAAAGATAACTCATCCCATGAAATGGCCCAGACAGTGAAGCCCTGCTCACTTAAGAAAAGGCAAGATAGGTGGTATTGGGAACTGACAGGGGGCATCCCTCTTTCATAGACATTGTGATCATTGACATCAGAGTCGTTGTGAACTACTGAAATAGAAGAGGCATCCACCCATGCATAACTACAGGCTTTGGGACCATGAGGAACCACCAGTATGGATGACGCAGATTATGACCTAGCTGAAGAGTGGGTAAGTGAGTACTCAGATTTTCACACTATCTCAAACCAAGGTAGCTACACATGTGTCCCATGGGAAAGGAAAAGAAGACACCTACACCACATGGTACATACATTTTATATACTGGAATTCTGTCAAAGGCTAAAGAAAGAAAAAAAAACTACGTTGAAAACCCCCATACTACATATAACATCTTCCCTTTCTGTGCACAACGACACCAATTACAATTTGGAAAAGTCCAACAGAATTATTTAAGATAGATGTTTAAAATCAGTGGCAAAAAAGTCAGCCTGAATCAAAGCCTAAAATATAGACTGATTAGTGATATTAAAGCGATTTGCATCAATTCACCATTGCATCTTAGTGAGATGAATGGTAGCATCTGGTAATAATTATGAACCAGCTGGATCAGAAAAATATTAGAAATTTATAACACGTAATATCTTTAAACAATATAGTGAAGATAGTTTGCCAGCAGCCAAATCAATAAATAACTTTTAATACAGCATCTATTAATAGGGTTTTAAATAATTATTGTATGGCATCAGACAAAAAGGATGTTTCCACAATGGCCCAGCAAAGAATACTATGGATATTCACTTAATCTAAATAATATTTATTTTCTGCAGAGACACAGATGGTAAATGAAATTCTTATCCTCAGCATGTTTCAATGGTTGAAGCCAGACTTTGTAAAATCCAAAGCAAATTCCTTGAACTACTAAGGCAGTATAACAGTTCATCATCAATAATTAATGAGTTAATATTAGTAAAGCTATTAGAACAATTGCTGGCATACAGAAGCCCTATGTAAATGTTTGATAAAATACAAATAAGTACCATAGCTATGTTAGGGGTACTTCTTTACTGACACCTCACTGTAGCTGTGACATGAATGTGATGTACAATATGTCATGTCCAATGTCCAATAAGTTAGGTATAAACGTTTTAGCCTCTTTTTTCTCCCACTTAGGATAACATAGAAGAATGTAATGAGTTAATTATTTTGTTTACCAAATATTTATTGAGCACTTATTATGTACCAGTCACTGTTCTGAAGACTGGAGATATAGTAACCAAGTAAAACACAAGACCCTGCTCTCATGGGAGACTATTTTCTACTAGGGGAGGAATCTAATCAGAAGACAATTTACCAGGATAACTTCAGATAGTGATGTGGATCATGAAAAAAATCCAATAAGGTATTGTAATAGTGATGAAAGTTGAAGTCATCAGTTCAATAATAACAAAACAATTTTAAGATAATCCCTTGTGCAAAATAGAAGTCAGTTAATTTTTCATATTTCACTTCTAATCGCTCTTGGTCCCTACCCAGGAGGTAAACATCCATTCTCTCAAACATCTACTATGCTATGCATTTTTCACATAGCTTACACTGCCCCATTTCTCCAGGGCAAGCACACCCTGTGTCACTTGGCGCTTTGCAGAAGACAACACACCTCCCCCCTCTCCTTGCCATATGTTAAATACAGCCCTCCTTGAGATCTCTGCCTTCTTTGTGGAGTTTATCAATTTATATCGCACATTTGTCCAACCGCTATATTTGACCCAGTCCTAGACATTGGCCTATGCATTGTTTATATATTTTATTTTCTACACATTATGTTTTGACATCTTAAAAATCTTTCTGCCTGGGGAGACACTGTCCCTCCCAGGCCTAGGCAATTCTTAGATCTGGCTTAGCCTGGATCATGTCTTTGACATGCAGACTAACCAACCCAGAGTCATACACCCTCTATGGCTCACATTCCAGAAGGCAATTTTCATCTGCCTTAATCATCCCAGAGCCAAGTATCAGGCAACTAAGGAGTACTACTATAGTTTACCGTCTGCTGAAATTATTCATATTAGCCAATCCTAAACTGTTTACTCTTCCCTGCCTTGCCTTTCACACAGAAACTCCAATAAAGGACGTGGCGGCCTAGGTTCTCCCCTTGCTCCTGTCCTTTCTTTGTCCTGAGTGATGCTGGTGCTTCCTCATGTAGCCCTGCCTGGTTTGCCGCACCTCCGGTTTCTAGGATCTGTGCGTATAATAAACTTTGTTTCCCTGAGCCTCTTCTGCATCTCCTCTGGTGGCTGCATATGACTGACCACCACCTAAAAAACACAGAACAGCCTGCCATACTCCTAGATCTGCACTGCCTCTTCCAATCATTTATTTTTCCACTCTTTTGTGGAAACAACTCTTACTTTGAAGACTATCTTATCCATTTATACAGCCCCTTATCTCTCCTCATTTGTTATCTTTTACCTATTGTTCACCTCCCTATATTTAAAGATGTGTTTATCACCTGGTCCCCAGTCTGCCTTTCCACCCCAAATGCACCATTCCTCTGAGTGGCTTCAATGTCCTTAAAGATGATGTATTCATCATCCCAGCCTCATAATTCCATGTACTCCTGGATTCAAATGACATTTGTTTTTATGTCATTTCAGCTACATACATATAACACCATATCCTAGATCTTGCAATCAAAATAAATCATTCCTCTTTGGAAATATAAAACCTCAATTTTCAATTCCCTGGTTACAACTTTTTCATTTTCTTACATCCACTGTGTCTGTTACCTGTCTTCATGAAGTATTGCAATCCTTTAGCCAAAATGTCTCCCAGTTTACCAGTCCTTGCCCATTTTAATTTCCTTACCAACCTACAAAGTTAATCATAACTTTAGGCATTCCCTCACCAACATCCACAACTAACTTACCCCTTGATCTTCAACTGAATTCAATATAAAAACCCTACATCACTCATGGAGCCTGCCACACAATCTGAGAAAGTTACACAATTGTAAGATAAGGTATCCCCTCAAAGTTGTGGTTGTCAAAGTCAGCTAAGCCTCATGTTGCCTAGCCATGCCTGTATGTGTCCCTACTCATCTACTGATTCCAATTCCTCGTCATTAGGGTCAAAACTTTCCCAGCCTCTTCAAATCCCCAGCCCTATGACCCACTTTCATTTCCCCATCCTTCACAGTTAAAATCCCTGAACATTATGTTCCCTATCTACACAGAAAACTTATTTCCTCTGTATCCACCCTCCTCTTATTCCAGTCTAGGATTTCCTGTAGACCTTTAACTCTCTTTAGTGATTTAATCACCCTAGATTTGCCCAGTTTGAACCCAGTTTCCACACAACTGCAAGACTACGACCACATTAAGAAAAAAAAACAAAAAACAAACAAAAAAAACAAACCTGATACCCCTGTTTTGACCCCTTAAATTAGCGACTACCTTCAGGATCAAGTCCAATATTCTTACAACAATGAAACTGTCTCCAGTCAAGTTTCATGTTTTGCCTTCATGCTCACCTCCCCTGCCCCAGGCTAAGAAGCCTGTGGTCCTGCTGTACTGACATGTTTGCATTATTCTGTTCTTACCATGTCCTCTTGCTTTTCTCTTCCTTATCCACTCTAACAACTCCTTCAGCTTTGTCAACTGGTGAACTCCTACTCACCTTTCAAAATTCTTCACAAGAGAGTCTTTACTGATCCCTGTCTGTCCTACAGGAGAGATGCCAAATGCGTTAGGCATCTCTCCTGTATATTTCCATATCACAAACATTAACGCATTTTCTCTTAATGATCTCTATTCTCTGCTCCCCTCTACACTGGAGTGCCTTATGAACAAAGTCAATTTCATCTTTTCATCCACAGGACCTACTGCAGTATGAAACACAATGCTTATTTAACAACTAATGATGATAAATTTTATATGAGCAAAACCTTCATCTGTTTATTTATGTAGACTGTGTGATGACCTACTATCTTACATTGGTCCATATTTCTTGGACTTTTCATGTAAAAACCCATCTGAGTAAATAAAACCTTATCTATAAATTAATGCATATTTCCATTTCAAATTGTAGTTTGCTTCAAAAGATAGTGAAAATAACAAGTATTCACTAAATGGTTTTATCTCTATTCTTTAACAACCACTCTTTTGCCAGCTACTAAACTATCTAGTACACTTGATTTCTCTGGGATACAGCTGTTAATCCTATCTTATTTTTAAGTTGAAATAATAGCACAGCATTTTTTTGTTTGCTTTTTACATTGACAGGTGGTGTTGAGTGTTAGTCTGTGTGTTCGTGGAAGCAGGAAGGGGAGAGGGTAGAGACAGGATAAATGAAAGAATGGAGCAGTATTTCCATTAACAAATTATTTTAACTCTGTGGTGTCCAATACAATAGCTGCTGAGCAGTATCTATTTTAACTTGTCAAATTAAAAATTTAGTTCTCAATAAAAAAGATTAATTATTTAATCATACTATCCATATTTCCTATGCTCAGTAGTCACATGTGGACAGTGGTTCCCATAGTGGACAGTGCAGAACAGAACATTTCTGTCACTGCAGAAATTTCTACTGAACAGTGTTGCTCTACCTACTGAATTCTGTACTGTACATGGATGGGTATCTATAGAGATAAAAATTTAGGCAAAATTAATTCATTGGTTTTTGCACATTTGATACATTTGCAAGTAAAATTAATAAAATCATTTTTGTAAAATTAGTCATGTCCTCTCCAACTGTAAACAGCCAAATTTGTCAAGCAGGTATCTGTAAGCTTTAATGAAAACCACTTGACATTACAGATTCAGAGGTTAATTCTCCCATCAGTGCATGCATAAATCTTCCATAAATGTTAACAGGAGAATGTTAATGACAAATACTCTAAGATCAACATGAGAATAGGTTCTGTATTATGGAAATCTATTTTCTCTGCATTCGAATCTACTTGAAATTGTGCTTATCATTTGCATGATTCTAAATTCTGATTTATAATTAAATAAAACCCCCTTTTTAATGTCTTAACCCCCAAATGAATTTATTTTGTAGTCCAAAATTTGGGGTGGGATAGGATAATTGAGATAGTCCCCTAAAAAATATATTCAACTTAAACTGTTAATTCCACTTAGACATTTATTTAGTCAGTTTTCTGGGTTTTGTTCCTCACAAATGACTATGATTAGCCAAACAAAATATTTCTAATAGAAATCAGTGTTCTTTCTCTACATAACGAGATCCACGTAGGTGATGAGGAAAATGTTGCCTTTCTCTGAAGTTCAGTTTTGATTTAGTTCTTTCATCCCATCTGTACTGCACCTCTGTCATGCACAGACTTAACCTGAGGGACATGATGAGGTAACAAGAATAAAAAATAATTAATTTCAAAATGAATAGAAAAACAAAATTATAATGAAAAATGAGAGGAATGGAAAGATAAGCTCAATAGGCATGTGCATTTCTTCTGGAAAAGATGGAGGTGTTGAAGTTAAAAAACAATGCAACCTCTGCTATGAAGTATTCTATTCAACAAAATAGTAACACGAAAACTAAACTCATGTCCCTTTTCCTTTAACATTTCAATCTCTTATTTCTAAATTTCAGACTCTTTTTTCATTATTTCTGTGATCAAACTTTCAAAGGTGGGGTGACTTCTATGCAGATAGAAGAGGGACAATTTATATTTCTCATATTAGGCTTGCTTCTATAACACTAGAAAATCTTTCAAAATTAACTGAATTCACTTCTCAAGAGTTGGCAGGCCAGAGAAACATCTGGCATGCCAACTTTGAGAGCTCTGTGAACCCACCCCCCTGCAAAATAGATTGGAAAATTGGTGACAATGATAAAACAAACCAAAACCAAAACAACAACAGCAACAACAAAAGCAAAACAAAAACCAAAAATTAAAATCTCTGGAAATGGTCTTAAGGGAACACAGTAAATGAGGAAACATCTATTCAAAAAAATCAATTAAAATTTTGTAAAACCAATTAGCATCTATGAATTTCAAGCAACCAGCCCCACACTGCCCTTTTTCAGCTCAGTGAAACAGAAATCCCATTCCAGATTGATGCAACCAGAACCACAGGATTCCCTCTCCTTACTTAATGGCAAAAGACTAAATGCTTTCACCAAAGATCAGGACCCAAGGAAGGATGTACACTCTTGGCACTTCTATTCAAAATTGTACTGGAGGCTCTACCCACCGCAATTTTATTAGAAAAAGAAATAATGGCATCCAGATTAGAAAGGAAGAAGTAGAAGTATCTCTAATCACAGTTGAAATGATCCCATACATAGAAATCCCTAATGAATCCTCTGAAACTCTGTTAGAACTAATGAGGTCACCAAATTTGCAGAATACAAGACCCATAAAAAAAATCAATACTATTTGATTTTTTTGATTATACAGTTGCAATGCAAAATTCAAATATGAAATTCAGTTTTTTTTCATTCATGATAGCATGAAAAAGTACTGGGGAATACATTTAACAAAAGAGTGCAAAACACCTTATCTTTGATAAAGGTGGCAGTAATGTACAATGGAGAAAGGACAGCCTCTTCAATAAGTGGTGCTGGGAAAACTGGACAGGTACATGTAAAAGTATGAGATTAGATCACTCCCTAACACCATACACAAAAATAAGCTCAAAATGGATTAAAGACCTAAATGTAAGGCCAGAAACTATCAAACGCTTAGAGGAAAACATAGGCAGAACACTCTATGACATAAATCACAGCAAGATCCTTTCTGACCCACCTCCTAGAGTAATGGAAATAAAAACAAAAATAAACAAATGGGACCTAATGAAACTTCAAAGCTTTTGCACAGCCAAGGAAACCATAAACAGGACCAAAAGACAACCCTCAGAATGGGAGAAAATATTTGCAAATGAAGCAACCGACAAAGGATTAATCTCCAAAATTTACAAGCAGCTCATGCAGCTCAATAACAAGAAAACAAACAACCCAATCCAAAAATGGGCAGAAGACCTAAATAGACATTTCTCCAAAGAAGATATACAGACTGCCAACAAACACATGAAAGAATGCTCAACATCATTAATCATTAGAGAAATGCAAATCAAAACTACAATGAGATATCATCTCACACCAGTCAGAATGGCCATCATCAAAAAATCTAGAAACAATAAATGCTGGAGAGGGTGTGGAGAAAAGGGAACCCTCTTGCACTGCTGGTGGGAATGTGAATTGGTTCAGCCACTATGGAGAACAGTATGGAGGTTCCTTAAAAAACTACAAATAGAACTACCATATGACCCAGCAATCCCACTACTGGGCATATACCCTGAGAAAACCATAATTCAAATAGAGTCATGTACCAAAATGTTCATTGCAGCTCTATTTACAATAGCCCGGAGATGGAAACAACCTAAGTGCCCGTCATCGGATGAATGGATAAAGAAGATGTGGCACATATATACAATGGAATATTACTCAGCCATAAAAAGAAACGAAATTGAGCTATTTGTAATGAGGTGGATAGACCTAGAGTCTGTCATTCAGAGTGAAGTAAGTCAGAAAGAAAAAGACAAATACCGTATGCTAACACATATATATGGAATTTAAGAAAAAAAATGTCATGAAGAACCTAGGGGTAAAGCAGGAATAAAGATGCAGACCTCCTAGAGAACGGACTTGAGGTTATGGGGAGGGGGAAGGGTGAGCTGTGACAGAGCGAGAGAGAGTCATGGGCATATACACACTAACAAACGTAGTAAGGTAGATAGCTAGTGGGAAGCAGCCGCATGGCACAGGGATATTGGCTCGGTGCTTTGTGACAGCCTGGAGGGGTGGGATAGGGAGGGTGGGAGGGAGGGAGACGCAACAGGGAAGACATATGGGAACATATGTTTATGTATGACTGATTCACTTTGTTATAAAGCAGAAACTAACACACCATTGTAAAGCAATTATACCCCAATAAAGATGTTTAAAAAAAAAAAAAAGAGTGCAAAAACTTAAACTCTGAAATCTGTAAGATATTTTTGAAGATCTAAGTAAGTGGAAAAAGATACCCTATTCATGGATCAGAAGACTTAATATGGCAATACCCATACTGATCTCCAGATTCAGGGAAATTATTATCAGAATCCCTGCTGATTTTTCTTACTTCATTCCTTCCTTCTCTTTCTTTCTTTTTTTTTTTTTTTAGAGATTAACAAGCTAATTCTAAAATTTATACAGAATTGCAAGGAACCCAGAATAGTCAAATCAACTTTGAATAAAAAGAACAAAATAGGAGGATACACACTTCCCAGTTTCAAAACATACTACAAAGCTATGGTAACCGATACAAAGTAGTAACGGCAGAGGACGGACATAGAGACAAATGGAGTAAAATTGAGAGTCCAGAAATAAATCCATCTGTCTATTGTCAACTGATTTTCAACAAGGATGCCAAAACCATTCAGTGAGAAAGAGACAGTTTTGCAACAAATGGTTGCTGAGACAACTGGAGGTAAGTGCTAAAACTACAAACCTCAGAAGAAAACATAAGGCTAAATTTTTGTGATCTGGATTTGGCAATGGATTCATAGATGTGACATGAAAAGTATGAACAACAAAAGTAGATAAATCAGATTTCAACAAAATTATAACTTTTGTGATTCAAAGGACACTATCAAGAAAGTAGAGAGACCACCTGCAGAATGGGAGAAAATATTTGCAAGTTATATATATGGTAAAGGGCTTGTATCTGGAATATTCAAAGAATTTATACAACTTAATAAAAAGACAACCCAATTAAAAATAGAGCAAAGGATCTGAATAGCCATTTCTCCATAAAAGATACAAATAACTAATGAAAAGAAGCTTGACATTATTAGTCATCAGGGAAATGCAAACCAAAACCATAATGTCATACCACTTTACACCTAACAAGATGGGTAGAATAAAAAAAGTCAGATAATAAGTGTTTGTGAGAATGTGGGGAAACCAGAACCAACATACACTGATGTTGGAAATGGGTACTTTAGAAGAAAAACCTGGCAGTACCTCAAATAGTTAATCATAGAGTTACCATATGAACTGGCAGTTCCACTGCCAAGTATATACCCAAGAGAAATGAAAGCATATGTCCACACACACAAAAAAACTTGTACACAAATATTTGTCTATTATGAATAACAGACAAAAGGAGAAAACCCAAATGTCCATCAGTTGATTAATGGATAAGCAAATGTAGTAATATATATGCATACAATGGAAGATCATTTGGTCATAAGAAAGAATGAAGTACTAATACATGCTAGAACACAGATGAACCTTAAAAAATACTATAATAAGTGAAAGAAGCCAAACACAAAAGACCACATACTATATGATTCCATTTATATGAAATGTCCAGAATAGAAAATTCTAAGGAGCCAGAAAGTAGTGGTTGTTGAGGGCTGAGGAGTATGGGGTTCCTTTTCTCCCAGCTTTAAGATATCACTGAAATATAACATTGTGTAAGTTTATAGTGTCTAATGTGATGATTTGATACATATATATTGCAACATGATGCAGAAGGATTAGTTAACACCTTCATTAACTTAATTAATTACCATTTATTTTGTGGGTGAGAACATTTAAGCTTTACTCTCTTAACAGCTTTCAAGTATGTAATACAAGATTGTTAACTATAATCACCACTCTATACATAAGATCCCCAGAACTTACTCATACCTGAAAGTTTGCACCCTTTGACCAGCAACTCCCCATTTCCCTTAACCTCCGGCCTCTATTCTATATTCTATTTTCTGTTTCTGGGAGTTCAGTTTTTTAAATTCCACATATAAGTGATATCATACAGTATATGTCTTTCTCTGTCTGCCTTCAAAGTCCATCCATATTGCTGCAAGTTGCAGGATTCCCTTCTTTCTCATGGATGAGTAATATTCATATGTATGTATTATTTATATTATATATAACATACACAATTTAATAATCTATTATAATATATAATCATAATATATTATATAACTACATATAGTATTATAATTATATACCTATAAAGAAACATCTTTATCCATTCATCTATAGATGGACACTTAGGTTATTCTTAGTTTGTTTCCATATCTTTGCTATTATGAATAATGCTGCAATGAACATAAAAGTGCAGATATCTCTTCAAGATCTGATTTCATTTCCTTTGCATATATACCCAGAAGTGGGATTGTTGGATCATATGGTAGTTGTATTTTGAAATTTTTGTGGAATCTACATACTGGTTTCCATAGTGGCTGCACCAATTTACATTCGCACCAATAGTGCACAAGGGTTCCCTTTTCTCCACATCCTGCCCAGCATTCATCTCTTGTCTTTTTGATTATTATCAAATAATAATAAGCATTCTAATAGGTGCAAGGTGGAATTTCACTGTGGTTTTGATTTGCATTTCCCCAATTAGTTGAACATTATTTCATGTACCCATTGACCATTGGTATGTCGTATTTGGAAAAATATCTATTCAGTTCCTTTGCCCATGTAGTAATAATATTGTTTGGGTATTTTTTGGTTATTGAATTGCCTGTTTTCCTTATATATTTTGGATCTTAATTCCCTATCAGATATATGGTTGGCAACTATTTTCTCCCATTACATTGTTTGCCTTTTCATTTTGTTGGCTGTTTCTTTTGCTGTGAAGAAACATTTTAGTTTGGTATAGTCTAATTTATTGATTTTTGCTTTTATTACTTGTACTTTTGTGTCATAGCCAAAAAATTGTTGCCAAGACCAATGTCAAGGAGATTTTTCCCTAGTTTTTCTTCTAGGAGTTTTATGGTTTTGGGGTCTTATGTTTAAGCCTTTGATTGTTTGGAGTCAATTTTTTTAAGTTGTGTAAGATAGGGGTCCAATTTCATTCTTCTGAATGTGATCATCCAGGTTTCCTAGCACCATTTATTAACGAAACTGTCCTTTCCCCCTTGAGTATTCTTGGCTCCCTTGTCAAATATTATCTGATAATGTATGTGGGGATTTATTTCTGGGCTCTTGATTCTGTTCCATTGGTCTATGTGTCCATTTTTATGTCAGTACCATACTGTTTGATTACTATAGCTTTGCAGTATAGTTTGAAATCAGGAAGTGTGATGCCTCCAGCTTTGTTCTTCTTTCTCAGGATTGCTTGGCTATTCAGGATCTTTCATAGTTCCATAAAATTTTAGAATTGTTTTTCCTAAAAAAAAAAAAGTCATTGGAATTTTGATAGGGATTACGTTGAATCTAACTATAGATAGCTTTAGTTAGTACAGTCATTTTAACTATACTAATGCTTCTAATCTATGGACATGGGATATCTTTCCATTTATTTGTGTCTTCTTCAGCTTCTTTCATCAAAGTCTTCAACTTTTCAACGTAAAGATCTTTCACCTCCATGATTAAATTTATGCCTAAGTATTTTATTGTTTTTGATGCCATTGTAAATGAGATTGTTTTCTTTATTTCTTTTTTCAATATTTTATTGTTAGTGTATAAAAACACAAGTGACTTTGGTATGTTGATTTTGTACCTGCATCTTTACTGGATTCATTGATTAGTTTTAATAAGTTTTTGTCTGTTTGCTTTATGGTGGAGTGCTTAGGATTTTCTATATCTAATGTCATATCTTCTCACCTGCAAACTTTGCAAATCATGTATCTGATAAGGGGCTAATATGCCAAATATTTAAAGAACTCGTACAACAGCACAAAACAAACCAAAAACACAAAAAAATCCAATTAACGATTGGGCAGAGGATCTGAACAGAGATTTTACCAAAGAAGAAATACAGATAGCCACCAGGTACATTATAGGTGCTCAACATCACTAATTATCAGGGAAATGCAAATCAAAACCACAATGAACCTCACACCTGTTAGAGGGGCTATTATTAAAAAGACTAATGATAAATGCTGGTGGTGATGTGGAGAAAAGAGAACACTTGTGCTATGTGGGTGAGAATGTAAACTGGTGTCATCACTATGGAAAACAGTATGTAGGTTCCTCAAAAAATTAAAAAATAGAGCTACCATATGATCCATCAATCCCACTTCTGGGTATTTATCTGAAAGAAACTAAAGCACTAACTCAAAAAGATATATGTGTCCTCATGTTCACTGCAGCATTATTTACAATAGCCAAGGCAGGGAAGCAAACCAGGTGTCCATCAATGGATAAATAAAGTTTTAAAATGTGGTATATATTTTAAATGGATTATTATTCAGCTATGAAAAAGAAGGAAATATTGTTATCTGGACAATATGGGTGGACCTGAAGGCATTATGTTAAATGAAATAAGTCAGACAGACAAACAGGCAAGAAAAATACCATATGATTTCACTTACATTGGAATAATAATAATAATAAACATTGAACTCATAGATACAAAGGATAGGTTGGTGATTTCCAGAGGTGGGGGATAGGAGGTAGATGGAATGGAGGTGAAGGTGCCCAAAAAGTATGAGCTTCCAGTTATAAAATAAATACACTCTGGGGATGTAATATAGAGCATGGTGACTATAGTTGATAATACTGTCTTGTATATTTGAAAGTTAAGGGCCTAGATCTAAAAAGTTCTCATCACACACAAAAATGTGTAACTATGTGTTGTTAATTAGAATTACTGTGATGATCATTTTGCAATATATACAAATATCAATCGTTATGGTATACATCTGAAACTAATATGTCAATTATATTTCAAAAATAAAAAAACTTGAATTGTACACATTAAACTGGTGAATTGTATGCTATATAAACTATCTGGCAATAAAATGGTTAGAAATGAAAGCGTTGATGGGATAGGTGAGCTGATCCTCCTCACAAAATAAATAATAGGATAGGTTAGCTGAACGTTTTCCAATCTGTATGAAAGCATTTTTTTCCCCCATGAATGCTTCTCAGCATTATATATATTTTGAGGTCAGGAGTAATAAAAGAAAGATAAAATGTGGCTTAACAGTCAGAGGAATAACAGAGTTAGGTAGGAAAAGGCAAAATTCCATGCTTTTTTATATTTATGGCATCCATTTTATAATTTGTGAGGAAAAAGCTAGTTTTATATTGCAAAATCCAGAATAAATGGAATTGTAAGAGAGAAAAATACTATGTAAAACACAGACAAGCATATGGATGTTATAATTTTGTACATCACTTTTCAAATACATCAAACTTAAAGAACTCAGGTTTTACTGATGAGACTCATCTAAAATTGCATAGAGGTTCAGTATCTCCATATGAGAAGTGTTGAAGAAATGTCTCTTTGCTTGTCAGTTGAATGAATGAATGAATGGGAGACGCACTGCAGAGGGTCTGAGAGAGAAAACTTCCAAAGTTTACTAGAACGCACAGTCCTGTATCTAGCACATAGTTGGCCCCTGCCAAGTATTTGTTTTCCTCCTCAGCCTTTCTTCCCCTTCTACTTGCTTCACTTACATTTTTCATCACAGTAGACTTACAGTTCCTGAGTGGAATGTAAAAGAATACGGAGAAGACAGTTACAGCTTTCTTGAAATGTTCGCTAACATTCCTTCAGAAACCATAAAGTGGATTCTGTGCAGTGGATTTTTAAGTTAAAGAGAACACATAGTGCAGCTCCATCATTTTTATTCTATTTAAATACAGAGAATTTATATAGGGACACACTTCCTCATCACTTTTTAGAAATATATTCAGAAAATGCTAATTTTTTTCTAATTTTAGTATATCCATAAAATCTCAAGTTTTATACCTTAATTTGAATATGACACACTAAGAAATATATTATAAAACAATATAATATCTAAGAATTGTCTAAAGAAAATTCTGAATTTACACATTTATTAACTAGTGTTATTATGGACCTATTACTACAGGTAAATGATTATTGATAATTACCTTGAGTGGGGTGGGAGGAGAGTGATGTACCTGTGTGAACTGTGACCAACCGTTTCAGAGGCTGATGATGCTGATAATTTTGAGCTGGAGAGGGTTATCTCAGGTTTGGCAAAGGTATGACTATTCTCATAACCCATGCTCAGGATACGCCTTTTTTTTTTTTTTTTGGTACGCGGGCCTCTTATTGCTGTGGCCTCTCCCATTGCGGAGCACAGGCTCCGGACGCGCAGGCTCAGCGGCCATGGCTCACGGGCCCAGCCGCTCGCGGCATGTGGGATCTTCCCGGACCGGGGCACGAACCCGTGTCCGTTGCATCAGCAGGCGGACTCTCAACCACTGCGCCACCAGGGAAGCCCCAGGATACACCTTTTAATCATTTTTCTTACCAAGGCTGGGCAAGATGTATCTGCAGACCAGGCAGCCAGTACCAAGTATTTGAAACTGAAACAAAAGATGAAAGCTATTTGCGAGGCCTAGGATAATGACTATTCAATTGTCATATCAACGTGGAACAACTCTCAGCTAAGAAATGAGGATTAGATAGATAAGAAATAGTTTGGGGACATGACCATGCATTTAGGATTTATTCTGACTGTCCACGAATAATGCAATTTCAAAAATATAATGTGGACCTTATAGTCAACCTGTTCAAGACCTGGTTAACTGCTGAGAGGGCAAAAAGCCAGGCAAAAGTGCCTACAGAACACAACTTGCTCTTTGGTATTACTGCAGCCTGGTTTAATTCAGAATTTGTTTAAATCATATAAAATATTTTACCGTGATCTTAACACTGTTGGGAACTTAGAATTTAAATATGAACAAAATAGTGTTCTTGCTCTCTAGATATTTACATTATAATTATCATGGACTAAAACGATTGAAGTCTATGTAGGCTTTTTGCTAGTCCTTTTTTACTATAATAATTTCTTTATTTTCCTCTAAACTTTGGCAAAATTCATAGGGAGACATGTGTCACCATAATTAGTTCAAGAGCTCAAAGTCCCCAGCACACTCTTGAGATCTGATAATGGTACCAAATTAAATCAAAGAATCCCAAGGTGGTAAAACTCAAGACAATGTGAGCACTTGACAATGTGTGCTCCTTCTCGGGGGAAGGATAATGTCTGTATCTGTTCTCAGTGCCTGGAAACTCCTCTGCAGACATCATCAAATGCTAATTTCTATTTTTTCTACTCAGGAATAGTGACAATGCTGTCATAACAAAGACATGCTTAAAATTCAACAATGACTTTGAGAGAGATGGTGATTTGATACTGAAATTATTTCCTAAAAGTAAGGAACTATAAACCTGAATGTAGAAAGTATAGCTAAAATACTATGTAAAAAGTTTAAATGGTAAAATGTGAGTTCCTCACAGAAAAATGATAATCTAAATCATAAGGAAAAACATATTCCTACATTTTATAAATCAAGACAATATATCTTGCATACATCAAGAATCTCAGCACAAATAAGAATTATTTTAATTCAGTTATTCCTAGTGACTATACGCCAAATGGTTCAGAAAGCGTAATCATTTTTATACAGCAGGGTACAATTAAATACAACTTTTCTTTAATTGAATTCTTCCCGAATAAATCTGAGAAGAGTAGCATCTCCAAGTACCACCTCTTTAACACTACAAATGATACTAACTAAATTCTCTAAAAACTGACTGTAGGTTCTTTCTACAAGATAATCCCAAAGTTCCTAATTGCCCTCATCCTTTCTTCTTTTCATACGCACAATATTAGCTAAGAACAACATGCCCTCCACCAACTTCCAGCTGGTCTAGCTGATTCAATAAACACTTGTTAGAAACTGTGCTAAGTGCTTATGCTTCTGAGATGAATAATGTATGTTTCTTCTCTGTTCCAATACAGGAGAAAAACATACAAAGGAATATTCAGAACCTAACATTGAAAATGAAATATAATAACATTTAGAACTATATACCAGTTCTTAGAGACAAGAGAAGGTGGTAACATCCATTGTATCAGGCAAGATTTCACAGCCCTAAACCAAGTTGTATGAAATAGGTAGAAGCATACCAGGTCAAAGGGATGTGTGTGTGTGTCCACATGTGCGTGTGCACACATGCGTGTGTGTGCGCTTGGGGTGGGAGGACTGGGTTAGGATGAAGATAGTAGACATAGCAAATATTCCAGGAAGAGGATATTCAAAGATGGTATTTCTAAGAGGATGGAACTCAGGTTTCTTCATAGAGAATGCTAAGCACTAAGGTTGAAATTAAACACAATATTTAAGTAATGGAGGAAGAGGAGCAGAGGGCTATGGGGGCATGCATTAGAAGAGGCAAATTTCCCCAAACCAGGTGTCAGAACAGTTTTGTGGGGACAGTGACATCTACACAGAGGCCTGCTTCAGTGATTTCTTCTACCATCTACCCAGGTACCCACACCAGAAACCAGGTCACCAAAATAACTTACTTGGGTTATTTCACAGGTTTTTGAGATGATCTTGATCCCACCTTGGTTCATTCAGTTCCAGACCCAATAGTTTAAAATAGTCTACAAATGAAAATCATATTATGTCGCTACTCTGATTAACGACCCTTGTAGTGACAATGTCCAAATTCATCAACAAGGACTTTTGGAATGTGGCCTGTTTACTTTCTTGGACTCATCTTTGCCAGTATGTCCCCCATAACCCAACCTCCCACCACACTGAAGTTCTTTTATTTCCTCAAAGTTGCCATGCTCTGTCTCGGCTCCAGATCTTGTCTCTGCCTAGAACGAGTTCTTTAGTATAGAATGCAAGACTTCTGTCTTGTTTAGCTCCTACTTATTTTTCAGTTCCCTACTTAGATATATTTCTTCTGCAAAGAAAGTCCTGACTCTTCAAATCCAAATGACTCCTCAAATTCAAATCAGTGCATCTCCTAGTTTTCTTCTATGCCATACCCTCCTATTCTACCTCTAACTTCTCACTAATGAACAACCAGCCTTTGAGAAACAGGCACCGCCTCTGTCCTCTTCACCATTATATTTCTAATTGCCAATACAACACATGACTCACAGGAGGGGCTCGATAAATGCTTGTTAAATAATGGATAAAATGTAAGACAGCACCAAAAATGTATTATTAAATATAAGCATCCAGATTGGTTCAAGATGGCAGAGTAGAAGGATGTGAGCTCACTCCCTCTTGCGAGAGGATCAGAATCACAACTAACTGCTTAACAATCATTGACAGGAAGACACTGGAACTCACCAGACAAGATACCCCACGTTCAAAGACAAAGGAGAAGCCACAATGAGATGGTAGGAGGGGCACAATCACAATAAAATCAAATCACATAACTGCTGGGTGGGTGACTCACAAACTGGAGAACACTTATACCACAGAAGTCCACCCACTGCAGTGAAGGTTCTAAGCCCCACGTCAGGCTTCCCAACCTGGGGGCCCAGAAATGGGAGGAGGAATTCCTAGAGAATCAGACTTTGAAGGCTAGTGGGATTTGATTGCAGGACTTTGACAGGGCTGGGGGAAACAGAGACTCCACTCTTGGAGGGCACACACAAAGCAGTATGCGCATCGGGACACAGGGGAAGGAGCAGTGACCTCATAGGAGACTAAACCATACCTATCTGCTAGTGTTGGAGGGTCTCCAGCAGAGGCGGGGGTGACTGGGTCTCACTGTGAGGACAAGGACACTGGCAGCATAAGTTCTGGGAAGTAATCCTTGGTGTGAGCCCTCGCAGAGTCTGCCATTAGCCCCACCAAAGTACCAACAGGGAGTGAACCCAGCCCCACCCATCAGCAGACAAGCAGATTAAAGTTTTGCTGGGCTATGTCCACCAGAGCAACACCCAGCTCTACCCACCACCAGTCCCTCCCAAAAGGAAACTTGCACAAACCTCTTAGATAGCCTCATCCACCATACGGCAGACAGCAGAAGCAAGAAGAACTACAATCCTGCAGCCTGTGGAACGAAAACCACATTCACAGAAAGATAGACAAGATGAAAAGGCAGAGGGCTATGTACCAGAGGAAGGAACAAGATCAAACCCCAGGAAAACAACTAAATGAAGTGGAGACAGGCAATCTTCCAGAAAAAATTTCAGAATAATGATACTGAAGATGATCCAGGACCTCGGAAAAAGAACGGAGGCAAAGATCGAGAAGATGCAAGAAATGCTTAACAAAGACCTAGAAGAATTAAAGAACAAACACCTAGAAGAATTAAAGAACAAATAAACAGAGATGAACAGTACAATAACTGAAATGAAAAATACACTAGATGGAATCAATAACAGAATAACTGAGGCAGAAGAATGGATAAGTGACCTGGAAGACAGAATGGTGGAATTCACTGCTGCGGAACAGAATAAAGAAAAGAAATGAAGATAACCTAAAAGACCTCTGGGACAACAATAAACCCAACAACATTTGCATTATAGGTGTCCCAGAAGTAAGAGAGAGAGAAAGGACCCGAGAAAATATTTGAAGAGATTATAGTCGAAAACTTCCCTAACATGGGAAAGGAAATAGCCACCCAACTCAAGGAAGCAGAGAGTCCCAGACAGGATAAACCCAAGGAGAAACACGCCAAGACATAGTAATCAAACTGACAAAAATTAAAGACAAAGAAAAATTATTGAAATCAGCAAGGGAAAAATGACAAATAACATAAAAGGGAACTCCCATAAGGTTAACAGCTGATTTCTCAGCCAAAACTCTACAAGCCAGAAGGGAGTGGCATGATATATTTAAAGTGATGAAAGGGAAGAACCTACAAGGAAGATTACTCTACCCAGCAGGGATCTCATTCTGATTCAATGGTGAAATCAAAAGCTTTACAGAGAAGCAAAAGCTAAGAGAATTCAGCACCACCAAACCAGCTCTACAACAAATGCTAAAGGAACTTCTCTAAGTGAGAAACACAAGAGAAGAAAAGGACCTAAAAAAACAAACCCAAAACAATTAAGAAAATGGTAATAGGAACATACATGTTGATAATTACCTTAAACATGAATGGATTAAATGCTCCAACCAAAAGACACAGTTTCGCTGAATGGATACAAAAACAAGAGCCATATATATGCTGCCTACAAGAGACCCACTTCAGACCTAGGGACACATACAGACTGAAAGTGAGGGAATGGAAAAAGATATTCCATGCAAATGAAATCCAAAGAAAGCTGGAGTAGCAATACTCATATCAGATAAAATAGATTTTAAAATAGACTTTAAAATAAAGAATGTTACAAGCGACAAGGAAGGACACTACATAATGATCAAGGGATCAATCCAACAAGAAGATGTAGCAATTATAAATATATATGCACCCAACATAGGAGCACCTCAATGCATAAGGCAACTGCTAACAGCTATAAAAGAGGGAATTGACAGTAACACAATAATAGTGGGGGACTTTAACACCTCACTTATACCAATGGACACATCATCCAAACAGAAAACTAGTAAGGAAACACAAGCTTTAAAGGACAAAATAGAGCAGATAGATTTAATTGATATTTTTAGGACATTCCATCCAAAAACAGCAGATTACACTTTATTCTCAAGCGCACACAGAATATTCTCCAGGACAGATCACATCTGGGGTCACAAATCAATCTCAGTAAATTTAAGAAAACTGAAATCATATCAAGCATCTTTTCTGACCACAACGCTATGAGATTAGAAATGAATTACAGGGAAAAAACATAAAAAACACAAACACAGAGAGGCTAAACAATACATTACTAAATAACCAAGAGATCACTGAAGAAATCAAAGTAGATCAAAAAAATACCTAGAGACAAATTACAACAAAAACATGACGATCCAAAACCTATGGGATGGAGCAAAAGCAGTTCTAAGAGGGAAGTTTATAGCAATACAAGCCTACCTCAAGAAACAAGAAAAATCTCAAATAAACAATCTAACCTTACACCTAAAGGAACTAGAGAAAGAACAAACAAAACCCAAAGTTAGCAGAAGGAAAGAAATGTTAAAAATCAGAGTAGAAATAAATGAAATCGAAACAAAGAAAACAACAGCAAAGATCAATAAAATTAAAAGCTGGTTCTTTGAGAAGATAAACAAAATTGATAAATCATTAGCCAGACTCATCAAGAAAAAGAGGGAGAGGACTCAATCAATAAATTAGAAATGAAAAAGGAGAAGTTATAACAGACACCGCTGAAATACAAAGTATCCTAAGAGAATACTACAAGCAACTTTATGCCAATAAAATGGAAAACCTGGAAGAAATGGACAAATTCTTAGAAAGGTATAACCTTCCAAGACTGAGCCAGGAAGAAATAGAAAATATGAACAGACCAATCACAAGTAATGAAATTGAAGCTGTGATTAAAAATCTTCCAACACACAAAAGTTGGGGACCAAACGGCTTCATAGGTGAATTCTATCAAACACTTACAGAAGAGCTAACACCCATCCTTCTCAAACTCTTCCAAAAAATAGCAGAGGAAGGAACAAACTCATTCTATGAGGCCACCATCACCCTGATACCAAAACCAGACAAAGATACTACAAAAAAAAGAAAATTACTGACCAATATCACTGATGAATATAGATGCAAAAACCCCCAAAATACTAGCAAAGAGAATCCCACAACACATTAAAAGGATCATACTCCATGATCAAGTGGGATTTATCCCAGGGATGCAAGGATTCTTCAATATACAAAAATCAATCGATGTGATACACCATATTAACAAATTGAAGAATAAAAAACCATATGATCATCTCAATAGATGCAGAAAAAGCTTTTGACAAAATTCAGCACCCATTTATGATAAAAACTCTCCAGAAAGTGGACATAGAGGGAACCTACCTCAACATAATAAAGGCCATATATGACAAAACCACAGAAAACATCATTCTCAATGGTGAAAAACTGAAAGCATTTCCTCCAAGATCAGGAACAAGACAAGGAGGTCCACTCTCGCCACTATTATACAACATGGTTTTGGAAGTCCTAGCAATGGCAATCAGAAAAGAAAAAGAAATAAAAGGAACATACACTGGAAAAGAAGAAGTAAAACTGTCACTGTTTGCAGATGACATGATACTATATATAGAGAATCCTAAAGATGACACCAGAAAACTACTAGAGCTAATCAATGAATCTGGTAAAGTTGCATGTACAAAATTAATGCACAGAAATCTCTTGCATTCCTATACACTAATGATGAAAAATCTGAAAGAGAAATTAAGGAAACACTCCTATTACCATTGCAACAAAAAGGATAAAATACCTAGGAATAAACCTACCTAGGGAGACAAACCACGTGTATGCAGAAAACTATAAGAGACTGATGAAAGAAATTAAAGGTGATATCAACAGATGGAGAGATATACCATGTGCTTTGATTGGAAGAATCAATATTGTGAAAATGACTATACTACCCAAAGCAATCTACAGATTCAATGCAATCCCTATCAAATTACCAATGGCAGTTTTTACAGAACTAGAACAAAAAATCTTAAAATTTGTATGGTGACACAAAAGACCCCGAATAGCCAAAGCAGTCTTGAGGGAAAAAAATGGAACTGGAGGAATCAGGCTCCCTGACTTCAGACTATACTACCAAGCTACAGTAATCAAGACAATATGGTACAGGCACAAAAACAGAAATATAGATCAATGGAACAGGATAGAAAGCCCAGAGATAAACCTACACACCCATGGTCAAGTAATCTATGACAAAGGAGGCAAGGAGGTATAATGGAGAAAACACAGTCTCTTAAATAAGTGGTGCTGGGAAAACTGGACAGCTACATGTAAAAGAATGAAATTAGAAAACTCCCTAACACCATAGACAAAAATAAATTCAAAATGGATTAGAGACCTAAATGTAAGACCGTACACTATAATACTCTTAGAGGAAAACATAGGAAGAACACTCTTTGACATAAATCAAAGCAAGGACTTTTTTGATCCACGTCCTAGAATAATGGAAATAAAAACAAAAATAAACAAATGGGACCTAATGAAACTTAAAAGCTTTTGCGAAGCAAACTACAAACAAGACGAAAAGACAACTCTCAGAATGGGAGAAAATATTTGCAAATGAAGCAACTGACAAAGGATTAATCTCCAAAATATATAAACAGCTCATGCAGCTCAATATTAAAGAAACAAACAACCCAATCAAAAAATGGGCAGAAGACCTAAGTAGACATTTCTCCAAAGAAGACATACAGATGGCCAAGAAGCACATGAAAAGCTGCTCAACATCACTAATTACTAGAGAAATGCAAATCAAAACTACAATTGGGTATCACCTCACACCAGTTAGAATGGGCATCATAAGAAAATCTACAAATAACAAATGCTGGAGAGGGTGTGTAGAAAAGGGAACCACCTGCACTGATGGTGGGAATGTAAATTGATATAGCCACTATGGAGAATAGTATGGAGGTTCCTTAAAAAACTACAAATAGAATTACCATATGACCCAGCAATCCCACCTCTGGACGTATACCCAGAGAAAACCATAATCCAAAAAGACACATGCACCCCAATGTTCACTGCAGCACTGTTTACAATAGCCAGGTCATGTAAAGAACCTAAATGTCGATTGACAGATGAATGGATAAAGAAGATGTGGTATATATATATACAATGGAATATTACTCAGCCATAAAAAGGAACGAAATTGGGTCATCTGTAGAGATGTGGCTGGATCTAGGTACTGTCATACAGAGTGAAGGAAGTCAGAAAGAGAAAAGCAAATATCGTATATTAGTGCAGATATGTGGAACCTAGAAAAATGGAACAGATGAACTGGTTTGCAGGGCAGAAATAGAGACACAGTTGTAGAGAACAAACGTATGGACACCAAGTGCTGGGGGCTGGGCAGTGTGATGAATTGGTAGATTGGGCTTGACATATATACACTAATATGTATAAAATGGATAAGTAATAAGAACCTGTTGTATAAAAAAATAAAATTCAAAAAAATATATATAAGCATCCAAAGAAGTGTTAAATAAAAACTTCTAACACATAAAAATCAAGTCCCCATTTACCTTCTCACTCATTAAATGAAGTCAAAACGTGACTTTGGATCACTGTAGATTAACGAAACTTCCATGAAGAAGTGACTAAAGTCACTGTCTAAAATTTACTAAAGTTAATGTCTAAAATAATCATGCATCATACTTAAGGTAAAAACCTGGGCTGGGATCATTCCTTCCTAACATAGACATGTTTAACTGTCTTTATTTTACTTGTAGGAAATATTTTGGAAGTAAATAATATCCCCAGGAAAACTCATTCATGCTCATTCTTTGTATCCTTGCATAATAATATTTTTGCAAGAGGTACAGACACAATTTTATTTTACATTTTGGTTTTGGCACTTAACAATTTAGTTCTGAATCCACCCTTCTGAGGAACCTCTTGAGGACAAGTGTTAAAGTATATGATTCTCTTTTGACTTTTGTTGATGTTTTCCAGTGCTCTGAAACTCTTTCATGTGAGTATGCTGCCCAGTGAATATTTTTATTATTCCACGTGTTTTATTCTAGATAATTATCTATTGATGTAACTGTCTCATTCATGGTTTAGGCTTTTTAGAAAAGAGACCACATTTTATTAATTTCTGCATCCTCAGAGTCTAGCATGGTACCTGACTCATAGTAGACCCTCAAGACATGTTTGTTTGATGGATGAAATAAAGTTTATTTACTTCATCCCTTTTGCAAATCTAGCACTTTGACCATTTAAAATACCTTAGTGAATTAGAAGAGCATACTATTTGGCTCTCTAAAATGCAAATGGAATCACATTTTCCTCCTTGCTGAAAGATCCTTTCTTGTTACTTTAATTGCTTAACCTACTGCATGGTTTCATTCATTTACAATCATAATACAAATAACGATAGCTCCTTTTTCTTTTGTCTTAGGACAAAAGAAACATTTCCAGTTTCTTTTTTTCATTTGGTGTTCATCACATTTTCCAGTTTCTTTCTTTTACTTGGCGTTCATCATATTTCCCATATCCCTAGCATTTAACTCAAAGTTTTGTCCATAGAAAACAGTAAATATATATGTCTACATGAAGAATTCTAAGCAATAAGGATTATTCTCTCATTTTATGGGTAAGTAAAATTTAATTAAAGCAAGATTAAGTAATCTGTCCAAGCCCTCACAGTTTAGTCAACTGCAAAAGTCTGAATCACTTTTCTTTCCTTTTCTGGATGAAAACTATTTTCCTTTTAACACTCAGGCAAAATAGGATGCTCCCAGGAAAATCCTTCCTGACCACCCCAATCGTCCACTCCTACCTCTCCTCTCAAGAAAATGAATCACCCACTTACACATGTGACTTATTTTCAATCTTAAATGACTGTACTCAGCAGACTATCATATAGTAATGTGTTTGTCTCTCCTCTTTTCTTGATGCCCCTGGAGAGAAGATCTATGTCTTTTTCATTTCAGCAATCTTAGTGCTTAGTATGCAATTGGTGCTCGAATCTGAATTTGTTGAATTTGGTTGAAAAGCCAATGTTAAGGCAGTATGTTGAAATATTAACTTAAACTTATATTTCATTTTTATAATCATACTATTATTTTAACCAAATATAATTTTAAAAATCATATAAATCCAATGAACCCTTTTTATAAGGAAACCATATATTGCCTCACACCTCAGTTCTCTGAGATCTGCGTTTGTTCTCACCACTCAGCTGAAACTGCCCTCTGGAAGGCCTCTAGGGACACCTAAGTCAATGGCTCCTTCCCTTCTCCAACTCCCCAAATGATCCACCTTGAAAATGATCCATCGCCTCCCTCTCGTACATGGGGCTGGACAGGCCAGGTTCTCTGTGTTTTCTGGCTCTCAGCTTCATCTCTACCCCTCCTCCCTGTTCTCTCTTCTTGCAGCCCATAGAGAAAGGCTCTGGTCTGTTGGTTGCCAATTTCCTACCTGATCTCCTGCTGACACTGTGTGGATGACTCCTACTTCTTTCCTCTCTAGTCTTTCTCCTCAAGGTTGGCCTCACATTTCCACCTGGCAGCCACTCATGCCTAACTGACCCTTTAGAATCTGAAACGCCTTAAGCACAAAACAGGCTGGCATGGCTCCTGCCCCGGCAAAGGCCCCTGCACCTCTCCCCAGGAAAGCTTCCCTCCACCTCCTGTCTCCAGCATCCTCAAACCATTCCCTGTAGCACTGACACATCCATCCTCCTGCCCAAGGCTCAGTCAGTGCACCACTCTGCGGCTCAGCTGCTTGTATTCTTCCATGGTTCCCCAAGCTCAGGGACACCAACGAAGGAGCACACATTAGGACTGGGAAATGTCTGCCCTGACTCGCTTTTATGCACTCCTTAGTCCATCCAAACTCAAGGTTATTTGCTCTCAGATCACTTTGGCGTATTCTTGTTTTTGTGACTTTATTCTCTGCTTTTCGTTCAGCTCCTTAACCTTCTCTCATCATAATTATCCTTATTCTTTGGGTTCATACAAATGCTTTCCTCCATGAAACCTTCAATTCCTTTGTGTTTTCACAGAACAGTTTTTGCACATAAGGATGGACATTCATCTATTTTCACCTTTTAATTGGTTTATGTAATAGCTCCTTCAGAAGCAATTCTATAGCTTCCACAGTCTATAGTACTCTGCCCATACAGGAACTGAGGAGTATTTGGTGACTCAGACAATTCTGACCTAAAGACAATTAGTTCAGCATTATAGCAGCATCTCTGATGAGAAAGCTAACACCAGGCATAATATTTTAGTTAAAATGTAGAAATAAATATCACAGGTTAATTTTGGTTTTTAAAAGCCTGTCTTAAGTGGTGGAGAGATGAATAGGGAGAGCACAGAGCATTTTTAAGGGCAGTGAAAACACTCTGTATGATACCATAATGATGGATGCCTGTCATTATGCATTTGTCCAAATCCAAAGAATATACAATACCAAGAGTGAACCCTGAGGTAAACTGTGGACTTGGGTGATTATGATGTATCAGCATAGACTAATCAATTGTAACACATGTACTACTCTGGTGGGGGATGTTAATCATGGGGGAGGTCATGCATGTGTGGAACAAGGGGTATATGGGAAATCTCTGTACTTTCCTTTTAGTTTTGCTGTTAACTGAAAACTGATTTGTATTTCCCTGATGATTAGTGATGTTGAACATCTTTTCATGTACCTGTTGGTCATTTGGATAACTTATTTGGAAAAATTTCTATCTAGTGCCTCTGCCCATTTCTTAGTCAGATTGCTCCTTCCCCCTCTTCCTTCCTTCCTTCCTTCCTTCCTTCCTTCCTTCCTCCCTCCCTCCCTCCCTCTCTCCCTCCCTCTTTCTCTTCCTTCCTTTTTTGCTACTTAATTTTATGAACTCTTCATTTATTGGTTTGGCCAAAAAGTTCATTCGGGGTTTTCTGTAACATCTTACGGAAAACCCCAAACTTTTTGGCCAACCCAATATTTTGGCTATTAACCCTTTCTGATACATGGTTTGCAAAATGGTTCTCCCATTTGGCAGGATGCCTTTTCATTTTGCTGATTGTTTCTTTTGCTGTGCAGTAGCTTTTAGGTTTGATGTAGCCCCATTTATTGATTTTGTTGTTTGTGCTTTTGGTGTCATAACCATTTGAGTCACGGTTTACTGTGAAATATTCAAATGAGAATCTCTGGCCCAGAGAGGTAAGACTGTATACATATTACCTGGAATAGGACATATTCATATTCCATTAATTCATATTAAGACCAGAGTCAGTTGCACTGTGGGGAGTTCAAGGAAGCCAAGATACAATGTGAGGAAACTGCTACTGCGAGAAAGTGGGTAGAATAAGATCAATACAAGATATTCCCACATCACTGTATCTTTTCCCTTCAACAAACATTTTGTAGGGAGCAAGCCTCACGCAAGTAAATCACTTTAGTGTACGACCACACAATCCGTCACCCACCACCTCGTCCTCATTCTTCATGGACCAACCTTCTAAAAGTTGAAAAAAGAAGAGATTTTTTTTCCTGGTTGAGGTAATCAAGGAAGGTGTTAAGAAGGAAGGTGACATTTGAATTGGACAAATTCCAACAGAGTCAGGAAAGATTTTAATAAGCAGCAGTTCCAAGATATCCTAGGATCTATTTCTATGAGTACATGTTATAAATTCCCAGAAATGGGTCCTAGAATAAATGCCTGTAAAATGCCTCTGGGAATGTATTATATATTCTAGATTCCTGGAAAATAAGTGTAACTAAAACAAAATAAGGAAAAGGAGACAAAAAGAGGAAGAAAAGGAAAGTAGTACACACTAGTTGAAATAAATATGTTTCTTCAAATCATCAATCTGAGTTAAGTAATTAGTAGGCTATTAAAAATGGATATTCAACTCCCCAAATAAATATTTATGAATTGAGAACATTTTTGCAAGATTTAGCTAAGCCTCAAATTCTGGAGTCAAAAACATTCACCACAGCAATTCCGTTTACTGTGCATTTATGTGAAAAATGAACACAGCCTTATTTAATCTTCACAATTGCCTACAGGTTAAGTATTATTATCCGCATTTTACTGATGAAGTATCCAGGCTTAAAAAGTATAGACGCTCAAAGGCACAGAGCTGCAGTATTGCTTCCCGATCAGGGAACAACTGTGAACCATAAAATAGCAGCTAGGGGTCTCAGCATTAAGTCAAATTTGCTTTTGCTCATTTTCAGACCCTATCCCATGACCTCAACTTACACTGTAGTGGTTGAAATGTGAGCCAAATGATTTGGGGTTTAAATCCGAATTATAGAAATTCTTAGTATAGCCATATTTATAAATTCTTTGGGTCTTAGTTTTTCCATATGTGAAAAACTGGGAATGATAACTGAGCCTAATTCCATTGTGTTGTTATAAGGATTACATGAGTTAGTTCTTAGAAGAGTGCCTGGAAAATAGTAAGAACTCAATGAATGTTACCTGCCATTATTATTCTTTGGGACCAAGTTAATGACTTAATTCTCTTCTTTTTAACTCTGTTATCTGAGTTACCCTCTTGACCCCAGCTAACTCCAGGATCTCCGTTTCAAAAATATTTTAAAAATACTAATAACGAGGCTACAGATAGTTGCTCTTAGGGGGTATACTTTAAGACTCATCAAATATTTAATATTAATGAAAATCATAAGCTATTATATTGAGACAAATCAGAATGTACTGCTCTCTGTCTCTGGCATTAATTTTTCTTCTTTTATTCTTTCCCCAAATTTGGGTCAACGGCAAGTGTTTCAAGGAATGCTTTTAATATCCATTATGAGACATGTATAAATCACTGCAGGGTATTTCAACTACATTTCTTTCTCTTAGGGTTCCTCTACCATTCTCTCAAGACACCTACAGACCAAATTACATTTTTAACTATTTAATATTATTCCAACTGATAGAACATAAGTAAAACAGACAAACACACATACACTGATAAAACAAAATAAGAAAATATCCTCCAGAAACCTCAAAAAACACTGAACACAAAAACATACAAAATAAAACTCTTGTTTCTTTTTGAGCTATTGATGAACCATCAAATAAACACAAAGATGACAAGTGGTCCATTTTCTTTTTTTTGTACTTTGGTTACAGATACAACCTATCATTCTAACCAGATTATTTATGAACGTATGGAATCGAAGGCTGAAGGATCAGCTGAGATTGCGTATTGACCCAACTGAACTCTTAAATGTTTAGAAAGGAACTCAAAATTGATATTTTGCTGCGTATGGGAAATTAAAATCAACTTCACTTTGCATACTTCATATATAAATTATAAAAGTCCTTTGCCTTCTCCATTCTCCTGAGATAACAAGTGTGAAATGATCTAACATGGACTGAAACACGCATAGCAGGCACTCAAAAATGGTAGTTCTACCATCCGTTTTTCTGTAATAACTTATAAAGAATATAAGCATATATAACAGTAAGCAAGACAGCATAAGAATTCAAAAGGACACTGATTTGGGTGGTAGGAGTCAGTTGGGTTCATCTCAATTTCTTCAAATGCAAAATGAAGTGGTTCCTGATTTTAAAGATTGAATTTTTCTATAGTGTAAATAATTTTACAGTCTATGAGCAAAGCAAGCATTTTTTCACAAAAGCATTATATACTTTTAAATTTAGACTGCAAATAGGACAGATAGTATAAAACCAATTTATACTATATCATTCTTGTATATCTTTTGATTTACAAAATGTACTAAGAACAGAAGGACGAATATGTCCAATAACTAGCAGAACTGAAGTCCAGGCAACCTGTAAGAATAAAATACACTATATGTGTGTGTTTTATACACTCTATCTATATAACACATATGTAAATATATAGGTATATATGTATGTGTATATATACATATATATATATTACATGAATACTATTTTAAATTGGTAGCTAGTAAAACTTAAGCTTAAATTTTACCCTGGGGCTTTTTAAAGACCCACTCTCACTCGGCTCCTACCCATTTGTTTTTACATTCATGCACTAAAACAATAAATGGATATTTTGTAGACTTGCTTAGGTTTTCAACAGAGGCATCTGGTATATTATTTTCATTTTGTAAAATAATTCATAAGAGCAAAAAATATATATTCATATAAGAAATGTCACTGCAAGTATTTGCCATTTATCAAGCAACTAACTGCTAATTGTACTAGATCTCTGCCTCTCTGAATTGTTTGCCCGTCATAGCCTCCATATGGGTCCGTAAACATAACTGGTCTTACACAGCATCAGCCAATGTGGGTGTAGTGAAAAGCACATGGGTTTCAGATGATCTGGGTTCAATACTAAGCTCTACCGCTTAAGTAACTATTGATATATAGTTAATTTCAGTTAAATAGTACAACATCCACTAGAATCTATGCCCTTATGTTTCAGTGAGACTGGTGATTACACGTTCTCTCCTTACCAGATACAATGAATCGGTTTAAGTTAAAAATATGAAAGCTTTACAAAAGTGTTCATCATTATTAGAGTTGATATGGCATCCCAGTGTCATCATCCCTTTATCCTGTGGCTGTTAGTTTCTTTCACACGCAGTTCTGTCCATTTAACGTTCTAAACATTTCTTAAATCTCTGCCTTCATCTTCATCCCTACTACCACCTCACTAAGGCAGGACCTCATGCTCTGTTTACAGCCTCCTCCCTTTTTATGCCACTTAAAGCCATCTTGTAACAAAGATGCCACAATGATGAATCCCAAAACACAATCAGACCATGCTATATTCCTATCCAACATCCTAAAGTGATTCCTTGTAAACTACAAAGTGAAGTTCAAGCAATAAAAGGGCATTCATAGCCTACCCTAGTCTTACACCTGAACTACTTCTCCAGACTCATCTCTCACCACTTCCACCCTCAACATTTCTAAACACTAACTTAATGCTCTTCTCATTAAGAATTCCCTTCTCCCCTTCACCAGGTGACTATCTCCTACCTAACTGTTACGAATTAACTTGAGGACTTTTCAAGGCATGGCTAATAGGCCTAGAAGGCATTCTCACATACAAACTAATTTCCCTGTTATAATACACCTGTTTATTTATGTGTCTACCTTTCTGGCTAAAATGTGAGTTCTTAATGATGGAGACCTTTTTTTCTTTGTCCTTCTAGCACCCAGGCTAATGCCTAGCACATATTAGGCACATTTGTTGAATATATATTGTTGTTTCTATCTGAACCACATCTGAGCCAAAAATCTTTACACAACACCAAGAAGCCCAAAATTGAAAATCATCATATTAAAACAATAATAAGCTTGAATAGCCACATGACAAAGACAAAAATAATATTATTCCAAAAGTTAATCCACCATTCCTATGTTTCAAAGGCAATCTCATTACACCTAAATATTTCAAAGAGATATTTTGAAAAAATCAACTGCTTCCATTCATCCTATCTAAATAAAATCACATAGCAATTATTAATGGTAATTGTGAGAAATATTTTATAAACTTTAATTTGAATGGTAATATCCATTTTGATAAAAATTTAAAGGAAAGATTGAAAATGATGTCACATGGGCCACATTGAGGAAAAACATATTTTTAAGTGAAGTGAAGATTGAAGGGTCCTGGGAACTAAGCCAAAAACTAAATATGTAGCAACTACAGTGACACATTAACCCTCAAACAATAATTACCTTCCTACTGCAGTTATTACGTGAAAGATTATTCTTTCAGGGATTGATTCAGAATATTTTACCATATTAAGTAAAATGCAGCTGGGTCACAGATACTAAGAGAAAAAGAGAAAACCAAAAAGAAAAAAAACATCTATGATACACGTTTTTAAGTTATGTATTTCCCTCCATTAGAGTTCTAGGTTTGTTTCTGTTCTCATCTATTAATAATTTTGAACATATCTATACCCAGATTTGGGTTTTCTTGGCCTTTCTTTTTTCATATAACTAGTCCCTTAATGCTTCCTCCTGAGTCTTATTTTCCAAGCTCTTAATCAACATTTCCACTTTCTTCTGGGGCTCTAATGTTACCAGTTGTCCTTTAAAAATGTGGCCATCTGCAAGTAGCAAATAAATAACTCCTAAACTCTTTTCATGCAATAGATTCCTTCTTTAGATTGGTTAATATGATGCCCAGCTAGTCCAGTAAGCGACTTTGCATAATAATAAGCAATTTGTAAATGGCCTAGTCCAGTTCAGCTATTCTTTTTAAGCATTTCTATTCACTGTTAAGTTTTTAAAATGCTTTATAATCATTTTTGCTTGATATTCTTCATAATAAAATTGTGAAATAGGTCAATATGAAACTCACTGGAATCTAAGTTTCTCAGAGATACTACATAATTAGGCTTTTAAATTTCTCCAAGGTAAAACAGAGGCTAGCCTCAAAAATATTGGAAGAAAGAATTGGTAATAGTGTCACTTTATAAATTTGCACAGAATTGATGAAACATTCCTAAGGACTTGAAAAGGTACCACTGAACAGATGAGTTTGCTAAACCTTTACATGAAGGTCACCTGACAGCCTTGCGGCACTCTGCGTTTAGAGTTGGATTGCAAGAAGAATTCCTGAAGCAAAATTCCAGATACAGTCTCCTTCACAATAAAAATGATTCAGCTTTCCTACCCAGCCTCTACAACTAACATCAATCCAATTTCCCACTAACTCTGCTAATTCTTCCTCTGCCATGGGTTTTGGACCATACTCTAAGCCTTAACTCTCCTAAACATCCTCCAGGTTTAGACCTACGTCGCTTCACCTAAGGATTACTCCATTTAACCACTTACATCAATTTTGAAATGCCCTGTATTTTGGCTTCTAAAATATCCCCTATTCTTATCTGGCTGCCTTCATTTTCTTTTGGGGTTCTTTTTTCCCTACAAACTCCTTCTATGTCAATTGTTCCTGATGGGTTTACATTCTGCAGGATGATATATTTTGAGCTCCTCTCTCCCTAGTCTATGTAATTCTGAGGTGATCTTATCAACCACAACAGCTTCTAGCAGCACTTCTCTGAAATCTTTCAAATGTCTCTCTCTCCAACCTGGATGTTTCTTCTAAGCTGAAACATATGTCCCCAATACCTATTAAACATCTCTAATGGATACTGCATAAATACCATAAACTTTATATGTCAAACCAGCTTCCGTCAAATGTTTCTCATTTTGAATCTTAGTAAATGTAATCACCATTCACTCAGGAAACAAGACCCTAAATCCTGGAGTCATACCAAAATGTTCTCTGCTTCACTTTCCACATTCAGTAAAACTTTATTTCTCCAAAATATTTGAGAAACTACTATGTACCAGATATTAAGCCATGTGCTAGACATACCGCAGTGAGCATGGTAGACATCATTCTTATAGAATTTACATCCTAATGGAATGTACAGAGGTAAAGAGGCCATTCATATGGTAATCTATGTGAAAGACATTCCCAAGAGTTTGACAATATACAACCTATGGAGCTGTATATGGTAATCCTGCAGACACAGTGTCAAAAGAACAAAAGTATCATGTTCGTTATTACTTTTTTTACTATGCCTCTGCATTATAATTTTCCTGGACTGCCACAATAACTCTCTAACCATTTTCTGTCTTTTTTTCCTAGTCCCTATTGTATTCATCCACTACAACGTTGCCAGAATAATCTTTCTAAAATTCCAAGCTGACCATAACCTTATCATGCTAAACACCACCTATAGGATACAATCCAAAGTCCTTAAACCGGCCTACAAAGCCTTCATGATAGAGCCTCTTGATCCTCCATTCCTCCACACGTTCTCCACTGCGGCCGTGCTAAGCTCCTTGCCAATCTCCATGCTCAGAGTACTCTCTCACTGTTCTAGGCCTCGAAACATGCTCTACCATAAATAATCCTCCCCATCTGAATCACTTCTTGCCCTTCACACTTATCCCTGGCATCGATGTCTATAAAGTCTTCCTTAAGATTCATCATGGTCCTATGGGTGTCCCAACTCTGCTCTCTCATGTCACCCTGCCATATGCCCAACATATTACTTACGGAATCAGATTATAATTACAAGTTTGCTTCCCTTTCCTGATAGACAATACGTTTTTGAGAGTCAGGGACCCTGCTTTGCTCATTTTCATATTTTTGCTTCCTCTAACAGTGCCTTGCACGTAGGAGTTCCTCGATAAATAGTTGGTGAATAAATTAATTGGTGGCAAATAGTCTACCTTGCATAATGATATTGGGTTTTTCCTCACATACCATGTTATGAAGTCATACCTATCTCGGAATGGACAGTAGTTTCCTAGTCTAGGAGGCCACTCACCCTTCCTGTCTCCATTCCAGGTCCTTCACAGTGTCTAATAAGAGAATCCTTCTGAAAAATGGCAGTCTTACAATTCCTTCAAAGTACAAGACTCACTTCGTGAAGGAAGCCCTCTTCATTACTTCAATAGAAATAGTATATTCTTATTCAGAACTCTCCATGTTTTAACACAGGAATAGATATTTGCCTACTTTTTTGCTAAGAAACTTTTCTATGTATATGTGTAATAGGGAAGAATAAATCTGACTCCATACTGGATCTGTTTATTTTACTTTAACCTTCCTGTTCTATTGTTTTTGCTACAAGTTAAAAATGTTGCCTACAGCCTGAAATATACAGGATAGCCCATTCTCAAGGCTCTGAGAATGTTTAAAGGTATAACACTTCTTCATTCATATAGAGATAAAAAGTTGCAGAACAGAGAATAACATTTATGACCGGACCTGCCTGGACAGCTACAAGAACAAAGGATTCCCACACCAAGAAGTCTGCACCGACCAACCATACACCCTCCCCTTTTAGTATAAAAGAAGTCTGAATTCTAACTTGGATAACATTGTTCTTTGGGACACTAATCCACCATCTTCTGGGTCTGCTGGCTTTCTGAACAAAGTCGCTATTCCTTACCCCAATACCTCAACTTATTGGACTGTTGTGCGGTGAGCAGTACGAGATTGCACTTGGTAACGTATGTACTCTCTTTACCATGACTGTATTAAGAGCCGTATGAATAAAGACTCCTCTGTCTTTGAGTTGTCTCTATTATCTACCCATTGCTGTAAGTGTGACAGGTATTTAATATATCCTTTTTGAAAAAATTCCCTCTGGATTCTGGTCCCAACATGCTGCCACAACTATTCTTACGAATTCAATTATTTTCTATTTCAACTGATTTGATTTCTTAGCAGTGTCTATCAAAGCTGACCGCTCTCTTTCTTGAAAGATGGACTTTCCTTAGCTTTCCTACACTATGCCCTTCTGATTTGTCTTTTGTCTCTCTGGCTACTTCTCAGTCAGCTACGGAAGCTGTTCTTTAACCGAACCATTAAACCTTCTTCCTCAGAGGTGCCTCCTTCTCCCCCGGGTCCACTTCCCATCTTACTCTTCACAGCTCAATCAATCTGTGCTTTTTATAGCCTCATTTTGAAAGAGGTAGGAAAGTAACTTCATTCCGTCTAATGTATGGAAGAATGTGTTTTAATGAGCATCGTTCCTATGGTAATATTGAACAGGGGGGGAAAGAAGAGAAGAGCAAACCACTGGATGATTTTAGAAAAAAATTTCTGCAGATATATAGCATTAAAAGGACATTTTGTGATTAAGTTTTACAAAGACAGGGTTATGTGGAGGGCAGGGAAACTTAAGGGTTGTTTTGTTCTGTAAAATGTAACATGGGGATTCAGATCATGTTAGTGAATATAAAATCACCTGTGTTTGTATGATCTGGCTTTAAACCACCAAAGAGAGTACTGTGCATTTACCCCTGCAAAAGTTGTAACAGCCTTCCTCAGGCAGAAGTGTTTAAGAGTCTGATAATGTCCAGTAACTTACTTAAAAGAGGATAAAACAACACACCGTCAGGCAAGCAATCGGATTTAAATAGAGCCAATTTAGAAAGCATAGCGCTTTAGTAAATTCAGAAATTAATCCAGATTAAGACATTTTGCTTTCAGGATCTATTTCAAAAGACCAATTCTACAGCTCTAACTTAGAAGTGCGAGCAGTGGAGGGAGTCAAAATGTATACGCTATAAAAATCCTCATGCGTTCAAAAGCATACCTTCAAAAATTATAGAGCAAAGTCATCAGCATGAATTATTTCAAAATGATAGAAATATAGCTTATTGTTTTAAAGAATAAATCCATTGGGAATGGGGAATATTGTAATTTATTCTGATATAAAGAATCTAGAAATTTAGATAATATATCTGAAACACATTTCTGTCTTTTGTATAACACAGTTTATGTTAAATTGTTTGTTCAAGGAGTCATTTGATCTATACGTTTCATCCAGAAAACTGACACATTTCTCCTATGCACGTGAAGTAAGTTACTGACTGAAGTCCACAGGTCTCTAAAGCAAACTTAAGAATTTAATTGAAATTTTATCGCCACATACGCCTATCCAATCAAGGAGAAACTAGTGATTTTTTTATAGTTCAGAATTGTGTTCTGAGAGCTAAACTTTCACATCTGAGTTCAACGAACTCCCAAAGACAAGATGCATAAGATTATATAAGTGAGACACATTAAATCAAGTGATTCCATATATAAAAACCCACCACTTTGCCTAAGAGAGGATGCATTTTGTTCACTGTTATTCCTGAAATTTATTCTGTTTATATAACATGAACACACAGTATCTATGATTATAAATTTCTTGGTAACCCATTGTTGGGATTTGTTTAAAATATTTTTAGTGACGATAATCTTTATCTCTTGTATAAATAAGTATTTCTTTGTGACCTTCATGACCAACTTAAAAGTTCTTTGAAAATCGTAACATGACCTTACCTTGCTTCCATTTTCTCTCGCTTCTTGTTCCATCTTGAGGTCAGAAATTAGCAGATTCTTATATTTGTTTTTTCCATTACTGCTGTGGTCATCTATTCTGTATTCTGAAGTCAGCTGTGCTGAGAGGGGACTGTCACTCAGGTTCAGTGGCTGCTCGTCCGGCTCCAGCCCAGTTTTGCCATCACCGTTAGAGTCGCCCATCTCCCTGCAGTGTGTTCCCCCTGAAGCAATTGAACTATGCCCCAGAGTCTCATTGCCATTAAAGCTCTCGGCAGCAGAATCATCTGTTGGAAAGAAAAATTTATATTTTGATTTTATTGATATGCTAATCAGTTTCTACTTCAACTAGCTTTTTTTTTTTGGTACAAGAGATAAAAGGAAAATTTATAATGATAACAGGATAAATGTAACAAGAGGTATAACAATCTTCATAAACAATACCCCTAAAAATTTGCTACGATTTTGATTGGGATTGAGAACTTACAGCTTGACAATATTGAATCTTCCTAGTCATGAACATGGAAGACGTCTCTATTTACTTAGTTCTTCTTTGATTTTGTTCATCAGAGTTTTGTAGTGTTCCTCATATATATCTCATACATATTTTGTTAAATTTATACCTAAGTATTTCAGTTTGGCATGCTAATGTAAATGATACTGTGGGTTTTTTTTTGTTTTTTGTTTTAAACATCTTTATTGGAGTATAATTGCTTTACAATGGTGTTAGTTTCTGCTTTATAACAAAGTGAATAAGTTATACATACACATATGTCTCCATATCTCTTCCCTCTTGCGTCTCCCTCCCTCCCACCCTCCCTATCCCACCCCTCAAAGCACTGAGCTGATCTCCCTGTGCTATGCAGCTGCTTCCCACTAGCTATTTATTTTACGCTTGGTAGTGTGTATATGTCCATGCCACTCTCTCACGTTGTCCCAGCTTACCCTTCCCCCTCCCCATATCCTCAAGTCCATTCTCTAGAGAATAGACTCAACTACTATTTATTGAGCTCCAATTGTGTGCTTGGCATTGTGCTACCTAATTTTACATATAATGTGTAGTTTATCCTTAGCAATAAACTTGTGAAGTAGCCATTCTTATTTTTAATCTAGTAGGCAAATTTAGGCACAGGAAGTGAAGTAAAATAATTAGAAGATAAAATAATAAGATGAAACAAAGAAAACAGTTCAATCTCAAATGCAATCTCAGAGAAAAGTAAATTAAAAAAAAAAAAAAGCGAGAACAAGATATTTGCCAATTATTTTGCAAGTAGTTTTTGTTTTTCCAGGGAGAACAACCAGATTTGGTGAAAATTCTCTGATGAAAGCATCTTCCACCTTGCTAGTGGGGTATATATTGGTACAAGCTATGGGTGTTTAATATGCATCTGAAACATTAAAAGTGCTCAGAAACTTTGCTCCAGTCATTATGAAGACTCTTAAGCCTAAGGAGTTTAATCATTGCATGCATCTCTGTGCAGGTAAAAAGACAGTTAAATCAGTGTTGTTTATAATACAAGATTTAGAAATGATGTAAATTATCAAAAATAAAAATTTGGCTTAACATATGTTGGAACGTTTAGATTATGGAATTAATCAATATTCCATTTTAAATACACAAGAAAATGTGAGTCATGAGGCACTGACTGGAAAAAACTAGCTACAGAGAGGTGTGGTCGATATGATCCCGATTTCGTAAAAAGAAAACACATAAACACAAGAACAAAAAGACTGAAAAGTTGTAGTCCAAAACGTTAATACTGATGTCCTCTTAACAGTGTGGCACTGGATTTTCTAATATTCTCTATTATCTACTCTATGTATAATTTATAATGTATTATAAAATGTATCATTTATAATATATAATTAAATGTATATACAATTTTTCTATAACAAAAATGGAAAAACTGTAGAAAAAAGGGAAAACGGAGAAGCAGAATTAGGAAACCTTTTCTGGCTTTAAAATATATAATAAGCTTGTTTAGAAGAAAATATATCAATAACAGTGTACTCAGAGTCAGAAATAAAATTTACATAAAAAATAAAATTCTGTTTCTCTTAATTTCCTCTTTACATTTATGATAAGAATTTACTATTAATTTTAAAGGATTATGATGGACAAAAGTATTAAACTGCTTCCTTTAGGGCAGGGCTATCAATGAAACCATGTAAATATCAGTGAGCAAGAGTAGTAATATTCAGTGATTTTTTGTGACTATTTTGTTTGATTTCTGCTATTCTCAAATATGCTTTCCTTTTGTAAGGTGTAATGAAATATTTGATGCCATCTAATCAATTAAATTCACAGAAATAATGTTTACATTCTGAAGGAGTAGTACAGCTCACTTCTTCATTCATTTGTTCAACAAACATTTACTGAGTGCCTATTTTTGGCCAAAAGGGGGTCAAATATTTGACCAATAGAGACCCCTGCAGCTTCAATGAGTCAATGAGTTCACAGATAATTTAAAGAGACAGACAAATAAATATTCAACTAAACTACAGAGTAAAAAAGGAACAAGGAATCCAGAACAAGGGATAAAGGCATCAGAGGTTTCTAAAGAAGGTGGCTGAATTCCAAAGTTTTAACCAGGTGAAGAGTTGGGGAAGAGCATTCCGCACCTAGACATCGGCAGGTGCAAAGTCACAGAGGCAAGAATATGCAGGGCACATGAGGAATAAGAGTAGAGAGCTGAACGCAAAAGAGAGACAGAAGAAAGGAAGACCTAAAAAGGGAGGAAGATAAGCGTTTTGTGTATCAGAGAGCTTGGATTTTACCTTGAGTGTCAACAGAAGTAATTTTAATTTACTGTGGGAAGTGATGTGAGAAAAATATGCTTTAAAGAGATGACTCTGTCTTGGATGAGAACAGTATGAAGGTGACAAAATGGAAATTGGGGAGACCAGTTAGGAGATGTAGAAGCCATCTAAGTCAGCATTGCTGAAAGCTCAAAACAGCAGCAGTGCAGAATAAGAGTGGATGACTAAACAAAATCTTAAGAATAGAAAATAAATTGAAAACAAACTTATGGTTACCAAAGGGGAAACGCAGGGAGGAGGGATAAGTCAGGAGATTGGGATTAACATACACACTCTACTATATATAAAATAGGTAACCAACAAGGACCTACTGTACAGCACAGGGAACTCTACTTAATATTCTGTAATAACCTAAATGGGAAAAGAATCTGAAAAAAATGAATATATGTATATGTATAACTGAAACACTTTGCTGTACACCTGAAACACAACCTTGTAAATCAATTATACTCCAATAAAAAAGAAAAAAAAAAAAGAACAGTTAAGATTGGTAATAGATAGACAAGGGTCCAGAACAAAGCCCAGGTTCCTTGCTCTTGTAAAAAATGAAAACAAAGGGCATTCAGTGTAATTATCAGCAAAATAGTATTTTTAAACAATTTTCAGAACCTATTTTGTGAGAAAATTAAAACGTGTTCACAGCGCAAGATTCTACTTTTAAATTACTCTGTTTATGTACCCGTTCAAGAAAAGACCTCATTTGGAGAGAAGACAAGAGAATTTAGGAAACTGGCCATAAGAAATATGACGTAGCAGTTTCCATGGCTATTAATTTGAGAAACTGATAACATTCTTTTAACAAGGAAATATCAAGGTTTGAAAAACAAAATTAGGGGAATAACGTATGAGTAATTTGGAATTTTATGGACGTTCTTTTATGCTAAGTCATATGGTTATGCTAAAGTATGAAAGGTCATTTCTGATTATTTCTTTCCAAGAAAATCCAAAGAAGAGTATAATGGACACATTCAAGTCCAATTATTTAATTCATGAAGAAAACTGTGATTTAACATTTTGTGAACTAGAATCCTTTAAAAAATAATAAAAGTTTCATGTAAGAAAAGTTTATCAATATGTTAAAAAATATAACGCTAAAGATACATTTAAAAACTAAATCTACATTAGCATGAAACAAATCCAATATCAATTATAGTTAAAAATTAAACAAGCTATATCTGTTTCTTTAATCTGATATCATCATAAATATTAGTAAATAGTATACCGTTTATTCATTTTTCAGGTAAGAGAAACATCATTTATCAGGAGAGTCTTTAATAAAAGTCATGTATTTATAATTTTTATATAAAGAATAAACAATAAAGGAGAAAATATTTTTAGACAGAGTGGTTCACTCCAGATGTTACCAAGGTAACTAAATTCAACAGCTTTACATATTTCATTCCTGAGTAAATCAGTACGTTTCATGAAGAACAAATTAATTATTCACTCATTTGTAACAAATACATATCCACATATTTTATCTTGTAAATGGTAAAAGAACTGATAATCTCACATGCCACTGTTTCATAAATCAAAATTTAAAACAAAGTTTTTGATGTCTGTATTAGAAAAATTTAATATAAAGAGGTGAGCAGACATTGAGGATACCGTAATGATTTTTTATTGTCTAGCTTCATAAAACCACGTTAATGGCTTTTATTCTCTCTTCCTTAAAGATACTTTTTCAGAATTATAAACCACAAATCTAAGACTCCTGTTTATCATAACAATTCACATCAGTTTACTGCTTTACATGGGAAATCTACTTCCTTACCCAACAGAGTTTGCTCCAACCTGAGTGGCTGCTGGCATATGGGTACCGGGCTGCTACACATGTAGTGTTTAGATCTGTAGATACGACCTTTAGGTTCACAGGCCCTGATCGATGGTGTTTGTCTCAAATTTCAGCCTGGGTACCATAGAATTGGAATCAAAAACTCTGTATTTGAGTCCCAAGGAAAAACAGCACCTGGAGCTTTGGAAATTAAGGTGCCCAGTGTACCTAGCAACAGAGGAGAATGTGAAATATGATGACAGGTAGTGTGGAATCTAGTGACATCAGGAGGGCAGTTGAATATTTGGGTTGTGTTTGTGCTGAGGTTAGTTTTGATGGGATGGATTTAGTGTTGCCAAGGGGGCTGTCCAAGTGAGCCTGGCTCTTGTCTATCACACTGACCATGAGTGGCAGCCTATTTGTTTACTTCTTTCTCCTTCCCTACTCCCCATTCCCTCCACCAATTAGTACAGATCCTAGAAATACCATTTGTTTAAATTATTTCTAACATCCCCACCAGCATTTTGTGTGAAGTAGTTTCATCAGCACCAGAGTCAATGGTTAGTTCTCCCTATATAAAAAGAATTAACCTATAACAGTGTGTGGTGTATGTATATTTAAGTATATCTACTCATATACATAATATGTATCTCTCTCTCTCTCTATATATATATATACACATACATATATCTATTTTCTCTCTATATGTATACATGTATATGTATATCTCTATTTCTGTGTATAAATATATGTGATATATATTTGAAATCTCCCAAAGCACCTGACCTACTTTTGTACTCACTTTCAGTAGCTCTTCATTATGGCCTTTAGGCCAAGTGCCTTGGGAAAAATGAATAGGAAAAAAATATATATCATCTTCGTTTTAAGATTAATACTTGGAAATTTAATCCTAAAATGCAGGTCAGATGCTTATAAGGTCCAAAAAACTATTTATTGTTTGCCCCAAAATGCAACATAGTCTCCCATCTCTAGTCCTTTGACTACATTTTGAAGTCAAAACATTCAGACTAAGGAGTTTACTGATGCAGATAAAGTCATACCTGTGTTACATATGCATGCATGACTACTGCTGAAAGGTTATAGGACATTGATTTTAAAATGATCAAACCAATACTGAGAGTAAGAAAGTAACAAAGAGATTCAGTTTTCCAGTAAATTAATTATACGGAAGGGTGTTATCCTTGTTTGGGAGCTCTTAATTCGGCCCTTGCCATTGGAAGAATGGGCTCTAATTAAAGGAGCAGGATAGTGATGGCACTGAGATAAGCTACGTGTTCCAAAGCATATAACTTAAGCTCAGCACAATAATTAAATAAGACTAATTCTGATCTACCAATGAGGAAATAATGTATATTCTTTATATTACTTTCTTTACAAATTTTAACCAAATACCTATTATGTGCTAGACACTCTTCTTGAGATTGTGAGTTCATAGAGACTCCACATGGAATTTGTTCTTAGACCGTAACAAAAGAATTACGATGCAAGGCAGAAAACAGTGTCTATCCTACATGAGTTTCATATAAGGCACAATGAATAAACTAGGTTCTTAGGAGAAAGAAAAGTTGCCTATACATCGCTGGGGATGAGGAAGATATCAGAGAAGGCAGGTTACAAGAGGTGCAATTTGAAAGAGGTGAGATATATGATGGTGATGGTGGAGGTTATTCTACTTCAGAGAGTATAAAAGAAAAAGAAACACAGGCAGGAAAGAGCTGGAAGAGGACAGGGAATTGAGTATATTCTACAATTCTACATACTAAGACAGGAAACTGTATATTTCAGTAAAGTTGTGGACCTTTTACTCTGTATTCCTTTTTCTGGATCACATAAAATCATTAACGGTTCGTTCTCCCAGGGTAGGTACTTGGAGAAGCCTACTGACTATGTGAGGCTAGTCTATTAAAGTCTACCTCTGTTCCCACCTCAGAGCCACTGTCCACTGACTGATGACAAAGCATTCTCCCAGTTCTAAGAGGACCTATTTTTTGAAGTGGCCATTAATGTAATAACTTATGAATGGTTTCTTAATTGTCTAAATAAGTTATAAACTACTATTTTCATGCTTACCATTAGCTTGTTTAGGATTTCAAAGAACCAGACATTTTATAGAAAATGATAGGCATTAACATTTTTAATAATTACAATGTAATTTGAAAATATCTCTTATTTTGCTGATGAAGTCGCAGTTACTGTGAATACTGTGTTTTACTGACTACATTTATAATACAATAAAATGTTAACTTTCAGTTAGAGGTAAGTGAAAATTATATAGGTATGGATGTATATGTATACATATATACATGTGTGTATATATAGAGTGCTTTATACAAAGTTGATGTCATTTATATAAATTTGATAATAAGAAAAATGATGTCATAGATAGCCAAATGAACTAATGCAGCTGAATAAGACATTCATATAGTATTATCAACTCACTCAAGAAGTTATTTACTGTTATAACTTAAAACCAAAACAATTGGTACCGTGGGTCTTTTATGTTCTGTCTCATACAACAAGCAGTATATATGATGATAAAATCTCATTAAATTTAAAGTAAATCTAAGACAATTATAATATAGAAGTTCAATGTTTTCCATGAAAACTGACAGCTAACCACTGGAGAGAAATGCTCAAGAAAACACATTAAATGGGCAATAGAGGGGCTTCCCTGGTGGCGCAGTGGTTGAGAGTCCGTCTACCGATGCAGGGGACATGGGTTCGTGCCACGGTCTGGGAAGATCCCACATGCCGCGGAGCGGCTGGGCCCGTGAGCCATGGCCGCTGAGCCTGCGCGTCCGGAGCCTGTGTGTGCTCAGCAACAGGAGAGGCCACAGCAGTGGGAGGCCCGCGTACCGCAAAAATAAATAAATAAATAAATAAATAAATAGGCAATAGAAACAAGAAACAATGTCATGTAGTATTATAATAAAGCCATTCTATTAGAAAGTGATTTGAAAATTTATAAAAGGAGCAACTCAGGGCTTTACCATGAATTATCTTAAACTGAAAACTAAGTTAAATGAAAAATAGGTGACAGATTTGGGCTAAGTGATTCTGAAAAGAAATATTCTAATTAAAGCTAAAATTAATGCAATCCAAAAGGAGTTTCCCCTAATTTGGCATTTAGACAAACAACAACTCAGGAGGGTTTTTTTTGCCTTGCCAGTAATACGTCAGGAAATACTTTATCCTGAAAAGCTGAAAAGCAATGAAAAAAAAAAAAGAAAGAAAGAAAAAGAAGACCAACTATAACAAGCTTACTATTTGAAGCAAGTGTCATGGAGCTGGATAGGACTTTGGCTATCTTCAAATTTATCCTTACAGCAAGCACTGTTGGGTCTTTCTACCTCATAGAAGCTCCCCTCTCTGGGAAGTGCCCCTGGCTCACAGTGATAAGACATAAGTAGCCATACTTCTATTTTGTCTGTTAACATTTTTGGATCCGATTCCTTCACTAACTTGAACAAATCAGCCATTGTTCTGCCTAATGCATCCTTCTGAGTTCCTGTCCACCAGGTCACAGCAAGCCATTTGCTTTCACTCACTGCCATGTCCCAGGATCATATTAATTCTCCAGTTCTGTATCACAGTCTAGTTCACAGGGGACTTTAACTGCCAAACCAAATCCTGCTAGAAACCACCACAGTTCTACATATGATGAAACCATACTAAAATTTCTGGGGAGCAAAAATGGTATAACAATGTCTGCCTTGGTAAGACATGATGATAAGGGATGGATGATAACTCTAAAATACAAGGGCCTGCATTCTCGATGAGGGGGAATCTAGTGTTCTAGAGCATAACTATATACTATACACCCAATCCAAAGTGAAGGATATGTTGTTAAAACTTGACTTCTTTACCAATAAGAAGAAGGCACATCACCTAGTAGGTTTCGTCTGGTGTAGATTACAGTGAAAGGGGATTTTCCACTTGATCTTCATGAAGACAAAATGAATCAGGTATCTGTAGCAGACCAGGATTGCGTATGGAGCCGGCGGTAATCCCTAACAGGAGAATTTTTGTCAGAACAACCAAGGTTTTAGTGTAAGGCAATGTATTTTTCCTTGAGTGACTTTGCCTTTTGATAAGAGCTCCTAACTCTTTTCCAGTTGGACATCATGAATTGAGCACACTTGGTCCACTAAACATTGTATTTAGGCATGCTCAGTAGTCCTTCCTCATCAAGTAGAAGTGCAATATATAGAAATGAGTCTGTTCAGCCCCAGCGGCGTGTGAGCAGGTTGCTGAAAACTGTCACACGATAGTTGTTTCTTTCATCTCTGCCTAAGTGTCTTAAAAGAAGTTCTTTATAAAATCTGAGAACGAAAAATGTCAGCCTGGTTTCCATAACTCTGTGAAACACTGCAAAGGTACAGTCATTTCATGGAGAGACCCAAATATAGAAGAAAATCCACTAAATGGGCAAGACTTTGAGCAGTAAGTCTAGTTGTATATTCTCCTTAGAACAAAGATAATCTACAGTTATTTTTTACACCATTTCTTTGGCAGCAGCCAAATGGTATAGAGATGTGAAAAAGAAGAGTTTGGAGTATTTTTAAAGAGAAGTTGGAGGAAGGATGATATTTGATAGATCTTTCACAATAGGCTAAGGGCTTAAAATGTTCATATCCATGTTAATTTCCAACAAGACCCCACTAGCATAGGAGTTGAACTTCATAATCAAGTGTACAGAGTGACTTTTCCTGTGGACATCAATCATCCTACCTGCCAAACCTAGGTTTGCTCAGTGGGATCATGAATTGAGTGGCAATTAAAGTGGGGGTAGAGGATACACATGGGCAGGCACTGGGGGCTTCCATCACCATGTTGATCTGAGTACCCAGTTTGCCAACAAAGTACCCAATCTTAAGATCTTGATAAAGTACAAAAATCTGAGAAGCTTGCTAACTTCTCTGTGGCAGAGCACTTGTATTTGATGCCTTTAATTAGAGGGGATAGTTACTTGTCCTCAGTAGCTGGACACTTACTTTTGACTTGGTCCTGTATTTCTTGCCCATTCTTTCTCTAACACAACTATATATGAACCTCAGAATGTTTTACATGCTACCTTTTATCCCCCCACACATTAAATTTAATCAATGAAATCACATCGCAGTAAAAGAAATGAAGCAACTGGAAGATTTCCCTTGGAGTCATTGCTCTTTTTACCTACTCCATCCCTAACAAATTACAGACCTTAAAAAATAATGGAATGAACTATTAAAAACTTTAAAAAATAGCTGTGGTAGGGGACTTCCCTGGTGGTACAGTGGTTAAGACTCCATACTTCCACCACAGGGGACATGGGTTCAATCCCTGGTCAGGGAACTAAGACCCTGCATGCTGTGCATCATGGCCAAAATAAGTAAGTAAATAAATAAATTTTTAAAAAGAAAAGAAAGAAGACAATAAAAAAGAAAAACATTTAAAAAAATAGCTGTGACGCCCTGAGAGATATTACCTGAGCCTGAGGGGTTGCCTTTCAGGATGTGGTCATGTTCTAAACCAGCTACTGATACTTGGGGTTACCTCTCTTAGCCACAATATCGGTCTGGAAAACAAGGCTTTCCAGAGATGGAAGTGACACTTCTCACAATTCTTCTCTACAGCTGTAGGTTCTGTTGGCCTGTGGGAAGGATACTTCCAAGAAATGAGCTAGACAACTGACCATTTCACACCACGCAGGCCACTATGGGAAGAGAGAAACAGAAGAGCTATGTATTGCCTGCCATCATTGATCCTGAGTACCTGGGGAATAAGATGCCCGAAAACCAAAATGGGTTGGAATGAGGGTCCACAAGAACACCTGAAGCATTTCTCATTCTGCTCTGCAGAAAGAAAAATATCGTCAAAGCAATCTTTGCAGGCAGAGACAAATCTCATTTCCTGACATGACGCCTGACCTGGCAAATACCCTGAGTCGTTTAATTGCTAGTGAAAGAAAAGAAAATATGGAAGGAGTAGTGGAGCTGGTTCACCATAACTACTAGCTATGGCTTTGGAATAAGGCACAGAAATATTGCAACTAACGCAATATTTACCTAGATTTCTTTGCCATGAGCTGTCAAGTGTCTGAGGATTAAAAACAGATGCCTCATTTTCTTAAGTTTTATTTCCACTGTTGTATACAGGGGGTAGTAGCGGTACTTAAATATATTAATTAGTCCATTAACTGTATAATTTCAATTATTATGGAACTAAAAGAGGTAAGGATATTATTTGGTGATCTGGCCTCAGAAAGTGGGGCTTCTTAACATCACCTCTGTTTCTCTGTGCAATAGCTGGACAGGACTTAGATTTAGTTATATTTGGGGAAAATGAGGCTGTTTGTGGTTTAAGTGAAATAGGTGGTAAGTTTTCAGTAGAATTATCTTTGGATGTATAAGAAAGTTGCATGGTGTGTGATGGTGTGATGTGTGTGTGTGTGTGTGTGTGTGTGTGCGTTTGTGTGTCTGTGTGTTAGCAGAAAAATGATGCTATGTATTAGGCACCCATAGGGACAGAAACCTAGCTCATACAATCCCCTCCTAATACACAAGTGTAGGCTCCAGGAAGCATGATCACTTGCCACCCTGGAAAAATTTGGAGCTTTGAGACAGAGAAAAAGGGAGTCATTGGAACTAGGTCTTTTTGTGTTAATCTTTAGAAAGAAAGTATAACAATTATGGTCGATGGAGTTCCCATCATTTAAAAAAAATTAGAGCTGCCTTTAGTTCTTGTCTTTCCAGATTATTAGGCAACCAACTCCTTTATGAAATTTTGTGAGAAATTCCAGTGCCCCTTCCATAGATTCCCATTTTTTGTACTGTTTTTGCTTAATTTAGCCAAAGACAATTTTTCAGTTGAAAAAAGAAAGATTAACTAATGCATAATATTTGTTTTACTTCTGAAAAATCTGAGGAACAGGAATGTTAAGTGACTTGACTGGGTTCAGTTAAAAATACAAAGTACATGTTAAAAGGACTTGAAGTCATGTAATAAAATATAGTCATAGAACTAGAGGATGCTAAATTTGAAAAGAGAACACTTTCAGGGGTTATAGCGAGAGATATAATTTAATCCAATATTTGAACATTTTAATGTGTTTTTGTTTTGTTTTTTTTTTTGCGGTACGCGGGCCTCTCACTGCTGTGGCCTGTCCCGTTGCGGAGCACAGGCTCTGAACGCGCAGGCTCAGCGGCCATGGCTCACGGGCCCAGCCGCTTCGCGGCATGTGGGATCTTCCCGGACCGGGGCACGAACCCGTGTCCCCTGCATCGGCAGGCAGACTCTCAACCACTGTGCCACCAGGGAAGCCCGAACATTTTAATGTGTTTTTATTACCTGTCACAAGATTAAAGGTTAGAAGTTATACAGATCAGTTTTTTGTGAAGTATATGAGAAGTCACTCTGACAAAATTATCAAAACATCAAATAAGTTTCTCTCTAGAGGTGTTTAATTATGAAATGTAAGCTATTGGAGGGCAAGTTCTAGTTCTTATTCCTTTATCAATCTGTGATTAGCACATGGTAATTATACAATAACTATTTGTTGAATTGGACAATCACAGGAGATCACAATCACATATCTATTTAGTGTCTGTTTAAATAAACTGTGAGTCTTTTTACTTCTCTTTATATGTTCATGAACTATTTATTTATTAATAAATATTGTGTTACTGCATTAGACACTGGTAGGAAGAATCTAAAAGTGCCCCTCCCCACAAGATTCCACACCCTAATTCTTAGAACCTATAAATATGATGAGATATTACTCCTGTGATTATGGTATGTCATATGGTACAGAGGATGTTTAATAGGGAGATTACCTGACTGGGCTTGATCAATTACATGAACAGTTAAAAGCACAGAGCTCTCTCCAGTTAGTGGCAGAAAAGGAAGTTAGAGAGATCCAAAGCACAAAAGGTTTCTCACTGTGCCGCTGATGGCTTGAAGATGGAGGAGGTCACATAAGAGAATGCAAGCAGTGTTAAGGGGCAGGGCTGACAGCTGACAAGGAAACAGGGACCTCAGTCCTACAACCACAAGGAAGTAACCTCTGCCTACAACTTGAATAAGCTCTGAAGTGGATTCTTTACCAGAGTCTCCTGATAAGAGGTTAGACAGGCTGACACCTTGATTTTAGCCTTTGTGATACCCGGAGCTTAGAACCTAGTTGAACTTGCTTCAACTCTTGACCTGCAGAGCTGTTAAGCTTGTGGTAATTTATTACACAGCAATATAAAATGAATACAGTGAAAAACATCAAGGAATGTCTATGGTGTATTAAGATAGGTAATACCACTCAAAATTATTCAAGTATATTTCAATGATTGGTATGTATCAGTGTTTCTCAAACTTTAATTGCTTCAGAATTTCCTAGGTAGATTGTTAACAATACAGATTCCCTTGGGCACTAAAAACTTCTAACCCAATAAAAATCTGAAGTCTTGGTTTCATTTATCTTGGTCGGGGGTAAGAAGAAATCCTAGAATCTAGAAGCAATTCTCTTACAAGAGTTTTGGGGCCACATGTGAGAAATTAATGTAGATCATCTCCGACAACTAACCGGTTGAATATGCAATTGTGGGAGGTAAGTGTTGATACTAAGAGGACGGAATATGACTGACAGCTCTCAAATCTGAGCTCAGTAAGACAGAATCTAAGTATATTTTAATGCCATTTAACAAATCTCTAGGAAATTGTCAGAAAAAGAGGCCAGCCAAATATTCTCTCCCTTGATGAAAACTAATAAATAAGAGCCAGTTCTGGGCCCACTTTTTAAAAGACTCCTTGAAGGATATGATTTTGCCCAAAGAGCTTATTTCAATACGTACTGAAGAACTAAAGATGTTATTTTTGGGAAAAAGGATCACTTTGATTACCTTGATTAACAAACTCCTAGGCAAGAAGGTCTTTACCAAGGTCAAGTGTATGTTTACAAAATCAAGAATCTTTACCCATAGAGCAGAACTGTGTACCAACTATGGGTTCACATGTGCTGAAATCATTGTCAGTTTTTGCTTGCATAGTAGGTAAAGAGTATCGTTCTAGGAAAAATTGTCAAAATCTTCCAAATTTGTTCTCAGTGTCCCTCATGTTCTTTTTCCCATCTTCATGGCAAATCCACAAGCTACCTGTGTGCACACTGGCTCTCTGTAAGTCACTTTACTGAAAAACAGATTGACAGATTGACTGATTGATTATCCCTTGACTGAAATTCCCCCACAGGAAAATGCTACTTCAGCTAGGCACTTGTAATTTAAACCTTTTATCTCTAATTGTGGAATGAAAGGCTTTTCTCGTGGTATTTTCAGCCATTAGCAAGCAGATGAAGAAAAGAAATCCTGCAGTCATCTAGACCTAACTCATTCCCAGGTTTTCAGAGTAACTCGGAAGTGAATGATTAGAGTACATGATCTGTGATGTTTTCTCCTAACCCTCAAAAAAGTCCCTCTCCCTCCTGCAGTGGGTGAGCCAGGACCACTCAACAAGGAAGCTGAAACTCTCATGCCAACATCCTGAAACTTCAAGAAACTTGAGCCATCAAGCACTTCTTGGACTTAATAAGCAAATCCTACACTAAGAATTCTGAAAGGTTCTCCACACCCTCCTTCCTCTTACACACCGGTCATTTGCTGTTTTGTTCTCAGATCCATTCTTCTCCCTTTCTTTGCAAACCATTTCCCGGGTTTCCTTGACTATTGTCTTATGACTTGGTTTAAACAATGGGAGATACTGGCAGAGACAGGAGGGGAGAAAGAGAAAATGCCTGGGTATCCCCACTCCCCATCCCACACATACACCCTCTCTGATTCAGGAGGCCTCTCTGTCTCCAACTCAGGGGGCATCTTCTCCATGGCTCAGCTCCTGCCAGGAAGCGTCTTCCTGCCAGGGAGCATCTTCTGTGTGTCTGTTTCCCAGCAAGTAGCTCTGGCTCTTGGCCTCTAGTAATGCCAACTCCTCCCCAGCTTTTCCACCTCTAGCTCTAGCAGAGGCTTCCTTCTGTTATTAATTCCTGCATTGCATCACACATTGCAAAGAGTGCATTGTATTAAATTTTTCTAATGAATGACATGGAATGAACAACATTTTCCAGATTGGATCACAACTGATATAATTCGCTTTACTTTGGCCTCAAGACTTCTGTTTTCTAGCACCTGTGATGTTCTTATAGTCAATATTTTGTGACTTTTTTCCTTCATAATGCCAATTCATTATCTGATATCCAAGAAGTTTTCCCCGAGCTTTCTTTACCGTTTCTACCTCTGGGGTTGAAATCCATCATCGTCCATAACAGTGGTATTAATGAACTGACTGGCCATCTTGAAGGATTCAAGGTCACTAAGAGTTTTGGTGGCAATTATAAAGCATTATTTTTTAGATGCTTGTCAAAGTATTGGTACCTTTCTAATAAATAATAAATTATTCTGACTTAAAAAGATTCATCTGAGTAATGCCAATTGTTTTGAATCATTAAACATCTTAATTACACAAATCCTTTTGGTAGTCATTTCCTTTACAATATTCAAAACAGACCTGGGCATAAAATAAGCTTATCAGTTTTCCTATTTTAAAGATCTTGGTGAAGATAAAGAACTTATTTGCTCAAGTCACCTCGATGGTGACAAACATAGGATTAGAAACTGATTTCCTAATTTCAGACCAAATTTCTATCTAAATTGTACTGCTACATCTCAGCAGGAAACACAAGTCTAGGTATTGTGAGAAGTGCCTGAAAAAGTAGTGCTACATGGGGAAAGAAAAGACTTAACTTTCGCTTTAGGAGGCCCTTCGAGACACTACCAAATTGAAAGGTGTCATCTAAGGTTACCCATTTTGCAGTCCTTCATAAAATCAGGAATCACAGTGAATAGCCTGCTATCACCTTCCCCTCACTTAACAAAGGCATTCTGCCTACGCTTCTTGTAATTAGCATAAACTGAACAGCCATGATGTTTTTATAAATGCAGATGACCTTTCAATATCACCATGATTAGCAGAGTACTGGCTGACCAATGACATGATATTTATAACCAAAGACAATTCTATTTGACATTCAGAGCTGAATGATGTCAAATGATATTATTTTAGAAAGCTTGCTAAAATTTTGAGTAAGTAGAAAAAATCAAAGAACTTACAATTATATGAGATCAAAGAAAACCAATATTAACATCAGTATTTAAAGGATACAGAAAATTAAAGTCCTCTTGTTGAAGGAGAACAGTACCATGTTTGTTACTTTTCTATTTAAAAAGTGATTTTCATCTCATCATCACAAGAAAACTGAAATTTGTAACTATGTGCGGTAACGGATATTAACTAGACTTACTGTGGTTAGCATTTCACGACCTATACATCTATCAAATCATTATGCTGTATACCTAAAACTAATATAAGGTTGTATGTCAATTATATCTCAATTTAAAAAAATAAAGGAGTTGCACTCAGACCACAGTTAAGATCTATGCAAAGCACCATGAAGCCAGGGGCCCTGCAGCCACCTCAACAGGGTAAAGCTCTGATGCCACTTATATTCCCACCATCACACCCATCACCCCAGATCACCAGAGTCTGGGCAAAGGATAGATGAGGGCCAATGGTCACACTCATCGGAAAGAGTATGAAACCTGGATGACCATGGATGGCTTCATTACTATGAATGAGTATTCAGTAAGTGTACAACATGTGCATATGCTACCAGGTGCAAGGTTGAATAGTACTGTGAGTAAATACAAAAGAAATGGGGAGAAGGGGAGAAAGACCTACCCGCCCAACTCTAAAATAAACTCTGCAAAAATAGCAAACGCTGTGGCTGCAATGTAGAGAGTAAACTATAAGTCAGGGATATTTATAAATAATAAAATGTTCAACTTTAGTAACAGCAGGATCCTAGAGTGTTCATCCTCAGTCCATAAAGCCTTCAGACATTTGTCGCCACCCAGGGATAAAATGGTGAGACATTTTCAACAACATAGTACTTGCTTTGGCTGTATTAACTGCAGGAACTTAACAAAGAGTAAAGACAGAAGAGTGTTTCCACATTTTACATTTCTACTTTACACTCAAAGTACTGAGTACACTCAGTATACCTGAGTCAGTTTAAAGATTTAATTTTGTTAATCCTGAATTAAATAACCAAAGGTTAGTCTTAGCACCGATTTTTGGGGAAAAGGAGGATCATAGTTCAAGGAAACCGTGAAAGCCCTCAAAGAACTGACTTTGAAACCAAGCAAACTCTTCCAAGTCATGGGTGGCTGAAGAGCTGACTCTAGTTGAGCAGCCTGGGCAAAACGTGGGCAGCCATCCTGCCCTAAGTCCTCCTCTAGAGAAAGGCTCTCCCAGGCCCATCCCTACCAACGACCATGTAACAATGTTTGAAACAAGGTCAACTGGTTTAAAAAAATGGTTGGAGGGTAACAGAGGTCCTGCTCTCTGTCTGGGGTGGAGCCTAATAGGTTCATCTCTCAAACCAAAAGCTGGAACCGGCATTCCAGACCAACCTCCCAGGGAACCAACAACTAGCCAGGGTCTGTTCTTTTTCTCTGCTGAGGTCAATTGCTTTATTTTGGAAGATGATGTCCAGATCAGAAAAAAAAAAAAAAAAAAGGTAATTTTCGTAACTGACCTAATTTATACTTTATAGGGACCCAGTGAAGGAAAATTCATAGGCATTGTTTGCCCCATTTTACCAAAGTGAAAATAGTTGAGTCTTGAAAAGATCCTGTGATTCTCTAAAGGTAGCATAGTTAATGAATGACAAAGCTGGTACTTAATGGCAGACGCCACAACCAGCCCTTGGAAACCACTATGCTCTATTAGCTCTCAAGGAAGGTAGGCTTTAGAGACGGCTTGAGTATGGGGGAGAGCAGAATATAAAGAAAGCAAACTAAGGAGGAAGACAAGATAAAGGCAACTTGGAACAAGCTCTACAACAGGGAGACAGCCAGTAGGCAGGAGAAGAGGTACTTGGTGAAGGGCACTGAGGCCAGGAATCATGGGATTAGGAAGAAATACCCTGGAAGGTGTCAGGAACCTGGTGAAATAAAGTGATCAAGTGATCGTCATTAGTGTTCGTGTAGGGGGTACTGAAGTTGGAGAAATACCCTCTAAGAACATAGCCTCTTCCTCTTGCTCTGATGCCCAAATCTACTAAATCACAAACAATGAAAGGCTAAACTTTTTTCTTTGCTGTGTGCCCTGAAGCTAGCTTGACTTCTGTGGAGTGTATATTCAGCAAATGCCTCAAGAATTACATTGATTCCAAACCACATTGATTCTATTTTCTCAATTCTTGCTTTTCCTAGTTCAAAAATTTTATATTATATCATACACTAATTTTTCACACATGTAAGTCATTTCCCCAAATGTTTATGGACCTTGCTTTAACATTCCTTTGCATAAAGTAGTATATATAACAAGTCACCAAGAAGAAATATGATATTTTTTAAAAGTCAATGGAAGAAGAGAAAACATTTGGGGTTTTATTTATTACGGTAAAAGGACTGTCAAAAAGTAATGTCCGAGTGAGTTTGAGAAAAATAAAAACGACTAAGAATTAAAAGGATTCTCAGGTAATAAATATTCTTTTTATAGAAGTTATATATGTTCATTTTGATTAATACTGTTTCTATCATGATAAATCACTGAACTCTCCTCAAATCAAAAATAAAACATCTGTCTTGGTTGACCATTAAAAAATAATATCTTTAAGTCTCTGTACTGATTGTATCCACTTAAACTCTCTGAATTATACCCAAATAAGAGCTGTTTACAAAGTGATTATTTCTAATTAGCCAAGAGCTGCTCAAAATATACTCCCCTCCCCCGAACCCCATGCTACGATACCAAAATTACTTAACCACAGCCATCTATAAAATTGTCCTTTAGCTAAAGTGCAGTGGATTCTGGTTTGAAAGCCCTAGGTTCTTGATTTCAGCCAGAGAAGAAACATTTACTGAGCTTTGAATGGCCAGTTTAGTGGGGTGTTCGTTGCTGATGGTACATTTTCATGATCCTTTCTCAGTGGCTCTCCATTCAAAGAAACGAAACAGGACAATTAATTACACTGAATACATCATTTTAGTGTATGGACATCCTCTCCATACTCTCTTCTGGAACAAATGAACCTGCCAACAGCCTACTGTCTTGGTAGCCACATTACCTCCAAGGTCAATACTGCCAAGGCAGGCACCTGACCAAAGAACCATCAGACCATAAAAGGTCAAAACCACAACCAGTGTGGTCAAACCAGAAAGGTGATTTAGGTCAAAAAGGTTCCATCTCAGAATTTGAGCTAACTCCTCCCTCCTCAGTGTGTGGGCTAGTGATGAGTAGCATCAAAATCATCTGTGAACCTGTCAGAAACACGGAATGTCAGGTCTTACCCCAAACCTACTGGATCAGAATCTACATTTTAACAAGACTCCCGGTCTATCCATGTGCATAATAAAATCTCAGAAGCCCAAACTCCTAACTGGGTTAGCAATCACAGCTGAAGCAAAGTCACAAGGAAACACTGGGCTGAAGAGGTAACCAGGGTCCATGTTCAAGCTGAATTGAGCAGAGGAAGCCAGAGCGTGAGGACAGAGGGACACAGAGAAAAGGTACGTAATAGAGGGACTATGTGGCAGGTTGGCCTCACATGGTGTCATCATAATTACTAATTGTGCCCCCATTCGACTTTCAAATGTGTTCCTGTTTGGGCAACAGATTATATGATAACTCTCTATATAACTCAGTAAGATCAGAGTTAATTCACAGCCTGGCTGTTCCATACTTTCTGTTCTTGGATTCCTTAAATCACTGTCTCCCTTATTGTGACACATCATTCTTAAGAACATTGACATCTCCCTTCTGCCCTCATTATTTGAAGTAACTGATGCAAATATATTTACTGTTTAATTAGTGCCTTCTATGTACCATGAAAAATAATTAAAAATTATGTGCTGGGTACTTACTCTGTTATATCTATTCCTCAAAGCAGGCCCAGGTAATCTAATGTCACAGGGGCATATTCTGGGATCTTGATTAAATGACTTCCTCAAGGTCCCATAGGTGCCAAGGCCTGATTCACACTCGGGGCAGCTGACTCCACGGCCCTTGTCTTTTCCTTTCCACCCCATACCTCTCCAGGAGATGATCTCATGTCACCTAATTCTTCTGGTGATGCTGTAAACCCCAGCCATGAAAAGAAACCATGCTGGGATTTACCTTGTGGTCCAGTGGGTAAGACTCCGTGCTCTCAATGTAGGGGGCCTGGGTTCGATCCCTAGTCGGGGAACTAGATCCCACATGCATGCCACAACTAAGAAGCCCACATGCTGCAACTAAAGATCCCACATGCCGCAACTAAGACCCTTCGTAGCCTAAATAAATAAATATTAAAAAAGAGAGAAAGAAACCATGCTGGACATGATTGTCTCTGAAGGCAGAGAAACACTTTCTGTTTAAAGGATACTATCCTCTATCTCTCAATTTTTCTGACAAAATGCTTGAGTGCTTTGTAGATATGAACTGAGCTTTACTTTTTGGACCAAATAAAACAAGACATAGATTTTTTATTTTACTCTATTTAAACATTTTTTCCAAAAAATATACCTTTTTCTTACAGGCATCAAGGTATAATAACCAATCTGTAATAGTAAATATAGTGACATAACAACGTAAAATAAATTAATGAATTAAACCAGGACATTTTACATTTATTCAAAATGCATATCACTTAAGCTATTATTTACAGCTGTTATTAAGACAGTTCATGCCCAGGTTAAATATCTACAGAATCCTGAATTTCAATTCTCTTATTACTTTTGCTTATTTTTCCTTTTAGGGGTGGGAAGAGGGAATAGGAGGTAAGACTATAGTGGGATGCAAGGCACAATGCTTGCCGCATAGCAGTGGCTCAACAAGTTCTAAATAAATCGCCCAGTAGATGGATGAAAGGAAGGAAGGAAAGGAGGAAGAAATAAAGGGAGGTAGGCACATGCTCCTTGGTAATTAGAAAGAGGATATAATACTCTTCAAAAATCAGGATATTGAAATAGTTCTGGTTTTGCTGACTATGATTGATAATAAGACACTAATTGATTCTACTGAATAAAGTTTCTCAGATATAAGAATCAGAGAAAGTGAAAAACAAATGAAAGATGAAGGGGGACAGTAGGGAGAGCAAGTCATGGCAGGGGAGGGGAGGGAGGAGAGGAGAGATGAATGGGTGTAGAAGGGGCAGGGAGGGGAAGGCAGGAGAGGGGAGGGTGGGGAGATAAAGAGGAGGGGAGAAGAGAGGAGGAGAGTGGTTGAGTACGAATAACAATCACGTAGAGTTATCTGATTAATATGTGGCTCTCCCCCAGGACCCCAAGCTCTGAGAGAGCAGGGACTAGGTCATTTTCACTCTCTGTTGTTATCTACCACAGCTCCTGTGCCCGAGTACTGTGCTTCTCTGCGATAAAGAATTGGATCCTTTTATTTCCAGTCTCTCATGAACAAATAATTTGTAAAATTAAAAAATTAGAAATGTAGAAAATACAAACCCATTTCTTTGTGATTAAATTCCACAGACACACAATTGCTCTGTTCCACATCCATTACTCGCCATGGACCAGTAACAGTTTGCAGACCAACACTGGTCCACTAATGGCTCCTCAAAGAACTTGACCTGATAGAAACTCATTAAAATTTAGTAAAATATATAAACATTATAGACATCTGAACATTAGCAGTTTAGCAATAAATTATAGGATTATCATGGTTTTTGTGGAATTTGATCTATTTATTTTCCTCATTTTATTGCCACCACAATTCTGGGAAGAAGACAGGGTGGTAACTATGACCCCTATTTTAAATGGTTACATTGATGACAAAGGACAGGCTTGTTTACTGTTGGGGACTCAGTAGAACAGAAGGGGACTCAGCTCTCTTGACCCCCAGGCCACTGCTTTCTCTGATAGGCCTGGGTGGCTCCTTTTTTCTGCCATCAAATTGGACATGTGGCATTAATTAGTGAGCTGTAAGCACTTTCGTTTTCACTTTTGGCTAGCAGACTCCGGTGAATCTCTAATTTACATATTTCAGCTCTGTAGACATTTGCAGACCAGTATTTTAAGAGCTAGTCTTTAATTTGGCTCAGCCTGCCTTTCAGTATCTATAACGTTAAAATGAGTATTTCATTGTCATTCCAGCAGAGACTCTGCCACAACTAATCAACGGTTTCCAAAAGACGTGTGTGGTCAATCCTATCCCACCCTGCTCTGGTCTGTAAATTATTAGGTCTTTGGTAGTAAAAGCTGGCATACAACAACTCGTATAAAAACAATATGAAAACAATGACAACTTCAGCAAATCACTGGCAAAATGTTCTTTACAACCACTAATTCAAAATAATGATAAAAATGAAAAACACCTACATTCAAAATCTTAGTTACCGCTTTTTAGAAAAGGGATATATCTACAATCTATCATTCATCTATCTATCTTGCTGGAAAAGTACATAACAAACTGTTAACAAAAATTATCCATTAGGAGTACAGGGGGTTGAGAGTAGAAAATAGCAGGACTCTTCCTTTTTCTTTATAATTTTTGTATTTTTGGAAATTTCTCTCATGAATGTATATTTAAATGAATACATAATTTATTAATAATACATTGGTAATACAAGTGATTCTAGAAAGTCTAAATGTTTTATTCATGAATATGTATTTTAAAACAAATGTGTAATATTTTATTAACATCTTCTGTTACTCTATCCATTGAACTTTGAAATAAAACAACATGCAAGTCAGGTTCTCAGCCCTTCAGTAGACAGATGAGGAAACTACAGTGGAGGTACAGGGCTGAGATTCCAAGGGAAATCTATGCAATGCCAAAGTCTGTATGGCTCCCACTTCTCTATGCTGCCAGGCAATAAAAAATGAGTATATTGTAAAAAAAAAAAAAAAAGAGTATATTGTATCATTTAATGGAAGCCCCTTTTCTTTCTAACTTAGGTAACATGGAGTGGATAAACAACAACAAAAAATATATCTGACATGCACCAGTAACAGTGACACAACCCAGAATTCTCTACCAAAACTGTTCATGTAAGTTTGGTCAGAAGTATATTTTATATTTTAACTATCTACTGAATTTCCCCTCTGTTATTGTTAAATCAGTAAGGGATCCATTTAGTTTCTAAAAGTTTAGATGTGGGTGCAGAGACCATGTTGAGTTTGCAAGGATCATGTAATGCACTGTGGATAATTTCATTGGATAACCAAAACTATTCTAGGATGGAGAAAGCATAATGAAAATATTTGCCAGATTACAAATCTAATTTTCTATCACACGTCCAGTAATGCACAATTTGCTTCTCACTGATAATTCCCCAAAACTCAAATACTTAAAATATATTTAAAATAAAAGAGTTACTAATAATATCATGTGAGTCCCATCACTGCTATTTCTCTTGAAATAGTTTCAACTATATCATAGTTGAAAACTATCATATAAATTTTAAGAGAGGATGGTTCACTAAGAAAACTAAGTCTTGGGGTCAAGAAGAAACAATGCTAAATTAACAGGTTAAAATTCTAAGCTCTAAGGAAACCTTAAGAGAAGAACTTGGGAAAGATACCGTGAGGATTTGTAATTAAAAATAAACAGGAAAAAAAATCGCATTTTTGAGCCTTTTTTCCCCCACTCTCCACTGTGAAGAATGACAAACAGGAAAACTAAAGGCAAAGAAGATTCCTGATATTCTCTATTTTGCACGTGGTAAGAGAAACACATGTCTCCTTCCTGGTATGGGTAATAGTCATCCCTTGGGACCTTATTAGCTACAGTTAAAAAAAAAATTAGTCATCAACTTTAAATTTCCTACTTGCTTAAAGCAATTTCTAGAGAGAGGATGTTCAGGTGTAGCATTCTCTAATAAAGTCATGGCTTCTGGGATTTTCTAAATTTTGAAAACTTCTTTCCAGCTATTAGAAAAGCATTATATATAATTTTTCATTCTTTTTCTTATTTTAACTAATAGGAGTGACTGTTATTAGACAAGGTTGGAAGACATTGATAGCATCAATCAAAGTTAATTTCTTATTCTCCTTTCAAAATCTACCTTAGGTTTGTTCCACAAATCATTATACTAGCTATAGTAAAATGTGGATTGCTGTCCTTAATATTTATTATACAAGGCTAAACTTTACAATCCTATAGTTAGCTCTTACTAAGAGCTATGAGATATCAGTGATTCTGTCATAGATAAAGCAATAGTTTTCAAAAAGGCTTTGAAACAAAGAGGCTTTGTTGCATAAGTTTTGCATGCAATTTAAAAGTATAGAATCAGGCTGCAGGATAGAATTATACATAGACATGCATTCAGGACCAAAAAGTGAAAATCTTTTTCTACAGGTCACAAAGTTTGAATATCTTTAGTATATTTTGATGTTTTGACTCAGATATTGACCCACAGACTCCTTTGTAGACCTGATTATAAACTCTACCCTTTCTTTTCTCTGGCTCTAATTTACTTATTCTTCTCTACAACACATTCAGTGAAACCTATGAATGAAGTCTGCGTAGAGAAAGAAGCAAGTTCCCTAGCTACAAATGGTACCCTCACTTTTAAAAATGAAAAGCTCTCAAGACCTCCCTCCCACCAAGCCCCTTTCTCTCTGTAAGTTTGGAAAAGAAAATTGTGCCAGAAAACATGATCGTGTTTTCTAAAGTTTAAAGGAATATCTCCACCATTTCCTATCCCAATTGTTATGAACCCCAGTGTATTCACATTGAAGATCAGATGTTGGAAAAACTGTCTATGGATCTTTGATTAGAAATCTCCCAAAGTTGTAGGTAAAGTGAAAGGAGAGGTAGCATGTATATTCACAGACTGTTTATGAAACAATCAAAGAAGTAAGAATAAGAAAAGGACAGAAAATCCAGAGCAGTATTGAGACATAAATTGGTGGATGAGGGATTGTGAGTGACTGCTATCATATATATTAAGCACCTAATACAGTGCAAGTTTCTGTGTATTAGTTAATCTCCTTTAATTCCCCAAACGGTTTCTTGAAATACTTATTATAGAGAAAAATTCTATCTGCTAAAGAAAAAGTGTATCTGCTAAGGCCTTCCTAGATGGCCACCCCTACCTTGTTGCCACATACTCCTTTCTGTTAGCACTTGTATGGCACTAACCTTCATCATAGTACTTTCCACAGTTGGGCAATAGGTGGAATAATACTGTGGTTAAGAGAATGAGTTTTGCAGCCAGAAAAACATAAGTTCAAATGCAGGTGTGTCACTTACAAGTTGGGTGGTTTGGACATAATCTCTGAGCCTTAGTTTTCTCATAGGGACAACAGGGACAGGTATAGTATTTACATTACATGAAAACTGATACGATTAAAGAAGTTAATGTTTGCAGAGCATCTAGCCCCAGTCTGATCTATATCAAGAAAGAGTTTGGTATCATATTTGAGGGGAGACACAGCCTCTGGTTATCTTCATTTTCCTGAAGTGTGCCCAGGCAGAAAGACGTCCAGAGTAATGGTTTTAAATGCTCGTTGCATGAATGAATCAATGAATGGATGGATGAATAATCTTCTGAATCTCATGACAGCATTCTTTCCATTAAAACCCCCAATTGTCAAAATATTAGACAATGTAATTTAATTAATAACTTACTTCATGTAATTGTTAATAAATGATTTTCACCCCCCTCCCCCCATAAAAAAAACCCTCTCATTGTCTTCATCATTTTCCTTTTCCTGGAATAGAATAAGTTTCCGTAATCTTAAGTGACTACTATCATTTATTAAACACCAAGTGTGGTGCAAGTGTCTTTACATTAGTTATCTCCTTTAATTCTCAAAATAATTTCATGATGTAGTTACTATACATAACAATTGGACCAGACTGTGTCCAATAGCCTGCTTACTTATAACACAAGGCTTATGTGTACATAAAAACCCAAGACAAGACAATAAAAATAATTGTTTCCTCATCATTACTTCTCCATGGAGCATCCAAAAACAAGTTTCTACAATGATTTATCTTAGAAATAAGAATGTGAGATAAAGAGTGAACTGGGGCTTCCCTGGTGGCACAGTGTTTGAGAGTCCGCCTGCCGATGCAGGGGACACGGGTTTGTGCCCCGGTCCGGGAAGATCCCACATGCCGCGGAGCGGCTGGGCCCGTGAGCCACGGACGCTGGGCCTGTGCATCCGGGGCCTGTGCTCCACAACGGGAGAGGCCACAACAGTGAGAGGCCCGAAAGAGTGAACTGGAATAATCCTATGCTATTAGTTATACAACTTTAAAAATATTTCTTGACCTCTCTAAGCTTAACATTCCTCATTCAGAAAACTGAGACATAACAGAAATTATATGTGTCTGGCAGTATTTGATAATTAAATGCCATAATGTGTGCAAAAAGGTACACTCTATAAGGATAAAAGAATTAATTTTCTTTGAGGAGAGAGGTGGCTGCCTCCCCACCATCCCCTCCTCAGGGCATCTTTTGAAAATATATAGGTGTGATAAGAGGACAAACCTGTTGATTTTTCCATATAAGACTGGGACTTCTGACCCTTCAAACTGTAAATGCATGCCTCCAGAATTAGCTCAGGGCTTTCTTTCACAAAACGAACAGGAGACATCACAGATGAATCTGTTTATCTCTCAAAGACATAAAGAAGTTGGAATGGTTTTTGATTCTACATTACTGTATAAATATGTGTGAAACTGTCCAGACTCTGTAGTCGCTTTCATGTCACCTTACATCCTTACTCTGTAATAAACTGTGTTTTCTCTCTTGCTTCTATATAGGTATAGAGGGGTCTTTTAGGGGGCAGGATTGGTTTTATTTCCCCAACAATTATAAACATAAAGTACCAAAAATGTTCATTGCTGAGGCTGCTATCGTAATCATTACAATTATTATTTCAGGATGACAGTAATAGAAAATTCTGCCAGTTATCCAGATAAAAAAGGCAATACAAAATACTTCTGTCCCTAGCTAATCGGGTAAGCTACAAAAGTGGTTTTCTCATAAATTCAGCTAAATATATACTTTTTTCCTTTGTACTGAATTTATTTTTATCATATATTAATGCCAAGAGCAGAGTACAAAAGTTCCCTAGTTAAAAACTATTAAATTTGAGAATTATCAGACTCCAGTAATGAAAGTTAAACTTCTTTTTTATCACACTAAAAAAGTTGTACTTCAAAAGGAAAATACATGTCAAGTTCTCACATATTCTAATTGCTATATACAAATATTAGAGGAAACAAAATACAGAGAGTAGTAAAATAAATGCTAGGAAGTTTCATGTAGTAATGTGACCTTCTAAAATAAACTACATTATGAGTAAGATAACTACTATAGGGACTTCCCTGGTGGCGCAGTGGTTAAGAATCCGCCTGCCAACGTAGGGAACATAGGTTCGAGCCCTGGTCCCGGAAGATCCCACATGCCACGGAGCAACTAAGCCCGTGTGCCACAACTACTGCAGCCCGCGCACCTACAGCCCATGCTCTGCAACAAGAGAAGCCACCATAAAGAGAAGCCCGCGCACCACAACAAAGAGTAGCCCCTGCTCGCCACAACTAGAGAAAGCCCGCACGCAGCAATGAAAACCCAATGCAGCCAAAAAACTAATAAATACAATAAATAAATTTATAAAAAACCACAAAACCAAGATAACTACTATAATTAAATGCAGTATTTGTTTTTAAGGCTTATGTATCAAACAAGATGTCCAAAATCAAACTCACAGCTCCCTCAATTACCATCGCCACTCTCCTCCCAAACCCCCTCCTCCTCCTGACTTTCCCTCTGTCTAGTAATAGCACCCATGGGTTTCGGGTTTGAAGGTTCTATAATGCTATCCAATCATTGGCCAAGTCTATCTTCTGCTTGTTTTATTACACCCCTTACCACAGATATTTTGATTTTCTATCTTACAGTCATTCTCACCAGACTGTTTTGATGAATGCCTGAACTTTAGCATTTCGCTCTGTAATTCTTACCATCTGTCTGGTCGCCTGTCACTTGGCAGAGGTCAGATAAACCTTGGTTGTATAAATTCACACATGAAGGTCCCTAGACCACATGTCTATAATTTCTTTTTCATCTCTTCCCTCTGTTTAATTGTCAGTGTTTCTATGCTAGCTTAGGCTCTCCATCCTATTCATTTCTCTAACTATCACTCAGACCATCTATTCATCCTACCCCACATGTGTAGGATGCATCTTCACAGAGAACGGCTCCTATTTTTCACTCTTGGTTCACAAACGCTCATTGGTCCCCAACTGCCCTCAAAAGTATGTATCATCAAAAGCACAAAGCCCAGACTGACGTTCTGGTCTTTCTACAACTGGATTTCAACAACTGCCACAGCCACCTTCCCCATACGCTATGCACCATGCCACCCATTTGCTTACATGCAACCCTAAGAAAACAGAAATTTAGCATCTTACATATTTGTGCTGGGACATACAAAGTAAAACTTAAAGAATTAAAGTAAAATTTGAAGAGAAGATTTTTACATCAACATAAGTCCCAAAATTTTAAAGAGAGAAGAGGCATCATTGCTAAATCACAGTTCTCAAGTGGCCTTCCAACCAACAATGTGTCATAGAATCAAATCTTACATAAATAGTCAAATTGAACCTTAGTTTGATTTTTAAAAGCAAATACAAAAAGTGTTCATATCACAGTATTACCTTTTGTGATGAAGATTTTTATTTATTTATTTTTTTGCTGTATGCGGCGCTCTCACTGCTGTGGCCTCTCCCATTGCGGAGCACAGGCCCCGGATGCGCAGGCTCAGCAGCCATGGCTCACGGGCCCAGCCGCTCCGCGGCATGTGGGATCTTCCCGGACCGGGGCACGAACCCGTGTCCCCTGCATCGGCAGGCGGACTCCCAATCACTGCGCCACCAGGGAAGCCCAAGATTTTTATTTTTAATATTTACTATAATACACATGCCAATCATCAACCATACTGGGTAGTTTTGGAACCTATCCTCAGTTTACATAGTAACTGACCATTAGGAAATCATGTATTAATGCCTCCCATGTGGGTTTGTTGAGTTCTCCAGCATAAGTTTATGTTGTAATTTTTCCTGTGCCATTGTTTCCTCTTTCTCTTTTCTGTATTATGGTTCCCCATGCAAAAGCTCAGACCATTTCTAGATCTGCTACTAACCCCAGAGCTTTCAGAAGACCTTTACATCCTGAGGATTTTTATCCTTAAAATTGACTTTTGGACTTTCCAAATGACATTTCAAACCTCTGACTCCTGTTCAAGGATGGAGCAACTCGCTCTTTCAAAAACTCCTGAAGCAGTGCCTTTCAAGGAATAATTAGGCTTTGGAGGATGACCTGTTCCCTCTCCAAGCAAGACCTTGACAGACTAGGAGCCCAAAGCAACCCCTGCCTCAGGGATGTGACAAATTCCCACTAGTCTTCAACCTACAGCATCTGGGTCCAGTTCAATCACTACTGTATTTCTAAAATAATGATGATGATGATGATGATGATAATAACAACCACCACAGAACACAGGAAATGGAAAATTCTAAGTGATATAACAAGTTTTGAGGGTTTTTCTTTACACTGGTTAAGAATACCTCTCAAAAAACATTGGTTAAGGTTGTGAATGGACTACGTCCTTGACTTTTCAATTATTATTCAATTATATATTTGTACATTTCATTCTGTTATCTCAGTAAATGGTGCCCATTTTTTATTAGCCATCCTTCTTCTTTCCCAGTACTGTTCTATTCATTCCGAGCTTAGCATCATATAGTGGACCTGAAGTTTCTCCCTTTTTAGCATAAGGTCATTCATTGGTTTGCTCACTTTTGCCCAAAGTCTATGAAGAGAGATAAGTAACTCTAGTTTGCTTTCTGCAGGGCTGGGCGTTGAGGATGGGGGTTGGGGGGAGAACAGCAAATTTGCTTTTCCTCTCTGTGATTGTTAAGGGTCCTACCCTGAACTAGTGATAGAAATCATAGAAAAGAGGTTGTTGGAATAATTTGCAATCTTTTAATGAAAGGGGTTCCTGACTTCCTGCTTTGTCTCCATTTTCTTGAGAGCACCAGGCTTCTGCATGGTGACAAGTTGAATGCTATTAAACCAAGTACCACCCTTATGGTTTTGTGTGTTTTTCCTGACATATGAAGAGAATAATTTTACCTAGCCTTTTAATATAATTGCTCCTTTAAATCTAAGACATGTAGTCTATTCTAGCATTAAGTTTAAGAGAAAAGCAGTATATGTGTGATCCGTGCTCTGCTTTTCCAGCAACACCTAAATCTCATTCATTCTGATAAAGCAGCACATATCAAATGGCAATTAAATATTTTTTATGATAATGGCTATATTTAGCATAGACTGTGATGGTAGTTGTGTGCTAGTACATTAGTAGCCTAGGATTTGGTCCATGGGAAACAAAACTCACTTTCTAAATACACACTACACATATATGGTCACAATCAAAACATCTGAAAAACATGATGAACACAGCATGATACAGTTTTTACCATGAATGCTTTAAATAAAAAAACATATATACTTTCAGGGTAATACACACTGATAGTCAAAACCACTCAGTTTACATATTAGTAATATCATATGTAAAATCTATATATCTATATATTTTTGGAAAAGAATATTTTAATTTTCGGATGTGGATTAAAGTGTACTTTGAAGTAATTAAGTTTTTGAAAGACTGGGCATCTCCACAATAGCTATCAAAATCAAACATTTCAAATCCATTACAAGGTTTCCCAGCACTTTAGCTGGAATACATGCAATCCTTACTAACTGCATAAAAAATGTACAAATTCAACCAAGGGGGAAAAAACTCTAAATAAATCCATATAGACAGCCCCCAGAACAAAATCCATCTGAGGCAAGCAACAGAAAATCCTGAAAGATTTACACATCGCACATGCTTTATGCTGAGAAGTTGAAGTAGCAGCTCAAATAGAAGAGCTAAATAAATTAATCTTAAATAAATTAATCTTACCCAATGAATACCTTTTTATAATTTTATAACTACCTTAAAAGAACTCTACCACTTGTATGCTTCTAAAAATATTTTCCAAAAATATATGCATAACAGAAAAAGAACATTTACAATCCTAAAATGAATTCTCATCACTTTGAGTGTTGAAGAAACACACCTGCTTAGACATATTGGTTTTTTCATGAGTTTCTTTTTCTTTCACACAATGAAATTTTAAATGCACAAAAACCTAGGGTAAATAAATTAAATGCCCAAAGCATATAATACATATATATATATATATATATATATTTTTTTTTCCTATCTAATTTTGACTTGCTCCCAGGATTTTAGATGGACATTTCAAAAGTATTTAAAATTTTTCCTCAATTCCTGATGTGGTCAACCCTTTAAATACCATCTAAACTAGGAAAACATTGGCAGTCTCATCAGAGTCTCCTGCTGTCCTACTGCTGCATGGGACAGTCTTCAACAAGACTTAGACCAACCTCATTCATCAATATTCTACTCTGGAGGAGCTGACACTTACTGTGAATTCTGCTCTTCAACTTAAATACCAGTGTCTGTGGCAGGCCAATTCTATCATGGCAGAGACAGCATCCCTCAGGCGAGGTCCAACCTTTCTCTCCAAGTGCACCCAGGGATTAGTCTGACTTCCCCTAAATTCTCTCCTCTGCACAGTAAGAGCTAATCTTTCCTGTATGAAGCAGGAGATGGTGTTGCTATGACAACATAGCACATTCTAGCAGTGGGACTACGGAGATGAGCCTTCAAAGACTCAGGGAAACATTCACTCAGTTTTCCTCCAGGGCTATGGGCTCCTTCCTTTAGGATTTAATCCCCCAACAAGTTTACTGACAGGCTAGGTTGCTGATTATCTATGCATTTTGCTACGGGGTGATCACTGGTTAAGAGCATGGCTGGAAGATCACAGCACTCTTTAATAAAAGTGCCATTCTTGGTTATATTAAATTTCCAATTTTAAATGCTCTGTATAGCTCTTTTAAAACACTGCCCTCTCTTAAATTTAAATCATCCTCCTTACTCTAAGTTTTTCTAAAATGATATTAGTATGTTGCGAACGGCATTATCAAGGGGAAGGCTTTATCTTTTTTTGTTGTTTGTATATCATCACCACTGTATCAACTTGAAGGGTAGATACACACATACACACACACACACACACACACACACACACACACACACACACACACATCCATTTTCTCTCTCCAGCATAAACGTCTGGAGCCTGGAGGTTTCAGGGTGGGGGAGGGTATATGCTAACATAAGCAAATCCTTGCAGCTACATTTTGCATACATATATTAGCCAGAGAATAATCACAATAAGCATTAATCATTAAGAAAAATAATCATCAGTGGAATTTAACTGTCTTTGCAACAGCAGAAGAGACCTAGTATCAGGTCATACTGTATGAGAGCAGATTTATATATCATTTTCAAACAGCAGTTATATTTTTGGAAAATAATTAACATATACATTATTAAATATTTTAAATAGTCATTAATGCATTTGAACTGCCCTAATTGTGTCCTATTTTGAATATTCATTTTTCTTCAGAAACATTCCTGTGCATTCAAACACATCCATTTCCTTCACTGGAAGGGAAAGGACACAGGGCCAGTTTTCCCCTCTGCAGCCAACGTTCAGTTTACTACCACCGTGAATGAGGATTTCACCCAGGGAGTCATCCACACTGTCTTTTTTACTCCTTGATTTCCCCATTATCCTTTCCATTTCTCAGTCCTTTATGTCAGGAGCAGCTCTTACTAACCACCACCCTTCCCCCACAGGAAGCTGTGATTACTCCCCTTTGCCGCTGAAGCAATAGAATCTGCATCATCTACATCTACTCTTTCCAGTAAAGAGGGGAAACAGGACCTACGGATGTTGCTGTCACTCAGAGGTGAGGGAATCTACAGGTTCAAAACATTCAAGGTCCTACTGGTTTTCTAGGAAAATCATCAGGCTGTCTTTAGTTATTTCTTGTTTATCACCCAAATATGTATGAAATGCTCTAAGATATTAACAAGAACATCAATATTGCAAATAACACAGATATTTACATTTAGTAATTCATATCAAATGAACAGGGCATTTGAAAACTCATTTTGATTTGTGGTTTTGATTTCTAACATAGTAAGAAATAACAGTTAAATTTGTTTAATGTGTACCTTGGGATATATCTCCAGGACACGTATGTAGTCACCTCATAGGTATATGCAGAACTCTTCCCCCCCAGGATCCTACCCCCAGAGCTTGTTCTGAAAATACATTCTCATAATTCAAAAACTTATGGCACCTGTTTTCATTATGTTCATTATTATCTAATTAGTAACAGGCTGTTGTTTTTTTTTCATTTTCACTCTCATCTTCAGGGAAACTGGATAAATGCCAAAGCATGTAAACAACATATGGTTTACTTTCAAAATCAACCAACCAGAATTACTTATTCCTAAAGAATCTCTTAGCTCAAAAAAATATGGTGAAGAAATAATTTCCTGCTCTAATAGCTAATGTTTACCATCTGCTATTCCTTTAAGACTAACTACCTGGAAATCAATCATGCTATGTATTTTCCAGCTCCCCTACCCCCAAAAGACAATATTATTTATTTTTTAAAAGTTTTTTAAAGTAGGTCATGCTGAAAGTGTCACAACTTACATTTGAATTTTGCGAGTTATAACCAACCAAGCTTATATGAATGCCAGCAACCACAGCTGTTAGAAGTTTATCATTTTCTCCACTGTATTATTTTTTGAGCCCCTGTTTTTCAACAAAATATCAGTATATCTGTTAAACTATAACAATGTTTATCTTAGGGAAAGCTGGTGGGAAGAGTAGGGGAGAGAGCATTTTTCTGAAAACTCATCTTGAAGATGGACACCAAGGCAGTTCTGAGGAAAGAGGCTAAGACACTAGAGCCCATGGAAGGGGGGCAAAGAGTGGGTCAAAATCCATTTTTTTCTAAGCAGCCCCCTTTTGTAGAAAGGCTTAGATACAGCCTCTAGACTTTAGCTGGACAGTGAGCACAGACTCCAATGACAAACTATATGACTAATCTCTCTGTGCCTCAGTTTCCTCCTTTCAAAATGTGGAAAACAATAGCATAATAGTACTTATCTCATGGAATTCTTATAAAAATTCAAGGAGTAAGTATACATAAATTTCTCATGAGAATGCCCAGCAAGAGAAAATGCTACTTAAATGTTAGGTAATATTTAGGATTTGGAAGCGAGAGACTAAATATTACTCATCTTTGTCCCCCCGTTCCTAACGTAATATCTGCGATAGGATATGTACTCAATGTACAAAAATATTTTTCATATTATTTTTATGGTGTTAATATATAATAAAGCAAAGTGACTATATAATAACTAGGGATTCTAAAATAGATCAGATACAGGCCAATATCACTGATGAACAGAGATGCAAAATTCCTCAACAAAATACTAGGAAATAGAATCCAACAGCACATTAAGAGGATCGTACATCATGATCAAGTGGGGTTTATCCCAGGAATGCAAGGATTCTTCAATATATGCAAATCAATCCACGTGATAAACCATATTAAAAAATTGGAGAAAAACTACATGATCATCTCAGTAGATGCAGAAAAATCTTTCACTAAAATTCAACACCAATTTATGATAAAAACCCTCCAGAAAGTAGGCATAGAGGGAACTTACCTCAACATAATAAAGGCCATATATGACAAACCCACAGCCAACATTGTTCTCAATGGTGAAAAACAGAAACCACTTCCTCTACAATCAGGAACAAGACAACGTTGCCCACTCTCACCACTATTATTCAACACAGTTTTGGAAGTTTTAGCCACAGCAATCAGAGAAGAAAAATAAAAGGAATCCAGATTGGAAAAGAAGAAGTAGAGCTGTGACTGTTTGCAGATGACATGATACTATATACAGAAAATCCTAAAGATGCTACCAGAAAACTAATAGAGCTAAACAATGAATTTGGTAAAGTAGCAGGATACAAAATTAATCTCTTGCATTCCTATACACTAATGATGAAAAATCTGAAACTAGAAATTAAGGAAACACTCCCATTTACCATTGCAACAAAAAGAATAAAATACCTAGGAATAAACTTACCTAAGGAGACAAAAGACCTGTATGCAGAAAACTATAAGACACTGCTGAAAGAAATTAAAGATGATACAAACAGATGGAGAGATATACTATGTTCTTGGACTGGAAGAATCAACATGGCAAAAATGACTATACTAGCCAATGCAATCTACAGATTCAATGCAATCCCTATCAAACTAGCAGTGGCATTTTTCACAGAATTAGAACAAAAAATTTCACATTTGTATGGAGACACAAAAGACCCCACATAGCCAAAGCAATCTTGAGAAAGAAAAATAAGCCTGGAGAAATCAGGCTCCCAGACCTCAGACTAAACTACAAAGCTATAGTAATCAAGACAGTATGGTAGTGGCACAAAAACAGAAATATAGATCAATGGAACAGGATAGAAAGCCCGGAGATAAACCCACGCACATATGGCCACCTTATTTTTGATAAAGGAGGCAAGAATAACAATGGAGAAAAGACAGCCTCTTCAATAAGTGGTGCAGTGAAAACTGGACAGTTGCATGTAAAAGAATGAAATTAGAACACTCCCTAACACCATACACAAAAATAAACTCAAAATGGATTAAAGACTTAAATGTAAGGCCAGACCCTATAAAACTCTTAGAGGAAAACATAGGTAGAATACACTGTGACATAAATCACAGCAAGATCCTTTTTGACCCACCTCCTAGAGAAATGGAAATAAAAACAAAAAGAAACAAATGAGACCTAATGAAACTTAACAGCTCTGCACAGCAAAGATAACCATAAACAAGATGAAAAGACAACCCTGACAATGGGAGAAAATATTTGCAAATGAAGTAACTGACAAAGGATTAACCTTCAAAGTGTACAAGCAGCTCATGCAGTTCAATATTAAAAAAACAAACAATCCAATCCAAAAATGGGCAGAAGACCTAAATAGACATTTCTCCAAAGAAGATATACAGATTACCAACAAACACATGAAAGGATGCTCAACATCACTAATCATCAAAGAAATGCAAATCAAAACTTCAGTGAGGTATCACCTCACACTAGTCCAAATGGCCATCAACAAAAAATCTAGAAACAATAAATGCTGGAGAGGGTGTGGAGAAAAGGGAACCCTCTTGCTCTGTTGGTGGGAATGTAAATTCATACAGCCACTATGGAGAATGGTATGGAGGTTCCTTAAAAAACTAAAAATAGAACTACGATATGACCCAGCAATCCTACTACTGGGCATATACCCTGAAAAATTCATAATTCAAAAAGAGTCATGTACCAATATGTTCATTGCAGCACTATTTACATTAGCCAGGACATGGAAGCAACTTATGTGTCCATCAACAGATGAATGCATAAACAAGATGTGGCACATATATACAATGGGATACTACTCAGCCATAAAAAGAAGTGAAACTGAATTATTTGTAATGAGGTGGATGGACCTAGAGTCTGTCATACAAAATGAAGCAAGTCAGAAAGAGAAAAACAAATACCGTATGTTAACACATATATATATATATGGAATAATAAAAAAAAAAGTTTCTGAAGTACCTACGGGCAGGACAGGAATAAATACACAGACGTAGAGAATGGACTTGAGGATACGGGGGGGGGGGAGTGTAAGCTGGGATGAAGTGAGAGAGTGGCATTGAGATACATACACTACCAAATATAAAATAGCTAGCTAGTGGGAAGCAACCACATAGCACAGGGCAATCAGCTGGTGCTCTGTGACCACCTAGAGGAGTGGGATAGGGAGGGTGGGAGGGAGATGCAAGAGGGAGGGGATATGGGTATATATGTATATGTATAGCTGATTCACTTTGGTATACAGCAGCAACTAACGCAACAATGTAAAGCAATTATACTCTAATAAAGATGTTTTTTAAAAGTCTAGAAAGATATCAAATGTATTTAAACAGATGATTGAAATCATAAGTACTATACAGTTTTGTGTTATGATTTTTTTTCTTAATATTGAATAAAAGTCATGGGGTTGTAATGTACAGCATGGTTATTATAGTTAACACTACACTGAATATCTGAAGAAAGAAAGTAGACCTTAAAAGTTCTCATCACGACAAAAAAAATTTGTAATTATGTGTGATGATGGATGCTAACTAGACTTCCTATGGTGATCATTTCATAATATATACAAATATCAAATTATTATGTTGAACTCCTGAAACTAATATAATGTTATATGTCAATTATATCTCAGTTTTTAAAAAACTAAATTTTAAAAAAACATACTTTTTTTGGGGAAAAATATATAGGCAGACTCTTAGGATGAATTGATTTCAACTGTATATTTTAACAATAAAAATAACATTTTTGAACTCTGCTTTGAGATAGTTACATGGAGATTCAAAGTAATGCCTGTGTAAATTTTTAAAATAATGGTTGTGAATAATTCATCTAAAAAAGTAGATAAATTTGTGACAAACCTTTTTATTTACTTCAAAATTAAAATATTTTTTTCTAGATGAGTCTGTCTCGAGAATTTTCAAAATATCGCTTAAGAGATTTTTATCTTTTCATTACATTAAAATGCGAAGTTCTTTATTGCTATTCTTAAGCATGAGCATTTACTCTTTATTTTTTTTCAATTTCTGCTTTTCCCCCAATTATTTAAGAGTCTTTACACCTGATTAAAATATGGTTATAGGTATCACTATGAATTCAAGTATCCTTGAATTTGCTATAAAGGGAAAAATTATTTTGGAACATTGTTATAAAAGTATTAAATTATTTACATGGAATTTGAATGTTCAAACTTACATTGTAGGCCCCACAACATTTAAAAGCAGGATGTAGTTGCCAGTGAAAAGCTGATGTGTCCAATCAGTACTAAAATATTCCAAAGCTGTCTACTATGTAAAATATTTTAATTCCTTATATTTGAAAAGTGCTTTAACATTTACAAAGCAGTTTTTTTGAGGATGGAATACAAATATATGTTCCTTTTCTGAGGGTAACACTTAACCTTCATTCAAGAAAATTGTGTTTGCTTTTTCTATTCTAACTGTAACAATAATCCCCAAACTCTAGCACAATCAATATAAGATAATAATATGAAGGGGACAAGGGGGTCACTGTAAAGCAACGAAACCTCTTCATCTTTAGATTGTCACCGTATAAAGACTCAGGTTGGCAATATGAATCAACAGCCAAGTTAGAAAAAACAGCTAGTAAAACATAGACTCATTTTTAAATACCTCTATGTGTCGAGCATTATTCTATGTATACAGCAGTAACAAAACAGGGAAAAAAACCCCTTTTACCCCACTTATATTCCAATGGGGGAGGAAAGAAAATAAAATACTAAAGTAAGTTACATATAGTTGAAGAAAATAGTGTTACATGGCAAAATAGAGTGGAGGAGTTGTATAGGATTTTCAATTTAAATAAATTGGTTTTTAAGACCTCACTGGGAAGATACGTGAGCAAATCCTCAAAAGAGGCAATGGGGCAAGCAATGCAGATATGAGACTCTCAGATAAAGTTAACAACAATCACAGAGAACCCCGAGGCCCTTGTATACCTGGCATGTTTGAGGTACAGCACAGAGGTCATTACAGCTAGGACATACAAAGGAACTTAAAATTTACACTGAGAGATGGGGAAGCCTCTGAAGGGTTTTGAGCAAGAGTGACATGATCTGACTCAAGTTTCAAAAAGATCACCCAGGTTGAGAATATAATGTAGGATAGGAAAGGAGACAAGAATGGAAGCAGAGAGACTAGGTCTGAAGCTACTTTAATAAGCCAGGCAAATGATGTTGATGGTTTGGACAAGGATGGTAGACTTAGAAATGGAGATAACTGTTCAGATTTTGGATATGATCTAAAGATGAAAGGAAGAACCAGCAAAATTTCTTATTGACAGCATGCTGAGTATTATAAAAAGAAGGAAGCAATAGATGACTCTAAGTATTTTGGTCTGAGCAACTTGAAAGATGGAATTACCACTGAGGTGGAAAAGACTGCAGGTGGAGTAGGTTTTATTTATTTGTTTGTTTATTATTTTGTGGAGAAAAGTTCCATTTTGGATGTATTAATATGTTTATTTTGAACTCAATTGGAAATGTCAAATAGGCTATTGGGAATACAAGTCTGGGGTTCAGGGTAGAAGTCTGATTTGAGGATTTAACTATGAGTCATCAGTGCATTGATGATATGGAAAGAAAAGTCTAGACTACATCACCATAGGAATAATTGCACACAGAAAACAAAATATTTAAAAACTGAGCTACAAGGCACTGCAAATTTATGACATAGGAGAACTAACAAAAAATTAAGGAACAAACTGAGAATAATGCCAGTGAGACAGAAGGAAAAACAGGAGATGAGAAAAGAGTTACTACAGCTTCCATTCACGGTAGTGGACATGAATGTGGATGGACAGTAGAGGAGCAGACCTGCTACAGATGGAGAGACTTCGCAGGGATGAAGAGAAATCAGCCAAGACAAGATGACAATTTGGTCTGGCAGAATGGTTTTATAAACTGAAAATAGCCCCAAATATAAAAAATACCTTAGTATGTCAATTCTCATTCCTCCTCTCCCCAAATTTTACCAAGAGCAGCAGTCAAGGGGAAACAATGCAAAGAGAAATCGCTTATTCCTAAGCATGCTTGCAGTAACTGTATTCCAAAACCCTTTGCAATTGGAACCCAATAGTAAACAAACATACTTGTGACTACAATACACTCTCCTCTCAGTCCGAGTACTGACAAGATGAAAAACTCCTGGGAGGTTAGGGGTTTGACAAATCAAAGATGAACTCAGTATATTTAAAACTATGGCTCAGCCATAAGAGGAATTTGGAATGGCTAGTCCCTTACCCTAACCACCAGACAATGGAAGAGACTTTATTACCTGGGAAATAAAACAATAAAATGGTATACTTCAACCACTCCTTTACAACAATGTCCAGAATACCATAAAACTTTAAAAGATATATGAAGGAAAATTTTACCCATAATAAAGGGAAAGCAAAGTAAATAGAAGATCAACAGATAAATCAGTTATTGAAATTAGCATGCCTGGACTTTAAAATAATCATTACTAATATGTGGAAAAAAATTTACAGCAAAAGATTGATATAACAGGTAAAGTGATAGTGTATTTCAGTAGAAAATTGGATACTCTAAAAAAACATCAAATGTAAATTATGGAATTGGGGAATACAGTGTCTTTGGATGAGTGCAACATGCAATTTTACAACTGGAATATCAAAAGGAGAGAAGAGAGGAAATGGGACTAAATTTTTTTTGGAAAATAAAAGTATAAAAATTGAAGAAACTGATGAAAAATCTCAACCCACAGATCTAAGAAGCTCAACAAATCCTAATGAGAACTTACACACACACAGACACACACACACACACACACACACACACACACACACACACACACACACACCTGGGCATATCACAGGCAAACTCCTGAAAACCAAATATAAAAGAAAAGCTTAAAAGAAGACAGAGACAAAATACACATAACTGAGAGAATGAACATTCAAATGGGCAATGACCAGGCCAAATACAAAAATAGAACTCTGACCCACATCTGCAGCAAACATCCCACGAAACCAACCTATTTTGTATGGTAACTAGACCAGGAAGTCAGCCTACTTTCAATAAGTCAGACTTGTAGGAAGTCTGACAACTATCTAGCAACCAGCCTAAGATGTCAAACAATAACCCTCGTAACAATTGCTTTAAAATGGCCAGGACTTGATTAATTACTGACAGCTTCCCTAATTTTTGTCCCCATGCCCAACTTAGGACCAACCAGAGAAAGCCCTATGCACCCCTAACTACTTTCATAGGATGTACCACTTTTAGTTAGCCCACCTCCAGCTTCTACATGCCAATAGCTTCCGATCAGGGCATATCTGAAGCCTTTCCTTTTTTTCATTATAAAGCTTTCCATCTCTTCTCTCTGCCTCTGAGTCTCTGTCAAACATGAGTGATGGTAGCTGACTCTTATTATAACAAGTTCTGAATAAATAGCCACGGCCTATTCTTATTTAGTTGGTCTTCATTTATTTCCACCTAATGTACAGAACAGGAGTGATTGCTGACAACACATAATAAACAATTCAACCCAGAACAACAATCTTTAAAGTACTGGAGGGAAAAATACTTGTAATCTAGAATTCTACCATCAGTAAAACTGTCCTTGAAAAATGAATGCAAAATACAGATATATATATATAAAACAAATAACAGGCGAGAGAATTTGTCACTAGCAGCATCTACACAACAAAAATAATACAGTAAATACTTCAGTATGAAGGTAAATAATTCCAGATGGAAACTCAGCCTAAAAGAAAACTGAAAGAAGTTATAAATATATAGGAAATACAAATGACTATTTTCGATATTTCTTACTTTCTATAAAAGTCTATTAAAAGCAAAAATAGTATTATGAACATGGAGTTTATAAATTATGAAGTGAAACATGAAAATAATAGCACAAAGAAAGGGAACAACTGGAAATATATAATTTTAAAATTCTTACATTAAAAATAAAACAGTAAAGTATGAATTCGAGTTGTGCTATAGTAAGGTAGATACATATTGAAATTTCTAGATAACCACACACAAAAACCAGTTAAAATTAGAACTAAAAATCCTCCAATTAAAAGATATTGTCAGGCTGGAGATATATACTTAGATCAATTGATCTGTCTATCTATCTATCGAGAAAGGCAGTAGGGGACATTCAACAGTATGGTGTTATACAGAGCTATTTTAAATATAAAGAAAAAGAGAGGTAAATAGTAAAATGACAGAAAAACAAGTAGATAAAAATCAGTGAAGATTTATATTTGAATGACACTATTAACTAAGATGACTTAATTGACATATATAGAATATCACAAAAACAACTACAGAATATTCTTATTTTCAGGTGCATGTGAACCTTTCATCAAGTCAAATCGTATTCTGAACTGTGGAATAAGTCTCAATAAATTCAAAAGTATGAACATCATACAAAAACACTTTTAAAAATCTAAAAAAAAAAAACAAACAAACCCTCCGAGATTTGGAAACTGAATACTCACTTCTAGTTAAAACATGAGTCAAATAAGAAATCGTGAGGAAATTTTTAAAATATTTTAACCTTAATTAATATGTAACAAAATGTACCAAAACACACATGAAGAAGCTAAAGCTGCACTTAAATAGAAATATATAGTTTTCAATGTTCACATTAAAAATGAAGAGTTTAAAATTAAGAAGCTAGAAAAAGAAAAACAAATGCAAACTAAGCAGAATGAAGTAAATCATTAAAACTTAAAAGGGGTAATAATTTAAATGGAAAGCATACAAAATACAGAGAATAAGCAACACAGCTGATGTTGGTTCTTTGACAATATTAATAAAATTCATAATCCTTTGGAATAACTGTTAATGAAAATAATAAAAATACATGAATTACCAATATCAGAAATGAGAAGTACAACAACATGGATGTATCTAGAGGGTGGCTCTTGCTAAGTGAAATAAGTCATGCAGGGAAAGGCAAATACTGTAAGATCCTAGTTGTATGTGGAATCTAAAAAACAAAGGAAAGAAACAAATAAAACAAAGTGTTAAAAGACTCATAGATACAGAGAACAAATGTGTGTTTATCAGCTGGGGGTGGGGGAGTAAGGTGTTGGGTGAAACAGATGAAGGGAATTAAGAGCTGCAAAACTCCAGTTATAAAATAAACAAGCCATGGGACATAATATACAGCATAAGAAATATGGTCCATAATATTGTAGTAATTGTGTTTGAAACAGATAATTATTAGACTTGTCCCCACAATCATTTTGTTACTTACACAAATATCAAATCACTATGCAGTACACCTGAAACTAACCTAATACTGTAAGTCAACTATATTTCAATTTTAAAAAAAACACAGAACCCAATGGTATATTTTCTGTAAGCAATTTACTTTAAATACAAAGACACATATAGATTAAAAGTAAATGGGTGGAGAAAATTATCATACTAATAAGAATCAAAATTAAGCAGAGTAGCTATATTAATTTCAAGAAGTACAGACTTCAAGGCAAGGAGGGTTATCAGGGATAAAGAAGGGCATTATATAATGATAAAGAGGTCACTTCTCCAAGAAGACATAACAAGTCTTAAAATGTATGTTCTTAACAAAAGAGTGTCCAATTATGTGAGGCAAAAAGTGGTAGAAATGCAAGGAGAAGTAGATGAATACTCTGTCATAGTTGAAGATTTCAACATCCCTCTCTCAGAAATGGACAGATCCAGTAGCCAGAAAATTGGTAAGGACGTTGTTGAACTCAACACTGCTCAATTAATTATATATAACTGACATCTAGAGATGATTTCATCCAACAGTAGTGGAACATACATTCTTCTCAAGCTCACATGGAATATACACTAAGATATATCACACTCTGGACCATAAAACACACCTTGAGACTTTTCAAACAAGAGAAATTATACAATGGATGCTCTCAGACCACAATGGAATTAAACTAGAAATCAATAGCAGAAAGATAACAGGAAGATACCTAAACATGTGGAGCTTAAACAACATACTTCTACATAACAGGTGGGTCAAAGAAGATACCTCCAGAGAAATTTTAAAATAATCTGAACTAAACGAAAGTGAAAACACAGCTTATCCAAATTTGGGGGATGCAACAAAAACAGTGCTTAAAGTAAAATTTATAGCATTAAATGAATATATTGGGAAAGAACAATCTAAAATCAATAATCTAAGTTTCCACCTTAGGAAACTAGAAAAAGAAGAGAAAATTAAATCCAAAGGAAGAAGAAGAAGAAAAAAAAAAAAAACTACAACAGAAATCAATGAATTTGTAAATAAGAAATCAGTAAAAATGAAACCAAAAGATGATTCATCATAAAGATTAATAAAATCAATAAGCCTCTAACTAGGCTAAGGAAAAAAACCCAAAAAGGCATATTCTACTAATATCAGTAATGAAGATGGGACATTACTACAGGTCCCATGGGCATTAAAAGGATAACAAAAGAATATTATGAACAACTTTATGCCCACAAATTTAATAACATAGATGACATGGAGTGACTCCTTGATAGACACAAGCTGCCAAACTCAAACAAGAAGGAGAAGACTAAATAGGCTTACATCGATTAATGAAATTTAACCAATAATTAATAATATTCTAAAACATATGGGTTTAATGGTGAATTCTACCAAACATTTAATGAAGAAATTATACCTAAATGGTGTTGGGAAAACTGGACAGCTACATGATGCAAAAGAATGAAATTGGACTACTCTTTCATACCATGGACAAAAGTAAATTCAAAATGGATTAAAGACTTAAATGTAAGACTTGAAACCATAAAACTTCTAGAAGAAAACATAGGCAGTAAGCTTTTTGGCATCGGTCTTAACAATATTTTTTGGATATGTTGCTTCAGGCAAGGGAAACAAAACCAAAAATAAACAAATGGGCTAAATCAAACTAAAAAGCTTTTTCTCGGAAAAGGAAACTGTCAACAAAACAAAAAGGCCACCTACTGAATGGAAGAAGATACTTGCTGCAAACAATACATCTGATTAGGGATTAATATCCAAAATACACAAAGAAGTCAAACAACTGAACATGAAAAAAAGAAACAACGAGATTTAAAAATGGGCAACAGATCTGAATAGACATTTTTTCCAGAGAAGACATACAGATGGGCAACAGGCACACGAAAAGATGCTCAATATCACTAATCACCAGGGAAATGCAAATGAAAACCACAATGAGATGTCACCTTACTATCAATCAGAATTGTTATTATAAAAAACACAACAACAAGTGTTGGTGAGGATGAGGAGAAAAGGCAACCCTTGTGCACTGTTGGTGGGAATGTAAATTGGTAAAGACACTATGGAAAACAGTATGGTGATTCCTCAAAAAATTAAAAGTAGAACTACCATATGATCCAGCAATTCTACTGCTGCATATTTATCCAAAGAAAATGAAAACACTAATTCAAAAAGATGAAGTCACCCCTATAGTCTTTGCAGCATTATTTCCAAGAACCAAGAAAGATATGGAAGTAACCTAAGTGCCTGCTGATAGTTGAATGTATAAAGAAGATGTGGGGTATGTGTGTGTGTATGTGTGGGTGTGTGTATGAATAAAATCTTGCCATTTGTGACAACATGAATGGACCTAAAGGGTATTATGCTAAATGAAATAAGCCAGACACAGAAAGACAAATACTGTATGATTTCACTTACATGTGAAATCTTAAAAATAAATGAACAAACAAAATAAAACAGAAATAGTTAAAGATACAAAGAGCAAATGGGTGGTTGCCAGAGGGGAAACAGATGGTAGGAGGAAACAAATAGGTGAAGGAGACTAAGAGACACAAACTTCCGGTTGCAAAAGAAACGAGTCACAGGTATGAAAGGTATAGCGTGGGGAATATAGTCAATAACCATGTAATATCTTTGTACAGTGACATCTCATAGCTAGATTTATTATGGTGATCATTCTGAAATGTAAAGTTATACCAAATCACTATTGTATATAATAGTAACTGACATGGTGTTGTATTTCAATTTTACTTCAAAACAAAAAAAGATACAAACTCATAGAAAATATCAGATTTGTGGTTCCCAGAGGTAGGGCATGGGGGAAGGGGGAATTGGATGAAAGCAGTCAAAAGGTAAAAAATTCCAGCTATAAGATAAATAAGTACTAATGAAGTAATGTACAACATTATAAATATAATTAACACTGCCGTATGATATATATGAAAGTGGTAAAGAGGGTAAATCCTAAGAGTTCTAATCACAAGGAAATTATTTTTCAATTTCTTTAATTTTGTATCTATATGAGATGATGGACATTCACTAAACTTATTGTGATAATCATTTTATGATGTATGTAAGTCAAATCATTATGTTGTACACCTTAAACTTATATAGTGTTGCATGTCAATCATATCTCAATAAAACTGTAGAAAAGAAAACATATGAGTCTTTGGAAAAAAAGAAACCAATTCTGTATAATCTTGTTCAGATTAGAGAAACAGTGATAATACTTCTTAATTCATTCTATGAGGTCAGCATAATCCTTATACTCAAACCATAAAATGGCATTAAATGAAAAGAAAGCTACTGATCAATATCTCTCATGAACACAGATGCAATAAACTATCAGCAAATCAAATCCAAACAAAAGTATAAAAAGAATTGTACATCATGGTCAAGTAAAATTTATCCCTGTTATGCAAAGTTAGTTCTACATTCCAAAGTCAATGAATGTAGCCTATCACATCAACAGATTGAAAAAATTACATGATCATATCAACAAAAGCAGAGAAAGCTGACAAAATCTAAAACCTCTTCATGATAAAAACTCAGTAAACTAGGAATGAAAGTTACTTTCTCAACTTGATAAAGTCTACCTACAAAAACCACACAGCTAACATCATACTTAGTGGTGCAAAATTCAAACCTTTCCCACAAGAGCAGATACAAAGCAAGGATGTCTCCTCTTACCTCTCCTTTCCAACATCATACTTAAAGTACTAGTTAATGCAATAAGGCAAGAAAAGGAGGTAAAATATATACATATTGGGAAGGAAAACATAAAACTCTCTTTGCTTACAGATGACATGTCTGTATATGTAGAAATTCTGAAGAATTCACAAAAAAACTCCTAGAACTGAGTGATTATGCAAGGTGGTAGGATAGAAGATTAATACACACAAGTCAATAGTTTTCCCATATACCAACAATGAATAAATGGAATTTGAAAATAAAAATGCAATATCCAGCCCTCAAAATGAAATACTAAGGTATATGTTTAACAATATATGTACAATTTCCTTTTAAGAAAAACTGCAAAACTCTGATGAACAAAATCAAAGAAGAACTAAATAAATGGAGAGATATTCTATGTTCATGGATAGGAAGACTCAATATTGTTGTCAGCTTTCCAAAATTAATCTATATATTCTATTTAATCCCATTCAAAATTCCAGCAAGTTATTTTATGAAAATAGACAACCTGTTATAACATTTACATAGAAAGGCAAAAGACTCAGAATAATCAATACAATCTTGAAGAAGAATAATACAGTTGAAAAACTAACACTACCCAAGTGAAAGGTTTACTATAAGTCTACAGTTGTCAAGACCATGTGGTACTGGCCAAAGATTAGATAAATAGATCAACGAAACAGAACAGAGAGCCCAAAAATAGATCCACGTAAACATAGTCAAGTGGCACTTCCTCTTGTGAGAGCACCGGAATTACAACTAACTGCTAAAGAATCATTGACAGGAAAATACCGGAACTTACCAAAAAGGATACCCCACATCCAAAGACAAAGGAGAAGCCACAATAAGATGGTAGGAGGGGCGCAATTACAGTAGAATCAAATCCCATAACCACTGGGTGGGTGACTCACAAACAGGAGAACAACTGTATCACAGAAGTCCACCCACTGGAGTGAAGATCCTGAGGTCCACATCAGGCTTCCCAACCTGGGGTCCAGTAACAGGAGAAGGAATTGCCAGAGAATCAGCCTATGAAGGCTAGTGGGATTTGATTGCAGGACTCTGACAGGACTGGGGTAAAGAGACTCCACTCTTGGAGGGCACACACAAAGTACTGTGCGCATCAGGACCCAGGGGGAAGGAGCAGTGACCCGATAGGAGACTGAACCAGACCTACCTGCTAGTGTTGGAGGGTCTCCCGCAGAGGTGGGGGATGGCTGTGGCTCACCATGGGGAAAAGGACAATGGCAGCAGAAGTTCTGGGAAGTACTACTTGGCATGAGCCCTCCTGGAGTCCACCATTAGCCCCACCAAGAGCCTGTAGCCTCCAGTGCTGGGTTGCTTCAGGCCAAACAAACAACAGGGAGGGAACCCAGCCCCACCAATCAGCAGAGAAGTGGATTAAACTTTTACTGACCTCTGCCCACCAGAGCAACACCCAGCTCTAGGCACCACCAGTCCCTCCCATCAGGAAGCTTGCACAAACCTCTTAGATAGCCTCATCCACCAGAGGGCAGACAGCAGAAGCAAGAAGAACTACAATCCTGCAGCCTGTGGAATGAAAACCACATTCACAGAAAGATAGACAAAATGAAAAGGCAGAGGGCTATGTAGCAGATGAAGTAACAAGATAAAACACCAGAAAAACAAGTAAATGGAGTAGAGATAGGCAACCTTCCAGAAAAAGAAGTCAGAATAATGATACTGAAGATGATCCAGGACCTCGGAAAAAGAATGGAGGAAAAGATCAAGAAGATGCAAGAAATGTTTACAAAGACCTAGAAGAATTAAAGAACAAACAAACAGAGATGAATATTACAATAACGGAAATGAAAAATACACTAGAAAGAATCAATAGCAGAATAACTGAGGCAGAAGAATGGATAAGTGATCTGGAAGACAGAATGGTGGAATCTACTGCCGAGGAACAGAATTTAAAAAAAAAGAATGAAAAGAAATGAAGACAGCCTAAGTGACCTCTGAGACAACATTAAATGCACCAACACTCTCATTACAGGGTTCCCAGAAGGAGAAGAGAGAGAGAAAGGACCTGAGACAATATTTGAAGAGATTATAGTCGAAAACGTCCCTAACATGGGAAAGGAAATAGTCACCCAAGTCAAGGAAGCACAGAGAGTCCCAGACAGGATAAACCCAAGGAGAAACATGCGAGACACATAGTAATCAAACTGACAAAGATTAAAGACTAAGAAAAATTATTAAAAGCAACAAGGGAAAAATGATAAATAACATACAAGGGAACTCCCATAATGTTAACGGCTGATTTCTCAGTGGAAACTCTGCAAGACAGAAGGGAGCAGCATGATATATTTAAAGTGATGAAAGGGAAGAACCTACAACCAAGATTACGCTACATGGAAAGGATCTCATTCAGAGTCGACAGACAAATCAAAGTTTACAGACAAGCAAAAGTTAAGAGAATTCAGCACCACCAAACCAGCTCTACAACAAATGCTAAAGGAACTTCTCTAAGTGGGAAACACAAGAGAAGAAAAGGACCTACAAAAACAAACCCAAAACAATTAAGAAAATGGTAATAGGAACATACATATTGATAATTACCTTAAACGTGAATGGATTAAATGCTCCAACCAAAAGACACAGGTTCACTGAATGGATACAAAAACAAGACCCATATATATGCTGTCTACAAGAGACCCACTTCAGACCTAGGGACACATACAGACTGAAAGTGAGGGGATGGAAAAAGATATTCCATGCAAATGGAAATCAAAAGAAAGCTGGAGTAGCAATACTCATATCAGATAACTAGACTTTAAAATAAAGAATGTTACAAGAGGCAAGGATTCACACTACATAATGATCAAGGGATCAATCCAAAAAGAAGATATAACAATTATACATATATATGCACCCAACACAGGAGCACCTCAATACATAAGGCAACTGCTAACAGCTATAAAAGAGGAAATCAACAGTAACACTATAATAGTGGAGGACTTTAACACCTCACCCCAATTGACTGATCATTCAGACAGAAAATTAATAAGGAAACACAACCTTTGAATGACACAACAGACCATATAAATTTAATTGATAGGTAGGGCATTCCATCTGAAAACAGCAGATTACACTTTCTTCTCAAGTGCACACAGAACATTCTCCAGGATAGATCATATCTTGGGTCACAAATCAAGCCTTGGTAAATTTAAGAAAACTGAAATCATATCAAGTATCTTTTCAGACCACAAAACTATGAGACTAGAAATCAATTATGGGGGGAAAACCATAAAAAGCACAAACACATGGAAGCTAAACAATATGCTACTAAGTAACCAAGAGATCACTGAAGAAATCAAAGAGGAAATAAAAAATACCTACAGACAAATGACAATGAAAACACGATGATCCAAAACCTATGGGATGTAGCAAAAGCAGTTCTAAGAGGGAAGTTTACTGCAATATAATCCTACCTCAAGAAACAAGAAAAATCTCAAATAAACAATCTAAACTTACACCTAAAGGAGATAGAGAAAGAAGAAAAAACCAAACCGAAAGTTAGTAGAAGGAGAGAAATCATAAACATCAGAGCAGAAATAAATGAAATAGAAACAAAGAAAACAATAGCAAAGATCAATAAAACTAAAAGTTGGTTCTTTGAGAAGATAAACAAACTGGTAAACCTTTAGCCAGACTCATCAAGAAAATGAGGGAGAGGACTCAAATCAATAAAATTAGAAATGAAAAAGGAGAAGTTACAAAGGACACCACAGAAATACAAAGCATCATAAGAGATTACTATAAGCAACTCTATACTAATAAAATGGACAACCTGGAAGAAATGCACAAATTCTTAGAAACGTATAAGCTTCCAAGACTGAACTAGGAAGAAATAGAAAATATGAAGAGACCAATCACAAGCACTGAAATTGAAACTGTGATTAAAAATCTTCCAACAAACAAAAGTCCAGGACCAGATGGCTTCACAGGTGAAATCTATCCAACATTTAGAGAAGAGCTAACACCCAGCCTTCTCAAACTCTTCCAAAAAATTGCAGAGGAAGGAACACTCCCAAATTCATTCTACAAGGCCACCATCACCCTGATACCAAAACCAGACAGAGATACTATAAAAAAAAGAAAATTACAGACCAACATCACTGATGAATATAGATGCAAAAATCCTCAACTAAATACTAGCAAACAGAATAAAACAACACATTAAAAGGATCATACACCATGATCAAGGTGGATTTATCCCAGGGATGCAAGGATTCCTAGGTATATCCAAATCAATGAATGCGATACACCATATTAACAAGTTGAAGAATAAAAATCATATGATCATCTCAGTAGATGCAGAAAAAGCTTTTAACAAAATTCAACACCGATTTATAACAAAAACTCTCCAGAAAGTGGGCACAGAGGGAAACTACCTCAACATAATAAAGGCCATATACAACAAACCCACAGCAAGCATCATTCTCAATGGTGAAAAACAGAAAGCATTTCCTCTAAGATTGGAAGAAGACAAGGATGTCCACTCTCACCACTACTATTCAACATATTTTGGAAGTCCTAGCCACGGCAATCAGAGAAGGAAAAGAAATAAAAGGCATACAAATTGGAAAAGAAGAAGTAAAGCTGTAACTGTTTGCGTATGACATGATACTATACATAGAGAATCCTAAAAATGCCACCAGAAAACTACTAGAGCTAATCAATGAATTTGGTAAAGTTGCAGGATACAAAATTAATGCACAGAAATCTTTTGCATATCTATACACTAACACGGAAAGATCAGAAAAAGAAGTTAAGGAAACAATCCCATTCACCATTGCAACAAAAGGAATAAAATACCTAGCAATAAACCTATGTAAGGAGGTAAAAGACCTGTACTCAGAAAACTATACGACACTGATGAAAGGAATCAAAGATGACACAAACAGATTAAGAGATATACCACGTTCTTGGATTGGAAGAATCAATATTGTGAAAATGACTATACTACCCAAAGCAATCTACAGATTCAATGCAATCCCTATTAAATTACCAATGGCATTTTTTCAAAGAACTAGAACAAAAATTCTTAAAATTTGTATGGAGACACAAAAGACCCCGAATAGCCAAAGCAATCTTGAGGGAAAAAAGCAGAGCTGGAGGAATCAGACTTCCTGACTTCAGACTATACTACAAAGATACAGTAATCAAAACAATACAGTAGTGGCACAAAAACAGAAATATAGATCAATGGAACAAGATAGAAACCCCAGAGATAAACCCATGCACCTATGGTCAACTAATCTATGACAAAGGAGGCAAGGATATACAATGGAGAAAAGACAGTCTCCTCAATAAGTGGTGCTGGGAAAACTGGATAGCTACATGTAAAAGAATCAAATTAGAACACTCCCTAACACCATACACAAAAATAAACTCAATACTGATTAAAAGCCTAAATATAAGACCAGACACTATAAAACTCTTAGAGGAAAACATAGGAAGAACACTCTTTGATATAAATAACAGCAAGATCTTTTTTGACCCACCTCCTAGAGTAATGGAAATAAAAACAAAAATAACAAATGGGACCTAATGAAACTTAAAAGCTTTTGCACAGCAATGGAAACTATAAACAAGACAAAAAGAGGACACTCAGAATGGGAGAAAATATTTGCAAACGAATCAATGGGCAAAGGATTAATCTCCAAAATATATAAACAGCTCATGCAGCTCAATATTTTTTAAAAAAAACCACTTAATCAGAAAATGGGCAGAAGACCTAAATAGACATTTCTCCAAAGAAGACATACAGGTGGCCAAGAGGCACGTGAAAAGCTGCTCAACATCACTAATTATTTAGAGAAATGCAAATCAAAACTACAATGACCTCACACCAGTCAGAATGGGCATCATCACATAATCTACAAACAACAAATGCTGGAGAGGGTGTGGAGAAAAGGGAACCCTCTTGCACTGTTGGTGGGAATGTAAATTGATACAGCCACTATGGAGAACAGTACGGAGGTTCCTTAAAAAACTAAAAATAGAATTACCATATGACCCAGCAATCCTAGAGCATATACCCAGAAAAAACCATAATTCAAAAAGACACACGCACCCCAATGTTCACTGCAGCATTATTTACAATAGCCAGGTCATGGAAGCAACCTAAATGCCCATCAACAGATGAATGGATAAAGAAAATGTGGTACATATATACAGTGGAATATTAGTCATAAAATGGAATGAAATTGGGTCATTTGTAGAGATCTGGATGGACCTAGAGACTGTCAACAGAGTGAAGTAAGTCAGAAAGAGTAAAACAAATATCGTCTATTAACGCATATATCTGGAATCTAGAAAAATGGTACAGATGAACCAGTTTTCAAGGCAGAAATAGAGACACAGATGTAGAGAACAAACGTATAGATACCAAGGGGGAAAAGCGGGGTGGGGGTGGTGGGATGAATTGGGAGATTGCATACAAAGAACTCTCAAAGCTCAAAATTAAGAAAGCAACTCAATTAAAAAATGGGCCAAAGACATTAACTGATGGAAAATAAGCATATGAAAAGATGCAAATCTATGTCATTAGTGCAATACAAATTAAAACAACAATGAGATACCACTACATATTTAGTAGAATGGCCAAAATTCAGAACACTGACTTTATTAAATGCTAGTGATATGGAGCAACAAGAACTCTCCTTCTGTGCTGGTGGGAATGCAAAATGGTATAGACATTTTGGAAGAGAGTTTGACTGTTTCTTAAAAACTGAACATATCTTACCACACAATCCAGAAATCTTGCTACTTAGTACTTACCCAAAGAAGTTGAAAATTTTGTCCACACAGAAACCTACACATAGGTGTATATAGCAGCTTTGTTCATAATTGCCAAAACTTGGAAGTAACTAGATGCCCTTCAATAGATGGATGGATAAATAGACTGTGGTACATTCAGACAATGGAATATTATTCAGTGCTAAAACTAAATGAGCTATCAGGCCATGACAAGACATGGAGAAACCTTAAGTGTATATTACTAAGTGAAAGAAGCCAATCTGAACAGGCTACATACAGAGTGATTCCATCTACATGGCATTCTGGAAAAGACAAAACTAGGTAGACAATAAAAAGATCAGTGGCTTCCAGGGGTGAGGAGTGAGATAGAAGAATAAGCAGAGCATAGAGAATTTTTACAGAAGTGGAAATACTCTGTATGATATTATAATGATGGATATATATCATTATACATTTATCCCAACCCATAAAATGTATAACATTGAGTGAACCCTAAGGTAAATTATAAACTTTGGGTAATTATGATGAGTCAGTGTAGGCTCATTGGTTAAAAAAAGAAGTACCATTCTGGTGAATGATTTTGCTAATGTGGAGGCTATGTATGCGTGGAGGCAGAAGGTGTGCAGCAAATCACTGTACCTCCCTCTTAAGTTTGCTGTAAACCTAAAACCGCTCTAAAAATATTTTAAAAATAAGAAACAAAAGATAAAGTTTTGTATCTGGTTTTCAGGGAAAAGAATTGGCAAAACCATTTTATCTTTCATTTTTGCAGCAGGAAAATAGGAAGTAATTATGTTCCCATTACCTATAGGAAGTGTATGGTGTTTTTTTATAGTTTTGAAAAGAATGTACTCTATGAAACATAAGAAACCCAAGTTCTTATACAGTTTTACTTACCTCAACTGATAAAACTTTTAATTACAAGTTTTTACAGTAGTCATTCTTTTATGGCATATCTAATTTTATAAGCAATATTTTATAAATTATGAAAGTAACTCAAGCATGAAGAATCATTAAAGTGTATTTTATAACAGAGTATGGAGGAGTACAAGTTTCATAGCTCAGGAAAGATTGATTTTTCTCAGGTACCAAGAATTTTAAAAAGAGTGGAGCAGAGTACAATAAACATATAGATACTTTTTCAGACTTTTCCTCTTAGTTATTAAACAATTTTAATAAAACATTTTCCTTTCTCGAAAGAGAAACTTGTATTTCTGATTTTCTTTTAAAAAGTAGTTTTAATGGTCCATACTTCCTCTCATATACAGGACTTAGTGTTTTATTTTATATCTTATAATTAGGTTTTCTTTTGTTAGAATATAAACTCCAAGATAACAGTTATGCTGTCTGCCTTGTTCATTGCTATGTTCCTAGTAGTAAGAAGTACCTGGCTCATAGTAAGGGCTTAATAACTAAGGAATAGGTAAATTATTTTAAGGTCATTATATTAAGAACTAAAAGTCCTTTCAATCATATTTATTAAATGCTTCCAGAAGTAGTAAGGGAAATAAATTTTTTCGTTCATTATATCATGTTGCTCAGAACTGAACAAAAGGAGAGAAGGGACTAATCTCCATATATTTTCCACCGTGATCGTGGCACGGCACAAGAGACATGGCCAAAGTGATGAAAAATTCTGAAAAGTCAAAAGCATGTTTTCTTTCAGTGCTCTTCTTCCCCCAATTTAAACAGTCTACAAGTGAATAACTTTTGAAGCCAGGGGATGAGTACATTCTGCTATGAATACATACGTATGGTACTATTTTCTCTATTTGCGTATGTGTTTGAAATTTTTGTATATATTTTATGCACTTTGTGTGTGTGTGTGTATATATATATATATATATATATATATAATATACATATAAACAGACATATATAGTTTTTCCATAAATGAAAAATAAAAAGCCTTTAAGTTACCGTAGAGCCTTCCCAGTTAGAAGTTGGTAATTTAAATTTGGACAGTCATTCATATTTGCAAAGGTTTCACTTTGAGGGCTGTATATTTCAATTTTGATAGAGGAGAAAATATAAGAACCTCCATAAACCAAAAGTACAATGGTAAAATCTTATACACCATGATAACTGAATGAGATGATACTTTAGTAGGGGCAGGCAGTAGCATGCACATGGGGTTCCTTGAGCAAACTACGGAAAGGCTGGCTACTTGCAAGAGCTGCTTCCTCTTGACAGATGAATTATAAAAAGATGCCCATTCTTCTGGGCAGATGAAGACTTGCACCAGCACATTTGGCTTGGCAGAGCCAAACACAACCTGGAATCAGCCTTCACTCACCCCATGGCCAGCAGCCTTTGTAAAGTGCACAAAGGTCATCACTTCATACCCAAACACAGCAGCCCAGGGGAGCCATTTCTGGCATCCTCCATATCCCTAACATTAACAGTAGCATATTCTCCTTACTCAAAAGATCATCCTGGATACTGTAAAATATGATTATCCAGAAACATGTGGCAAAAAGCAATTAGTGCTGGCTAACTGGACTGAATGAAAGTCACCCTTCTGCTGCATTCATAATGCTGCCCCTGCCTCTTAGGTAGAGTGATGTCTGAAAATAAATTCAGTTCACTAAATGGCCCCCCAAAATGTAGATGTGATATTTCCTTAAATTCAGATGGTTTTCTCTTTATTGCAGATTGCAATAAATTTTGCTAGCTGGGACTCTTCAAAGTGCTGTAGGTGCAGGGGACTCCTGGACTACAGGCTGTTTCTTAGTTCAAATGTTCACCTGTGCTCAACTACAGGAAGACAGAAAAGTCACCTGAACAGCATGAACTGAGCTTCTCCTAAGCACGAGAGTTCAAAGAGGAGCTCCTTAATTCTTTCATGCAGATTTGAATTGCTACCTTCTTTTATATAAAATAATGTAAATGGAAAAATCCCACTGAATAGTACAGTAACATTTAACACTTCCAGTGTTCTCAGACATACATTTTCTACAAAATGGTGGCTAGCCAATTTATTATTTCTAACAAAATAGAAAGCATCTATTTTTAGCAATGTGACTGACTACGACATAAGCCTTTGAATGGTGAACTCTACTTATGCTTGATTGGAATGTACACTGCAAATTCTCTGGAGGTGTATTCACAAGTCAATGTGAAAATGTGTTATACCAGACAGTAAGTTCTTTCTTGAATCAAATGGAATTCATACAGTCTACAGAATAAAAAGCAAGACATATTTCTTTTTAACTGTTATAATATGTATATATATATACATACATATATGTGTGTGTACACTTAAAGTATCCAGTGCCAACCAATCACTTAAAAGTTAAGTTTTCCTAAAAGTTAATAGTCATTATATAACATTTAAACACAAGAGACAAACAAAACAAAACACAATTCAAACAAAACAAAAATACTGCCAAGTACCCTCAATTTTAAGTGGAATTAAAGTCCACAGAATAAAAGATATGTAACAAAGAAGAGGAAAATCACTTTAATTCATGACATAATTTTAAATATTTATAGAAATGAAGAATGTTGGTAGAAATTTGATATCAGTAGACCTCTAGTGGTTATTAGAGTAATTGATAATTTTACTATTTTCCATTACTGCCTATCTCAGCATAAAACAAAAAGTGTTCAAGTGTTCCAGGATATTACCTTCCATGGTAATAGTGCAAACAGTAGCAAATATCTCTTCATGTCTTTGGGAAAACAATATAAAAAATAAAACTAACTTCCAAAGTAGGTTGGCTACAAACTACCAAATAAAAACATCCTAATCTTGCTACCCTTGGAAAATGCCTTTATACATTTTAAAATCCAGATATTTATCTTTCTTATCACAAAATAACTTCCATGAAAAGAGGAACCCAATGCATATTTGTGTTTTATTTCTTTTCATCTCAGATAGTTGAAATATGCTAGCATTGTCTTGAAGCCAAGATACTTTAGTCTAAGTTTAAATATGTGAACAATGAATACAGGGTTTTACTTATAAGGTAGACAATAAATACATGTTTTCTCTTTATATTAGAATGAAATAAATGTCAATTTTGGAGGATGATGGTTATAAACCTCTCAGCACTGGTCGGATCACAGAAATTGAAGCTAAAATACCTCAGGTGAAGTTAATTTCCTTCCTCTAAATTTAAGTCATTGTTATAAATGATGTCTTCTGCCCTTTACTGATAAAGACAGTTGGCAAAATGCAAAAGCTATCTTGAAGCAGCAGCTCTCTTCGGGTAACACTAGATGTTGTAGAGACAGAACAACTCCCAGGAGACAATGCCACACAGCATCAATACCACACTTTAACAAACCAATTAGCTCCCACAAGAATGTGTTCCTTTGCTACATATTATCAAATAATTCATTCTAAAAATGTAAGTGGATGGGGTGGTGGTGGTGGGTGGGATAAACTGGGAGATTGGGACTGACATGTATACACTAATATGTATAAAATAGATAACTAACAAGAACCTGCTGTATAATAAAGCAATAATTTTTTTTTAAAAAGGTAAGTGGAGAAGACAAAACATTTAGTAAGTCATGTTCAAGATAATTATGTGTACATAATGACAAGCCAGTATGAAAAGCAGTAATTCGGTGATTACTCTTGGGATCAAAATATATAGTTTTAAAACATCTGTTTTGATCTGGAGGATTTCTAGCAATAAAATGCCTAGTGATCACTTATAAAAGAACATAGGCATAAAATGAACCTGGTATCCAATTTCCTACAAAGTATTTCAAAAGGAGGGAAACTATCAAGATGATAAATTTAAGGTAACTGTGAAGGTCCCTTAGAAATGTTAACTTTGGGCTTTTTGTCCCAGATTTAATGATGGTTACTACTGACATGGTCACCAACTCAAGTGTACAAAAAAGAGAACATTTTCCTTTTTAACTGATTTCAGTTTATTTGCCCCACTTCTGGTCAGGGAGGGAAATTTACGCCAAGTGAAAGTAGTTCAGTCATTTCCAGTGAAAACTCAGTCTTTTCTGTATAACTACTCAATCGCTCTTGTAAACTAATCAGGATTCTAACCTCCACCGGCACCCCTGCCCCTTCTCCCTAGGAGCCTCGGTGAACTTGTGTTGTATGAAGCTTGGAAAGGGTAGGTGAGAAGGAAAGAGAGACCAGTTTATTCTGCCTTGACTGTTTCCCCATGGGAGAGTAGCTATCTCATGAGATGTCTATTCTTACTGGATTTGCTGATGATGACCAGTGATAAATTCAGGACTTTTTCATCCCAACCACGAGATTCTTCCAGCTCACTAGACCTTTCACCTGCTTCTTCCTGTCACCCCATCTCATGCTGGCATGTGTCTGTGAGACTTTACTTTAATCTATTATCTTAGTACCTCATGCTACCGTTAATGCACTCTTCAGATGTGATGTTGGACACATGGCATCTATGAGGTCTGCAGGCTTTCTGAATAAACCCTGGGTAATGAGATCCACACTCACTCTGTTCTTTGATCCTTCAAGCATATTCCAATTACCCTGCCACCCTGTCCATGACCACTAGACTTTTCCCAGAGAACCTTGCAGCTCATCCCTCTAAATTGTACTTTTCCATATATAGTTGGACCATTAACTTATTTGGGGAGGAAAACAACAGTTCTTATGTAATTATGCATTCTTATCCATTCTATAATTTATTCATTCAGACCTCTAGGCTTTTGCTCCTATCTTAAGCCAATTTCTTAGAATTGTATTCTATGTTTGGATCTTGCCAGTGAAAGCCATGGTTTTAAAGCTATATATCTATGCTATTAATTTAAAAATATCTACTGAAGTACTCAAAAGCCAAGCAATTGATTCATTATTCTTTCTATCCCATGCTTAGCCTGAGGACAGTTCATTGGGAAAGCCCTGGATTCTGCTTGAGAGGAGATGTGCCTAGCAGAAGCAGGATTTGAAACACCAAGGACACACAGTTTAACATCAAAATATTGCCCCATCACACCTTAACATTTACAAAACACATGGCCTTTGCACATGCTGTTGCTTCTGTCTGAAGTGCTCTTGTGTCTTTTTTCACCTGTGAACTGTTTTTCATCTTCTGGATCTAGATCACTTCTGAGTGGTATTTCCAGCTCCTCCATGGTCAGGTTAAATCCGTGCCACTGCTGTATTCATGAGGGAGTATACTCCTTCTCCTCATAGTGGTTGTTATAATTTGTAATCATAAATTTAGTCATATATCACCATCCCATTAGACTCTATATCAATGTTAACAGCGTAAAACCCTTGTATGCTTTGCGCACTGCTGAACTTCTAACACTTCATATAGCAGTTCTCACACATAGTAGATGGTCAATAAATTTTTGTTGTAAATGACTATATTACCTTATTGGTTCCTATCACAGACTCTGATTTGTAAAGCAAGCATTACCCCTACTTGAAAATGGAGGGCTCTTAGGCTAATTGTATGTGAAATGGCATGTATCAGGACACACAGGTCACGTCATGCAACTAGGATCTAAACTTTGGTCCTGTGAACCCTGGTCCACTTCTGTCCATCATACCATATCCTTGTCCATTGTCACTGTCATCTTCAATAATAGTTTGGAATCCGGTATATAAAGAATTCTTAGGAAATGCTTGCTGTACAAGGTAAGATATTATTTTTAGTAGCAAACAGCAGTATGGTTTAATGGAAGGAAAACAAAAGACATGGTTTAATTTTGCAATGAGAATAATATGTAACCCAAGAAACTATTTTGACTGTTAAACAGCATGGTAGTATTATAATAATATCACCACAAAAGGGTAAGAAACGTTTTTCAAAAGAAAGTGAAAATACCTAGTGTATCTGGAGCTTATTTACAAATTGTTCATACCCAGAATAACATTTTGTAGTCTTCTTTTTAAGAAAGCAGGAATATACCCTTATCTATAAACGTAAAAGCAGAAGCTAGCCTATTTACAGATTGGCTGGCTGACAAGTCCTAGAACACATGTGGGGATATTGACAATTGTTAGACAAAAAATATGCCCAAGTGGTAAATGGTTCTATTATTAACCACTCAATTTACCAAACATAGGTTCTCAAAACCAAAAGCTCTCACAAACATCTAATAAATTTTACTGGGCTACTTGTATTCTTTTTGCAAATGCAAGTAATTTTAATTTATGATATTAAAAGGTTTCTTTTGAAGTTTGATGGTTTGTTTTATTTTGAAAGTTTGCTCACATCTGGGTAGGGCTGAATATCCCATTGTCATACAAGTCTACTTCACTTAATCTGGATAATTTCCACTTTCTATAACCTTTAACATTCATTTTTAATGTTTTCGTTACATTAACATGGCTATTATTGTTATATAAAGTATGCTATTTTAAGACATGTGACTTGTTCGAATTATATTTCAAGATAGTCTATTCACATGGATGCTTTATGCAGGAAAATGGTACTCTTTATCCAAAAATGAGTACACTTTATTGTTATTTCACACAAAGCAAAGCTGAAATGTTACCCCAAAAAGCTCATAAGATAAAATAAGTCATTATGGGCATGAGTGGATGGTCATGAGTGACAAATGGTATATTTTTTTTCCCCTTCGGCCAAACCTTGGTCGTCTTATTTAGAATAAAGCACAGTAAAATAAAATGAGAAGATTCTAAATAAGGAATGCAGTAGAGGAGGTAAATCACAAATTCTCATTGTCCTTTCCATACAAGGAAAGAACGGGGGAAATGAAAGAAATTTTCAAAAGTCAATTACATATTTAACAGATAAAAGGAAATATGAATTTTAAACACAGGGCAATTATTGGCAAGAGATATTATTGAAATAAACAGAATTTAAGTTTGCTACTTCTGTTTTAGAAAGCTAAGTGAAACCAACATATTTCAATGGCTAGAAATAATATCTTAATTTCTTCTTAACAATGCAGAAACAAAGATACCTGCATGAAAATAGGGAAGTATGGGGACACATCTACAAGTAGCTATTACAGACAGATTATAAAGCACAGCTAATAGTGAAATATTAGTCAGAATATTAATGCTCTGTCCAGGAAATAAGAACTTGATGGGATGGTTGAGCATGCATGGCATAAAATAATGCGTGTAAATAAGCACAGTTACAGAATATAATAAATACAATGAATACAGACCTGGGCTTGGGGCAACTTGGAAACTCATCTTTAAAAATGTAGGCTCCAGATCCAGAATGCCTGTGTTCCAATCCTGATTCTACCACTTAACAGCTGGGTAATGACAGTTACTTAGCCTCAGTTTCTTCATCTATGCCATCAAAATAACAAGCCCCTACTTCATAGGATTGTTGTGAAAACCCACAAAGTTAATTCTTGGGACAGTGCCTGGCATACGCTAAGCAGTGAAGACATTTTATTTCTCCTCATCATCTATCTTCACTTTCATTTGGAAATATGTCAAACCATAATCTGATTTTTAGATGGTTGGATCCAGAGGAGAATTTAGATCTTTTTCATCAACTCTAAAATAGAATTATGCACATGACATTTTAGATAGATAAACCACTGATGCTGTGCATGCATTAAGAGAGTAAGCATGTCCTCACTGACACCAATTTAGAACACTGACCTCAGGGTTCAGGGTACTAAACTCCTCCATACCTATAATGCTAATCTGATTTTCCTGATTGCCTCACAGATTTGAATAAAGACAGAGCTAAGTAGTTATGAGCTGTATTTTTTATTTTTATGATGCTAGAATCTATTCTCCAAGACGCTGTTATACCGTAGCAATAATAAGATGTTAGTGGATATATTAGTGAAATAAATCTGCATACTGAAAGATAGGCTGATTGATGATATTTGATTGTCAAAACACTCAAAATTTCTGAAATGTATATAGACATTTGAAGTTGTCAAAGCTTGAATGATGTTGCTATTGAAGGAAATCCCAAGACCCTCCAGTACCTCAGGACCTCAGGACCAATTTTATGAAAAACACTTGAAGGAAAACAATCATTATTGCTGAAAGCACTAAAACTCTCATTCTTTCTCTCTCCCCCTCCCTCCCTCCTTTTCTCCATCTCTATATACACACATACATATATATGCACATGCTTACGTACACACACACATTTGGGAAGGAACAGGAATAAGCGTTCTTATAAATGATGTTCATAAAGAAGGGGAAAAGAAGGGAATGCTAATTTCACATTTTAGCGTATAATACCCATGAGTCTTTGTGTTGAACACAGTTTCTTACCAAAGGCACAGAAGACTGGCAGTAAAAGGAAGACAGAGAATGATTCTGGGTGACTCCTGCAGTCAAGGAAAGAGGAAAAAACTGGGAGAGTGGGAAGTCTGCTCCTTCAGCAATCACCCTGGTTTTCTAAGTACTCATCATATGTGTGTATCTTGGAATTAAAATGGCTCTTTAAAGATGGGAAAGGCTGCTGGGAGAAGGATGGGGGTGTCTCCATCATTCTTTAATCCCTTTTCTCTAGCATGACAAAACACTTAAACCAGTTTAGAGACACATAGAAAACACTGGAGCCCTGTTTATTTTTTAAAGGAAAATGTTTTGTCAGGATGAAGACAACAGAAAATGTTATAGATGAAAAAGAGAATCCTAAAAGGGTGAACACTCAGAGTGTTCTGGGGCTAGAATGAATCTTACAGAGGGTTTATCTAAGCTTCTCACGTTCAGATGTAGAAATGGTTGCCCAAATATGTTAACAGTTCTTAAATAAGGCTGCAAAATTAGTTATTGGCAGAGCTGGGCCAAGAAATCAGGTGTCAAGATTTAAAATTAAGAGTTGCTTTAAAATTAAGAGTTGCCTTGTGAATGAATTCAGTTCCAGATCTCAGAGTTACTTTATTGTTCCATTGCTCCTGACAGGATTTAGGAGGTAGACAAGGCAGACAGCACAGGCATCAGGAACTCCAAAGAAAGGAGTAAAAAAAGACAGGTGACTACTCATTCATGTGCAAGGAAATCAACTAACTTCCTGTCCAATATTTGGCAAGAAAGACTCAGTCTAAGAGTTGAGTACATTTTCACTACAGAAGTAAGCAAACGAAGAAAAAATCTCAAAACACCATTTCAATTCAAAAACTACATTCTACTATATGTCAAACACTGTGCTGGCCTCCAAGGCAGTAAGCTAGGATGCACAAGATACACTCTGTTTCCTGCCCCCCAAGGCGCTCCCCATCAAATAAAATGAGACTGATAAGAAAACCATTATACCATAAATTTATAATGAATAAAATGAAATATCCTTTCAACTGCTTTCTTTAATACCCTCCAACTGTTATTTCCTTCTATCAACCCACCATCTAATTATGATCTTTGTAAACCTAGTAAATAAAGATTTTTTTATGGTCAATTTAGCCATTTTATAACTGCTTTATCTCTCTATACAACTCTCTTGCAACAGCAGCTTCAAAGCCCTACTCAACACTGAGATTATTTTTGCCTAAAGGCTAAAAATTTTATAAAAAAATAATAGCTAGCTGACCCACATTAGCAACAAGAAATTTGTAAAGAAACACAGCATGGTGTTGGCTTTACAGTGAGAGCTTATAAAGGCTAGCCAAGCGATAGTAAAAGGAAATAAAAAAAATTAGAAAAAAAAGTTCGTTGCTCAAGACTTTCAAATTGGGAAAATTCAAGTGGTTCTGATTCTATAATATGGTAAAGATTCGTGGATTTATAGGTTCAAATTTTATTTGAATTAATTAACAAAGGATATGTACTTTCTAACATCTTTCCACTGTCATGTGAATTCTTGACCTTATTTATGCATTATCAGACAGATAAAAATCAATATTCAAAAACAAAAATCAATATTCAAGGACGAATGGGTCTAGCATCTTCTACTTGAATCCAGTAGAATTTTGGCCTCTCCCAGGGACACTGAAATATTGACCACTGGATCCATGTGTAAAAAAATTAATAAGCAGAAACCTCAATTAAATAGAGTTGGGAGACCAGAAAGGGGAGCTCTCATACCCTGCAATGATAGCAGCACCCAATGGGAAGAAGAAAGATACCTCTTCTTTACTGGCACGAACTCAGCCAACAAAAACCCATGACTCTTTGTTTACTATAGTCCTCCAAATTCCCTTTTCCCTTCTGTAAAAGAGTACTCCTTCCCTTGCATGTGGGGACTTGTGTGAGGTTCCTCATGGCTAGAGATCCTAAATTATAATTGTATAATTCTCTGCTCTTCCTGAATAAACCCATCTTTGCTGGAGAAATTTCTGGCAGTCTATTTGTTTCACGTCGACGTCTTGGTGGCCGTACAGAGACCAGAGAAGACCCCTGAAGGCTCCTGGGCTGGTGGGCAAATGAGTGTGGCACCCATCATTGAGCCCATCGTTACTCACTGCTTTCTTGCCAACCTTGAAGTTTGAAGGTATATCTTTCTCCTAGATCCGAGTTCACAACCTCTTTGTGTTTGAAGCTCTCCAGTCTGTATCTGAGATCTATTTTACGGTTTTTGTCTATCTGGTTAAGGCCTTGTTCTGTATGTGAGTACTCACTCAGTGCTACGGTCTGATTTTGAGATCAGACTGTTTCCACCAAAGCTGGCTGAGAAGCCATCTGCCCATTCCTTTGGGAACAGGAGCTGCTTCACTAAACCTGTGAAAGTTCAGCCATCCTGCTGGCCCATTCTTTTGGAATAGAGGCTGTTCTCCGGCAACTGGCTGGAAAGCCTTTGGTTCCTCCAGGACAGTGCTGTTTCCTTAGACTAGCTGGTGTTAGGCCTTAAAGGCTATTCAATTTGGAAACTGTTTAAGTTGGAAGCTGTCTGAATTGAGGTGTTTAAGCTGTAGGTTACTTAAGCTGTTTGAAAAGTGTTCTTTTACTCTAGAAAAAAACCTCTAAGAAATGGGATCTCAGTTATCTAAATATTTTGAGGGTGCCCCCACCAGACTATGGCCAAATTTATGCTTAAAAACCACGGTCTTTCCACATGTACATCTATAATTAAATGGACTAACTTGACCGAAGACAATTTAGAGTATCGAAGGCCATTATGGAGAACTTTGGAAATTACCAAACTTAATATCCTGAAAATGGAATTGGATTACATAACTTAAAAATTTCCAGAACTGAGTGGAATACTTATTTTGATTGGTACTTTCAGGCTTTCTAACATTATGAGGGGTCTAAAATTGCCTCTCTGAAAATTAAGGTTTTAAGATTAACTGAGGCAAGCAAATGATTAAAGAAAGAAAAATGGCTCCCAAAGCCTCAGGCTCTCCTTCCTTCAATTGTTTGTCTCAGGTTCGGCCTCTGGTGCCATCTTGCCTCTCTCCCTCAGTTGCTCATGGTCAGACTCCACCTCGAGCACCATCTTCCTCCTTCCCTCCTACTACAACTATGCCTCCTCTATGCCCTCAATTCCCCCATACCAATTCTCTCTCCTAACTTCCCCCTCTCCCTTTTTCTCTACACTTACCAGGAGTTGCCCCTTTAGAATTAAACCCTCTGAGGATCCAGAGGCTAAACGCTTCATTTCTTATATTCCCTGGACTAAAGCTTAATGGCGAGCCATAGCCCAAAATTTTCCTACAGTAACCAAAGATCTTCACGGACTTGCTGAGGAATTTTATATAGTCATTTAAACTTACCAACCTGGGTTCTCAGATTTGTATCAGTAGATCGTGAGCCTGTTGGTAAAGGCCAGGCCCAGCACTGGATGAAAACCACTAATTGGGAAAATCCTGAAAGGTCTCTGGAATTAAAATAGGGAGACCAGCCTGCTAACTTATATAGGATCAGGCTTGAATAATTGTTAGGCAACTTCATCAGGCAATTCGCAGGGCTTTTCCAAAGCTTGATTGGAACAAGATTCAGGCCTGCAAACAAAAATCCGATGAACCTGTTCATGACTTCACAATTGACGTCACATTATTTTTAAAGAAAATTCTGGTCTTCTTTCAGATGTTGGCTCCTTCCGGGTAGCTTTTAACTCTATGCTTATTAAAGGGCTGAACCAGGACCTTTCCCTGCTAGTAAAAAGGACAGGATGGAATGGGAAGCTATGTCCACTCCGGATTCAGTTAATCTAGCAAAACAGCTCTCTCACACCCTAGATAAGTCACCTAAAAGGAACACTACCAAAATTCTTAATCTTCACATCCAGCAAACGAAGACTCCTAAGCGAAACCAAAACCCTCTTAGTTTCTGCTATCATTTCAAAGAGCCAGGACATTAGAAATGAGACTGTTATAAACTCAGGCACTTTAGGTGCTTTCTAACCAGTTTTTCTAACGTCCTGCCGTCTCTCAGTGACAAGCCTCCAAAGAACTACAGGGATCTTCCCAATCCTCCCTCTTAATTGGCTTGCAGAAAGATTTTTCCAGATTCAAGATGAATTTCTTCCAATCCTAACTGACACTGGAGCCACATTCTTCGTACTCAAACACACTGCTCTAAAGCAGCCCCTGTCTCAGAATACTGGAACAGCTCTAGTGGGGATCTCTAATGAAGCTGTCTCTGAACCTACTCCCTTTTGTTTAGGCCCTTTGAGAAATATACATCCTTTTTTTCCCCTTTAGTTCCTCAGTCCCTATACATTTATTAGGCTGGGAATTCTTAGGGAAGTATCATGCTGGGATTTTTTTTCTCCCAAAAGGGGTAAATCATTCTAGAATTTCACAGTAGTCATCAAGTAACCAACCAGGTGAATTAAATAACACTTGGGCGTATTTCATTTGTTCCATTTCTGATGGTACTAGAGCTGATTCTGGAAACACTCTTTGTTCCCATTGAATTAGCTACCATACTCCTTATGGGAAAAATCTCCAAATGATACTGGCAAAATTCACAGCACACCTCCCATCAAAATTCAAATAGATCCCTCAAAACCTCTTCCCAGAATCAATCCATACCCTATAAGTAAAGCAGCCCTTCAAGGCATAAAACCCATAATAGAAGATTTCAAGGCTTAAGGCCTCATTATCTCTTGTAGTAGCCCCTGGTGCTACTATTCTACTGGTGCGAAAACCTAAGGGCTGAGGGTGAAGGTGTATCTAGGACCTCTAAGCAATAAACGATACTGTTAACCCTCTGCACTCTGTTGTTCCTAATCCTCATAGGTTACTAATACCTATTCATTCCTACAAGAAGTAAATTCTTTACTGTAATTGATTTATACAGTGCATTGTTTAGTATTCAAGAATTGATGAAGCTGGTCAATACCTTTTTGCCTTCACTTGGGAAGAAAAACAATTCACCTGGGCAGTAATCCCTCAGGGTTTTACTGAGAGTCCTTCTTATTACTTGCAAATCCTGAAGGCTGATCTGGATGATATAAAGTTCTCTAGAGGTTCTATTTTGTTGCAAAATGTATACGATTTGCTTCTTTGCTCTCATTCTCAAGCCTCCTCACAGGAAGACTACATCCATGTGCTAAAGCTTTTAGCCTTAAAGGGACATAAGTTGCCAAAACAATTGCATTTCTTCCAAACCCAGGTTCAATATGGCATCTGATATCAGAACAAGGGCTACACCTAGATGCAGACAGGCTTCAAGTTGTCCTAAACTTCCCTGAACCCAAAGCTCAGTGCCAGCTGCAAGGCTTTCTCCGGCCAGTTAGTTATTGCTGAAATTGGATTCCAAATTTCTCTCTTATGGCCAAACGTCCATATGTTTTACTAAAGAACAACAACCCTGACCCAATTCTATGGGAGTAACTGAATGGCACAGCCGTTAAAGGAGAGTTTGGTGAACCTATTATCAGATGACCTTTGTTCGTTTTGTACATGAAAAGGAAGGAAATGCCCTTGGAGCACTTGCCCCAAAACATAGAGACCACCATCCACCCAATAGGGTATTTCAATCAGCAACTGGGCCCTGCCACACAGGGCTACTCCCCTTGTCTTAGAGCCATTACCACCACTGTTCATTTGGTTAAGACCATTAAGAAAATGGTTGTGGGACTTCTTTCCACCATTTCTGTACTTCACGCATTTTTGTACTATTTTTGTCCCGCTCCTGAATTCTCATCACACTCATCAGTTCTCATTCAGCCACCTCACCTCCTATGAAGTCCTTTTATTAACTGCTCTTCACATAACTCTTTTACATTGTAGCAACCTTAACCCTACTACTTGCCTCCCTTCTGTCACTGATGAAGTCCCTCACAACTGCTTAGCACTGATGAATCACCTCCTGACTCCTCGAGATGATCTACAGGAAACTCCTCTGGAGCAACCTTTTCACAGTGTGCTATCAGGAGGTGAAGACCTTATGCATTGCACCTTGTAACCTGGAGATTTCATCTACTGGAAAAACACACCTCCTGAAGAACTCCTCAAATTCGAGAGAGATGTCCCTATCAGGTACTTCTAACTAACTCCTGTCTCACCAAATTCCCAGAAATAGATTCTTAGATTCAAATGACACACCTACAGAAAGCACTGAACCCTGAATGGACCTACACATCATCTGGTGACATGAAAGTAAAGATTTCCTGGAATTGAAGCAGGTGACATTTGATAGAATAACTTTCCTAAGATATCAGGACCAGGTCTGTTGGAAGATATCTGGACCAAACCTTTGATGGTGACATAACACTTCAGATGATATCTGATGTCTATGATCTTGATAACATATGGACCTTAGATGAAATGTGCCTGAGAGTTCCCCTTACTACCACTCCTCATTATTCAAATGTGACCTCAATAGTTTTCTAAACTGTGCACTTTCCTTCTGACATGAAACATTACTCCTAGGAAAGGTCCTTCTTGGAACTGAGTGACAAAAAGCCGCTAAAACTAGAAAACTTTATGCTTGATCAGCGATGCGTTCAGAGAAAGAACTTGTTCAAAAGGGGGACATGAAAAAAATAAATAGAAACCTCAATTAAATAGATTTGGGAGAACAAAAGGGGGAACTCTAATGCCCTGCAATGACAACAGAAACCAAATGGAAGAAGAAATACCTCACTTCTTTCCTTGGAAGGACTCAGCCAATGAAAAGCCATGGACTCTTTGTTTATTATAACCCTCCCAACTTTGTTTTCCCCTCTATAAAAACATTCTCCCTCCCTTGCCACTAGGGGACTTATTGCTACTTTGTATGTCTCACCATGATTGCAGACCCCAAATTGCAATTCTCTGCTAATCAGGAATAAACCCATCTTTCCTGGAGAAATATCTGGCAATCTATTTGTCTGGCAATCTATTTGTTTTAGGTCAACACATTCATGAACCAACAATCACTACCATGAAGAAAATGACAAACCACAAGAGCAATGCTTGAAAACAAAGAACTAAAACCCAGAAGTAAAATTCCAAATTAATTTGACATCCTTTAATGATCAGATTAGACTCTCCAAGGCAAGCCTGGAACCAAGTCAGTTTCCCCTGATTTTCCAGAGATCTAGGACCTAGCTAAGATTGGATTGGTCTCTGGGGTGTGCAAACTTCAGACTGAAATCAATAAGCTAAATTTCTATCAAGCACTCACTTATATGAAAAATCACTTACGTAATACAAGAATCAAAAAGCAGAATTTTAACCTAAGAGAAAAGTAAATTTCCAAATAATATGATGCTAAATGCAAGAAGAAAATAACATTCCCCACAAAAGTATACTAAATAAATGCATAATTCAGCATCTTTTTTCCATACTTATGCTTTATATGTAAGTCAAGTTGCTATTTCTTCTTCTGCTTTTGGAAATAGAGAATTACTACTTAAAAGCAATTTCAAATGATTAAATATACAAACACCAAGACACACATACACACACACAGACACACACACACACACACACACGCAAACACAGGCATACATAATATTACAAAAAAATCTGGCAAACAAAATTTCCTCTAATTCATAGTAACATTCTTTATAATTATCAATTTTCTTTATTTAGCTTATAATAATACTTTATATTTCTGCAAATTATAATATGATTACTTGTAGAGCAACTGCAATGAAGAGAAAGCTCTCTAAAAGCTTCATCAGCTTAACTACCTCAACCCAGAATAATTAATTCAATAAATTTACCATGAGAATTACTTTTTAATCAGGCATTAGAACAACTTGTTCTAAGAAAAAACAGCAGCACTGTAACATTTTCATGTATTTTAAGTCCATAAGTGTATTCAGCTTAAAAATTGAGAACAGTAGCAGTGTCAAGAATAAACTGAAATTTGGAAGTCAAAAACTTTATTACACTTACGTAAAAAGAAAATAAATCAACACTCTTTTGACCATTTTTGCTTTATGCAAAGTTTCCTAAACAATTAGAAACAGTTAAAAGAAAATAAAGTTGTAGAACAAAGAAAATGACTTACACAAGCAACACAACCTCAGTAGGGAATTTGGTGTTCAGTCTGAACAAATTTTAATAGCTTTTCTACTTAAAACTCACCATCATTAAAAATTAATTACTAAATTTAATTTTCTATTATGTATACTGTTTTACATCATTTTTATTAAAAACATGTTTTATTAGATTTTCCAACTTAACTAAATGGCGAATAGTAGTTGTTTTATTGCTGGTTTGTATACTTTAATAATTACCAGAAACTATTCTATTCAGCTAAATTAGATGCAGTTTTAGTCACAAACATATTTTTACTAAAATTGTATTAACACGTACACAGAGAAGTAAAAAAGTATTGTGTGTGTGTGTTTTCTTAAGTCCAAGGTGTACGATATTCAGATAGATCAGACTGCAAACAGACTATAAAACATAATAGACTAGTAGAAGGATGTTTTCAAAAGTAATAAAAAATGCAGTATGCAGCAACTTTCATAATGAAGAAAACAATGTTAACTGAAACCCATAGAAACTTCCACAATCCTCACTCAGAAAGTGACTCAGAAGGTACCACTGACCAAAAACAGCATTTGAGCATCTGAGCTACACCCACCTGACTCAAATCTGTTGTCATCTTCACATTCCACAACTGCCAGGTAGAAATGTGAGGAGTATCTTCAAAAGTATAGTCTGGAACATCAGCACCACCCTTTTCCCCACACCTTAGTCATCCCACTGAGATGGGTCCCCTAGATCTGTATTTTTAAAGTAAGTTCCCCAGGTAGGAGTCTATGCTGTCAGCTCAGCATATAATCTAAACAAGGACAGAAAAAAAAGTGCAACGGCCACTACAATATCACTTTACCCAGTTATTTACCTCCCAACTAAATTGCTATTTTTAAATTTACTCCCTTCCATGTTTACACTCAAAACAAGACTATGGTCATCTTAAAAGTGTACTAGTCAAGATACACAATATTTGCTGTACATGTGTATGCATCACTGCTCTGAAACAATATATTTTGAAATATATTCCAATTTCAGAAACATTTTGCTTTCATAATTTTCATGTTCTATTTTATTTTAAGTTATTCTAGAGCTTAAACTATTAGGTTCAGTCAATATGGCAAGTTCATATGGTTCAACCTAATACATCATGTTCATGTTTGGACATTAGAATTCAAAATATTTACCTACTACTCGGAGATAATGCAGGTTCGGTTCTAGACCACCACAGTAAAAATGAATACTGTAATAAAGCAAGTCATATAAAATTTTTGGTTTCCCAGTGCATATAAAAGTTATGTTTACATGATACTGCAGTCAATTAAGTATGCAATAGCATTACATCTCAAAAATCAATGTACATACCTTAACTTAAAAATACTTCATTGCTAAAAAATGTTAACTGTCATCTGAGCCTATGGTTAGTCAATCTTTGTGCAATAGTAATATCATTGATCACTGAGCTTTTGCATCAAAGATCACTGACTGCATATCACTATAAGAAATATAATAATAATAAAAAGGTTTGAAATATTACAAGAATTACCAAAATGTGACAGAGACACAAAGTGAGCAAATGCTATTGGAAAATTGGCACTGATAGACTTGCTCAACACATGGTTGCCACAAACCTTCAATTTGTAAAAAAAAAAAAAAAAGAAAAATCTGCAAAGCACAATAAACTGAAGAGCAATAAAATGAGGCATGGCTGTATTTAATTACCTATAATATATTAATAGCTTATATGAATTATTACTTAATTTTCACTAAACTGATATTTATGTAAAAATTTTACCTGCTCTTAGCAGTGAAGTAAGACCTAAAGTTCTTCTAAGTCTATTATAATTAAGCATTACTGTAAGCCATATATATATATATGATTATATATACACACACAGTATTCTAATATTTGTATGCACATTAGCCAATATATTCCAATTCATTTTTTCCTGTTTATCAAAAATGGCCTAACCAATTGAAGCATATCAAAACATTTCTAGAATACAAACATTATACAGAAAGAGGGAGATTTTCAAATTCTGGCAAATGAGCTATGCATTTCTAAATGATATTAGAATTATCAAATACATCTTTGAATGAAAAAGTTGCCTTAAATACATTATTTACAAGTCCATCACGGGTAGAAATTCAAGTAAATGTTGATGAATGCTTTAAGAGAATTCTTAACTCTCAAGTCTTTCTCCCTTTTTGTTGTTTCTAGACATTACAACGCTTTGCTTGGCACATGGAACATTGTTAATTTTCAATGTATAAACAAGTCATTGTTTGATACATTAGTGAAATACCAAATATTGCAAAACAAAATTATGTTAAAAAATATATCTACATAACTTCATTGAGTCGAGAGGCAAGGCAAATTCAACACATTCTCCTAAGGGATATATATCCTGTAATGTCACAACCAAAACAAAACAAAATGAGGGCCAAAGAGAAATGTATACTTTTTTTTTCTATTGCAGTCCCTTACTTTTAAAGCTGATTCAGCTGATGTGCAAAGAGTTGACGGTTTCGACTTCCTTTTGTATTCCTATAATCTTAAAAAAATTGGCAAAAGGGAAAATACAATTTGTTGTGACTTAAAAATAACAGAAATCGTTTGCTGGTAATAACCTAATAATATTTTTTGAGTTTCAGAAAGCACACATAGGGGCTTCCCTGGTGGCGCAGTGGTTAAGAATCCACCTGCCAATGCAGGGGACACGGATTCGAGCCCTGGTCCAGGAAGATCCCACATGCCGCGGAGCAGCTAAACTTGTGGGCCACAACTACTGAGCCTGCACTTTAGAGCCCGCGAGCCACAACTACTGAGCCCACGTGCCACAACTACTGAAGCCCATGCACCTAGAGTCCGTGTTCCACAACAAGAGAAGCCACCGCAATGAGAAGCCCATGCACCGCAACGAAGAGTAGCCCTCGCTCGCTGCAACTAGAGAAAGCCCGCACGCAGCAACGAAGACCCAACACAGCCAAAAATAAATAAAATAAATTTAAAATATATAGATATTTTAAAAAGCACATATATTCCCTTATAAAAAATATCAATAGTATACAGTATGCTATTAACTCAGAAAAGCAATTAAAATGGTTCTTAGAAAAGTATTTCTCTATCAGAAGAAGTTGAATATTTATTTTGCACTGTATCTTTGTTTCTAAATCTGACACTTTTGCCAGACATCTTTTAATAAACAACCTAAGACAACAACAAAAAATAAATCAGCTGTTTTTAGACTGTACAAGTTGAGAATAAATAATTGATTAAGAAAAAAGAATACTATTTTGAGCTAATCCATGTTTCCACAAATTTCTAGGATCTGAGATTGGAAGACAGAAGTCTTAAGTGACAGTATTCCTACTTATAATCCATCGAAATGGATGGCAGAACAAGAACACTTACAAACTGATGAACATTCGAGTACAGAGCACCTCTTTAAGCTTTTTGAACCAGGAGCGCTTTTTGGAATTCCATCGACCCCAGCCACTATAGAGCAGAGCCTCTTTCACAGTATGCCCCTTATAATTCCACCGCAGCTTAAAGGAACTCACGCTTTCATGAGTAACTCAAATAATTATATAATCTTTAAATGATTTTAAACTAAAGGCATTATTCTAAGACTGCAAAAAAGTTTTAAATAGCATAATATATTTTACTCAAAAAATGGGTGAGGTGGTCAAAAGGTAAAAACTTCCAGTTATAAAATAAATAAGTCCAAGGGCCACATTGTACAGCATAGAGTTAATAAGACAGTATTGCATATTTCAAAGTTAGAAAGTAGATCTTAAAAGTTCTCATTACAAGAAAAAACAATTGTAACTATATGTGGTGATGGATGTTAACTAGAATTATTGTGGTGATAATTTCAAATTGTTATGTTGTGTATCTGAAAATAATATGATGTTATATGTAAATTAGATTTCAATTTTTTAAAATGAGGGTAAAATGCTTCCTATGCAAAGATTCAAAGTTTCTGTGCATTTTCTATCTTCATATTTTCATTGAGTTAGGGGAGCATTATAAAGTTAAAATAAGCAAAAGAAGTTGAAAATTATACATCAATTGACACAGTTTTCTGTTTACCAAATTCCTCATTCTGGTTTGTGTCTTCTTCGCCTTTACCTAATTATCTAGCCTGGTGGCAAGATATTTCCATTCTTTTCCTCCCTTTCCCCAATATGCATAAGATAATTATATTTCCGAAATGATCTAAATTTTATATTCTTTCTTTCCCTTGGTATTGAACAGATTTCAGATCTTTTATAACCATAGTGAGATGAACACTGAAAATGTTTTTTTCTATTTTACAGAAATACGCGTCCAATAACACATTGTTATACTTACTTGTGTTATAATTAGTGGGAAGGATTCCTAAAAAATCACAATATGCTATTTCAATTTCTTTACAATAATATCTTAACAGTAATCACTTAGTGTTAATGAAATAGAACATTTAAATTCAACCTTCAAAAGTTTATATTGTTCATATTTTACGAATATTAAGCTGGAGTTTCAGCTGTTAAAAAATGAATTTCTCTTACAATTTCTCCAAAGACTTCAGACACATCTAATCCAAGGCTGCAGAGAAAGGAATTTAACTGCCAAGTCAAAATAAAATAATGCTCTAGACTACACTGTCCAATGAAGTAGCCACCCGCCACACGTGGCTATTGAAATAGAAATCAACATTAATTAAAATTAAGTCAAATAAAATCAAAATTAGTCTCTCCATGTACTAGTCAGATGTGAAGTACTCAATAGCCATAGTGACTATCGGTACTGGACAGTGCAAATACAGAACATTTCCACAATCTCAGAAAGTTGATTGAGCAGTGTTTCCTAGACTTTCCTTCTCAAGGAGAAGTGTGAAGAGAAGTCACTGAACATGTAAGGGAAGGCTTAGGCTTAGGTTGGAGAAGGAACAACTAGGTAAGTCCTTAACCTTGAGGCATACATCAGTGTATGATGAGAAAGTGCTTTCTCCTAAGAGGAAGCAATATTTGACATTATTCCACTGCATTTTATTGATATAGATTTATATCACATCAGCTGTCCCCTAGCCAAAGATCCACCATAAACAAATCAATCAAGAAAACAAAGAATTTCTGTCATAAGAGATATCCTCTTATTATTTACGGTCCTCAAAATTAAGGAATAAAAAGGATGATGGTATAAACAGGCAAAATACATGGATAAATATTAATAGAGTGTGATATATATACTTATTAGTTATATACAGTTATATAGTTATTATTTTTATATAGTTACAGTGTTTTATATATATATATATATACACACACACATAGAGAGAGAGAGAGGGAGGGAGTTATTCCATCATCCTGGTGCTACACATTTTCCATTAAAACGTAAAATCTGAAGATCTACTAATATTTTAGAAGAAAAAAAGTAATTTATACCCACACCAGAAGAACTACATTCTTAAAAATTTCCCAAATAAATGTCATTTCTATTGCAATAGCTATTTTATTATGTAGTGAATAATATATGATTTTAAAATCGCTGATGATCAGTGTACTGCTTCTTCCTCGTAACTCATGCCAACAAGGACACCAACATCTTTTAGACGCATCTGAAGTGGGAACAAAAGCCCCCTTGCCTTTTTAAAGACTTTTTGTATGCTTAAAATTAGGGATTTCTAATATGACAACATAAGAACACAAACAGCAGCTAGAAATGCAGCAATCTTTTGTAACCAGTTTTTAACAGCAAGTGTCAGAGAAAGCAAGGAAAGATCTTTTTTTGTTCTCAACAGATGTAGGCACAAAAATACACAGCCAGAAAGCTCATTTAAACTTGCTAATTACAGGAATAATAAACTAATTTTGAATAAAACTGGACAATTTCCTTCTATTTGTAACCCTGAATTTTCATCCACAATTACCCAAGTAAGGTACATTTACTTGCATACATAATTTTATATTTACATACATAATTTTATATTTATAAAGACAAAAATCTACAAGGATAGTTTTAAAAGATCTCTGGATATATTAGACCTAAAGTGTTAACTGCTAAGTCTACTTTCTCTACACGTCCAGTTTTCTCTACTTTAACTGTTCTATCAAGAAGAGTAGGATGACTCAGGAATCTTCAATGGACCCAGGAATAAAAGATCACCATCTGTCCTTCCTTTACAGCTGAATAAAATAGCTCAAAATCGCAGCAAAAATCTTCTTACCCAGCAAAATCCCTATGGTAAAACTGTCCTTTTATAGCAATTGTTTTTGGTAAAAACTTTGTCTTTTAGTAAAATTAAAACATCCAAATTAATCTTTTGACCATTTTTAAACTCTTAATTCAGTCAGGAGAATAATGGCCCAAGAAACCAAAGCCAGAAGACATCACAGAAACCCAAACTACATTGATAGAACTCATTTTAAGTTCAGACAGCAAAACATGGGCAAGCCTGGATTTTATAACCAGTATTTGCAGTGTTAAACCAAGTATTGATACTTGAATCTAAAGATAATGAAGCGGATAATATAACCTGAGTGCACAGAAAAAAAGTCTCCATGGAAACAGATAAAAAATTAACAGAAGAATAAGAAGAAGTTGTTTTAACAAATTCTGATTCAGGTTTTTGTTAATGTTTTGTTTTGTTTATTTGTTTGTTTGCTCAATTTGAAAGCCTTACCATCCTGCTGGCCGTGAAGAGCCTGGGGACTTTGCATCCTTTCCTCAAGATTGGAGCTAAGGTCAGAGTTCACAGCTGACATCCGTGTTGAATCACTCATATCAAATTCGTCACTTTCTATTGAACTTTCATCCTGAAAATTGTTTTAAAATATCATCAAGTATCATAAAATATAATACATTCAGATAATGACCATTTTATCTATAGGGTCAATTAAAGTTTAGCCAGTTAGTAAGCTTTTACAGAACTCAGTAAAATGTTACACATGAATAGATTCTTGAAATAACAAATAAGAAATTTGAAAACGTGTGAAGATTCGATGTTCTATGTAAAACATGTAAAACATAAAATAATGTATTTAGGAAGGACGTAGTTGAGGAATTATCTGAATAGTGAAAGAATGGATTTTTTTTAATTAGTAAAAAATTTCCTAAAAGAGTCAGTCACAAAACATAGCATAAAAAGAAATACATGTTTTAAGTTTTTAAATAAATGACAATAAAATATTATAAGCAAAAATATGATACTGCAATAAAAATCTTAACTAAAAATTTTTCGTTGGTAAACAAAATGGAATCTAAAAACAGACAAACTTACATGGCTAGATTCAAAGTCCACATTTGCTGGAAAACAAGTTAATCTTAGCACAACCTTTCTTTCTTTACAAGGGAATATAAATGGCATTGCAACCACAAAAAGTTCAAGGTAAAAGTGTGCAAGACCCATTTACCAAAAGCCAAATCAGCAAATGGCTAAATTACCAAAAGGCAAGTTTGCCAAACGGTCAATTCATCAAAATCTGTCAAATATTAACTTAAACCAAATCTATGCTATGTTGCTATAGTCATTTCCTTGAAGCAAACTCCTTTTTTGTTTTGGAGAACTGATTTTTGGACAAATGCTGTGCTTATGTAGGCAGGAAGGCCTTAGAAACCTGTGTAAAATATCATAAGTGTTTAATTGAAACCACCAGGTTTAACTTCAATTTGTAAACATTTGATCTGAAAGTCTAACATTAATGTAATGATTACCAGTAGCAGTAGCAAATTTATATTTGCTTACATACTTCATCTTCATCACAGCCTGTGAGTCAGGTGCCAGCATTTACCCAATTTTACAGATTGAGAAATTGAGGCACAGAGCTGTTAAGTAATTTATTATACTATTATATACCAGAACTGGGATTCATTATGATGTCTCCCAAACTTAAGAAAAGAGCTTCTTTGAATAGGAAGAGTTCCCCTGGCTTCATAAATGACATCTTGGCATCAGCAAAGAAGTTGCTATGGTTAAGGTACAGGAGCATTCTAGCAGACTTACAACGGGCATTCTGATCCCTAGGTCAGGCCCAGGTGATTTGGGTGTTCTTGCCTTACCTAAGGTCTGATTGTGTCTGGGTCTACTGAGTAGCACTAGCTCTTCATTAATTCAGCGAGGAAATGCCACCCTGGGAGGCCTCTGGGCAATCAGCCACACAGACTTCTCCCAGCCACGTGCCCTCTCGGTACATTATGTTATCTCCAATTCTAAATTCTAAGAAAATCCAAAGCATCTGAAATATTAAATATATATGTTCAAAAGAGAAGAAAAATAACAGAATTCAGTGTACACATCCATGTTATCAATGTGTACCATATACATATATGTCCATATATACACACACATAGCTAGATGATATAGATATCCATTATATACACTCTATATAGTGTCTGTAATATCACAGTGTTTTAGAGCACATTCTCTGGAACCAGACTGCCTGGATTCAGATTTATACTCTGCCACCTATTAGATGTGTCTCTTTAAGCAAATTACCTAACATTTCTGTGCCTCAGTTTCCTCACCTATAAAACGGGAGAAATAATAGTATCAATCTCATAGGGCTATATAATGATTGAGGGGCTATAATATATCTAAAGTAGTTAAAACAACGTCAGATCCATAATAAGCACAAAACTGTTTGATATTGTTATATAGAATATGTAACAAATTCTACAGTATATAAGATTCATATTTATTATATGAACACATACAAAAATAAATGTAATGGTAAAGATGATCAATATGTGTTTATAAAGTAGCTGTGGATACTATATGAACATAGTCTTTATAAAAGCATTTATTATATACCCTACAAAGAGCTAACTAGATGTAATCTAGTAAAATACTGTTTCCATGGTATGTGTATGTGTGTGTACGTACACACACAACCATCTGAGATATACGAGATATATGTATATATATATGTGTGTCTATGTGTAAAAGCTATGTGTGTAAGGCTATGTGTGTGTATGTTTAAGAAGATCTAGACACAAAGATTGAGGCTGCAGTCTCTGTTCTATAGAATGGTTAATACAAACAGCACACTATGGCTAATCAATGTAGCTAGTGTGACTAAAGAACTGACAATTTAATTTTAGTTAATTTGAATGAATTTTTATTAAATTGAAATATCCCTGTATGTCTAGTGGCTACCATGTTGGACAGTGCAGATTCAACATTCCTCACTGTTGGATATTTCCAACCATCACTATTAGCAATACAATAAACACCCTAACACTTAAACTGTTTTGTGCAACAAATTCCTTAGTATAAATTTTTAGTCAAAGCATATAAATAACTTTTTAAAGTTTTAAAATAATTATTGCCAAACTCTCCCCCAGAAAGTTTGTTATGGTTTAAACTCTCATCAACAGTTTGTAAGAAGGTCAATTGACCTTACTTTGGATACAGTATTTTGTAATTTTAAAGGGATTCCCATTCCTGGCCTTCTTTATCTCTCTGAATAGCATGTAGTATTGTCCTATATAAATATTTTCATTATTTACTTCCTTTATTGTCTGTTCTCCCACCACCACTAGAAGATAAGCTTAATAAAGGCAAGAATTTTGTCAATTTATTCACTGTTTATCTCCATTACCTATAAGAGTGACAGTTACAGAGAAGGTACTCAATAAATATTGATTGAAGTAATTGAATAAACATTTATTAAAATTTAACTCATCACAAAGGAATATCTGACTTGATTTCCATTTTAACATGACTTATGTTACTTAACCACCTTCCTTTCTTTCAATAATCACAATTTCAAAAATTTCATAAATAATCTAACTCATCATTTATATGAATAGTTTTAAGACAGTGTACACCCAAGTTAGCATTTTTGAAATGTAAAGATAAGAGTTATTTTCCTAACCCAGTTTTAATTTAAAAGGATCTGTCTCTCTTATGTGAAACACTTAGGATTTTTTAGAAGCCAGAAGGATTTAGCATATGTGGACCCTACTGCTGGCACAAAGTTAATCTTACTTTTTGGCCTAGAAATAAACAGATCAATATCTAAATGAGTTTCCTACAAATAATTTGACAGCTCTAACTAGTTTATGAGTTTTTAAAAAAGATTTTCAATTATGTGATGACTCATGGGAATAATATTTTTATTCTCAGGGATGGATAAACAGTAATATTTTCTTAATTGTCTTTCCTGTCTTTGAATGATTTTATTACTAGTTATTCAATCATTTATATACAGCTATCTAATAATATGGAATCTGATACTGCCACTGCACTAACACAGATATTCTTACAGAGTGTACTTTTCATAAAATCTTGAGATAAAACAATTTTATAAACAGAGTTTTGAGATTAAACCTGCTCACATAAAGAGGAAAATCAAAAATTTGATTTCTGGGCTTCTCTAGTGGCGCAGTGGTTGAGAGTCCGCCTGCCAACGCAGGGGACACGGGTTCGTGCCCTGGTCCAGGAAGATCCCACATGCCGCAGAGCAGCTGGGCCCGTGAGCCATGGCCGCTGAGCCTGCGCGTCCAGAGCCTGTGCTCCACAGCGGGAGAGGCCTCAGCGGTGAGACGCCCGCGTACCGCAAAAAAAAAAAAAAAAATTGATTTGTGTTTTATGAACAAAGTTAACAAAGTAATTGTAAAAGAATTTAATCTTTGATAAAGGAGGCAGGAATGTACAGTGGAGAAAGGACAGCCTCTTCAATAAGTGGTGCTGGGAAAACTGGACAGGTACATGTAAAAGTATGAGATTAGATCACTCCCTAACACCATACACAAAAATAAGCTCAAAATGGATTAAAGACCTAAATGTAAGGCCAGAAACTATCAAACTCTTAGAGGAAAACATAGGCAGAACACTCTATGACATAAATCACAGCAAGATCCTTTTTGACCCACCTCCTAGAGAAATGGAAATAAAAACAAAAATAAACAAATGGGACCTAATGAAACTTCAAAGCTTTTGCACAGCAAAGGAAACCATAAACAAGACCAAAAGACAACCCTCAGAATGGGAGAAAATATTTGCAAATGAAGCAACTGACAAAGGATTAATCTCCAAAATTTATAAGCAGATCATGCAGCTCAATAACAAAAAAACAAACAACCCAATCCAAAAATGGGCAGAAGACCTAAACAGACATTTCTCCAAAGAAGATATGCAGACTGCCAACAAACACATGAAAGAATGCTCAACATCATTAATCATTAGAGAAATTCAAATCAAAACTACAATGAGATATCATCTCACACCAGTCAGAATGGCCATCATCAAAAAATCTAGAAACAATAAATGCTGGAGAGGGTGTGGAGAAAAGGGAACCCTCTTGCACTGTTAGTGGGAATGTAAATTGATACAGCCACTATGGAGAACAGGATGGAGATTCCTTAAAAAACTAAAAATAGAACTACGATATGACCCAGCAATCCCACTGCTGGGCATATACCCTGAGAAAACCATAATTCAAAAAGAGTCATGTACCAAAATGTTCACTGCAGCTCTATTTACAATAGCCAGGAGATGGAAACAACCTAAGTGCCCATCATCGGATGAATGGATAAAGAAGATGTGGCACATATATACAATGGAATATTACTCAGCCATAAAAAGAAATGACATTGAGCTATTTGTAATGAGGTGGATAGTATGGTGGATAGTACAGGTGGATAGTCTCTGTATGATAGACCTAGAGTCTGTCATACAGAGTGAAGTAAGTCTGAAAGAGAAAGACAAATACCATACGCTAACATATATATGGAATTTAAGGAAAAAAAATGTCATGAAGAACCTAGGGGTAAGACAGGAATAAAGACACAGACCTACTAGAGAATGGACTTGAGGATATGGGGAGGGGGAAGGGTAAGCTGTGACAAAGCGAGCGAGAGGCATGGACATATATACACTACCAAACGTAAGGTAGATAGCTAGTGGGAAGCAGCCGCATAGCACAGGGAGATCAGCTCGGTACTTTGTGATCGCCTGGAGGGGTGGGATAGGGAGGGTGGGAGGGAGGGAGACGCAAGAGGGAAGAGATATGGGAACATATGTATATGTATAACTGATTCACTTTGTTATAAAGCAGAAACTATCACATCATTGTAAAGCAATTATACTCCAATAAAGATGTAAAACAAAAAAGAATTTAAATATATCTCACCAAATAATGCTGTATTTAAAAATAAATACTTAACCGCATTTCCTGTTCTTTAGAAATTTCAGAAAGGAGACAATGTATTAGCCTGAGAAACTATCCCTAATATAGTTACTCTGAATGTGTATATAAATTAATGGCTACTAACTAGTTAACAAGGATTTACTAAGCCCATATTGTTATAAGTGTTTTGGGGAATATACACAGGGTATATATATATATAACTTAGTCCCTGCCTTTGAGATACTTCAACCAAACTGGTGAGTTAATTAATATTTTAGGGAAGAATATTTAACAAATATGCATTTAGTATCTAATATACGCCAACAAGCACATTGCTGGACTCTTACTATACAAATTAAATAATTTGAAACATCAAAAAAATCTCTAGTTAAGAAGAATCACCACAAATTGTAGAAAATGCAGAGAAGTAGACAAACAAATACTTAGGATAATGATTAACTGAAAAACAACTTTAAAATATACACAAGATTTGGATGGTGGGGAAATGGTTATATTTGAAATACCTATGAAATTGAACTTTCTGATTTCCAGGTAAAATAGCCTTAGTACTAAAACTTCCCTAGATACAGACTTATTTGGAATACTTTCCCCTGAACTTTCTAGCACTTTACCTAGGTTTAGCTCGATGGTGGGCTACTAAGGAAAATGAGTCTTTCTGGGGAATGAGCAAATTCCCGCACAGCACTAAGGCAGAAGTGGTAAGACAGGGTATCTCTGTTGAGCACTAGAAATTTCTGCATATTTCTCTATCTGTGCAGTCCTAGTGACACTCGTTTCATTAAAAATAAATAAATTACCACCTTCAAAGTGCCGTCCTGCTTAACACAACAGTCATGGTTATCAAACCTCATTCTGACTCGTGATATAAGTGTAGATGTTTCCATTTTACCTCGTCTTGCTGTGAGTTTAGCAGCTGCAGTTTCATGTGCTTCATGTAGGCCATGGTAATTGGCATGTTGTAGTCAATCATGCTGGTCACCAAAGTGGGAGGTTTTCCATTATCTGGAATAAAACATTTTTAATGGGTAATGAAAGTGATACTGCATTCTACCTGTAATTTCAGAATGATCCAGTTTGTTCAAATTGAAATAAGATTCTAGATACCAAGTGTTTAGGAGATTGGTAATATTAGAGATGGATCGTAGAAAAAGTAAGTAACTGGTAAGATTCAACAAAGGTGTTTCGGGACAAATTAGCACTATGGATAAATCTGTTATTTCTAACTACAAGGGGAGATTTTTGATATCCTGGATAACAATGAGTGACACTAATAGAGTGATTAAACAAAATTATTGGTATTTTTGTATTTTTCTCCTTTGCTGCACACTTACTTTTTTTTTCTTTGGTTGTGCCGTGTGGCATGAGGGATCTTAGTTCCCTGACCAGGGATCAAAGCCGTGCCCCCTGCAGTGAGTCTTAACCACTGGACTGTCAGGGAAGTCCCCAGATTTGCTTTCTACACGGACTACTTGACCACAAGAGGAAATTTACTTTTTAGTTTTTGCTGTTCCACCCATTCTCCAACACAAGGGAATAGGCTAGCCTAAATGTGTCTTTGAGATTAACCTCTGAGAGAAACTCATATATTAGGAAAATAATCCAAATAATTTTTAATGAAAGCCAAAGCCAAACTATAACTTTTCTGTAAAAATTTTTGGTGAAAGAACTCCATACTATTCATTACTTTTAGAAATAAGAAATTGGTAGATTTAAAAGAACACAGATGGAACATCAATTTCCTTGCTGAAAATATCTAAAATACCATGAAATACACACAATAAATGAAAATTAAATATTATTATAGGAAAAAAGTTATTTGCTACAGTCAAAACTGCTTTTCTTCTGAGAAAGGACACTGAGTTGCTTTGTAGTGAATCTTCAACATTCACTGTCTCCTGCTTGAATACATGAGACGATCTGACTCGTTAAACTGTTTCTGTCTACCACATTCTTATAAAAATGTGGGGTATAAATTGCCATTATGAATAAAATTACTTGAAATCTCACTATTTGACACTGCGGCTACCTTTATGATCTGTTCCATCTGGGTTTAAATGCATTCTTTTCTGGCACTCTGAGCAGCTCATTAGAAACCGTGTCACCGCTTCTCTTGGTAGGAAGGCATAGCTCTCTGAAATCTGAAATGATTCACAAAATAGAGGTGTTATTATATAAGCTGACTGGGCATGATTCAACAGAAGTGATCATTGTATTTCCAAATAAGACGCATTATTCCATAATGGCAGGAAGCACAATGAAAGCATGCACTGCATATCATGCATCATTTCAAGAAATATCTATCCAACTTGATTGCATGTCTCTTAATAATTGCTAATAATGCAATGTGGAGGAAAAAAATCAACCACATCTGGATGGAGAACTGTTTATATTTCTGCATTTCTTTTAGGAAAAATAATCCCAGTGTACAGATACTCTCGTGAATTTTCCTTATTAAAATTTGTCCACGATTGTTTTGGCAATTAAACTTATTGCTAGCACCATTAAAATTTTATCCAATTTTACATATATTTTTAAAAATTTAGCCCCAAGGTGAAACAGTAAACTTTGGATTTTGCAGTAATAAGCATTTCTTCATTATTGCTTTTCAAAGTACTTTAAGGAAAGATAAAAAATAATCTGAACAAAACTCATGTATCTATTTACTGCAGTGAATCATCCCTTCCACAGAAAATGACACACTTGGAATGCATTCTGGCCACCTATTTCAGTTGCTATTTTATGTCAGTTTTTCATAATTTATGTCCACAATAGTTCACATTGATTGTCAGAGCCAGCTTTTCCAGTGCCCTACACAGAGCTTCTCTTTTCAGAACCATGATCCAGAATCAAGTTAGAAATCAATACTCTTGTCAGTGATTCTTTAAATATTACCTTTTCAAAAACCAAGGTATTTCTCTCAAGAAAGCAAAGATTTCTAAAGTGAAACTGACAGATTGTTAAACATCTCTAAATAAAAGCTGACGGTGCCGCTAAGAAGTCTGATGCAGGGCATTAGTTTTCCACCATACTGTCACTGACACTGGTCCATGAAATATGAGGTAAGCAAAAGGAATAAACGAGTTGTAAATCAGACATAATTGCCATAGACGATTCCTCAGGTGCATGCAGAGCTGTTATGAACGTTGATGTATTTTAAGCTTGTAGAAGGAAGGAAAATATGCACCTTGCATATAATTGAGTGCAAATCTGTGCCAATTCCATTAATGGTGATGGGGTTAACTTTTGCTGGAGCACAGCATCGAGGAAACCTCACATATTAAAATCCAAAATTGTAAAGCATATTTTTCCCTGATTTTCATGTGGAAATCAGTTCACATCGCTTAGCCTATCTCTTTGACTCTCAGGGAAAAGAAGCCGTAAGAATGTCAAAGAGAAGGAACAAGTCTACAATTAAAAATCTGCCATGGATGATTCGTACACAGGTAATCCACAGTCGACTCTACTGGGATTGGAATATGAAACTGATGTTTAATATAACTATCATCTGTAAATTAAGGTGTTGTCCAGTTTAAAAAAAAACAAACGTCCTTGTACTATACAAGGAATTGCGGGAGAAAAGAAGCAGAGCAATTTGAAAGTATTTCATCAAAATATTTTATATAAGCTATTGAATAAAGAAATACATAAATGCAATATAAATGTTCATTCATTCTCGGTCACTCTCTTTGTCTCTTCACACAGACACACACACACACACACACACAAATTTGATTCCTATTCATCTATTTTTACAGAGGGAACTAACACTTTAATCTGATTCATTTATCTGATTAGAGATCATTTTTTCCGACTCTCTGAAAACCTTTTTTACAATTATTCAGAAGTTAAGTCTCTGATTCATGCCCAGTCTGATACTTCGTATTTTAACTCACATGGAATTATAATCCATGGGAACTAATAGAGCTGACCAGTAAATTCATTAACCAACAGGATTTGAGAAGAATGCTCCATTGATTTTCATAGAGGATTTCTATTAAGGCTCTTCTCTCCTTAAATAAAAGAGAAACCTTCAATTGAAAAAAAATGGCCAACTGGTGGAGTTAAAGAGATGCTGCATTTGCTTCGACGGTCCTGATGCTCTCCACAATCTGCCCTTTTCTCAGTGCTAATAAAGCACTTATGTAGAAATCCCTTCTAGAGAGCTTTATCATTGACCTGACTCAATTGTATTATTTGTCCCAGCACTACTTAGCTCCAAATCAATTTTTTCTTGGAATCATTAATCATATTATATTTCCTTTACACTTTTACTCTGAAAAACAGGTACTTGTATTGACCACAAATATAAGTGGATAAATATGCTATGTGTACATGTGTGAATGAAATATATAAAGTCCCACCTTGTATCTTAGAAAAGATTTTTCAGTAAGTATTATATCACATTGTTCTCTGTGGTGTTATTCTGGGCACTATATGTTATATAAGTGGATAAAATCCCTTATTTGGGGGTACTTTCTTGGTGCTCAGAACCCACTTATAGGGAGACCTGCTGAGACACCCCACTCTCATCAGATCTTTTCTACCCCACCTCATGTTCATTGGGGCCCAAGGATCTCAGAGTATTCCTAGGCACAGGGAGAAGAGACCCTCAGAAAGTCTCACACTCATTTCTGAAACAATATTTTTCCTGCCATGGAGGTGAAGAGGGAAAATGCTTCCTTTTTCTTTATCTAGGCTCTTTCCTCTGCAGCCTCTTTGAAATTAAGGGTCCTGGGCAACCTTCACTGCTGAAGTTCTCAGAACATTTTTAAACAATGAGATGTCCTTTAAAAGTTCTAAAATTATGGTGCATTTGAATAATTGCATTTCACAATTAAAGCCCATAATGAAATACTGTGGTGGTCCTGTCAATATCCTTCCATGACCCCATTCAGAGATTATACAGAAAGCCTACATGAAGACTCTTGAACTTGACACGTGAGCTAAATGCTCCTATGGCTCTTGCTCTAATGAAAGGGTCTGTTTCTGTGAGTGTTTGAAATGCTAAATCAACTTTAAATAGATGTTCATAAACGGTGATAAAATCAGGGACGTGTTCTTCTAGGCTGTCTATTCATCAAAGTCCTAACATTCTTCATACAACATGTAAAAGCAGGTGCAAATAAAATATAGAAGGGACAGAAATCACAAAACATTTTGATTCAGATACTTGAAACACCGTTCTACTAACACTATAATTAATGATATAAAATGCTATAGTCATTCATAAATGTCTATTTCCTGACCCACTTTTCAAATCTAAACACTTGTTTGTTTCTAAGACAGAAATCGGCCTTTGAATATACAGTACAGAACATTTCTAGAACACCAGTGAGGATAATATTCACTTGAAAAATGCATTCTTAGAAACATCTTTATATTTGGGAAAGATAGAGAGTATTTCCTTAGAATTGGTTTATCAACACAGAAATGCTGCATCTTGTGAGTAATACGAAACAAAACATCACATGAATGGATATTAGTCTGGCTCCTTCTGAATTAAACACTAAAACAAACAAACAAAAAACAACTGCCATGGGACAAGCCACATATATTGCCTGTAACAGAAATAAACATCCAAAGGAAAGACTAGAACATAGCCATATTGAATCTTATAAACCAACGATCTCACATTATTTATCATGTAAATAATTGTGAGGCATCCCTTTCCTAGAAATGTTATTTTCTAGGAATCCAGACTTGTTTTCTTAGATTTATATAATAGTTTTCATCGGGGCTTGCATCCATTATTTTAGACAGTGGCTAAAATAGATTTTACAGTAATTTTTTGACAATGGGATCCACTGGTATAAAGAGGTTAAATGAATCGTCATTGTTACACAATAGAGGGCAAAGCAAAGAGCTGGAAATTGAACCTGGAACTCTCAAATCCTGGTCTGTTTCTATACATTGAAGAGACCATGGTGGGTTCATCCAACAGACAGATTAGACAAATGCGTAGGATCCAAGGAAAGCAGGAACATCAAAATAGATTTTTTAAAACTTTGGTATTTCAAAAAAAAAAAAAACCCAAAGTATCAAAGTGTTACCAAAGTCAGGACTTGGGAACTTCTTCTTTTTCTGCTATCACTGTTATTTTTTATTATAATAAGTATTATAGCTACAAAGCTCTATATGATACACATATTAAGTTTTAAAATTAATTTATTTTTTCTATTCTTTTCCAAATTCTTTTCCCATTTAGGTTATTTCAGAATATTGAGCAGAGTTCCCTGTGTTATACAGTAGGTCCTTGTTGGTTATCTATTTTAAATATTCCTTAAACTTGAGTTGTGGCTGAAGATTTGTTGTTGTTGCTATTTTTTAACTTTGAATTAGCTACGGTTGAGGGGTGGAAATGCTGTAGCACAACACAATATTTTCATTGCTTATCATTTCTAAAGACCTTAATTCAACTGTGTATTAGACAACATTGATACTGTTTTCAATGAAAATATTACATTCTAAGTCTGTTAAGACTGGAATTCATCAGTAATGCAGACATAATAAATTGCATTATCATCCTAAATTAGAAGTAGAAATCACCTCTCCAATTAAATAATATGGTAATACTTCTTCATAAAAATAATTGAACTGCAGCATCTTTTGATGGACTAAGCCAAATCAGCATCTAGAGCAAAGATAGTATGATGTTAGTGATCTAATGATAAACCTATGCACCTGAAGAGGGTATCATGATTAAATCCCATAAGGAGCACTGCTATTGATCTTGCACTTGTAGGTTAAAATAAAAAAGTTTAAAAACTAACGGGAATATATTTCTGAAAAGTTTACTGACAAATATTATAGTTGAAAGGAGGATGAGCATTTTTACCTTGCCATGTCCCTGTCTTCTGAAGGAAGAAGAAACAGTACCTTTTTAAACACTACGTTTATAAAACCAAATTCTGGCAGTTCTCAAGTGCCACTCACCTTCCCCTCAACAGCTTGGTTAAGGTAAAACTGTAACTTATTCAAAAGAACTGATATTTTAAAAATCAATCGCAGTCAAGTTAGTTTGCAAATCTCATCTTATAAATTTGATAATATATATTATTCCTAAAGTTTTCTTACATTTACTTTTGAATAGCACAGTTTTATCTCCAGAAATGTCTCCTTTCTTACTTGGATCTGAACATATGAAGCAATATAAAATTAGAAAAAAGTTTAAAAATTAATTAACCAAAATAATTTAATAACAAATTGTTCTTTTGCTGTACATTGCCAGACTGTACGTCACAATTACATGATGCAAGTGTATCTTACTAACTTGAGCCATTAGGTTTTATAAATTATGAGCAAAATTGATAACAGACAAAAATTTTGAAACAGGACTATTTGTCCTGTCCCACTTCCTCAGTCCCAAGCATTCTTCCCCTCTAATTTTAAAAGTGTTTAATTTCTGAACATTTTCAATAGGAAGGCCCTCAAAATTGACTCAGCTTGTCCATAAACCTGTAATTCTCTGGCTCCTGAAATGGTAGAAAATTGACAATTCTCTAAATTAGGATTCTCATTAACTGTATGACAACTATTACTTGCTTTGGCTGTTTTTTTTTTTTTTTTTTGCGTTACGCGGGCCTGTCACTGCTGTGGCCTCTCCCGTTGCGGAGCACAGGCTCCGGACGCGCAGGCTCAGCGGCCATGGCTTACCAGCCCAGCCGCTCCGCGGCATGTGGGATCTTCCCGGACCGGGGCATGAACCCGCGTCCCCTGCATCGGCAGGCGGACTCTCAACCACTGCGCCACCAGGGAAGCGCTTGCTTTGGCTGTTTTACACAAAAGGAAATGCTTCCTAAAAGAGTATACGTGTGTTTGTTTCCCATTGATTGAGTGCTTAATAATAATTATGCCAAGTAAGAATTTTATATGGATTTTATCATTTAATCCTCACATCAGTCCCAGAATAGATTACTATCATCACCATCATAATCTCTGTTTAACAGATGAGGAAACTAAGCTTCAGAGAGGTTGTATAATTTGTCAAACAAGGAGAAGAGACAGGACTCATGTGATAATCTGGTTTCAGAGCCTATCTTTTATTCACTTTTAATCACCATATTTTATAGCCTCTCCTGGTCATCAGTATTAAAACTGAAAGAGACTGTCTCATCCATAAAAAGTGGGAATATTAACCTTACAGCATAGGTTAATTATACTAAAATGTTTATAATGTTCCCTGGTGTGAGATTCTTTGTAAGTATAAAATGCTCTGACTGGTTTGATGTGACCCTTTTGAATACAAGGCCAGTCAAGGGCCCTGTACCTTGTCTCAGGTTACAGAGTTCCACAGGAAGCACATCAGACTGTGCAGTTACAATACAGAGCTCCACCTGGAGGAAATTAACTGACCATCTGTCTTGTTCCAGCAGAACTGACTGCTAAAGTAATGGCTGTGATGATGGCCATTCTGACTGGTGTGAAGTGATACCTCATTGTAGTTTTGATTTGCATTTCTCTAACGATTAGTGACGTTGAACATCTTTTCATGTGTTTGTTGGTCACCTGTATGTCTTCTTTGGAGAAATGTCTATTTAGGTCTTCCACCCATTTTTTGACTGGGTTGTTCGTTTTCTTGATATTGAGCTGCATGAGCTCCTTGTATATTTTGGAAATTAATCCTTTGTCAGTTGCTTCATTTGCAAATATTTTCTCCCAATCTGAGGGTTGGCTAATGCTGAAGAAGGTGTGGAGAAAAGGGAACCCTCGTGCACCGTTGGTGGGAGTGTAAATTGATACAGCCACTATGGAAAACAGTAGGGGGTTCCTAAAAAACTAAAAATAGAACTACCATATGACCCAGCAACCCCACTACTGGGGATATACCCAGAGAAAACCATAATTCAAAAAGATACATGCACCCCAATGTTCACAGTAGCTCTATTAACAATAGCCAGGACACGGAAACAACCTAAGTGTCCATCGACACAGGAATGGATAAAGAAGATGTGGTACACATATACAATGGACTATTACTCAGCCATAAAAAGGAATGAAATTGAGTCATTTGTAGAGACGTGGATGGACCTAGAGACTGTCATAGAGAGTAAAGTAAGTCAGAAAGAGAAAAACCAATATCGTATATTAACACATATGTGTGGAATCTAGAAAAATGGTATAGATGATCCCATTTGCAAAGCAGAAATAGAGACACAGACGTAGACAACAAATGTATGGATACCAAGGGGGAAGGGGGGAGTGGAATGAATTAGGAGATTGGGATTGACATACATACACTACTATGTATAAAATAGATAACTAATGAGAACCACCTACTGTATAGCACAAGGAACGTTACTTAATGCACTGCAGTGACATGAATGGGAAGAAAATCCAAAAGGGGATGTATGTATTTGTATGGCTGATTCATTTTGCTCTACAGTAGAAACTAACACAACATTGTAAAGCAACTATACTCCAATAAAAATTAATTTAAAAAAATGAATAAAGTAATGGCTTTGCAATAACACTGTAACAACCAGGAACTAAATGCAGAGGACTTCCATTTTTAATAGAATATACAAGAAGGAGTGTAAGTAAACTATTTCTAAAGGAAAAAGACTTCTAATTGTTCAAAGAAATTCACCAGTAGAGAAGTTATTGTTGCGTTAAGATTTGAACCTAACACATGAGCTGAAATAGAGACATCACATGACATGGGTAAATCATGAGCATTAGCAAAGCAGAAAAAGCTAAAATCAAAAGATTTATCAAACAAAATCACACCATTTTGTCCTAAGCTCCCTAAGGTCTTAGCAAAAGGAAAAATCATAATTAATGTTACTAAATATTAGTAATTTGGAAAAGCAGCAGGCAAGTGCTGAATTTCATTATAAGTAACATTCCTCCACAGCTTGATGCCTCTGTCTATAGTGTGCTCCATTGCAGACACCGAGCTTTAGAGCAAAATAAAGTTGGTCTAATCACACTACTTTTTAAGTTACCTTCTCCAACTTTGCTCTATAAAATGAATTTAGAAAATAGAAATAACACCTTTATTTCACTGGAATAATAACATTAAAACTTTTTTTTTTTTTTTTTTTTTTTTTGCCAAATATCATGCAGTACACTCATGGAAGAATTTGCCTTTAGGGCCGAATTTTTAACATTTTCCCTTGTGAAACTCTTGAAATTATGAATAAAGAAATAGTCTCCTAATGAAATTTGTTTATCATATCGCTATTGTGATATTTAATATTTAATACAGTGATATACTATCACAAACCACCTGCAATGTACATAACTGGATAATGAAGCTGTAGAAAATTTATTTTTAAAAACTAATAAAATTAAAATAGGGGCTTCCCTGGTGGCGCAGTGGTTGAGAGTCCGCCTGCCGATGCAGGGGACACAGGTTCGTGCCCCGGTCCGGGAGGCTCCCACATGCCGCGGAGTGGCTGGGCCCGTGAGCCATGGCCGCTGAGCCTGCGCATCCAGAGCCTTGCTCCGCAACGGGAGAGGCCACAACAGTGAGAGCCCCAAGTACCGCAAAAAAAAAAAAAAAAAAAAAAAAAACAAACAAAAACTAATAAAATTAAAATGTAATTGAACAGGACCTATAAATCCAAGCGCTATTAAAGACCTCATATGTCCTGATTCACAAAGACACCATAGTCCAGAGAGACCCCTATCTAAGGAAGGGAAGTCTTGTTTACGGACACTATCTCCAGTTCAACAAGGGCCACTATGTATTTACCTGGTTTATACATTGTATATTTTTGAATACATCTGAAGAGAGGGAATTAGGAAAAAAAATACATATATATATATACACACACCCATATCATATACATATAAAGCTTTACAAACACTATAACATTTGGCCCAGATATTTTTATAGATGTGTTACAAAACTGAAAATTCCAGCCAATGGCTTTCTCTTATATTTATATGGATTCTCTTTTACCTGTTGCATGCATGAGAAAAGGTAAGCAGCGAACATCATTATACTTCTACAGAGGAATTTATTAATCTGGGGAGTTGCACATGGAAACAGTCTTACACAGATGAAGACATTTTTCATCTAAACATTTATTTACTGAACAAATATCTATTAAGTGCATAGGCATTATAATTATCCCTGAATACTGTGAGATATGGTTCTACACCACTAATGTGCCCGGCTATATCAAATTATTGGAATCACCTGTTGGTAATTGTTTGGTTAATTCTGAAGAGATTCCAAAAAATGCTTTGATCAGGACTCAGCATAAATACTCTTAGGTTAAAAAGTGTATTCATAGCAATAATCAATTAAACAAAAAGCCAGACATTTGGCCTGCCTAATCAAATTTGTATTTACTCTGACCCTCAACAATGTTTGCTTCCAAACCCTAGCTACTATTTCAGAAACACTTCCTGCTTAATTGTATCTGTTTGACCTCTAAACACTTGATAAATAACCAAATGAATTCCTGTACCTTAACAATATCTCCAATACTGAAACTAGGATGCTGCCAGATTTGCTCTTCAGCTCCAAACGTGCCACTGCCCCCCTGGTGGCAGATTCTCACGTTTTAGTTGGGCTCCTAACAATTCCGAAGTATTGCTTGTTTTGTTGCACTCTGGTACTGTTATCACCTACTCCAACATGCTATTTTCAGTTCATATCACTGTCTATTATTTACCTTCATTCTTCTCTGAGTACTTTCTATATATTCAATCATCACACTCATTCATCAGCTCCTCTTGTCTTTTTCATTTAGTTAAGGGGGAAGGGGGTGGTCTAGCCCAGTCTGAAATATCTTGGGTTGCTTTTTGAAGAGTATTAAGGTTCCTAGATAAAATCCAGCACACACAATTAAATGTGAATTCCAGATAAACATGTGATATTGGGAATAACTTATATTAAAAATTATCATTTATCTGAAATTCAAATATAACTGGGCATCCTGTATTTGTTAAATCTGACAACCTTATACGGTACATTTATCTAAGATGAATGAAAATATGGGTTAGAGTCCAAAGATAATCTTAAACGTGGAACAAATTGTTATGTCAGGAAGATCTAAGAATATACCAAGAGCAGAAGTGAGAAGCAGGGTAGGTGGAAGTGATTATTGGGCATCTGTAGGCAATCTGAAATCACAGTGCCCATTGAAAGCAATATTTTCCAACTTTGTAGACCAACAGCACCGGTAGAAATATATTTTATATCATAAACCAGCACATATACACATTTCAACAATAAAACAGACCATTTCTATTTTCTTCTATTTCATTTTCTGAAGTTATCACAACCCACTAAATTGGCTTGAAAACTCACTAATGGGTTGTGACACATAATGTGAAAAACACTGGTCTAAAGCAGAGGGATGCAGCCTATCAGTCCAAAGATACTTGCTGTGGTGTTGACAGAAGATGGTAGTTATGTGGTCAAGTTTAAAATGAAGGCTGCAAATTCAAAGGAGGTCTAAAGCAGGCAGGACTATTTTTAGACAGTTCGGGTCAAATTTTAGACAGCTAAAAGCAAGTTGGAAATCTGAGGCAAATTCATCAAATGAAGAGCAAGAGGAATAAAAAGTGAACGAGGTGCAGTCTGTATCCTCCAGGGATAGGGTAATGGTACAAGTGCGAGGCAAAGACAGTGAACCTGGGCCAAGGCACAGAAATCTGCTATATGATGAAGAGGAACTAGAGGAGGAAAACAGAGAGCGGTAACAGCATTCCAGGGCAACCGTATGAATTGGGCACCACATCACCATGCATTAGTACCTCGAGGTGTAGGCAAACAAGAAATAGAACGTGATTTAAGTTAATTATAGCTAATTCCTTTTTATTAGAAATAGTTTTTGCTCCACTGATAACACTTCAAATTTAGCTATATTGCTTTGCAGAAAATAACTTTATTTTCTACTATTTTATCTTCATTATAATGATGAACATCTTTAACTTGGAGTTGTATATTACAATTATTAAAATAGTCATCAACTGAGCAAATGTGACAATATCAAAAAGAGAGAGAGTCCAATAATCTGGAGGTATGTCTCCAAAGTTATGGGTAGTGTTTTTGTGTCTCTTTTTATGTTAGAATATCTGGCTGTTAAGGAACAGGTTGTCGTAATGGGGAATTCTTATATTAGATGAAAAAATGAGCAGATGGGCACTGAAAAAGTTTTTCTTCATATGTGTTTCCTAATAGTAAAATAAAGAGAATTTTTAAATGTTGCATGTAAATAAAATGGCTCTGCAAAGCAAATATTTATACAATTACTTGCAGCATGAATAGCTACATTAAAATATACAATTACACACATGGAAGAGTGGGGAAATGACTCCTTCTCTTGATGTTTCCTGAAGAATGTATATTCTGTGATATACTAGTGGTTTTTTTCTGGGGCTTAGGGGCGAACAAGTTGAATCCAACCTTTCTGGCCTAGAATTCAACGGCATGTTCAAGTTTTCCTGGGCTCCTGTTGCAGCTTCCTTGGTTAAACGTTACCCTCACTAAGACCTGCTAGGCAGTGGGAAGACAGCACTTCTTTTACAACAGGTGACCAAGAATACTGCTGCCACAGTCATTTAAAGCAGGCAAGATTTAGCCATCTTAGAGGAAACAGAAGAAAAATAGAGGTGAAAATTTTTCTTGAAGATGGCGGAAGAGTAAGACGTGGAGATCACGTTCCTCCCCACAGATACACCAGTAATACATCTACACGTGGAACAACTCCTACAGAACACCTAATGAATGCTGGCAGAAGACCTCAGACCTCCCAAAAGGCAAGAAAGTCCCCACGTACCTGGGTAGAGCAAAAGAAAAAACAGAGACAAAAGAATAGGGACGGGACCTGCACTAATGGAAGGGAGCTGTGAAGCAGGAAAGGTTTCCACACACTAGGAAGCCCCTTCGCGGGCGGAGACTGCAGGTGGCAGAGGGGGAAGCTTCGGAGACGTGGAGGAGAGCACAGCAACAGGGGTGCGAAGGACAAAGTGGAGAGATTCCTGCACAGAGGATCGGTGGCGACCGGCACTCACCAGCCCGAGAGGCTTGTCTGCTCACCTGCCGGGACGGGCGGGGCTGGGAGCTGAGGCTCGGGCTTTGGTCGGAGCACAGGGAGAGGACTTGGGTTGGTGGTGTGAACACAGCCTGCCGGGGGTTAGTGCACCACGGATAGCCAGGAGGGAGTCTGGGGAAAAGTCTGGACCTGCCGAAGAGGCAAGCGACTTTTTCTTCCCTCTTTGTTTCCTGGTGCACGAGGAGAGGGGATTAAGAGCGCTGCTTAAAGGAGCTCCAGAGACGGGCGTGAGCCGCAGCTAACAGCGCGGATCCCAGAGACAGACATGAGACGCTAAGGCTGCTGCTGCCGCCTCCAAGAACCCTATGCGAGCACAGGTCACTCTCCACACCCCACTTTCGGGGAGCCTGTGCAGTCCACCACTGCCAGGGTCCCAGGATCCAGGGACAACTTACTCCAGGAGAACGCAGGGCGCGCCTCAGGCTGGTGTAACGTCACGACGGCCTCTGCTGCCGCAGGCTCGCCCCGCACTCCGTGCCCCTCCCTCACCCCGGCCTGAGTGAGCAGAGTCCCCGAAGCAGCTGCTCCTTTAACCCCGTCCTGTCTGAGAGAAGAACAGATGCCCTCCAGGGACCTACACACAGAGGCGGGGCCAAATCCAAAGCTGGGCCCCGGGAGCTGTGAGAACAAAGAAGAGAAAGGGAAATCTCTCCCAGCAGTCCCAGAAGCAGCAGATTGAAGCTCCACAATCAACTTGATGTACCCTGCATCAGTGGAGTACCTGAATAGACAACGAATAATCCCAAATTGAGGAGGTGGACTTTGAGAGCAACATTTATTATTTTTTCCCCTTTTCCATTTTTTTGTGAATGTGTATGTGTATGCTTCTGTGTGAGGCTTTGTATAGCTTTGCTTTCACCATTTGTCCTAGGGTTCTACCAATCCATTTTTTTCTTTAAAAATTTTTTTTTCTTAATAATTATTTTTTATTTTAATAACTTTATTTTATTTTATCTCACTTTATTTTATTTTATCTTCTTTCTTTCTTTCCTTCCTTCTCTCCTTCCCTCCTTCCTTCCTCCTGCCCTCCTTTCTTTCCTTCTTTCTTTCTTTCTTTCTTTCAACTTTTTCTCCCTTTTATTCTGAGCCGTGTGGATGAAAGGCTCTTGGTGCTGCAGCCAGGAGTCAGTGCTGTGCCTCTGATGTGGGAGAGCCAACTTCAGGACACTGGTCCACAAGAGACCTCCAAAGTCCACATAATATCAAACGGCGAAAATCTCCCAGAGATCTCCATCTCAACACCAGCACTCAGCTTCACTCAACGACCAGCAAGCTACAGTGCTGGACACCCTATGCCAAACAACTAGCAAGACAGGAACACAGCCCCACCCATTAGCAGAGAGGCTGCCTAAAATCATAAGTCCACAGACACCCCAAAACACACCACCAGACGAGGACCTGCCCAGCAGAAAGACAAGATCCAGCCTCATCCACCACAACACAGGCACTAGTCCCCTCCACCAGGAAGCTTACACAACCCACTGAACCAACATTAGCCACTGAGGACAGTCACCAAAAACAACAGGAAGTACGAACCTGCAGCCTACGAAAAGGAGACCCCAAACACAGTAAGATAAGCAAAATGAGAAGACAGAAAAACACACAGCAGATGAAGGAGCAAGATAAAAACCCAGCAGACCTAACAAATGAAGAGGAAATAGGCAGTCTACCTGAAAAAGAATTCAGAATAATGATAATAAAGATGATCCAAAATCTTGGAAATACAATAGACAAAATGCAAGAAACATTTAACAAGGACCTAGAAGAACTAAAGATGAAACAAGCAATGATGAACAACACAATAAATGAAACTAAAAATACTCTAGATGGGATCAATAGCAGAATAACTGAGGCAGAAGAATGGATAAGTGACCTGGAAGATAAAATAGAGGAACTAACTACTGCAGAGAAGAATAAAGAAAAAAGAATGAAAAGAACTAAGGACAGTCTCAGAGACCTCTGGGACAACATTAAACGTACCAACATTCGAATTATAGGGGTTCCAGAAGAAGAAGAGAAAAAGAAAGGGACTGCGAAAATATTTGAAGAGATTATAGTTGAAAACTTCCCTAATATGGGAAAGGAAATAGTCAATCAAGTCCAGGAAGCACGGAGTCCCATACAGATAAATCCAAGGAGAAATACGCCAAGACACATATTAATCAAACTGTCAAAAATTAAATACAAACAAAACATATTAAAAGCAGCAAGAGAAAAACAACAAATAACACACAAGGGAATCCCCATAAGGTTAACAGCTGATCTTTCAGCAGAAACTTTGCAAGCCAGAAGGGACTGGCAGGACATATTTAAAGTGATGAAGGAGAAAAACCTGCAACCGAGATTACTCTACCCAGCAAGGATCTCATTCAGATTAGATGGAGAAATTAAAAACTTTACAGACAAGCAAAAGCTGAGAGAGTTCAGCACCACCAAAAAGCTTTACAACAAATGCTAAAGGAACTTCTCTAGGCAAGAAACACAAGAGAAGGAAAACACCTACAATAACGAACCCAAAACAATTAAGAAAATGGGAATAGGAACATACATATCGATAATTACCTTAAATGTAAATGGACTAAATGCTCCCACCGAAAGACACAGATTGGCTGAATGGATACAAAAACAAGACCCATATATATGCTGTCTACAAGAGACCCACTTCAGACCTAGAGACACATACAGACTGAAAGTAAGAGGATGGAAAAAGATATTCCATGCAAATGGAAACCAAAAGAAAGCTGGAGTAGCAATTCTCATATCAGACAAAATAGACTTTAAAATAAAGACTATTAGAAGAGACAAAGAAGGACACTACATAATGATCAAGGGATAGATCCAAGAAGAAGATATAACAATTGTAAATATTTATGCACCCAACATAGGAGCACCTCAGTACATAAGGCAAATACTAACAGCCATAAAAGGGGAAATCAACAGTAACACAGTCATAGTAGGGTACTTTAACACCCCACTTTCACCAATGGACAGCTCATCCAAAATGAAAATAAATAAGGAAACACAAGCTTTAAATGATACATTAAACAAAATGGACTTAATTGATATTTATAGGACATTCCATCCAAAAACAACAGAATACACATTTTTCTCAAATGCTCATGGAACATTCTCTAGGATAGATCATATCTTGGGTCACAAATCAAGCCTTGGTAAATTTAAGAAAATTGAAATTGTATCAAGTATCTTTTCTGACCACAATGCTATGAGACTAGATATCAATTACAGGAAAAGATCTGTAAAAAATACAAACACATGGAGGCTAAACAATACACTACTTAATAACGAAGTGATCACTGAAGAAATCAAAGAGGAAATCAAAAAATGACTAGAAACAAATGACAATGGTGACACGAAGACCCAAAACCTATGGGATGCAGCAAAAGCAGTTCTAAGAGTGAAGTTTATAGCAATACAATCCTACCTTAAGAAACAGGAAACATCTCGAATAAAGAACCTAAGCTTGCACCTAAAGCAATTAGAGAAAGAAGAACAAACGAACCCCAAAGTTAGCAGAAGGAAAGAAATCATAAAGATCAGATCAGAAATAAATGAAAAGAAATGAAGGAAAAGATAGCAAAGATTAACAAATCTAAAAGCTGGTTCTTTGAGAAGATAAACAAAATTGATAAACCATTAGCCAGACTCATCAAGAAAAAAAGGGAGAAGACTCAAATCAATAGAATTAGAAATGAAAAAGGAGAAGTAACAACTGACACTGCAGAAATAAAAAAGATCATGAGAGATTACTACAATCAACTCTATGCCAATAAAATGGACAATGTGTAAGAAATGGACAAATTCTTAGAAATGCACAACCTGCCAAGACTGAATCAGGAAGAAATAGAAAATATGAAAAGACCAATCACAAGCACTGAAATTGAAGCTATGGTTAAAAATACTCCAACAAACAAAAGCCCAGGACCAGATGGCTTACAGGCAAATTCTATCAAACATTTAGAGAAGAGCTAACACCTATCCTCCTCAAACTCTTCCAAAATATAGCAGAGAGAGGAACACTCCCATGTTCATTCCACAAGGCCACCATCACCCTTATAGCAAAACCAGACAAGGATGTCACAAAGAAAGAAAACTACGGGCCAATATCACCGATGAACATAGATGCAAATATCCTCAACAAAATACTAGCAAACAGAATTCAACAGCACATTAAAAGGATCATACACCATGATCAAGTGGGGTTTATTCCAGGAATGCAAGGATTCTTCAATATATGCAAATCAATCAACGTGATACACCATATTAACAAATTGAAGGAGAAAAACCATATGATCACCTCAATAGATGCAGAGAAAGCTTTCGACAAAATCCAACACCCATTTATGATAAAAACCCTCCAGAAAGTAGGCATAGAGGGAACGTTTCTCAACATAATAAAGGCCATATATGACAAACTCACAGCCAACATCGTCCTCAGTGGTAAAAACTGAAAGCATTTCCACTAAGATCAGGAACAAGACAAGGTTGCCCACTCTCGCCACTCTCATTCAACATAGTTTTGGAAGTTTTAGCCACAGCAATCAGAGAAGAAAAGGAAATAAAAAGGAATCCAAATCAGAAAAGAAGAAGTAAAACTGTCACTGTTTGCAGATGACATGATACTAAACATAGAGAATCCTAAAGATGCTACCAGAATACTACTAGAGCTAATCAATGAATTCGGTAAAGTATCAGGATACAAAATTAATGTACAGAAATCTCTTGCATTCCTATACACTAATGATGAAAAATCTGAAAGTGAAATCAAGAAAACACTACCATTTACCACTGCAACAAAAAGTATAAAATATCTAGGAGTAAACCTACCTAAGGAGACAAAAGACCTGTATGCAGAAAATTATGACACTGATGAAAGAAATTAAAGATGATACAAACAGATGGAGAGATACAGCATGTTCTTGGATTGGAAGAATCAACATTGTGAAAATGACTCTACTACCCAAAGCAATCTACAGATTCAATGTAATCCCTATCAAACTACCACTGGCATTTTTCACAGAACTAGAACAAAAAATTTCACAATTTGTATGGAAACGCAAAAGACCCCGAATAGCCAAAGCAATCTTGAGAACGAAAAACAGAGCTGGAAGAATCAGGCTCCCTGAATTCAGACTATACTACAAGCTACAGTAATCAAGACAGTATGGTACTGGCACAAAAATAGAAAGATAGATCAAAGGAACAGGATAGAAATCCCAGAGATAAACCCACACACATATGGTCACCTTATCTTTGATAAAGGAGGCAGGAATGTACAGTGGAGAAAGGACAGCCTCTTCAATAAGTGGTGCTGGGAAAACTGGACAGGTCCATGTAAAAGTATGAGATTAGATCACTCCCTAACACCATCAAACTCTTAGAGGAAAACATAGGCAGAACACTCTATGATATAAATCACAGCAAGATCCTTTTTGACCCACCTCCTAGAGAAATGAAAATAAAAACAATAATAAACAAATGGGACCTAATGAAATTTCAAAGCTTTTACACAGCAAAGGAAACCATAAACAAGACCAAAAGACAACCCTTAGAATGGGAGAAAATATTTGCAAATGAAGCAACTGACAAAGGATTAATCTCCAAAATTTATAAGCAGCTCATGCAGCTCAATAACAAAAAAACAAACAAACCAATCCAAAAATGGGCAGAAGACCTAAATAGACATTTCTCCAAAGAAGATATACAGACTGCCAACAAACACATGAAAGAATGCTCAATATCATTAATCATTAGAGAAATGCAAATCAAAACTACAATGAGATATCATCTCACACCAGTCAGAATGGCCATCATCAAAAAATCTAGAAACAATAAATGCTGGAAAGGGTGTGGAGAAAAGGGAACACTCTTGCACTGCTGGTGGGAATGTAAATTGATACAGCCACTATGGAGAACAGGATGGAGATTCCTTAAAAAACTAAAAATAGAACTACGATATGACCCAGCAATCCCACTGCTGGGCATATACCCTGAGAAAACCAAAATTCAAAAAGAGTCATGTACCAAAATGTTCATTGCAGCTCTATTTACAATAGCCAGGAGATGGAAACAACCTAAGTGTCCATCATCGGATGAATGGATAAAGAAGATGTGGCACATATATACAATGGAATATTACTCAGCCATAAAAAGAAACGAAATTGAGCTATTTGTAATGAGGTAGATGGACCTACAGTCTGTCATACAGAGTGAAGTAAGTCAGAAAGAGAAAGACAAATACCGTATGCTAACACATATATGTGGAATTTAAGGAAAAAAAATGTCATTAGGAACCTAGGGGTAAGACAGGAATAAAGACACAGACCTACTAGAGAATGGACTTGAGGATATGGGGAGGGCGAAGGGTAAGCTGTGACAAAGCGAGAGAGTGGCATGGACATATATACACTACCAAATGTAAGGTAGATAGCTAGTGGGAAGCAGCCGCATAGCACAGGGAGATCAGCTCGGTGCTTTGTGACCACGTAGAGGGGTGGGATAGGGAGGGTGGGAGGGAGGGAGGGAGATGCAAGAGGGAAGAGATATGGGAACATATGTATATGTATAACTGATTCACTTTGTTATAAAGCAGAAACTAACATACCATTGTAAAGCAATTATACTCCAATAAAGATGTAAAAAAAAAAAAAAAGGAAAATGGAGAAGGTTAGTCTTCACTTCTCTAGGGAGTGCAGTGAGTCGCACAACCCTCATATGTTTGTGAAAACTGCAGAGTCTGTGAGATGGTAATAATGAGATAATGGATGCAGAATTCATTGTCTGGATTGTTCAACTGCTCCACAACTGGCAAATAATGAAAACATTTTTCTGAGATGCCCAGTAAAGAACTAGCCACATGGTTTCCTTTAGAAAACAGCTCTCAACTTGCGTGTTTACTGTACTCTAGAGCTTACAATAGGGAAGAACAAATCTGGCTCCATATTAGATCTGCTCCTTTTACGTTAACCTTTGTGCTCTGTTGCCGGTGCCTTGCGCCTTTACTAAAAGAATGTTGCCTACAGCCTGAAATATACAGGATAGCCTATCCTCAAGGCTCTGACCTTTAAGAGTCCATTCATATAGAGATAAAAAGTTGCAGAGCAGAGCATAGCATTTGTCTTGCTGGAGGTTTGCAGAAACGTTGTAACCTGACCTAAGTGGACCACTACAAGAACAAAGGAATCCGACACCAAGAAGTTTGCAACAACTAACCACACCCCTCCCTCACCTTGCTTTTAAAAGTGCTTTACTGAAACCCTTCCAGGGGTTTGGGGGTTTTTGGGCACAAGCCACCTGTCTCCTTGCATGGGCTTCCAATAAACCTTTCTGTGCTCCCAACTCCAACGTTTTGGTTTATTTGGCCTCACCACGTGTTGGGCACATGAACTTGTGTTCAGTAACAAGGTGACTTTTGAAAACGGAATAACTGCGACTTGTGTTGCTGGAACTTCAACCCCAGGGGTTAAGGATAGAGCTCTGAGTACTTGGGGCAATGCCAACTGTCCGACCCCAAAGTCTATAGTGCCCTATTGAGAAATATTGCTTTAGACTACACAAATAACTATGCAAACTAATGGATACATATAACAAAAGATATCACTTTCATATGTTCTCCACTGAAGAATTAAAACACACCAAGACAGAAATTTCTTGGTCCAAATTCCAAATTCTCAAAATCTGTTTCTTTCATGATTCACCTCCTTTCCAATTGCTACGGTTAAGGAACAGAGCAATGCTCAAATACGGCTGTGATGTGGGAGAGGACATTCCCAGAAAAATGAAGGTAGAGGAGGGGATGAGGAGTAGAGCAGATAAACATAAAAAACAGGTAAAGGCTTGTCACTCGTTACTTATGATGAACTGACTAAAATTGCAGCAGATGAAGTTAGTGAATAACACTTTCAATTCTGGAAAAGTCATGAATGAAGACATGGGTGCGTGTTATCCTTGGGACACTGGGGATCACAGATGATACAAATAAAGAAATAGACCTCTCAATATCTAGTTAATAGAAAAAAATCTGTTTATAGCAACTGTTACCCCACAAACAATGCCATATTTTTTAAAAAAATCACATTATCTCATTATCATATGTTTGAAGCAATTATTAAGTTAAAACCTTTACATACATTATTTATGAGCCTCAAAGCAACCCTAAAAATAACACATACCCAAGTCACACATATAGAACTTACCTAACCAGGATTTGAACCCACGTCTAGCTGACATCAAAGCTGGCACCATTTTCTATTACTTCACACCAAGAGCCCATGTCCTAGCCCTCTTTCCTATTATATTTTATCCCAATTAAATACATATATAGGTATTTATAAAGGTGCATATACTGTAAGAAATTCAGGAGATTTTATTTATTACATCATCACAGTACCCAGGAACCTCTGGATCTGAAGAAGAATCACCCACTAGTAGGTACTAATCTTCCGAGTAGTTTTAAAAGCTGCATTGGCACATTTTCACCACAAGGGTGCACTGAAGTAGCAATTTATCAGGCTGGACATGAAGAGTTAATGCTGTTTCTCCAGAAGGTTAATTCCCTTTCAAGGAATATACCTATTCACAATAATATGAAAATTATTAATGACAAGGTTTGTGACATTAGTTGGTGATAAACTGGTTTGGGTGAGTTATGTCTTTTGACGGTCTCTACTACCTAAAAGAAAGGTTCTGAGTATACAGGATTTGCACTGTTACTCTGCTCACCTGTGATAATTCTCACTACACCTATATAAGAAATAAATCAATTTTGATGAATTGCAGAACACTATTCTTCTGTTTTAAGATTGTTATTTAATAACTCTAATTCTCATGCCACTGATTTATTTTTTCCTTCTGATATGATTTTACACATCTGACTTCTTAGTCTGAATAATATTTTTAGTTATCTAAAACAATGAGGCTGTTCCTACATAAATGTAGGTTTAATATTATGTGTACTGTGTTTAATAGCTGTTCAATATTTAGTAATAATCACCTTTATAAAACTATGTGTGTGGGGGGATATGTGGATATGGGTGTGCATCTGATAAGAAATAAACCAATGTGTGGAAATGTAAGTGATGTGTTTATATCCTGCCTCTAAGATGATAGCATAATTTAATGCAGCATCAAAGTTTTCCCTGAAAAGCAAGGGGGAAGCACTTGTGTTAAATAATTTTGTTACCTTATTCATAGCCTGCAAAATTGTAGAAATCCAGGGTGTTGTTCAAGGTAAACATGAGTTGTGTAGTGCAGGGTCTTTACAGCCACCGGCTACAGCTCTGATCTTATTTCATTATCTCTATTTATAGTAACATCTACTTAGTTGGTATCAAAAAGGCGAGGACTTCACAGAGACGAGTTAATTTTTTTCCTTCAACGAGTATCTATGGAATACTCAACCATGAGACGGTTCTTTTACTAAGCTGTGATTATACAGTAATATGAGAAACAGACATGGTCCCCCACCATTAGGGACTACAAGACTTTTTTTAACTTTGACCCTAGCTATAAATAAAGAAAAAAAAATAACGAAATTTTTCCATTTGCAGCAACATGGATGGACTTGGAGGGCATTATGCTAAGGGAAATAAGTCAGACAGAGAAAGACAAATATTGTATGATATCACTTATGTGTGGAATCTAAAAACTACAACTAACTAGTGAATATAACAAAAAGAAGCAGACTCACAGATATAGAGAACAAACTAGTGGTTACCAGTTGTGGGGGGAGGAGCAATATAGGAGTGGAGGAGTGGCAGGTACATACTACTGGGTGTAAGACAGGCTCAAGGATGTACAATATGGGGAATATAGCCAATATTTTGGCTCATCTTGAGCCAAAGCTCAAGATATTGATGAGCCAATATCAATTCATGTTGATAACATGAGTTCTCAACTTCTATAACATACATGCCAAAGGCTATTACTCATGATGCCACACTGGGGTTCACACAAAAATCAGGACAATGCTATGCTACTTGGAACATCAGTAGGTCTATGTATGGCATGTCACACATTTCTTTCCTATCTATTCTTGAGTTAAACCCAGCTAGGTATGAGAGACAAACACATTTACAAAATGATCATACAAAATGTCAATGACTGCTATCACCCTAATTTATTCTCTAGCTTCTCTTGCCCAAGGATATTTGAAGTCCATATAAAGATACATAGGTCAACACTTTAATCTAAAGAAATTAAATTCTAATTGTAAACCTTGAGTAATTGTGATAGGGAAGGGAAATGTACTTAGAGAGCACGGCGTTCCTGGTACTAATCACAGAAATAGATATAACACCCTATTTCAACAGTGTCTTAGACTATAGGACTATAAGACAAGCAACACTGATGTTCACAGGATCATTTATGTTTACAACGAAATTTTAGGTGTGGTCATATCTGTTGCACTGCCACTTAAAATCACATTATAACTTAAGTATAAGTTATACTTATAACTTGACAACATGGTTGACAACATGGTTGACAACATGGTTCGGATTACTGCAAAATTTTTAACAAAACTGGAGAGCAGTGAAAATCTGCTGACACTTGAGAGTCATTTTTATGGCCTTTCTTCTTATATCACTATTTTAAAATCCTAGATATAGGAAGTCTAATGACTACAGATCCTTTTCGTGATTATTACCATCATCATTATTATTATTTATAGGAGAGCTCTCTAGATGATTATGAAGCCAAAATCTTCTATCTCTCTGCTTTGCTCATCAGCCAATCTACTTTTCCAAGAGCAGGAGGCATTTCCCTATGTTTGAACATTTCTTGTGCCAACCTATTTGCTCACTTTGGTTACTATTTTCCTTGTGCCCCTTCCACAGTAATGGCTCCACACACACCATGAAAACTGCTGTAATTCCTTCAGAGCTGGAAAAAAAACCAGAAATATAGCCCCCTCATTTTATATGTGCAAAAACTGTGGCCTAAGTCAAAAAGAGGGTAAATTAATTGCTAGGAACTTTTGAGTTTTAATTTAGTGTTATTTTTTTCACACCACAATGGCTGAAAATTTTGGTAATTTGCCTCATTCTAAGTTGACAAGAATTCTGGGAATTTTGATATAGCAAATTAGCCCAAATGGTGCAAGTTAAAAAACCCCATTTAGCAGTAGAGACACCGAACCAATAGATATTAATAAAACAGAACAGGATAAAATGACACTAACTGAAGTTTTAAGGTTAAGAGTTGTAGACCTGCTAGAATAAAGACTTTTCCTTTTTAACATTCAGAGTAGGGATACAGACATTCTGCCTAATATATTATTTTTCTACAGCATGTCCCCGGAAAGGAATATTCTATTCATATTGAAAGCAAATTCTTTAAAGAGATCCAGTTTTAAAATTTTTCAGAAAAGCAATTTAAAATTAACGTAAGACTGAAACTTGGGTAAAAGCTAATGAAATAACTGAAATTCTCATAAACTTCATCTAGCAGGAGAGCTCCTAAACACAGGTAACCTGGCTTCTTCCATGCTTCCCTTCAGCCCGGTCAAAGCTTGGAGAACAGTTACACTGTGGACTGCCAGAGATAGTGACATTTATAAGATGTACATAAGAGAATGCCTAAGTTATTACTATTCATCTCTCTCCCAACACGGAGGCATTGGGGCAAGCAGAGGAAATTACATCCGTAATTATAATTAGGGCAACAATGGAACTATGTTGATTGTCCCATTTGTCCTTCTACCTGGAACATGACTAGTGATAGGATAAAGGAGAAAAAACATTATTCAAAAGTTGACCATAAGGAAAGCACTTCATGCATATTAACTCATTTATTTTGCCACACCATGCATATCATTATCTCCCTCTAAACAGGAGGAGAAAAAAAGTAAATAATTGGCCAAAAGTGACACAGATAGGAAGTACTAGATTTGAAATTTGAAACTGAGTTTGTCTGGCTTCTAGCCTATTTTCTTTTAGCTATAGCATATGCTCTCCACTCGGAATTAAATGAACGTAATTATTGGCAGCTATGTATGTGAGTAATACATGTAAACTTACTGTATCACACCACAAGTTGTGTGTGTGTGTGTGTACATATACACATATATATGCAGACTGTTCTCTCCACTGAAAACACTGACTTTCCCTGCTAGTTCCTGGATTTCCACCAGTTACTTTTATTTTACATGTAGCAAGAAAGAGTTTTGAAACTTTATCTTTAATCAGACCATAACTGAAGAAACCTTTCTGGAAAGGCAGCTGTGCTTTAGCCAGTGATGAAACGCAAGACATAAAAGACAAGTAGAGAAGAGTCATATATTCCCTGAAGGTAGAATTCAGACAATAGCTGAGAAAAGTTAAGGACTGGAAGACAACTTCCTGCATTCATGATTATTTTTTAACAATGTTACCACATTAATTTTGAAGTCACTTTCCAAATTGCTAAGCACACTTGCATTCAATTTTCAGTAGAAAGATATACTCAAGTTCAAATATAAGTGATACCTGAATGATTCACACTTCTTCTCCACTGTTAATGTAGATAATCAACCAAAAATATTGAAGGAAACACATTCAGTGCACCAGTAAAAGTTAATATATACACAGGGACAAATGAAGGGGGGAAGGAAAGACCTAAAAGACACTAGAATTCAACAATGACTAAAAAAAATTACTTATGATAGCCTTTACATATTCCTAAAATGTGTCATTTTATGTGGATTTTTAAAAAGAGCTCATGAGTAACAGAATATACACCCTCCAATTTTTTTCTCTAGTCAGATCAGATTGCAATAAAATTTAAGTTGTATAACGACTAGATATTTCAAGGAATGATATACTGCAGATAGGTAAAAACAAATAGCATTCAAAAGTTAATCCAATATTAAAGGACCACCATTTCCTGCAGAGTGAAAACATAGAAAGATTTGCAAAAAAGGCAAAGTAAATAAAATGACCGCTAAATCTATTGGTAATATTATTAAGACAAAATGACACGTTTTAATGATTAGTTGTATAAGTATGGTTTCTTGGCCATGTAGGATAAGGGAGAAAAAGAAAGTCAATAATCATGCATGCTCTATGAGCTAATGTGTTAGAAGTAGGAAAAAATATTAATCTTAATGGGAACCATTATAACTGCGATAGGTATCTAGCTAATTCTACCAGTGACTAGCCAATTCCAGCATTAGTATTGAGAACTAAATTCTGACCCAACAGTCTAGGGCCCTAATAGCACTACATCATTTCATTTCAAATTGCATTTAGTCTTATGCCCCATTAGTTGAACATTTATATTAACATTAGAATTAAATTCATTGTGGCGTCATGTGCACAGTTTTGCTGGCAATGCAGCAGTGTTTTTTTCTTTTTTTTCCTACAATCTATTATTACTCCATAAAATGGAAATGTTTTCTAGTTAGGATTCAGTTGAGAAATACCAGAAGGCAGAAAGTGAGGCCAGAAGAAACCTTCATGATATTAGGAAGAGGTGAGACTACTTTAGATGTGGAAACAAAAAATAAACTTGGGAAAGAAAAGGATCTTCAAATAGGACATTCTCAAGAGGGAATGGATGATGTTTCAGATACTATTTATACATTCAAAGTTGGTATCCAGCCCTACCCCAAAATGCAGAAAACATCTTCAAAATGTTAATGCAAAATGATATATGTTGGAAATGTGTTTACCAATTTATCGGACGTGTTCAGCATGGCAGTGGGTCAGATTCTCTACATTGCATTTAGGAAAACACCAGGTGAGAGACTTGGGTTTATGTCATATTTCCCTTTTAATTAAAGGTCTCTAATAAGTGGATTTCAAAGATTAAATCACTTTAAATTGCTTTTGGCACCTAAATAGATTTGGCTGCCACACTATTCCTGACAGTGAAGCCACTTACTTTTTGTTGGTTTGTTTTCATTGAATACAACTGAACTTATGTATTCCTACCTTACAAAGTCCTATCAAGTTTAGGTAGCTATTGTGTGAAAATGAATTATCATAAGAGTACACAGTTAGTGATATTAGTAGATCAATATACAGTTTTTTTCCCTATTAGTATCCAGAGATACAACCCTGGCTTAGGAGGCAGGCAAAATGAGTATGTTCAGTAACATTAGTCTACACAAAAGTATCTTAAGAAGCTAGGTCATTATCATTAGTCATGATAAAGATGTCTCCTCAGATATGTAAGTCAAAAGAAAGTTTATGTGGCAGAGTTATGTAAGGAAACTTACAATAGTGCCTGCCCACAAACCATGCAATTTGGAAACAGCCAAGAAACAAAACCATAGAGAAGGAGAGATAAATACAACATGTATTAGGGGTTATTATGCAACTATAAAGATTCAATATGACCCTGGAGATATAGCAAAAAATAGTTATGGAAAAGAAGCTATTTCTTATGCTCAGTAGCTAATTTTCAAACATATGTACCTGTATTTGAAACTTTGAGCATTTCACACATTTTTCTGTATCTGAAAAAAAAATGGATCCAGACTGATATTGTGTATAAATATAGCTGAAAACAGTTAATATAAAGGTAGCCAAAAGCAAAGTTCAATAAGAATTTTAAAAAAGGATATTATTCTGATTGCTGATAAAGTATTTCTGATGTACACTTTGCTCATATTGGAAAAGAATAATTTACTCTTCAATTTTCCTAGAAAGGATGAATTATCTATAGTAAGCTGATTTCATAAAATGTTTAATTAAATAAAAAACTAGATTAAAGTGTCTAGATCGAACAGTAAGTATAATTAAGAGCTTTAGAAATAATATATAACTCCATTTTGACAATATATATTCAATATCTAACAGTTAGTTACATCTGTTTTCTAGATAATTTACAATAAAAGCATTATATATTTTCATTTTTAAATGTTCAAGGGCACTAGGCCTATGAAAATAACACATTTTTAAATAACTTATACTGGAAAATTAAGAAAGGCATACCCTTCAGGGCAAATGTATTTAATATAAGGTAACATAAGAAAAGCACATAAAATTTTCTTATTCATGTGACTATAAGTATTAAATAAGAAATACCTGAACATATTAATATGTTTTGAAGGGGAAGGACTGTTAAGACAATAGTGGTAGTACAAAAGTTCATATGTTCCAGTAGATAATTTATATATTATGATTTGAACACATATTATATATTGAATATATAACACAACTAATCTTCCCATTTGTGGGCATTTGACTGGGACTACCACATTTTATGCACATTTAAAGAAAAGAAAATGATAATGCTAGAAACAGGTTTCTAGCAATATATGCAATAGCCTTAGTGAACATACAACCAAAATAGAATTCAATAATAGTTTAAATGTTGGGTGTGACCACGATATAGTCTAATTTATGTTGAAGATAGAACACTCATAGCTATTTAACCCATCTTTAATAAGCATATAATGTCAAATTGCAAAATGCATGCCTTTTTCTTTTCTTTTTTTGTTTTTTTAACTTACTGCTTTGTAAGTTCTCTTTTGTCCAGCATGTTTCCGAATTTGTTCTCCATTTGGCCCTGTTTCCACATGCATTGAATAGATAATGTCAAAGAAATCTTCAACCACAGCTACCCGCCGCAAAGATAGCTTCTCATCTACCCCTACGCCATCCTGGAAACAAAGCCAAAAAAAAAAAAAAAAGGCACAAGATTAATAAAGAAATATGGAAATATGTATTTAATATATAAGGTTGACACAGAAAGTTCATTAGACAAAAACATTTTAATAAACTGATCCAAATCATCTAGATAGTAAAGTTCACAAAATTATGATTGAATATCTCATTTTATATATTATTTACATACAAAACTTTAAGAAACATGAAAAAAGATATTTGGCATAGTCAATCACGCTTACCCATTAATGCCACCTTTTAAATTTTAAAATGACTTAGTTGTAACCATCAGTGTAACTTTCTTAAGTTACTCTGAAATACATTATTAAGGTCCAGTAAGTTTTTTACTGTAATAATTTCTTCTAGATATTGATTTCTTATCTAATCAATATCTATTGTGTCCCTGGGTACTGGGCATTGTGATTAGAGAAATGAAAGAAATAATATGAAACCTCTACCCTTAGTATCATACAATCTAGGAAAGAAAATTCATCTATTCTGCTATCCATATTAGATTAAGGGAGAGTATGGGTTAAAGGTTAAAAATGTGAGCTCTGGAGATGATCTAGGTGTGAACTTTGGATCATCCTCTCAGAAGTTGTGTATTTTGTGCAAATCTTTTAAACCTCTCGAAATTTGTTTTCTCACCTGTAAAATAGGGATAATAGAGCCTCCTTCGCAGACCTGTAATCATTAAATGAGATAATGTATGTAAAGGATATAACCCAATATTTGGCATATAGTGAACAGTCAATAAGTGGTGGCTTTTGCCATTTTGATGATCATGATAAAAATATAAGTCAAGTAGTAGGGGAGTTCAGAGAATAAAGATGTCACCTTTTACTGAAGCAACCTCATACAAGAAACAGAATTTGACATGGGTGGGAGCTGAAGCAGGGGATAAGTCATGGCAGTGGGAAAGACAGCAAAGAGCCAAAAGTTTCTGTACATGACTGAGAAGAATAAATAATAAGTTTGGAATGAGATAAGAGATAAATTTAATCTTACATGGCTGCCACATGAATGAATTCACTACTTCTGAGTGGAGGATCCAAAGTTAACACCTAGATACTCTCTAGAGCCCCCATTTTTAACCTTTAACCCATCTGTCCCTTAGTCTAATGCTGACAACACAGTAGATGCATTTTCATTTCTGAAATGAAAGGGTTTCCTACTTGCAAACACACACACACGCACACGCACACGCACACTCTCACACAATGTTCTTAGTCAGACCTTGAGGCATAACCTGAAGTAACATGACAGCTCCATAAATGCTGGCATACAACACAAGAAGATGATTAACCTGAGCAAAATCATTACGCAGTCAATGAATCAAATGGCAAAAGCCTCTTTGAACAGTAGTGCCAGCAGACTGAGCTTACTGCAAAACTGAAAGCAAATCACCTGATGCTTTTTGTTAGTTTGGTTTTTATTTTATTTATTTATTTCTTCTGGTTTACAATAGGTCTCAGTAGCAGCAGTGCCTAAAGCAGGATATTCAAATAACTACATACATTAAGTTTTATATATGGCCAAACAGCCAGGCATTCCACCTTTGTTAAATTTGAAGTGCTCCCTCACAAATTATCTGTGATGCATGTGGTCCCTCACTAGGTTTCAGACCTTTCTGACTTCTCTCCTTTAACATCTTGAGCCATCTCTTCTTCTACACTGGGCTCCATGGATAATCCTTCATTGCCTTATGATGCAAGACCAATCTGCAGTGAGAGGACAGGGAAGCTGCATGAATCACAGCAGTGACCAGCCTGGAAATTAGTTGAAACTTAGAGGATAGTGTCAGGGAAGCACCATTTCAGATGTCCACCCACCAGCTCTCCTGGTCCACCCCCCTCCTCCTCAGAGAACATCCACTCTTCCTAGGCTTGAAATCCGAATTCTAAGTCCACTGACTAGCAAAACTACCCTCAAAACTTCATCTTTTCTCTCAGAAATAAAACTTAGAGTTTCCTCTCAGTTCCTTTGCCAGATAACCAAAAATACAGTAATTTCATACAGTTAGTAAGCTATCAGTGATGTAGGGATCATAGCCTATGAATTCATTCCTTCAGCACGTATCCTAAAAGTACCAACTACTGCCAAGCCCTCTTCTGCTAGGTGCTGAAGTTATCAAAGTGTATGAGACAGATAACCCAGGTTTTTGTGGTTTTCAGTCTAGTAGAGAAAATATTAAACAAATCATTGCTATGGCTATATATTAATTTCCTGTAGCTTCTGTAACAAATTACCACAAAATGGGTGGCTTACAAAAAAGCAAATTACTGTAGCTTTGTAGTATAGTCTGAAATCAGGGAGCCTGATTCCTCCAGCTCCTTTTTTCGTTCTCAAGATTGCTTTGGCTATTCGGGGTCTTTTGTGTTTCCATACAAATTGTGAAATTTTTTGTTCTAGTTCTGTGAAAAATGCCAGTGGATAGACCTAGAGTCTGTCATACAGAGTGAAGTAAGTCAGAAAGAAAAAGACAAATACCGTATGCTAACACATATATATGGAATTTAAGAAAAAAAAATGTCATGAAGAACCTAGGGGTAAGACAGGAATAAAGACGCAGACCTACTGGAGAACGGACTTGAGGATATGGGGAGGGGGAAGGGTGAGCTGTGACAGGGCGAAAGAGGGTCATGTACATATACACACTAACAAACGTAAGGTAGATAGCTAGTGGGAATCAGCCGCATGGCACAGGGATATCGGCTCGGTGCTTTGTGACCGCCTGGAGGGGTGGGATAGGGAGGGTGGGAGGGAGGGAGACGCAAGAGGGAAGAGATATGGGAACATATGTATATGTATAACTGATTCACTTTGTTATAAAGCAGAAACTAACACACCATTGTAAAGCAATTATACCCTAATAAACATGTTAAAAAAAAAAAAGCAAATTTATTCTCCCATAGTCCTGGAAGCTAGAAGTTCAAAATCAAGATGTTGACAGAGCTGGTTTCCCTTTAAAAGCTCTAGGGAAGAATCCATTCTTTGTCCTTTCCAGGCTCTGGAGGTTGCCGACATTCATGGCTTGAGGCCATATCACATTGACTTCTCTTTGATGTGTTCCTCCTCTGTGTCTCTCATTTACAAGGACCCATCTTATTTGAGGGAATGTAGGGCCTGACCAGATAATCCAGGATAATCTCCTCCTATCAAGATCCTTAACTTAATTGCATCTTCAAAGACTCTCTTCCCCAAGTAACTTTTACAAATTCCCAGAATTGGGATTTGAAGTCTTTGGGCAGGCATTATTCAACTGACTACAGGTAATATGTATCAGAGTACAGAAGGTACAAGTTGTGCTATGGGAGCATATATTGGAAATGGCTTACAATTATTGGCCAACAGTAAACACTCCCTGATTTCAGACTACACTACAAATCTACAGTAGTCAAAACAGTATGGCACTGGCATAAAAACAGCAGCATAGATCAGTGGAACAGGACAGACAGCCCAGAAATAAACCCACGCACTTATGGTCATTTAATCTACCTCAAAGGAGGCAAGAATACACAGTGGAGAAAAGACAGTCTCTTTAATAAGTGGTGCTGGGAAAACTGGACAGCTACATGTAAAAGAATGAAACAAAAACGTTCTTTAACACCATATACAATCTCATTTACTATTGCATCAAAAAGAATAAAATACTGAGGAATAAACTTACTTAAGGAGACAGAAGACCTGTACTCCAAAAACTATAAGACGCCAATGAAAGAATTAAAGGTCACACAAACAGATGGAAAGAGATACCGTGTTCTTGTACTAGAAGAATTAATATTGTTAAAATGACCATACTACCAAGGCAATCTACAGATTCAATGCAATCTCTATTAAAATACCAATGGCATTTTTCACAGAACTAGAACAATTAATTTTAAAATTTGTATGGGAACACAAAAGACCCCAAATAGCCAAAGCAATATTGGGAAAGAAAAATGGAGTCAGAGGTATCAGGCTCCCTGACTTCACACTATACTACAAAGCTACAGAGATTAAAACAGCATGGTACTGGCAGAAAAACAGAAATATATATATAATGGAATATTACCCAGACATAAAAAAGAATTAGATGTTGCCATTTGCGACAACACGGATGACCTAGAGAGTATTATGCTAAGTGAAATCGTTCAGAGAAAGACAAATACTGTATGATTTCACTTACGTGTAGAATCTAAAAAACAAAACAAGTGAACAAACATAACAAAACAGAAACAGAGTCACAGACACAGAGAACAGAGAGATGGTTGCTAGAGGGACAGGGCATAGGGGATGAGTGAAATAGGTGGGAGAAATTAACAGGTATAAACTTCCACTTACAAAATAAATGAGTCACAGGGATGAAATGTATGGCATGGGAAATATAGTCAATAACAATGTAATATCTTTGTATATTAACTAGTCTTATTGTGGTGATCATTTTGTAATGTATAGAAACACTGAATCACTAGATATGCACCAGGAGCTAACAGAATGTTATAGATCAGTCATACTTCAAAAAGCAAACAGTCATAGAAAAAGAAATCAGATTTGTGGTTACTTGAAGAGAAAGGTAAGAGTAGGGGAAATTGGATTAAAGTGGTCAAAAGGTACAAACTTCCAGTTATAAGTCCTAGGGATATAATATACAACATGATTAATATAATTAACACTACTGTATGTTATATATGAAAGTTGTTAAGAGTTTTCATCACAAGGAAAAAATTATTTTTTTACTTTGTATTTATATGAGATGATTCATGTCTACTAAACTTATTGTGGTAATCATCTCATGATGTATGTAAGTCAAATTATTCTGCTGTACACCTTAAACTTATAGTGTTGCATTTCAATTATATCTCAATAAAACTGGATGGCCAAAAAAATAAGAAAAATCTCAAATCAGATTCCTACCTTTCCACCTTAAGTAAGCAGAAAAAGAGTAAAGTAAAATGAAGCAAAAGGGGGAAATATTTAAAAAGAGGAGAAAAAAATAAAAGAGCATAGAAAACAATGAATAAGATCAGTAAATTCAAAGAGTAGTCTTTGAAAGAGTTTTTTAAATGACAAAACTTTAGCTTTACTGCTCCAAATAAAGAGGGAGAAGACTCAAATTACTAAAATCAGGAATAGGAGAAATATCCCTACTGACCTGACAAAAATAAAAAAGGGTTTAAAAATATTATAAACAACTGTATGCTGACAAATCAAATAACCACATAAAATGAACAATTCCTAGAAAGATGTAAATTACTGAAATTGACTAAAAAAATAGAAAATCTGAATAGGTTTGTGACAAGTAAAGATACAAAATTAGTAATGAAAAAACGCTTTCACAAAGAAAAGTCCAGGTTCAGAGGGTTTTACTGGACTGAACATTCAAGGAATAATGGCCAATTCATCAGAAAAACAGATGAGAAAACACTTCTGAAATCACTCTATGAGGCCAGGATTACCTTTATATCAAAACTAAATACATCACAAGGAAAAAAACTACAGACAAATATATTTTATGAATATAGATATACAAATCTTCAACAAAACACTAACAAATTCCAGTCATATATATAGTAATTATTATTATATACCACAACCAAGTAGGATAATCCCAAGTTGGTTTAACGCAAGAAAATGAATTAATGTAATAAACCATTTTAATAGAGTAAAGGGAAAAAAGCATGTGATCACCTCAACAGATGCAGAAAAATATTTGACAAAAGGAACATACTTTTCTGGCAAAAACTTAGTAAACTAGGAATAGAAAGGAATCCTCAATCTGATAAAGGACATCTTTAAAAACCCCACAAGAAATATCTTATTTAATGGTGAAAGACTGAATGTTTTCCCTCTAAGAACAGGGGCAAGACAAGAATGTCTTCTCAAGCCACTCTACTTAACACGTATTTTGAGCTTCTAGTCAGGGCAATTAGGCAAGAAAAGGCCCCTAGATTGGAAAAGAGGAATAAAACGATCTCTTTTTGCAGATGACATAATCTTATACATAAAAAAGCCTAAGGAATCCACTAAAAAAACTTAGAATTCATAAATGAATTCTGCAAAGTTAACATTCAATATCAATATACAAAAATCAGTTGTATTTCTGTTCATTAGCAATGAACAACCCAAAAATAAATTAGGAAAAATAATTCTATTTATAATGGCATATAAAAGAACAGAATACTAGGTATTAATTTAGATTTAACTAAGTTATAGTTAACAAAAAAGTGCAAAACTTGAACATTGACAGCTGCAAAACATTATAAGAAATTTAAAATCATCTAAATAAATGTAAAGACATCCTATGTTCATGGATCAGAAGACTTAATATTGTTAAGATGGCAATACTCCAAAAAATAATTTACAGATTCAATGCAATTGCTATTAAAAAGCTAACTAGCTTTTTTGCAGAAATTGACAAGTTACAATTCATATGTAACTGCAAAATATTAAGAAAAAACAAAATAGTCTTTTAAAAGAAGAAATTTGGAGGTCTTACACTTCTTAATTTCAAAACCTACTATAAATCTAAAGTAATAAACACAGCATGGTACTGGCATGAGAACAGATATATAGATCAATGGGTTAGAACTGAGCTTCCAGAGATAAATCCTTACACTTATTTTCAATTCGTTTCCAACAGGAGTGTCAAGATAATGCAACTGGGAAAGAACAGTCTTTTCAACAAGTGGTGCTGAGACAACTGGATACCCAATGCAAAAGAAAGAAGTGGAATCCCTACGTCACACCACAAAAATTAAATCACAATGGATCATCTATCTAAGCATAAGAGCTAAAACTTACAAGAAAACAGGAGTAAATATCTTTAATCTTTAGTAAGGCAAGGTCTTCTCAGTTATGACACCAAAAGCAAAAGCAACAATAGAAAAACTAATAACTTGGACTACACCAAAATGTTTTTTAAATTCATGCTGCAAATGATACAATCAAAAAAGTGAAATGAGAGCCCATAAAAATGAGAGAAAATTATATGTCTAATAAGAGACTTTCACTTGCAACTCAATAATAGAAAGAAAAATGACCCAATTAAAAATTGGTAAAAGTCTTACAGACATTTCTCTAGAGAAGATGTTCAAATGGCAAAAAAGCACAACAGAACATGCTCAACATCATAGGTAATTAGGGAAATATAAATCAAAACCTCAATAAGATACTACCTCACATTCACTGAGATTGTTATAATCAAAACTAATAAATATTGGTGAGGATATAGAAAAATTAGAACCCTCATGCATTGCTGATGGGAATGCAAAATAATGCCATTTCTTTGGAAAGTTTGGCAGTAACCTGGAAAATCAAATGTAGACTTACCAAATGACTCAACAAGCCCACACATTTGTATATATTCAAGAGAACTGAAAACATACATTCACATAAAACATATTGTACATAACAAAGCAGCATACTCATAATAGCCAAAAGTGGAAACAATTCAAATGTCCCTGAACTGATGAATATATATACAAAAGTGTGTTTATTCAAAACAAAAAACTATACAAAGAAATAAAAAGAGATGAAATATTGATTCATGCTATGCCATGGAAGAACCTGGAAGATATCAAGATAAGTAAAAGTGCCAGACACACAAAAAAACACATATTATATGACTGCAGAAGAGGCAAATTTACATAGATATATTTTACATTTGGTAGTGTGTATATGTCCATGCCACTCTCTCACTTCATCCCAGCTTACCCTTCCCCCTCCCCGTGTCCTCAAGTCCATTCTTGGTTGCTTAGGACTTGGGAAGAGGAGACAATGAGGATTGACTGCTAACGGGTACAAGTGTCTCTTAGAAGGGACAAAAATGTTCTAAAATTAGGTGGTGGTGATATTTTTACACCCTGTGAATATGCTAAAAACATTGAATTGTACACTTTAAATGAATGGATTGTGTGGTGTGTGAGTTATATCTCAATAAAGCTGTTAACTATGTGACCTCCAACAGTTTTGGATTTTGAGTTTAAAGATGCAAAAAAACAGGAAGAGGAGCTCATACAATACAAATTTAAACAGTCTGCAAACACATGAGCATCCGGTGCAAATAGAAGTGGTTTAATCACCAAGGCTTATAGTTGTATACTGGTAAGTGTTTAACAGCTGTCTCATAAAAAATAAATACATAAGGTTACTGTAAATTTTAATGATATAAAACGTGTAGCATGTAACTTATAAATAATAATAAAATATACAATATTTTTTATTGTAAATTCCATATAGACAATTAGCTCCCATGAGCTAATACAACCTAGCTCCAGGATTCCACTGTTTTTATGTCATTCAAGATGAGTGAATGACATATTTAATGAATTAAATGAGTCATTTATAGTATAGTTCCTGTGGTTAACCACTGACCAAAAAAGCCTCTGATAACAACAACAAAAAAATTAACTGATCTAATGTGACAATTCAGGGTGCCATAAAAGAAATACAGCTTCTTTTGGATAAACTTTATATTAAAGCTAATATAATAGCAAAACTAATCAAGTTTGTAAATTGAGTCTGTGATGGCAAATCTGTGCTTAAAAAGATTTTTTTAACGCCCTTACTGTATTATATTAACATATTAAAATTATACTGAAGGAAAACAATGGTTAAGCTCAAAAATGAGTCACCCTCACTTACTTTCTGCTAGCTTACTGATTGCCAATTGTTAAGATGATACACATACACATAAAAATTTAAGGCAATCATATGAAATTGATAAATGAGAGACACCAAGCCTAGAGATGCTAACATTATTATGATGAAATCAAAATGTCATTCATGTTAAAAGACTACCATGTAGTTCTACATGTATCTTCTTGGCCCTACAGGATCTGTTGTGAAGATACTATTCCTGAACCATTATGGGATAGATCTCTCTCCTGAAATCCTTCCTGACTACCATTCTCCACAGGAGACTGTATCTGCTTGGGAGGTAATATGGCAAGACATGGATGCACACTGACACTAGTATATCACTCAAGCATACTATTCAGATCAAAACAGGAACATTTATGAGAGTTTTCCACTCAATTAAAAATTGTAATTTGGGACTTCCCTGCTGGTGCAGTGGTTAAGAATCCGCCTGCCAATGCAGGGGACACGAGTTCGATCCCTGGGCCGGAAGATCCCACATGCCACAGAGCAACTAAGCCCACGCACCACAACTACCAAGCCTGCGCTCTAGAGCCCGCAAGTCACAACTACTGAGCCCGTGTGCCACAACTACTGAAGCCCACCCGCCCTGTGCTGTGCAACGAGAAGCCCATGCACCGCAACGAAGAGTAGCCCCCACTTGCTGCAACTAGAGAAAGCCCATGAGCAGCAAAGAAGACCCAACGCAGCCAAAAATAAATAAAATAAAATAAATTTATTTAAAAAAATTGTAATTAAAAGTCCAATTTTTGATACATCAAATATAACATCTACTGAAATACTTTTCTTTTAAATTATAATAGAGAATTCAAACTAAGGTCAATGAAGCACATATACTGCCTAGAAATCAATGAACGAAAATGATTAGCACCTTCTCTCCCTCAGTCCAACTCTTATCAAACAGATAGCCTAACTGGCAAAATCATTATCATAAACTAACTGATGTGATAGATAACAACTTTAGTGAAATATCTAGAAATAAAAGCCGTATGATGGGTTTCCAATTCATAAGCAACAAATAAAACAACATAATAAAGAAAAAAGAAGAGATAGTGAAATAAATCTAAATCCCCAAAATTCAATTTTCAAGAGTCCTAAACTCAAGAATTCGCAGAGAACATCTATAAATAATCTAACCTAATTTTTACCAATACCTTTGAGTCTCCACCTACACTGAGAGTTAGCCTTGCTCCTATCCTGTTCTGTTGACACCTTCTGCTCACTCTCCATTGGCAGATTAGTTGTCCTAGGCTGAGATACAACGATGAAAGACGAAAGAAGAGGGTTCAGTCTGCGAAGACTGAAAGGTATGCAAAACATAGCTTACGGCAACTACATAAGGACACCCAGATGCTGTGGAATATAGCTCTGTAGGAGAGAAGCAGTCAGGAAGCCCAGCAGTGGGGCAGTATGAAATACAGGTATTGGCAAGGCTTAGGAATTTACCTCTACTATGTGCAACATACTACGATAGATCTTTAGCTGATTTTTTAGCTGATTTTTTTTTTAACCAACTTGTATTTGTAAGATGTATTTCCCTTCCTGAAAGAGCTTGTGGTCTACCACTAGAAGTTTTGATGAAGTATGCTGAAAGAGACTATAATTAGTAGAGTATGATAAAGCCAATGTGCTCCAAGACAGGTTCCCAAACTTGGCTACACACTGGGATCTCCTGGTGAACTTTAAAGAACAGCCTGATACCTAGATTCCTCCCACAGAGAATGTGATTGAATAGGTCAGGGGTGCACCTCGGCATGGGTATTTTAAATACCTCCCTCAGTGATTCTGACATACAGCCAAAGATGAGAAATCAGGAAAGGGATGAATTAGAGATGAGGATGGAAGAGAATGCTGGGCTCACGGACGTCAGACCTGCTAGTCATTTATTACTTTACATGCAGTGGGAAACCATTCAAGGATTTTTTACCATGAGAATTCCAAAATAGATCAGTGCCCTAAAACAACTCCTGTAACAGTAAAATGTAAAGTATAACCAGATTAAACAAGGGAGGTAGTGACAAGAGAGGAAAGAAAGGCAAAGGTAAGAGAAAATTTGAGAAGGTAAAATTCACCCATTGCTGGTGATGGCCTACATGTAAAGGTGAGTTGAAGAATGAATGGATTTAAAATGAGGCGGAGAAGTGAACGAGACCAAAAAAGCGGGGGATGGGGTGGTAGATGGGGTGGAGTAAAGAGTAGAATGAAAGGGAGAAATTGGTAGATGAAGTAGAAGCCAAGGGGCTGAGGTCAGAGGAAACAAGAAGCACAAGAGCTGCTTTGCCCTGGTCCCTGCGACAAGGTGGTTACCCTTGTAGCTACTCTTGGGGTCTGACAATGCTGCTATTCCCAGTTTACATACAGGACACTGGGCACAGAGTAACTTTCTCAAATCACTAGACTGTGCTAGGGTACAAGGCAGGACTCTGGAGCACAAGCAGTCACCCCTATGAAGGGGAAAAGTGACAGGACAATACCCACCTCCACTCTTATTCAAGCAGAATGTGCTCATTTTCAAAGAGGCCATCTGCAGCCCTAAACTCTTTCTTTTTAACCTTAGGGAAGATCCTGCCACTTGGCCCTCAGGGCTTCAGTTTACTCGTATATTAAAAAAAAAAAAAAAAAATCTGATAAATAATTTACAAGAAGCCTTCAGCTAATAAAAATTTTTGATTTTATGTATTGATTATTGAAGAAATTCACCCTACTTATGTGTGAAATATAGTATGTTTAAAAATGAAATTAAAAACTTTGAATCAGTGGCATTTTTTAGCTAACACCTTCTAAAGGGTTTGAGTTACTGACTGTGTTTTAAAAAGGAAAATAACATGTAGAATTTTAAACAAACAATATTTCAGGGGAAAAACAGTACAAAGTAAAGATAGCATAAAGAGAAAAATGAGGCATTTCAACCTAAAAAATACATGTTCATGTGAAAGGCAAACCTCTACAAAATTTATTAATTTTGTACCAGCAACTTATTTGTAAAAAAATAGAGAAAACTTAATTCTACTTCTTTCTAAAACTGATGATTTACCCAAGAAAACAGCATTGAATTCCAAGCTTATGTTTCTTCAATGAGAACGTAAATTATAATTATTTATGTGGAATATTCATCTTCTCTGCAGCACAAACAAAAGTCCAAGTTACTAGGAGGCCAATCCCCGCCAGCACAAAGAAGTCTGGAAAAACATTGCTTTGCCATATGTTCAGATACTGGCAAAAGGAGCTCTCCTTGTCAGATACTGTCTTATAGGAGGGACTTTTCACCATATCCCTCACAGACGTTGTCGCTGCCTTTGAAGTACAAATAACTTTCAATTTTGAGGTTCTGATTAACCAATTAACATTTAGGCTGCATGTTTCCTGCTTTTCTCATTATTTCACTGCATTAGCGTCTATTAAACAGGCTATGTAGTAACCAACAAAAAGGTAAAAACTAAATATCTCTCCTTGACTGATATGTTTAATATAAACTGAGCATTCATCTGGAGATTTAATCATTTGAGCTATCTCTTTTAGTCATCACTGTGGATCATTCTGTATTTTGCTCTGATTTGAGAAGTTCAAATGCATCTTCTTGCATTTTCCATTAATTAACAGTCACAATCATTACCTAAAAGAGTGGTAAAGTCCCTTCTATACTTTGGTACCAGGAACCTAGAGCAAGGCAAATAAAAAATGAATTTTAGAGATACTGGTACTCATAGCAAACTTAAGGATAAAAAATTAAAAGGTCAAAGGATGTATAGTGTTCATGGCCAATAACCTATAATGCATGAGTATATTCAGAAGAAAATGATAACAAGAAACAAATCATTTAAAGCCTTTGGAGATAAGAAGGCTATCTTTTGAGTCACAATCCCGGGGTGGGGGGTGGAGAAAGACTTAACTTTAGGAAAACTCTGAGGGCAGTAAGTGAATTGGTTACATATGGTCACAAAGCAAGAATTTTTAATCTAATTACAAGGCAAGGAATTAAAGCCTAGAAAGAAAATTTCTTCGCTTCAAATTGATCAGAAGAGCTGCAACAGAGTTTCACTGGGAAGTAAACGTGAAGATTCAGCTAGTGAGGTGTATAAGTAAGATCTCTGTCAAAACTTTATCAAAACTATAATGAGGTATCACCTCACACCTGTCAGAATGGCCACCATCAAAAAAATCTAGAAACAATAAACGCTGGAGACAGTGTGGAAAAAAGGGAACCCTCTTGCACTGTTGGTGGGAATGTAAACTGTTTACATTCCCGCTGTTGGTGGGAATGTAAACAGCCACTATGGAGTACAGCATGGAGGTTCCTTAAAAAACTAAAAATAGAACTACCATATGACCCAGCAGTCCCACTACTGGGCATATACCCTGAGAAAACCATAATTCAAAAAGAGACATGTACCACAATGTTCACTGCAGCACTATTTACAATAGTGGACATGGAAACAACCTAAGTGTCCATTGACAGATGAATGGATAAAGAAGATGTGGCACATATATACAATGGAATATTACTCAGCCATAAAAAGAAATGAAATTGAGCTATCTGTAGTGAGGTAGATGGACCTAGAGTCTGTCATACAGAGTGAAGTAAGTCAGAGAGAGAAAAACAAATACCGTATGCTAACACATATATATGGAATCTAAAAAAAAATGGTTCTCATGAACCTAGGGGCAGGACAGGAATAAAGACACAGACGTAGAGAATGGACTTGAGGACACGGGGAGGGAGAAGGGTAAGCTGGGACGAAGTGAGAGAGTGGCATGGACATATACACACTACCAAATATAAAATAGATAGCTAGTCGGAAGCAGCTGCATAGCACAGGGAGATCAGCTCGGTGCTTTGTGACCACCTAGAGGGGTGGGATAGGGAAGGTGGGAGGGAGACACAAGAGGGAGGGGATATGGGGATATATGTATACGTATAGCTGATTCACTTTGTTATACAGCAGAAACGAACACAACATTGTAAAACAATTATACTCTAATAAAGATGTTTAAAAAAAAAAAAAAAGACCAGTCAGGAGTGTCTCCTGATGGATCTCATAAAGGGGACATAGTGTCCTTAACAACTTCCTGACAATGGTCATGACTATGAGACATACAAAGTTAGTAGAATTACATGTAAGTTAGTTAGTAAATGGTTCCTTTCTAAAAACAAAAGAATAAAGCTATGGATAAACAACAAGGTCCTACTGTGTAGTGCAGGGAACTATATTCAATATCCTGTGATAAACCATAATGGAAAAGAATATGAAAAAGAATGTATGTGTATATGTATATGTATATATATATATATATATATATATATATACATATACACACATATGTATAAGAGTCACTTTGCTGTACAGCAGTATTTAACAGAACATTTGTTAACTCAACTTTACTTCAAAAAAAAATAAATTAAAAAAAAACCTTTATCACACTTCCCCAACACATTCTATGCCCTGTGTTATTAATATTATTACTATTATTATTATCATCATATTTTGATTAATAGTACTGACACCTAGACTGGCAATCTAGAATTCTGAATCTTCCTCTTACCCAGTAATCAAATAATTCTACCTCTGGACTGGCTCTCCAATCCACTCCTACCCCCTTTTCTACTGGGCTCTTGATTTACTAGTCCAGGAAATGATTTTTGGAGTCTAGACCAGGAATTGCAGATAGGTCGAATTGCATCGCCAAATCTATTTTTGATGGTGGCTATAAAGTATGTAAAGCCTTGATCTGGGCTGATGAGGAGTATTTTTCTGAGTTAGCACTGTCTCCTATGGACTCAAAAATATGAGGTGGCACATGTACTGAGTTTCTGCCAACCCTGGCATTTTCTTTATCCCTTTTCCATTAATTTCTCTCTTTTCCACTCTGTCCTCAAATGACTAAAATAGTCTTCCTTAAAAATGATAACCATATCAACTTATGATTTATAAATTTCTATTAGGCTTTCCTGCCTATAAGATAAAATTCAAGCTCCTTAATTTATTACACATAAATCTTAATTTGATTCCAATTTACTTACCATGACCCAACTTGTCTCTCACTGTCCAACACACGCTAATCACAATGAACTTCTCAACATTCCCTGAAAATTCCATAAACTTGTGACTCTTTGACTTCCCCACTAGAATCTAAGCTTTCTGCAGGCCAAGACTGAGTTTGTCTTTTTTGCGGTACACGGGCCTCTCACTGCTGTGGCCTCTCCCGTTGCGGAGCACAGGCTCCGGACGCGCAGGCTTAGCGGCCATGGCTCACGGGCCCAGCCGCTCCGCAGCACACGGGATCCTCCCGGACCGGGGCACGAACCCGCGTGCCCGGCATCGGCAGGCGGACTCTCAACCACTGCACCACCAGGGAAGCCCCTGAGTTTGTCTTTTTACTGCTATATCACAAGGACCTAGAATTGTACCAAGCAGAGAATAAATGGACCGTAATTTCTGAGCAGATACATGAATAAATTAAGGAATTAATAAAGAATATTATCTGCTTTCTTCCTAGAATGTCTCTCTTCAACTGGTAAATTCCTGTTCACCCTTCAAAATCCATCTCACACATCCAGCGTTCCATGAAGCTTTCCCTGATTCTTTAAAGTTAAGTTACTCACGTATCTCCCCTGTGTTTCTACCTCCGTTTGTTCATTCCTGTTTTTAGCATTTAATATGCTCTTTGGTTTTTTTTAATTTTCTTATAATTTATATACAGTGAAATGCTCAGATCTTAAGTGTACTGTTCATCCAGTTAAGAAAAAGGCATCAAACAACAAACATTTCCATCCTACAGAGTTCTTTCATAATCCTTCTTATTCAATTCCTTCAAAGCAATGGCTAATGATTTAAATCCCCAGAGGCTAATATTTGCCTATTCCAAATGTTTATATAAGTGGGATTATACAGTATGTATTTGTGTACTTGTGTCTCATTTCTTTCATTTAGCATGATGATTTACAGATCTACTCATGTTTTGTGTGCATGAATAGTTATTTATTTTTATTTCTGAATAATATTCCATTGCATGACTAAGCCACAATTTGTCCACTTTCTAGTTGATGGGCATTTAGCTTGGTTCCAGTTTGGCACTATTATGAAAAAAAGCAGCTATGTTGTATTTTAAATGGTCCCTTCACTATAAGGTCCTTAATCTGCACAATGAGTTCATCCAGAGAAGATGTTTGGTGACAATTATTTTGAAATTTTAATACTTAGAGTAGTCCATGGCATATAGTACTTGATCAGTAAAGGTGCAAATCAGAGTATAAATCGTATTTCTATAACCTGGATAATTTGTAGAATCTCTTTGTCAAACAGCTGGCTCATGCTGTAGGTATTGGGAAGTGATACCACATTTTGCCTCTTTGAGGCAAACTACCATATTCCACCATTTACTTCCTAAGTTTCCTTGGGAAATTCCGTTACATTTCTCAAGGCTTTGGTTTCCTTATCTGAAACATGAAGATAATTATAGCACTGACCTGTTTGAGTTAATTTGAGAATTACTTTAACTTTACATATAATTTAATAAGGACTCAACAAAGGTTAGTTGTTACTTTATTATAGATAATACGTATCCTTCAACTATCTGACTAGGTCTTTTAATAAATAGACAGTTTGGGGGATAGTTCTCTAAAAAATGTTAGAAAAAGTAAAAGGTGCCCAGAAGGGCCAACACAGTATTAAAGGAGAAGAGCAAAGTCAGAAGACTGACACTACCTGACTTCAAGACTTACTATGGGGCTTCCCTGGTGGTGCAGTGGTTGAGAGTCTGCCTGCCAATGCAGGGAACATGGGTTTGTGCCCCGGTCCGGGAAGATCGCACATGACGCGGAGCGGCTAGGCCCGTGAGCCATGGCCACTAGCCTGCACGTCTGGAGCCTGTGCTCTGCAATTGGGAGAGGCCACAACAGTTAGAGGCCTGCATACTGCAAAAAAAATAAAAAATAAAAAAATAAGACTTACTATGAAGTGATCAACAGTGATCAAGACAGTGTCATATTGGTGAAAGAACAAATAGAACAATGGAACACAATATAAAGTGCAGAAATAAATCTACATGAATATAGTCAACTGGTCTTTGAAAAAGAGGCAAAGGAAACACAATGGAGAAAAGATATTCTTTTCAACTAATGGTGTTGGAATAACTGCACATCTATAGGTGAAAAAAAAAAAAAGAAAAGGAATCTAGACACCAGACCTTATATTCTTCACAAAAATTAACTCAAAATGAACCACAGACCTAAGTGTAAAATTCAAACCTATAAAAACTCCTAGAAGATAATATAGGAAAAAAACTAGATGACCCTAGGCATGGCAATAATTTTTTGGTACAACACTAAGGGTAAGAAATAATTGATAAGCTGGACTCCACTAAAATTAAAAACTTCTGCTCTGTGAAAGACAGTATCAAGAGATTGAGAAGACAAGTCATAGGTTAGAAGAAAATATTTGCAAAAATATCTGAGAAAAGATTGTTATCCAAAATAGACAAAGAACTCTTAAAATCCACCAATAAGAAAACCAACCCACTGATTTTAAAATGGGCAAAAGATCTGGACAGATAGCTCACTGAAGAAGATATATAGATGGAAAGCAAGCACTATATGTCATCAGGAAAATGAAAATTAAAACAATAAGATACCCCTACACACTTATTAGAATGGCCAAAATCCAGAACACTGACAACACCTAGTGCTGGTCAGGTTGTGGAGCAACAGGAACTCTCACTTATTGCTGATGGGAATTCAAAATGGGACAACCGATTTGGAAAACACTTTGGCAATTTCTTACAAAACTTAACATACTCTTGCCATGTGATCCAGTAATTATGCTCCTTGGTATTTACTCAAAGGAGCTGAAAATTATGTCCATATAAAAGCCTGCACACGGATGTTTATAGCAGTTTTATTCATAATTGCCAAAACTTGGAAACAACCAAGATATCTTTCAGCAGGTGAATGGATAATAAATTGTGGTATACCGTGCTAAAATGAATGAGCTAGCAAACCGTGAAAAGACATGAAGGAATCTTAAATGCATACTACTCATGAAATAAGCCAATCTAATAAGGCCACACACTATACTATTCAAACTATATGAAAAGGCAAAACTATGGAGACAGTAAGAGGATCAGTGGTCACCAGGGGTTAAGAGGGAGGAAGGGACAAATAGGCAAAGCAAAGGGAATTTTTAGGGCAGAGAAACTATTCTTTACAGTATTGTAATAATGGATATATTTGTCAAAACCCATAGAATGTATACCAGGAGCGAATCCTAATGTAAACTATCAATTTTGGATAATAATGATGTGCAGTGTCGGTTCCTCAATTATAACAAATGCACCACTCTGGTGTGGAATGTTGATAATGGGGGAGGCTGCATATGTGTAAGGGCAGGGGTTATACGGGAAATCGTAGTTTTTACTCAATAGTGCCATGAACCTAAAATTGATCTAAAACAATTTAAAATATAATTATTTTTAATAATTTTAAATTATTTAAATTTTTATTAAACATATAAAATTTAAATTTAGAAAAAAATTATAAGTAGTTTAAAATATATATTTTAAAAGAAAAAATGTAAAAGGCCATGGACTCCTTTGGAGAGTGAAAGCCTTGTTCTACTGTGTGACACAGTAGGAAGTTATTCAAGGGGACCAAAAATCAACTCAAGACATTTTTTGTAAAGTAACCTTGGTCAATTTTTAAAAATCAATTGAAAATTCACAGAAAATTAAAATATAACAAAAATCTATTATACCTATTTTTAACTATATATATTTCTAAAAATATTTCTTCATATTCTTATAACAATTCATATTGAAAAATAAAAATCTGCCAAGGATCTAAAACATCCACTTCCATTATTTTTTTTTTTTAAAGAAATTTTCCACCAAGTAAGGCAAATTTCTAGGGTCATGCGAACAATGACTTAAAACAGAAACCACCACCTAAAAACAGGACTCTGAAAAAAAGGTTAACACATATAGTGAAAGGATGGGGTAGAAAAAAATCCGCCCATTTGTAAATAGAGGCGACATGGTGACTTGTTTTGCTTTCATTTGTCTCTTCGTTGGGGGAAACATTGAGGGAAAATTGATAGAGCTATTAGCCCTCAGATTTAAGAAATACAAGGAATCCCAATCAGGATAATTTTGTTTTAAAAAATACACTCTTGAATACATCATAGTAAAATTGCAGATAACTATAACAACGAACAGCCAAAAAGATACGGCAAATCACTCTTAAGGACCAACTCTGTATCTGACTACAAACTTCTCAATAGTCACAAAGTCAGAAGACAGTAGAATAGTAGCTTCATGATTCTATGTGCAAATACATATTAATTTAGAACTGTATAGTCAGGTAAATGATCATTCCAGAATGAGAATTTTCAGACAAACAAAAACCAAAAGCATTAACCACCCTATTCAGAGAATTTAAAGTACTTTAGATACAAGAAAATTACTAGACGATTCTAGAAAATACTCAGATTAGAAGTATAATTTATTTGTAACATGTTTTTAGCAACTTTTCCCATAGCACTGTGTAATATATAAGTCACATTCTTAAGGAGTCAACAGTCAGGAGTTATTATCCCCTATATTTAAGGGGAAAGAGAACCATGGGACAGTTAAAAGAAATATGCCAACATTAAGAGCTAGTTTTGCTCCTATATTTAGGAAACAACTGAGTCGCTTCCATTTGTCTATTAAAAAGAATTCTGCTGTGAATATTTTGTGCATGGTTTTGGAATACTCATGCACTTACTTCTTTTGGATATATAACTAAGGTAGAGTTGCTTAGTCATGAGTATATTTATGTACACATTGCACTATTTCCAATATTTATGAAATAATCACAAATTTCTAGAAGGCCTGCAGTCATAAAACAAGATGAGCTAGTCTTTTAAATCCCCTTAACTTGGATATCTCCCTCTAACATACACTGATCTTCTGTGCTGTGCCTTCGCTTAATTCTATAATGTCATGAGTGTAAATGCAAACTATTATGTGAAAATAAGACTATATCTGTTGACAGCTTAATACGTACCCCAGGCTGTGCTTAACATTTACATGCATTATATCTTCTAATCTTGATAATAATCATGTTATTCCCATTTTACAGATAAGGAAGCTGAGGCTCATGGTCACATATACAGGAAATGGAAAGCACTGCAGGAGACAAAAAATGAATATGGCACAGCCTGGAGGTCATTTCAGTAGGAACCTAGGAAACCTCTGGAAAGAGTGATTTGCCTCACTTAATGGACAGAAGCACATAATGAATCACAATGTTTACGAAATACTAAGTGTGCTAAATGCAGAGACTATCTTGTAATAAACAGACCTCAAAATGTTGTAGCTTAAGTGAGATAGAAACATATTCCTCTCTCATCTAAAGTCTAGTGGGTCAAAGCCAGCCTGGTAGCTTTGCCATTAGAAGCATGTGACTTCTGAGGATTCTCCAGACATCGCTAGTTCCCACCCAGAAAAAAAAGTAAAAAAGAGAAAGTATAGTGAATAAGTTGCATTCAGCATGGCTGGTTACATAACACCGGTCCAAAATTAATCACAGGGCCACACCTAGAGGCAAGGAAAGCTACAAAATGTAGTCAGTAGATTGGTCAAAAGCAGTCAGGTGTCCAACTGAAATTCAGAGGGTGCTTCTTCTACAATGAAGAAAATGATATATATGAAGAACAAATGGAAGCTTCTGCCTGATTTACTAATCAATTCTGATGGAAACGTGGGACTTGTGCAAAGATAGAAGAGGGATGGCCTGGAAAACTAAATTACAATCCAATTAGGGGAGGCTTGAACGCCAATCTGGAGTAACCTAATACAACAGTTAATGAGAAGGCTTTTTTTTTAAATAAATATTTTAATTGAAATATAACACAGAGTAAAAAATGCACAAAACGTATACATCCTGATGAATTTACACAAATTAAACACACCCATATAAAGATCACTGAGATTAAGAAATATAAGAGTGGCAGCATAGGGCTTCCCTGGTGGCACAGTGGTTGAGAGTCCGCCTGCCGATGCAGGGGACACGGGTTCGTGCCCCGGTCCGGGAGGATCCCACATGCCGCGGAGCGGCTGGGCCCGTGAGCCATGGCCGCTGAGCCTGCGCGTCCGGAGCCTGTGTTCCGCAACGGGAAAGGCCACAACAGTGAGAGGCCCGCGTAAAAAAAGAGTAGCAGCATAACCACAAGCTTCCTCATGCCTCTTCCCAATCACTAACTTTACTCACCTCCCCAAAGATAACCACTACCTTAACTTAACACAGATTAAGGTTGCCTATCGCGTTATGCCATTATGTTTGTGGGATTCATACACGTTGTAGTGTAGAGCAGTATTTTTTTATCTATTACTGCTATATAGCATTTATTCCATTATAGAATACGCCATAATTTACTTAACCATTTCCCTCAAGATAAACATTTATGTTGTTTCCAGTTTTCAGCTATTAAAAATAATACTGCTGTAACAGTTTCCTTTATTTATTTATTTTTGGTTCACCCATCACTCATTTCTTTTTAGTATATACCCAAGGAGTAGAATTTCTCCATAGAGATTCATGTATTCAACTTCTGTAGATTATGCCAAACATCAGTATTAATTTACTGTCCCACCAGAGTATCTGAGCATGCTTCTCGTGCTACAATCTCACCAACACTTGGCAATGTCATTCTTCGTTGCAGTCATTCTGGTGGGTATGATTTTCATTTCTCTGATGACTTTCTTGTGGTTTTTTCATTCTCTCATGACTAATGAGACTGAAGATCCTTGCTTTCATTTATTAGTCAATTGGAGAGCCACTTTTGTTGGGTATCTCTCATAGTCTCTTGCTCAATTTTTTATTGGGTGGTCTGTCTTTTTAATTTATAGTTCTGTATATAGTCTGAATATGAATCCTTTGCCAGTTTGTAACTTTCATCTCAGTGAACAGCTTTTGAATTTTTTGAATGAAAGAGTGACATGAATAGCTGCATACTTTGAGAAAATTAATCTGCCATGAATATGTAAAAGTCAAGCAGAGAGATTTTAAAAAGATAACACATATATTCCTAGAGAAAGTGAATGAGGGTCTAATTTAGACAGAGGGCAACAATAATAGAAAAACAAGGAAAATGATGAAAATGATACTCTATAATTGATTAATTCATCCATTTATTTATCCAATACTGAGAAGCCTTGATAACTGATTTGGAAAATTATGGAATATAGGTCATTCATGAAGGACAGTGATTACTTCATGAAACAAGGCAATCAATATTGGCAGATGAGAACTTAGGAAAATGAAAGTGTGGAATTACTGAGGAGCCTTTAATATGGAATCAGCAAGACAAAAAAAAAAAAGATCACCAAGTAGCAACAAGCCCCAATTTTTCCCAACTTAAAGACATTCTGTCATCCTCGCCACAATTAAAATTCCATATTCCTTTTTCTTGCAGATCACTCAAATAAGAAAAAATAAAATAGTAAAACACAGGCTTAAAAAATCAAATGGAAGAGAAAACTCTTTTCTCATGGTCAATTTTTCCAAGTAGAGATATTTGAGGGGCAGCAACCCTAGGATGCCTGTCTGTCAAAACATTTCCCATTTCCTTTCACCCTAAAGTTTAGCCATAATGCCCTTCCTCTTCCGATTCTTAGACTTACTAGTAAGTTAAAAGCAAAGGCTGTAGAACTTCCCTCTAATGGTTACATTCAAATGCTCATCAGAGTGAAATCTCAAGTCATCTATCATTATCATTAGCACCAGCATCATCATCTACCACTTACTGAGCATTTACCATGTACTGTGTATTATATGTATTAGTTAAGCCCTCTAAAGTCCTGTAAATAAGTATTATTACTATGATTCCTGTCGTATAGCTGGAAAAGATGAAACAGAAAGGTTAAGCAATTTGTCCAAAGTGACACAGCTAGTAAGTCATGGAGCTTGGATAGGAGCCAAGGCAGCTTAACTCTAGAACCTGCTTTCCTATCTATTATCTTTCTTTCTTATCTACCTAAATTCTCCCTGTCAGCTATCATGTGACGATCACTGACAGTTAAGGTTTTCAAAGAATAAGGCCTTATTCTTTTAGGAGGTAGTAGTCAGGACCTGGGTGTGGGAAGCCCCAAATGGCACAGTACACTCTAAGGACAGAAATGAGATTGAGACCCAATTGAGCGATAAAAAAGACCACTGAAAATACCTCGTGTTTGTTCCCTTATCTCCCTTTCCATGCCCACACCCGCACTGTCACTAACCTGGATCACTTCCATAGTCATTAATTTCCTCTCCACCTCCAAACTGTCACCTCCTCCAATTCATTCTCCACCCCACAGCCAGAATCATCTTTTAAAATGATAAAACAGTTCATGCCACTCTTCTTAAAAACATTCAGCAGCTTCCCACTGCACATAAGATGAAATCCAAACTCCTCAGCAGGGCGCACAAAGTCCTGTAAAATCTGTCCCCAGCCTCCCTCTTCACTCTCACTGTGCCCCACTTTTCCCTTCCCAACATGAACATTGGCTTTTATGCCAATTCCTTGAACACAAGAAGCGCTTCTCCACCTCGGATCGTTGTGATGCTCTGCTCTCTGCCTAGACTGTTCTTTCTCCAGCAACTTAAATGTTCACCTTCTTCTCATCCTTCATTGCAACTTAACACACAGAACTTTGCTTTGATCATCCCATGCTCTTCCCACCTTATTCTTTGTCATACAGCACCCCAACTTACTTATGTAGTAGACTTTGTCAAAAGCTGTCATTTGATTACTCAGTTGTAAGTGTAGCCCTCTGTCTTTCCCACTAGAGTTAAGCTTCATGACAGTGTTGGCCTGGCACATGCTAGATACCAATAAGAAATGTGATCAGATAAATGTAAGAATCAATAAATGCCTCTCATGGTTCTTATCTTGGGTAACTGGGGGGATAGGAGGGTCACTCATGGAGATATAAAATACAGTTGGAAAAGCAAGTTTTGGAGAGGAACGTAGTTCAGTGAGAGACAGGTTGAATTTGAGATGCCCATAGGGAAGACAAGTAGAAATGCCCATGAAGTAGCTAGAAATAGGGTTCTAGGGTTCAGAGAAAAGTCTGCACAAGATAACACAGATTTAGAAGACGAGAATAATAGGGCAGATGCAGCTATGGATGTCAACAGCAAGGCCTGGGAAAATATGCAGGATGGATAAAGCAGAAGACCAACAAGTAATATTGAAAAAAGAAAAGGAAAAAGGAAAAGACTATGAAAGAGCCTTCAAAGAGGTCAGAGAAGGGCCAGGAGAAGGCAGGACAGATTTTCAAGGAAAATGAGAGGTTCAATCAAGAGGGTCAAATTCTTGGGAGAAGTCAAGTAGGATGACAAATGAGAGGGGGGAATCAGATTTATTGTTTAGGAAACCCTAGTGTCCTTTGGAAGAGGTTGCAACCAAACAGATTTGGACACCAAAGAGAAAAGTGTTTCCAATTCATAGCTTTAGCTAGGGCTTGGACTCTATAAAAATCTTTTTCAGTGGCTTTGAAAACCCTGGGACACAGGAAGTGTGACAAAATGAAATTATTAAGTACCTCGCCTATCAGCTTTAGGAAAAAAATAGTTACCCTGCATTGTTGGGATTTTCTAAAGAGGTACCATTAAAGTCAATTGAAAAGGCTGCTCTATTCAAAACTGCAGAACTATGTAAGGAAACTCATGATTAACAGTGGCAAAAGCTACCAGGGTGCTTTCAGAGAATGAAAGCTGTATGATATACACATTAGACAGGAAAGAAATTTGAGAGGTAAGAGGTTGTGACCAACAGCAGTTCATAGAGCCTGCCAGGGTATGGCTGGCAATTCAAGATCACAGATGTGTCAACTTGCTCTAATCAGGGAAAGTCCTTCTTGCTAAGTGCATTCATGCTGGTAGTCAGTAGAGATGCAACCATGCACTAAATTTTGAACCTGAGCAGAGTATAAGTATTCTAGAGAATTTAATTTACCCCCCTCTCCCTACTTCAAAGACAGACACATGCTAAAATAACCCCCCTTGCAAAGCCAAAAATTGATCTCAAATGTGGATGGAATAGAGCCCAGAAAAGAGAGAATTTAGCACTGGACTGGCATAAAGAAGTGGAAAAAAACAGGGAAGGGGCTTCTGAACAGTCCATTCTCTATTATGATAGATATTCCGACACATAATTATTCCACTCATTTGTCCAAAAGTGGTTAATTTCAGTAAAAAGACATTCCTATAAATATTATCCATATACTATAAATGAAAACTAGAAATTTCACATATCTGCGGTAATTAAAAATAAAAACAATTTAAAATCCCTTTCTGTTGATAATTAGATTTGGCCCAGGACAGTGTTCTGTGGAACTAAATAAGCTGTAAAGAAGAGGTGTAGGGCAGACGCAGTTAAGTATCAAGGGAGCCGCTTTTTCATCCTTCCAGACCGGCTATTGTGCAAGACACTGAGATATAAAATTCTGGGTGGAAAGCTGAATAAAGGAAGACACGGTGGAGGAACCCGAGGCGAATTTTGGACGTCTGCCCTCGTTTCCTGTTTGTGGGAGGCGAGCAGTGGCAGCTGCTGGGTTAGAGTTCCTGGTAGAGACCGCTGGGGCAAAAGAGGGCTCCGGTATCTGTTTCTTTTACTTAGGCAGCAGCAGCTGTAGCAGCGTGTACAGGTGAGGGTGCCCTGACGGTCTCCATGGCAACACTGGAGGGGTGGAGGTGAAAAAGGCGCCCTCCATCCGGCAAACCTCTGCCTCGCCAACCCCGCCCCCTGTCCGCGACCTCGAGCTGGCTCTCGGCTAGTCCTCCAACCACGCGCACGCTCCGCAAAGGGGATCTGAGCTCCAGCCTCCCAAGCGTCCACCGCCAACTGCACGGTTGCCTTGGCAACGATTGGGGGGAGGAAGGCCAAGGCCCTTTCTCCTCTGCGTTCTCCGCCCCCATGCCCAGAGTGTGAGGGCTCACAGGAGATCTGAGTCCTTCCCTAGCAGGGCTGGGCCACGCAGGGCACTCAGCACTCAGAGGACAAGGCGACGCAGGCTGGAGACCCCGGCCCCGACTCAGCAGCCGCCAGGGTAGCAGCTCAACCTCCTGGCCCTGGAAAGGCATCTCTCTCCTCACTCCTTGGGGACAGAGGCGCAGTCATGCTGGGGGTGTGATGTCACCTTCCAAAGGTCCAAGGACCAGAAAAAAGCTTGCCTCAACCCAGTCCATCGCCACGTTCCCACATGGAAGCAGGAAGGAGGCCGCCTTCCCAGGGAAATAGAGGAGTCCCTGCTGGCCATCGGCTCTCTTAGCGGGATTCCCTCCAGTCCCAGCAAGCTCAGCCGTACCCTCTGTCGGCCCCTTCCATCCACTTAAGGTTATCTCCAAGGACTAGGACACCGAGTCCTCTCCCTATTCTCTCCTCTTCCCTGGCCTTTGGGGAGCGAAGGGTAGAGGCCCTCGGAGCCCTGCAGAAGGCAGCAGGACGCCAGGCTTCCCTAAGGTCAGTGGCTCCGCTCTGCCTAGACCTCCCATGGGAGAGGGACGCGGGAGGGGGGTTTCCAGTAGGCAGTGTCCTACCACCCCCAGCCAGGTAAATCGTGTCCAGGAGAGGCACCCCTGAGGGATGATTCAGTATTGCATACAGAAAGTGATTTTGCTCAGAGCCTAAAAGAAATAAGTTGTGTGTTTATTTACTGGAGCAAAACAAGCACAGGTGGAGAAGGGTGTCTCTTCTGGCAGCTAAGTCACCGGACATGGTTGCTTTTCTTTCAAATGCATCAGAAAGCACCATGATTTTGAAAGAAATTATTGTTTGGATGTAGACAAAGAAAAAGCCAAAGAAACTACATTGCATCCTCTAGTTGAAATTTTGAGGACAATTTTTCTATAGTTTACAATATAGACCTGTCCTCTTCTTGAGCAGTAATTAATATTTTATTGCTATAACCGGGAGTTTTCATAAAGCTTTTATTATCTTTTTAATAAGATGCACAAAATTTGAAAATTAATCATAAGCAATACCTAGGTTGCTGAAAATACACTGTATCATTGATTTTTCGGAATATTTATGGAAATGCTTGATGAATCAGCTTGTTGTTAAACAATTGTTTGTTACCTAGCACTTACAGAAAAGATTATATTTAACTGGAGAAAATATGTAAGAAAACGAAAAGTATGTATCAAATAGAATTAAGTTTAACAGTTTGCTTAAGAAATCTGAAAGTGATTTGTTTTATATATATACATAATTTGTTATAAATATATATATATATTTGAATACTAAATAAATTTGGCTACCAAAACATAAAGGATCTTTGAGTTAAAGTTCTTAGATTAGATATAAGCTTTAAAATGCAAATTGAAGTGTTATCTGATTGTTAACTCAGATATGTCCTGTTGTCTTTGCACTGAAATATTCAACTTTACAAGGCAGTTATTTCAAAAGATGATTTAATAATTAATAAAGTTAATAATTAATAAAGACAATCTTCCTTTAATCACCTTCCAAACTGCCAAACTATTTCAAATATTACTGGTAGAAATGTTCCTACTATCTCCCTAAGGATATTATCCATGCTCTTAATGCCAGATTTGTTCCCTTAAAAAAAATTTTTTTTGCCCACATTGATTAAAAGTAAATGTATGTTTCAATTGGGAGACAGATCTGCCTATAAGTCATAGAATGTATACTGACTGATGTTTAATACCTCGGCTTATGTTATCAGGATCCCACAGAAGGAGGCTCATGATCAGAGCACCCCATGTTACAATGTGAAGTTTAAGTGAATGGGAAGTGAGAAGAAAAGGTTTTAGCTTTCTGGACTGCTGCTTTTGCCATTTGGAAAGGTTAGCCTCACCTCTCACCACTATTATTTCACATGGTATTAGAAGCTCTCAGCAGGTCTGGCATGCCTTCAGTTAGGTGTCAATGTTTGCATATTCAAGTACTGTTCGACTTCCTCAGGGTACAGTATATACTGGAGCACTAAAATATAAAACTTGAAACAGAGCTGCTAACTAAAGCTTTCAAAACGAGTAATTGTCTGATCATTTAATATTAGTGTATACTAGAACTGAGGAAGCTGGGAAAAGCAAAGTATATTAAGAAATGATTTTAAAGAAACATATATCATATATTCAATACGTAATCTGTGTTAACAGATGTCTCTAGATAGTAGAACAGTAGTATTTTTCTTTCGTTTTTCTTTACTTTTCAAGAAATCTATAATAAGCAGATAGTAATTTAATAATAATAAACATAATATATATTTATTATTAATAAATGTCTACACTTTTAAAAGCACATGTTTATTTTAATTTATTAGTTGTGACTAACAGTGTTGTATTTTTTCAATGTTTAAAATCTTTAGGTTGTACTATGTACTAGAAAAAAAGTCAAGTGAATGAAAATTTATAAAATATATCTTTGTAAGAGTTGGGAACATTTCCCAGGTTCTTAAAATCAAATACAGAAGGAGAGAAACTTGTATGCATATGTCCAGCTTACTCACTAAACAATGTTATATTACAAGAAATTGTTATATTTTAAATGTCCATTAACCTTAGTACAAGACTGTCAAACCCCCAAAGTATCATATAATGGAAAGCTGACAGTTTTTATCCACAGCTCTATCAGAATATAATCACATCACAGCTTATTTGGGTCAGTAGATGCCAACTAGTTTATAAGTTGGAAATAAAATGTTTGCTAGAAAGGCATTAATAAAACAATAAAAGGACACAACATAAAAATAGCCACCTTGTAATTCTCACTTCAACAGGGTGTGCCACCTGAATTTGAAGTAAATAAACAGATTCTGTCATAGGTAAGCAGGGAGGAATAGAAAGATGTTTGTCTTTTACAGAAAATAGATTACACAAAAATTTGTCTATATCCATTTCCCCAAAGTCCATTATCAGAGGTATAGCATTTGAACTTGAGCTAATAATAAACATCTATCAATGCAATAATGTCCACTAAAGAAATAGAACAATATTAACTATAGTTTATAAATTTATAATGATCAAGCTGTTACCCCAAAAGGTATGTAATAATTGATATACAAAGTTCTGTTAAGCTTTAAAATAGTCATCTTTGACTTTTTGCACCTCCCACATAATCCATATTACACTGTTCTCTAATCTGCTGATATCTGCCTGTATCTCTTCTTGGATTACTTATTCAATTTACTACTTTGTTCTACTTGTTTTATTTCTGATTCTTACAATTCATTCTTCTCAGAGTAGCCAAAAGTATCTTTCTAAAATGAAAATCTGAGACTGCTTATTTAAGTATTATATATAGATAGATGGGGAGAGAGAGAGAGAACACAAGCATCTTAAATGTATTATTGAGCTCACTCATAAGTGCAGGTAATCCTCAAGGACCCCAAAGTTAAAATTTAAAAGAAATGGCAAAATGAAACCAGAGGAGTAAGCTATAACAGAAAACTAAAGCTTAATTTTCTCTGGGAGCAATTGCCTATACCAGGAACCTACAGCTTCTGGGACTGGAGAGAGTGGGGGGAAGAAGAGACTAAACCTTGGATTCTGGCGAAGTAAGGAAAATGAAGCAGATTTCTAAGTGCAAGGAATTAGAGGGAAAGGAATGAATGAACAATGACTGCATTTGGGGAAATATCTGCACATCCAGATTTTGCTTCATCAATTCTCTTTTTAATGTTATCTAAATTTCTATTGAAACCTTAGAGTTCCTACTTTCTAAATTTGTTTTTTTTCCTCTTTTATTATTTTCTAAATCTTCCTACTCATTTTTACATAACTTCTTTCCCTCTTTAAGTTTAAGAAGATAATAATTCTCCACACTGATAAAAGTCATGAATTCAGAAGTTTAAAAAATATATATATCAAAAAGCATAACTATTTTGAAGTCTCCTCCTAGACACATTGTAGTGAATCTGTAGAACACCACAGAATGATAAAGAAAAAAATGTGAAGACCTTCAAGAAAAAGAGACAGATCATCTACAGAGAGGACAATAGGACTGACAGCACATTTCTCAACAGGAGGTATAATGGAATACAGAAAATAAAATAACCTTTTTAAAAAGAGTTTAAGAGTTAATAGGTCTAAATAAAAATATTTTCAGCTAGAAAATTAAGAAATAACCAACCACTGACTAACTAAAGGAACTTCTAAAGCACTAATTTTAGGGGGAAAAAACACCTGCAGAGGAAAATACCAACTGACTAGAAAAAGAAATATGGAAAGAAACTAGTGAATTTGGATATAAGCCTAAAAACAACTGGATTTATGAAATAAAGATAAATAATCTTTATATGTTATATATAATATATATTTAGAAGAAATAATTATATAAAAGAACAATAATATTATCTACATTCTGGAGTTCAAAAGACTAAACAAAACAATTGTAATCCATGAAAATATGGTGAGAGTAAAATGACTAGCAGGAAGGTCAAGATGTAGAATTTAATAATTATGCATGATCTTGAATGTAAATGGCAAGCACTAAGACAAATCTAGTGTATAAATTCCAAATTATAAATGGGAAATGTGAATTAAAAAATAATTTGAAATGTCAGTGTAATGGAAAAGGGACATTAAGAAAAGCAAGGTAAATAGAAAACAAAGAATGAGATTTAAAATATACAGACATGTATAAATAATCACAGTATCTTTTAAAAATGAGGAAAAGATATATTGTCAGACATACAAAGCCAAAAGAATTTGGCTAACAGACCTATACTATAAGAAATGTTAATATCCTTCATGGAGAAATGTCTTTCAGGCAGAAAGAAATGATGCCAGATGGAAATATGGTTGTATAAAAGGAATGAAGAGCCCTAGAATGGTAACCACATGGGTAAATATATTTGAATATTATTCTTATTATGTAAATATCTTTAAAGATCATTGATATCAGAACAAAATAATGTATTATGGGATTTATCACATACCTATAGGAAAAACACTGTTAATACATATTAATAGCATAAATGTCAGGAGTGTACTGAAAGTGTACTATTATAGGCTTCCTGAACTATACAATTTGTATAATTCTTGAAGGCAGACTTTCATTATTTAAAGATGTACACTATAAACTGTACAGCAACCACTAATATTTAATTCAAAAAATGCAGAGAAGAGGGGGAAAAGAACAAAGAACGGACTGGACATATAGAAAGCAAACAGCAAGATGACAGACTTAACCCAAACCACATTAAATATAAATGTTCTTATGAACACCCAATTGAAAGGCAGGCATTGTATTAAAAAAGCAAGACCCAACTATATGCTATTTACAAGAAATGCGTTTTATATCTGACCCTTGAACAAGTGTCTTAACTTCCTCTAGTTCCATCTCCTAATATGTTGCTCTGCAGTAGCTTTGATAAGTAACAGCCCACATTATTAGTGCAACCTTGTAGCCACCAGAAGAAAGAGAATGGAACTGCAACTTTTTTGAAGACTTAGTCCCAAAGAATGTTCACATTATTTTATCTGTCTAGTAGTTCCCTGGGAGACTCCACTTAACAGTCTGTCTGAAGTTGAATGACTTGGAACTTACCTAATGTGAAAAGCCCTTCCCTCAGGAGTATTTATGGAAAACAATTACAGGAAAATGTTTTACTTTCATAGCTGCCTAAGACAGTGAATAACATCTGAGTCAAGCAATAGGCTAAACAAAAGCTTAAAAATAAAAACTATGGGGCTTCCCTGGTGGCGCAGTGATTGAGAGTCCGCCTGCTGATGCAGGGGACACGGGTTCATGCCCCGGTCCAGGAAGATCCCACATGCCACAGAGCAGCTGGGTTGGGCCCGTGAGCCATGGCCGCTGAGCCTGTGCATCCGGAGCCTGTGCTCCGCAACGGAAGAGGCCACAACAGTGAGAGGCCCGTGTACCGCAAAAAAAAATTTTAAAAATAAAAAATAAATAAATAAAATAAAAACTATGAAATGAGACGTCCATACAGGTTTGAAAGACTCCAACATATTCCCTAGGAATCCAGAAGAACACACACATGTATAGAAATGTGTGCATGCTCAGAGAAGGTCTAAGAAGGACCTAGGTTCTCACCTCTAGCTGACCTTGAGGCTCTGTACACACAGGAAGTAAATGTTAAGAAAAAGCTGTCGGCTACCCAGCTGAGTGTCAAAGGTTTGCCCTAATACACACAGAGAGCCTCTTAGCAAATACTGGGAGATTTACTGGTTCCAGGAATTTAGGAGCAAAATTTTGTATATTGAAATTATGCTGATAAAAATCCTAACTAGACTGCTATATATTAAGAAATTTTTTAAAAAGAAAGAAATTGATGGTAATCCTCACAGCAACCACTAAGAAAATAACTCAAAAATGTATAGTAAAGGAAACAAAAAGAAAATTAAAATGGTACAAAGCAAATAAGTATTGAATGAAAATAATAAGGAATTAAGAAACAAAAAAATGACATATAGAAAACAAGTAGCAAAGTAGAAGAAATAAGTCCTTCGTTATCTCCTCATCAGTAATTACATTAAATGTAAATGGATTAAATACAACAATTAAAAGACAGATACTGGCAAAATGGTTTAACAGAATCATTCAAAAAGACATCTGCAATAGACATACTTCATATTCAGGCACAAACATGCTGAAGGTGAAAGGATGGAAAAAGATATACCATGCAAACAGAAACCAAAAGAGAGGTGAAGAGGCTATATCAATGTTAGACCAAACAGACTTTAAGATAAAAATTATTACTAGAGGCAAAGAATGACACTTTATAATGATAAGATTGACAATCCTTCAAGAATACATAACAATCATTAACATATACATGCTGAACAGAGCCACAAAATACAAAAAGAAAAAACTGACAGAATTAAAGGGTGTAACAGTTCAAAAATAATAGTTGGAGACTTCAATACTCAACTTTCAATAATGCATCAAACTAGACAGAAGATCAGCAAAGAAATAGACAACTTGAACAACATTATAAACCAACTAAACCAGGAATCCCCAACCCCGGGGCCACGGACCAGTACCGGAACCAGGCCACACATTAGAAGGTGAGCAGCGGGTGAGCAAGTGAAGCTTCATCTGTATTTACAGCTGCTCCCCATCATTCTCATTACCACCTAAGCTCCACCTCCTGTAAGATCTGCGGTGGTCTTAGATTCTCATAGGAGCACAAACCCTACTATGAAAGGCATATGCAAGGGATCTAGGTTGCATGCTCCTTATGAGAATCTAATGCCTGATGATCTGAGATGGAGCTGAGGTGGTGATGCTAGGCTGGGGAGCGGCTGCAAATACAGATTATTATTAGCATAGAACTAATGTATGGTCTCTTCACAGAGACCATAGTAAATCAATTGTTTGCAAGCTCATATCAAAACTTTATCAGTGAGTGCCAAGTGACAAGCTGCATCTTATGGAGTAGACTGGACATAAGCAACACACTTTGGGTGTCACTGTGTCCCATCACCCCCAGATAGGACCATCTAGTTGCAGGAAAACAAGCTCAGGGCTCCCACTGATTCTGCATTATGGTGAGTTGTATAATTATTTCATTATATATTACAGTGTAATAATAATGGAAATAAAGTGCACAATAAGTATAATGCCCTTGAATCATCCCCAAATCATCCTCCCTCAGTTGGTCTGTGGAAAAATTGTCTTCCACAAAACTGGTCCCTGGTGCCAAAAAGTCTGGGGACTACTGAACTAAATCGAACAGGCATCTTTAGAGCCCTCTGCCCAACAACAGCAGAAATACATATTCTTCTCAAGTGCACATGCAACATTCTCCATTATAGGCCATATACTAGCCCCCAAAATAAGTCTCAATAAATTCAAAAGGATTGAAATCATACAAGATATGTTTCTACAACCATGATATAAAGAAATTAGAAATCAATAACAACGAAATTTGGGAAGCTCACAAATATGTTAGAAATAAAACAACACACTCTTCAATAACCAATGAGTAAATACTTTGAGATGAAGGAAAACAAAACCATATCAAAATTTAGGGGATACAGAAAAAGAAGTGCTTTGAGGGAGTAAATTTATACAATTTATACCATTTAAATTTATACCATTTATAGTGGTAAAGGCATTTACTACAGTTTAAAAAAGAAAGATCTCAACCTAATTTTCTGTCATAAGAAATTAGAAAAACAGGGCTTCCCTGGTGACACAGTGGTTGAGAGTCCACCTGCCGATGCAGGGGACGCAGGTTCGCGCCCCGGTCTGGGAAGATCCCACATGCTGTGGAGCGGCTGGGCCCGTGAGCCATGGCCGCTGAGCCTGTGCGTCCAGAGCCTGTGCTCCACAATGGGAGAGGCCACAACAGTGAGAGGCCCACGTACCACACAAAAAAAAAAAAAAGAAAGAAAAACAAAAGCAAGCTAAATGTAATTAAGACATGCAGAAATAGAGTATAGAAAAATGAGAGAAAATCAATGAAAACAAAAATTCATTCATGGAAAATATCAAAAACACTGATAAATCTTTAGCTAGACTAACCAATTACAAAAAGAGAGAAGACTAAAATTACTAAAATAAGGAATTAAAAAGGGAACACTGCTACCAACCTACATAAAAAGGATTACAAGGGGATAAGCTGCTTACAAAAAAATAGATCATATAGATGAAAGTGGACAAATTACTAGAAAAACACAAACAACCAAAACCGACTCAAGAAAAAGTAGAAAATATGAATAGATACAGAACAGAAAGAGAGATTGCATATCAATTTTTTTTTAAGTTACAACAAATATGGGCCCAGGACCATACAGCCTCACTAATGAATTCTACCAAATGTTTAAAGAAAAATTAATACCATCACTTTATATATATTCCTCCAAAAAAAAGAGGAAATACTTCCCAACTGATTCTCTAAGGTCAGTATCACCCTGATACCAAAACCATGCAACGACATCACAGTAAGACAAAATTACAGATCAGTATCCCTTACCAATACAGATACAAAAATCTCCAACAAAATAATAGCAAGCTAATTTCAGCAGCATATAAAAAATTATATACACAATGACCACATGGGTTAGTCACAGGAATATAAAGCTGATTCAATCTATAAAAATTAATGTATAAAGAATATTCTTACAAACCAACTGAAAAACTGATAGGATTAGTAAATGAGTTTAGCAAGGTTGCAGGATACAAGAACAATATATAAAAGTTGTGTTTTATACGCTAGCAATGAAAAATCTGAAAATGAAATTACTAAAACAATTCCCTTTGCAACACCATAGAAAATACTTACGAACAAATTTTCGAGAAGGAATTACTTGAACACTGAAAATTTCAAAATACTGTTGAAATAAAGGAGACTTACACCCCTATTTTACACAATATCCAAAAATCAACTCTAAATGGATTAAACACTTGAATGTAAGACCTGAAACCATAAAACTCCTAAAAGAAACATAGGCGGTAAGCTCCGTGACAGTGGTCTTCGTAATGATTTTTTGGATTCGACACCAAAAACAAAGGCAACAAAAGAAAAAGTAAACAAGTAGGACTATATCAAATTAAAAACCTTCTGCACGGTAAAGAAAACCACCAAGAAAATGAAAGGGCAATTTTAAAGTCTATTTTGTCTAATATGAGAACTGCTACTCCAGCTTTTTTTGATTTCCATTTGCATGGAATCTCTTTTGCCATCCCCTCAATTTTCCATCATATGTGTCCCTAGGTCTGAAGTGGGTCTCTTGTAGACAGCATATATATGGGTCTTGTTTCTGTATGCATTCAGCCAGTCTATGTCTTTTGGTTGGAGCATTTAATCCATTTACATTTTAGGCAATTTTTGATATGTATGTTCCTATTACCATTTCTTAATTGTTTTGGGTTTGCTATTGTAGGTCTTTTCCTTCTCTTGTGTTTCTTGTCTAGAGAAGTTCCTTTAGCATTTGTTGTAAAGCTGGTTTGGTGGTGCTGAACTCTCTCAGCTTTTGCTTGTCTCTAAAGGTTTTCATTTCTTCATCTAATCTGAATGAGATCCTTGCTGGGTAGAGTAATCTTGGTTGTAGATTTTCACCTTTCATCACTTTAAATATATTGTGCCACTCCCTTTTGGCTTGCAGAGTTTCTACTGAAAGATCAGCTGTTAACCTTATGGAGATTCTCTTGTATGTTATTTGTTGGTTTTTCCTTGTTGCTTTTAATATTTTTTCTTTGTATTTAATTTTTGATAGTTTGATTAATATGTGTCCTGGCATGTTTCTCCTTGGATTTATCCTGTATGGGACTCTCTGCACTTCCTGGACTTGACTGAGTATTTCCTTTCCCATATTAGGGAAGTTTTCAACTATAATCTCTTCAAATATTTTCGCAGTCCCTTTCTTTTTGTCTTCTTCTGGGACCCCCCTATAATTCGAATGTTGGTGCATTTAATGTTGTCCCAGAGGTCTCTGAGACTGTCCTCAAATCATTTCATTCTTTTTTCTTTATTCTGCTCTGCAGTAGTTATTTCCACTCTTTTATCTTCCAGGTCACTTATCTGTTCCTCTGTCTTAGTTATTCTCCTATTGATTCCTTCTAGAGAATTTTTAATTTCATTTATTGTGTTGTTCATGATTGTTTGTTTGCTCTTTAGTTCTTTTAGGTCCTTGTTAAATGTTTCTTGTATCTTCTCCATTCTATTTCCAAGATTTCGCATCATGTTTACTATCATTTCTCTGAATTCCTTTTCCGGTAGACTGCCTATTTCCTCTTCATTTATTTGGTCTGGTGGGTTTTTACCTTGCTCCTTCATCTTTTGTGTGCTTCTCTGTCTTCTCATTTTGCTTAATTACTGTGTTTGGGGTCTCCTTTTCACAGGCTGTAGTTCATAGTTCCCACTGTTTTGGTGTCTGCCCCCAGTGGGTAAGGTTGGTTCAGTGGGTTGTGTAGTCTTCCTGATGGAGGGGACTGGTGCCTGTGTTCTGGTGGATGAGGCTGAATCTTGTCTTTATGGTGGGCAGGACCACGTCTGGTGGTGTGTTTTGGGGTGTCTGTGACCTCATTATGATTTTAGGCAGCCTCTCTGCTAATGGGTGAGGTTGTGTTCCTGTCTTGTTAGTTGTTTGTTATAGGGTGTCTAGCACTGTAGCTTGATGGTCGTTGGGTGGAGCTGGGTTTTACTCTGAGATGGAGATCACTGGGAGAGCTTTCACTGTTTGATATTACATAGAACCAGGAGGTCTCCGGTGGACCAATGTTCTGAACTCAGCTCTCCCACCTCAGAGGCTCTGGCCTGACACTGGCCAGAGCACGAAGACCTTGTGAGCCACATGGCTCAGAAGCAAAGGTAGATAAAAAGAAAGAAAGAAAAAAATAAAATAAAATAAAGTTATTAAAATAAAAAAATTATTAAAAATAAAAAATTTAGGGCTTCCCTGGTGGTGCAGTGGTTGAGAGTCCGCCTGCTGATGCAGGGGACGCGGGTTCGTGCCCCAGTCCGGGAAGATCCCACATGCCATGAAGCGGCTGGGCCCGTGAGCCGTGAGCCATGGCCACTGAGCATGCGTGTCCGGAGCCTGTGCTCCGCAGTGGGAGAGGCCACAACAGTGAGAGGCCCGCATACTGCAAAAAAAAATAAAATAAAATAAAATAATTTAAAAGTAATAAAAAGAAAAGAAAAAAGAAAGAAAGCAACCAAAGCAAAAAACAAATCCACCAATGATAACAAGTGCTAAAAACTATCCAAAACAAAACAAAACAAAAGTAAAAAAAACACAGACAAACAGAACCATAGGACAAATGGTAAAAGCAAACCTATACAGACAAAAATCACAGAAAGAAGCATACACATACACACTCGCAAAAAGGGAAAAAGGAAAAAAACAAATATATCTATCTGTATGTTAAAGAAAAAGGAAGAGAGCCACCAAATCAATAAACAAATCTACCAATGATAATAAGCTCTAAATACTAAACTAAGATAAACATAAAACCAGCAACAAATTAGATGCAGAAAGCAAACCCCAAGTCTACAGTTGCTCCCAATGTCCACCGCCTCAATTTTGGGATGATTCAATGTCTATTCAGGTATTCCACTGATATAGGGTACGTCTAGTTGATTGTGGAGAGTTAATCTGATGATCCTAAGGCTGCTGGGAGAAATTTCCCTTTCTCTTTGTTTGCACAGCTCCTGGGGTTCAGCTTTGGATTTGGCCCTGCCTCTGCATGTAGCTCGCTTGAGGGCATCTGTTCTTCGCTCAGACAGGATGGGGTTAAAGCAACAGCTGATTAGGGGGCTCTGGCTCACTCAGACTGGGGGTAGGGAGGGGTATGGAATGTGGGCCAAGCCTGAGGCAGCAGAGGCCAGCATGACATTGCAACAGCCTGAGGTGCACCGTGTGCTCTCCAGGGGAAGTTGTCCCTGGATCATGGGACCCTGGCAGTGGCAGGCTGCACAGGCTCCCAGGAGGGGGGGTGTGGATAGTGACCTGTGCTTGCACACACAGGCTACTTGGTGACTGTAGCAGCAGTGTTAGCATTTTGTGCCTGTCTCTGGCATCCACGCTGATAGCTGCGGCTCACACCAGTCTCTGGCACTCATCTAGGTGGTACTCTGAATCCCCTCTCCTCGCGCACCCTGTAACAATGGTCTCTTGCCTCTTTGGCAGTTCCAGACTTTTTCCTGGACTCCCTCCTGGCTAGCTGTGGTGCATTAGCCCCCTTCAGGCTGTGTTCATGCAGCCAACCCCAGTCCTCTCCCTGGGATTTGACTTCTGAAGCCAGAGACTCGGCTCCCAGCCCCCACCCACCCCAGCGGGCAGGGAGACAAGCCTCTCAGGCTGGTGAGTGCTGGTCGACACCAACCCTCTGTCCAGTAATGTCTCCGCTTTGCCCTCTGCATCCCTGTTGCTGTGCAAGCCCTCTTCCATCCTTGTCGAGGGGACTGCTAACCTTTTCTCCTTTTATACAACACCCATGTTCACTGTATTATTCACAATAGCCAAGATATGCAAACAACTTTGTCCATCAATGGATGAACACATAATGAAAATGTGATATATATATACACATACATATATATGTGTATATATACACATACATATATGTGTGTATATATATATATAATGGAATACTATTCAGCCCTGAGAAAGGAGGAAATAGTACAATTTGCAACAACACTGATGGACCTTGAGGGCATTATGCTAAGTGAAATAAGCCCTACAGAAAAAAGACAAAAACCTCATGGTATCATATGTGGAATCTAAAAAGATAGTCAAAAATCATAGAAACAGAGAGTAGAAAAGTGGTTGGCAGGGAGGCTGCATAAAGGGTACAAACCTTCAGCTATAATATGAATAAGATCTGAAGATCTAATGCAAAACATGGTGACTACAGTTGATGACACTGTACCATATCATTGAAATTTGCTAAGAGAATAGAACTTAAATTTTTTCACCAAAAAAAAGAGAAAGCTGATGTATGTGTTAATTATCTAGATGGGAGGAATCTTCTCACCATGTATATCCAATCACCACAGTGTACACTCTAAGTGTCTTACAATTTTATATGTCAATTTACCTCATAAAGCTGATTTTAAAAAATACAAATAAATAGACATCCCAAGTTCCAAGATTAGAAGACTTAATATTGGTATGATACCAATATTCCCCAAATTAATCTACAGATTCAACCCAATTATATCAAAATTCCAACTCCTTTTTTTAAGAGGTACAAACTATTATGTATAAAATAAGCTACAAGGATATATTATACAACATGGGGAATATAGCTAATATTTTATAATAACTATAAATGGATTATAACCTTGAAAAAGTGTTAATCACTATATTGTACACCTGTAACATATAATATTGTACAGCAACTATACTTCAACAAAAAAATAAAAGGTTAAAAAAAAGAAATTGGCAAGTTGATCCTAAAATTCATTGGAGATGCAAGACTCAGAAAAACTAAACCCATCTACAAAAAAGAAAGTTAGAGAAGTCACTCTTCTTGATGTCAAGATATACTACAAAAGTGCAATAATCAAGACAGCACGCTACTACCATAAAGATAGACATAGATCAATGGAGTAGAATTGAGCACTCATAAGTAAATCATACATCCATAGTCACATGGTTTTTGACAAGGGTGCCAAGACAATTCAGTAAAGCAAAGAATAGTTTTTGACAAATGGTGCTAGGACAACTGGATATGCATGTGCAAAAGACTGAACTGGATGCCTCTCTCATACCATATCCAAAATGTAACTCAGAATGAATCAATAACCTAAATGTTAGAGCTAAAGTTATAATATTCTTAGAAGAAAACATAGGTGCAAATCTTTATCACCCTGCTTTAGGTGACAATTTATTAATATGACACCTACAGCATAATCAACCAAAGAAAAGAGAGATAATTTGGACTGTATCAAAACTAAAAATTTTACATGTTAAAGAACACTATCAAAGAAGTGAAAATCCAAATCACAGAGTGGAAGAAAATATTTGCTCATAATATACTGGATAAGGAGATAGTTCCAGAATATATAAAGAAGTCTTAACAGTTCTACAATAAACAGGCAACACAATTTTTAAATGGGCAAAGAACTTGAATAGACATTTCCCTAGAGAAGATATATTGTACAAATGGTCAATAAGCACATGAAATGATGCTCAACATGATTAGTCATTTAGATAAATGCAAACCACAAGATGATACTATTCCATATCCACTAGGATGACTATAATTTTTAAAAATGGGAAATAGCAAGTGTTGGTTAACATGTGGAGAATTTGGAAACCTCAAACGTTGCTGTGTGAATTTAAATGGTAAAGCTATTTTGAAAACAGCTTGGCAGTTCCTAAAATAGTTAGAGTTACCATATGACCCAGGAATTCCCCTCCTGGGTATAAAACAAAGAGAATTGAATAATATGTCCACACAAAATTTTGTACACAAACGTTCATAGCAGAATTATTCATGATAGCCAAAAGTAGAAACTACTCAAAGTATCAATCAACTAAAGAATGTATAAACAAAATTTGGCATATCCATACAATGGAATATTACTCATACATAAAAAGAAATGATGTACTAATTCATGCTATGTCATGGTTGAACTTTGAAAACATTACACTAAGTGGAAGAAGGCTGACATAAAGGCCACATATTGTATCATTCCATTTATATAAAATTTCCAGGATAGGCAAATCCATTGAGATAATTAAGTTGATTAGTTTTCAGGGGCTAGGAGGGGGGAGAAATGAAGAGTGAATGCTAATGGATATGAGCAATTATTTTCAGGATGATGAATATATTCTGCAATTATGTAGTGGTGACAGTTGCACAGCCTGGTGAATATACTTAAAACCACTAAATTGTTCATGTTAAAAGTGTGAATTTTATGGTACATAAATTATGTCAGTAAAATAGCAATACAAAAATACATTTGTGAATGGTTTCATATCTTCCCCAATTTATTGTAAACTGAGTGCAGAAAGAATAAAGTGTGGAAAGCAACACACCAAAATGTTTAACAGTGACAATTTTGGGGTGGTGGGGTTAAGGGTTATTTTTTAAATTTAACTTCTTCTTTCTCATATTTTTAAATAATTAAATTTAACCTTATAATCCTAATAAAATGAATTTGATAGAAAACAATAGACATCCATTAGCTGAAAAGCACATAAAATTTAACCCACCCCTCATACTTTATTAACTCAAAATGGATCATATAATAAATGTAAAATGTAAAACTATAAAATGTCTTACTAGAAAACATAGGAGAATCCCATGACTAGGTAGAATTTGATCCACGTATGCAAGGTTGGTTAATCAACTAAGGTAATCCATCATGTCAACAAATTTTTAAAAAAGAAAAAAAAAATCACATGATCATATCAATAGATGCAGAAAAAGCTTTTGACAAAAACCAGTACACATTAATGGTAAAAACTTTCAGTAAACTAGGAATAGAGAGGAGCTTTCTCAACTTGACAAAGACTATTTACAAAAAAACTACAGCTAATGTCATATTTAATGGTGAGAAACTCAAAGCTTTCCCACTGAGAACAAGTACAAGGTAAGGATTTTCCCCCCTCACCACTCCTTTAAACATTGTACCGGAAGTCCTTGCTAATGCTATAAAAGGCAATGAAAGATATACAGATTGGGAAGGAAGACATAAAACTGTCTTTGTTCACAGATGACATGATCATCTGTGTAGAAAATCTAAAAGAATCAACAACAATAAAAACTCCTGGGATTTATAAGCAGTTACAACAAGGGTGCAGGATAAAAGGCTAAATATGCAAAAGTCAACTGATTTTCCATATACTAGCAATGAACAAGTGGATTTGAAATAAAAACAATATCATTTACATTAGCACCAAAAAATAAAATACTTAGATATAAACCTAACAAAATATGTACATGATCTATCCAAGGAAAACTACAAAACTCTGGTGAATAAAATAAAAGAAGAACTATATAAATGGAGAGATAGTCTATGTTCCTGGATAGGAAGACTCAGTATTGTCAAGATGTCAGTTCTTCCCAACTTGATCTATGGATTCAAGGCACATCCAGTCAAAATCCCAGCAAATTATTTTATGGATAGCGACAAATTGTTTTAAAGTTTGTGGGAAGAGGCAAATGACCAAGAAGAGCCAACACGACATTGAAGGAGAAAAACAAAGTTGGAGGAATGACACTACCTGATTTCAAGACTTACTATAAAGCTGAAATAATCAAAACATTGTGCTATTGGTAAAAGAATAGACAAACAGCACAATGGAACATAATATAGAGCCCAGAAATACATCCCCATAAATATACCTAACTGATCTTTGGCAAAAGGGCAAAAGTACTAAAATGGAGAACAGACAGTCTTTTTAACAAATGGTGCTGGAACAATTGGACTTTCACATGACGAATCTAGACACAGATCATACACTCTTCACAAAAATTAATTCCAAATTGATCACAGACCTAAATGTAAAATGCAAAGCTATGAAATTCCTAGGAGAAAACCTAGATGGCTTCTGGTATGATGATGCCTTTTTAGATACACCACCATTGGCACAATCCATGAAGGAAATAATTTATAAACTGGGCTACATTAAGATTTAAAACTTCTTCTCTGCAAAAGAACATATCAAGAGAATTACAAGCTAAGCCACAGATTGAGAGAAAAGATTTGCAACAGACACATCTGATACAGGACTATTATCCAAAATATACAAAGAACTCTTAAAACTTAACAATAAGAAAAACAACAACTCGATTAAATCATGAGCCAATACCTTAACAGACACCTCACCTAAGAAGATATACTGATTGGAAACAAGCGTATGAAAAGATGCTCTGCATCATATGTCATCAGGGAAATGCAAACTGAAACAATGAGATACAACTCTACACCTATTAGAATGGCCAAGATCAGAACAATGACAACATCAAATGCTGGCAAGGATATGGAACAACAGAAACCCTCATTCATCACTTATAGGAATGCAAAATGGTACAGCCATCTTGGAAGACAGTTTGGCTTTTTCTTACAAAACTAAACATACTCTTACCTATCATCCAGCAGTAGTACTCCTTGATGTGTACCCATAGGAGTGAAAAATTATGCCCCCACAAAAACACTGTGTGTGGATGTTAATAGATTTGTCCATAATTGCCAAAACTTGGAACCAAGCAAGCTGTCCTTCAGTAGGTGAATGAATAAATAAACTGTGGTGCACCAGACAATGAAATACATTCAGCACTAAAAAGGCATGAGCTATCAAGCCATGAAAAGACATCAGCAGGGGTTAGGGAGTTTAAATGCATATTACTAAGTGAAAGAAGCCAATCTGAAAATGCTACATACTGTATGATTCCAACCATATGACTTTCTGGAAAAGGCAAAACTATGTACACAATAAAAAGATCAGTGGATGTCAGGGGTTGGGGGAGAGAGATGAATAGAGCAGTGGAAATACTCTGCATGATATTATAATGATGGATATTTGTCATTATACATTTGTCCAAACCCACAGAATGTACAACTCCTAAGTTAAATTATGGACTTTGGGCGATTATGAGGTGTCAATGTAGGTTCATCCCTGGTAAACATTTTTTAAGGACCAAACTGGGGAGTGATACTGATAATGTGGGAGGCTATGAATGTATGGAGGTAGAGAGTAAGTCTTAAAAAAGAGCATATCTGTTCAACCTTAGTTTAAGCAGAGTCCTTCAGCATGATACCAAAATATGATCCATGGAAGGAAAACTGATAAATTAAATATACCAAAATAGAAATTACCTGTTCTGTAAAAGATACGGTTTAAAATGTGTAAAGACAAGACACAGACTGGGAGAAAATATTTGCAAATCACATTTTTTTTTTTTTTTTTTTGCGGTACGCGGGCCTCTCACTGCTGCGGCCTCCCCCGTCACAGAGCACAGGCTCTGGACGCGCAGGCTCAGCGGCCATGGCTCACGGGCCCAGCCACTCCGCGGCATGTGGGATCCTCCCAGACCGGGGCACGAACCCACGTCCCCTGCATCAGCAGGTGGACTCCCAACCACTGCGCCACCAGGGAAGCCCCTGCAAATCACATTTTTGACAAAATACTTGGATCTAGGATATACAGTCAACTCTCAAAAACTCAATAATAAGCAAACAAATATCCCAAATTAATAAATGAGTAATGAGCAACCTAAGTGTCCATCGACAGATGAATGGATAAAGAAGATGTGGCACATATATACAATGAAACATTATTCAGCCATAAAAAGAAACGCAATTGAGTTATTTGTAGCGAGGTAGATGGACCTAGAGACTGTCATACAGAGTGAAATAAGTCAGAAAGAGAAAAACAAATACCATATGCTAATGCATATATATGGAAACCAAAAAAAAAAAGGTCTGAAGAACCTAGGGACAGGACAGGAATAAAGACACAGATGTAGAGAATGGACTTGAGGACACAGGGAGGGGGAAGGGTAGGCTGGGACGAAATGAGAGAGTGGCATGGACATATATACACTACCAAATGTAAAATAGATAGCTAGTGGGAAGCAGCCGCATAGCACAGGGAGATCGGCTCTGCTTTTGACCACCTAGAGGGGTGGGATAGGGAGGGTGGGAGGGAGACACAAGAGGGAGGGGATATGGGGATATATGTATATGTATAGCTGATTTACTTTGTTATAAAGCAGCAACTAACACACCAGTGTAAAGCAATTATACTCCAATAAAGATGTTAAAAAATAAAAAAATAAATAAATAAATGAGTAATGATCTAAACAAACACTTCATCAAAGAATATATGTGTATTCAAGGAAACATAGGAAAAGATGCTCAACACCACTACTCATTAGGACAAAGGAAAGTAAAACTACAATGAGATACTACTACATAGCTATTAGAATAACAACAACAACAAAAATCCTGACAACATCAAGTATTAGTTAGGAGTGGAGCAACTGGCACTCTATACTTTGCTAGCAGGAATGCAAATGGTACTGTCACTTTGGAAAACAGTTTGTCAACGTCTTATAAAAGTAAACACACATCTATCATATAACATTGCATTCGCATTCCTAGATACTTATCCAAGAGATAAAAACGTATTCACACCAAAACCTGTATGCAAATGTTTACAGCAACTGTATTCATAATCACCCAAAGTGGAAACCACTCAGATTTCCTTCAATAAAGTAAATGGATAAATTATGGTATATTCACTCAAAGAAATAGTACTCAGAGATTTCTAGGAACAAAGTATTGATTCACACACCATGGATAAGTCTCAATTTCATTTTGCTAAATGAAAGAACCAGAGCCAAAAGTCTACATGTCGTGTGAGGCCACTCATATGATATCATGTAAAAGGCAAAACTACAGGGACAGGGAATGGACCAGTTGTTGCCAGGTGTAGGGGGTGGGGACAGGAGTTGTTTAAAAAGGGAAAGAATGAGTGCGTTTCAGGTGTAATGGAACCATTCTATTTTATGGTTGTGGTGGCGGTTACATAACTCTATGCCTTTGTCAAAACCCAAAGAACTGCATGTCATAAAGAGAATGTTACTCTATGTGAGTAAAATATACAAATAAAAATGAATAAATAATATCTTAGAAGAAAAACAAAATAAGCAATTGGTAAAAGATGAAAAGTATTAAATAATTGTAATCACGCAAAGGAACTCTATCTCAATTCATATACAAGCACATAAGCTTATATATACATACTAGGCCTGGAGAGAAAAGTAATTTTTGTCTAACCGTTGAACATATTAGCCCTGCCAAGGAATTTAAAGCTTCAACTGAGCTCTTCTAACTGCAAAGAGAAATTCAGAGCTAATTTGAGTAAGTGCTGAATTGTTATGAATAAGAAAATAATTTACATTGTTACTATTATTGTTACCATGACAATGTTATAATATACAAATTATATATTAAGTATATACAGTATATACACAAATATTATATATAATAGCACATTATAATTATGTTTCTAAGAAAGATGTATCAATAAAAAAGATAGAAGATGGGCAAGTAACCAAAAGAGGAATCGAAGAGCACTTATAAGAGGATAACTGACACTTAAGAGCTGCTTGAATTACTATGACACTTCCCCCAAATAATGGTAAACTCTACAACAAAGACAGAGAACATGAATTGGGGCAGGTGCTACTCAAGGAAGGGACTGAGTTTCACGTTTGAGTGACATCAGTCTGATGATAAAGGAAGAGCCACTAGGGACAGAATAAATAGCAAGAAATCTGAGGAGACAGGGATTCAGATCCAAAGGTGACGTGGAAATAAAAATCCCCTCATTAATTCACAGAAATTTGTGGGAGAGCATTTGACTTTTCAAATTTCATAATGGAGGGAGGCTCAAACCAATCTCCTAGGAGAAGGGAATCTCTAGTTGGCATATGGGTTACATATGGGATATCTGGGAGCAATCAAACTGTTCACTGTCAAATAACTTACAAAAATAAACCACTAGAAATCAAGTGTTTGTATAAATCAAGAAGTGAAGAAGACATATAAGCAATAAATTGGTGAAACTGAAATTGGAGAAACCAGAAGTTAGTATTCAAAGGTAGTAAGTAGAAACAGTACTCCAGATTAGGGGTTCAAAATTTTCTTACTCTCCTGTCACCCACTCTCTCACTACACTCACTCTCTATTTTGTCCCTAGTTAAGACTTTCGGTTACCTCACACTCTCCTATCTTCCCAATTATCAGTCCACTTTTCAGTTTCACTTGCCTCCTTACCCTAGGCCCCCATAGGCAACCATTAAAACACAATGTCTATCTTAAAATCTGGATAATTCTGTCAAGAACTGTGAAGGATCTGAGATTTTCCCCTACTTGCAAGCTAATTCAGCGTGCCACAGTTTCATGGATGGTGGCAGAAGACACAAGACTCCTGCATTAGTGACAAAGGGCCACTGGCCATTATAGGAATAGTAGTAGCCAGAGTACCAACACCTGCATCAGTTCCCCAAGTTACAAGACTCACAGAGCAACAAGAAAAAGGCCAGTTGTCACCTGCACACATAGTGGGATACATACAGGAAAGAAATCCCGAGCTCAGGGAACCTGAATCTTTTAAAATGGGTAGTAAGTCAGCCTAGACCTCGCCCTGGAGGAAGATACCATCTTTATTATCCTGAACAGTCAGCAAACCCACCCTTTTCCCCAAGGGGAGACATTATCTTTTTTGTCCAAGCCTGTTCACTCTACAAATATCCTTTAGAGACAGTTCCAAACAAAGGCAGTCAGTGCCTCTACTCACAAGACATGCAGAAATGCTAGCAGCCTTCCAACAGTCCCCAAATTTTCTCTCTTGGTTTGGGGGTCTTATATTTACTCTAGAAATTTATTAAATCGCACCCTACAGCATCCTTTATGAAAAAGAATTTCAGGTGGTCCTCACAGACACTCACCTTTATCATTTTCGTCTTTTGTCTATATTAGAGATGTCTGATTGCTCACCTCCGATTCGCAGAGAACCAATGATAATCTGCAAAGGATGTCCTCTAAACCCTTACCACATAACTGGCCCTAACTGGACCAAAGTCTCTCTTCCCAAGAAATTGAACTTGAAACAAAAGACTGAGGCAGCCAACACGGTGCCATGTGCAGACTGAAGACACAGAAGATAACTAGCAAAGTCTTACTTTCTAAAAAAGGTAATCTTTAAAGAGCAGAATGGAACAGTCATGCAGTGGGAAGCATTTCCAAGCCACCAGGCAATCCCACAAAGGGGAAGAAAAACAAGCTTTCTTGCTCCAATGAGGCCCAGCTCTATTATCTTCGACTGTGCTCCACGATAATTTCTTGTTTCCCGTGAAGTTCCCTACAATACCCCTAAGTAGTTTTACATTTTCTTTAACTTTTTAGTGTAGGTTTATAGTCTGCACCTATCAATTCTTGAATAACCCTTAAATACAATTTACCTTCCTAAGATCATCAAGCCACTCAAATCGTGGCCCAATCTCCTTCTTCACGAAGGAGATAAGGTAATTGAGCTCCTCTTACTCTACCTCCAAAGACCTATAATATCATCTATCTATCTAGAACATATACATGATAGCAATTTTTACTTTACACTGTATGCCTAATATGATGTGACAACCAGCAGTCATTTGATCAAAGAAATTATTTTCCCCTTTGTGTTAACTAGGCTTATAACTAGCTTTACAACATGATCAGAAATAAGCATGTTTGTTTTGGCAAAGATACCTTCAGCTCTGAAAAATGTCACTTTACTTTTAGAATCTTTTTAGCCTTTCATGACAAAAACTCATCCATTTTATTACAAAAAGTGTTATTTTACTCCTTCCCTGAAAGACAGTTTTGACTGCTTTACAAAGAGATCGTTATGCTTCCTTTTTTTGGAAATTTAAGCGAAAACTTTCATGATGTCAAGCATTGTTTGATAGTTTCATTATTGCCAGGGTGCCAGGGAAAGAGGGTAAGTAGATACACAGTCAAAATCCAATTTTCGGATGTGTATCGTCATATTTTCTATGTAACTCTTCTTTTTGGGCTGCTTGGTGGAAATAATACACTTGTAAATCCACTTATTTTCTCTTCTGTTTACTTTACTGTGAGTTACATTAGTCTCATACTTTGACAAATCATCTTATTTCCCTGGTCCACTTTTGTGAATTCGGGATATAACTCAATAAAATAATATGCAAATTTCACAAATATAAACAATAGCATGAAAGCACCTGACCTTCTCCTCGCTAACCGAATGTTAGCGAAGACCAAGTGAGCAATATTTCCCTCACAGTACCTGAGCAACCAAGGATATAACAGTCATGAACCACTACGGAGAATGTAATTGAGAGTGTATTGAGAAAGTAATCTGATGATGATATCATAATTAATCCTGCATTTCATATTTATTACAGCTATTTCAAGCAATGTTTCATCCTTTTTCCCCTCTGGACCATTTGATACTCAGCCAGATCGTAAAGTAGGTCAAAGATTTTGCTTTGAGAAACACTCATCGGTCAGCTACCTGAAGGCAAAGAGTTTCACCCATTCCTTTGACTACCACACACCTAGACCAGCAGATAACTAATATATGCCTAATAAAAGGTCACAGTCCTTAATGTGTATATTTCAAATTTTGTCCTTTCCCTTCCTTTGCCTTAACATCCTTTTGACTCCAAGGAGACAACTTTTGTAAGCATGACTTTTCAATCCAGTTTGGCCTCTCTGAATTTCTAACCCTTACTGCTACTTCCCTGCTGGAAAATTTCCACTTATGTGGTAAAAATTATCAAGTTTAATATTTCCAAAACAAACTCATCACTATGTACTACATAACATAAAAAGCGCCTCACATTTCCCCCTGCCACTTGTCACATTATTCCATTAGTAATCAAGGCTCACCTTCTCAGCTTTTTATTTCCTCTTTCTCCCATATCTACTGTCAATATTAAAGCCTTATTATCCTTTTAAAACTTGTTTATTTTATTTATAGTTATGTTTAAATTACAACTGTAATACGGACTTATTTGAAGAGCTAATACAATCCAAAGCTGCATAATAAAAGAGTTGATAGTTCAACCCCAACATCCATGTCCTGCCCCTTCTACACAATCAGGGTTTCAAGACTGTTATGGCACAATGACTATTGTTACTTAATTGATACCCAAATTCATGCCAAGCCTCTTTCCAGTTCTACTGCAACTACCGTAACTCAGGTCTGCTCTATCAAAATGACCATTTTTCATGTTTGAGTCTTTCCACTTCGTCCATAATCTATTCTGCTCACTTCCAACATATAGATCTTAAGATCATGTTCTATTTTGCCACTCTCTAACATAATAAAACAAAAACAGCAACAAAAAACACAGCCAGTTGAATAAAGTCTAAACTCCTTATTTTAATATTCAAGGATCTTCTATAGTTGCCAAGGCATAAAATAACAAAAATTTGGATTAGGAATTAAGTGAACAAACTTATCCATTACTAATTGTGTTACTCTAGGATAACACAATTAGTAATGTGTATGATTACACATTCTATTCTAAGTCTCCTTCTTTCCCTATAGAATGAAAAATGAGTATATCAAACAAACATTCTAGCTAACTTTAAAATTATACAAGTCTATCTTTCAAATCTTAGCTATCATTATTCCACTAAGTGTTCTCTACGTTTCAGTCCAATGAAACTACAGTTGACCCTTGAACATGGGTTTGAACTGTGTGGGTCCACTTACAGGTTAAATTTTTCAATAAATATGCAAAAATGTACATGTACAACATAGTGTGCAAAACTTTTATTGAAGCAGATAGCCTATCCTTACAAAAACATAGGGTGAGTGACATTTAATGTAAAGTTAATAATGTGTTAGTTTTCTGTTTCATAACTTTGCTTTCAAATAATTACATTACTGTATGGTATGCTTCTCTCTCGTAATTGGAGAAACTTCATATCAGCCTATCATCACAGGTAAGGGAGTTTTTTTTAATGTAATGATGTTTCCAATACTGTACTATGAATATGACTGAAACATTGCATGCTATAAAAATTGATAATGATTCATTCATTAGTGTACAGGATAGGCTACTGTGAAGCAATCATATGTGTTACACTAGGCTACCATAAAACAATCATAGTTCTGCCCCTTCATTACCAATGCATGAATCGTTATACCTGTAAATAAATATCAATTTCTTTTTCACATTATCTTTTCACTTTTGATGTCTACTGTTAGTAATATGTATGACATCTAGTGTTTTGTATCTTGTGGATAATACTGATGTAGGTACTGATAGGTGGTTCATCTTATAAACAGAGGAAATAAACCTAGGTTATGGATAAATATGATACAGTACTGTAAGTGTATTTTCTCTTCCTTAGGATTTTCTCAACATTTTCTTTTCTCTAGCTCACTTTATTGTAAGAATACAGTATGCAATACATATAACACACAAAATATGCCTTAACCAACTGCTTATTTTATCAGTAAGACCTCCAGTCAACAGTAGGCTACTAGTAGTTAAGTTCTGGGGGAGTCAAAGATTTTCAACTGCATGGAGTCAAGTGCCCCAAATCCCCGCATTGTTAAGGGTCAACTGTATGTGCCATTTACTCATACTACAACTGCCAGAATTTTTGCCCTTGCCATTCCTCTCTGTGAGCAATACTGAACTCTTACCCTTAATAAAATATTATCTATACATCATGGTAACATTTTTCAGAAAAAATTTCCTTAACCAGGAAAAAACTATCTTCTATAAAATCCCCAAAGCACATGGATTTTGCTTCTAAACTGCTTACTTTTTTAATATAGATTTTTAAAAAGTAATTTATAGTTTAAAACAGTTTTAGGTTCACAGAAAAATTGCGTGGAAGATACAGAGATTTCCCATATACTCCCTGACTCCGCATGTGCACAGCTTCACCCACTATCAACATCGCCCACCAGAGTGGGACATTTGCTACAGTCGATGAAACTACTTTGTCACCCAGAGTTCATAGTTTACATCAGGGTTCACTCTTGATGTTGTACACTCTATGGGTTTAGACAAATGTATAGTGACATATACTTATCATTATAGTGTAATACACAATAGTCTCAATGCCCTAAGAATCTTCTGTACTTCACCTATTCATCCCTCCCTCCTCTATAACCTGTAGAACCCACTCATCATTTACTGTCTCCATAATTTTGCATTTTCCAGAATGTTGCTGGAATCATACATTATGTAGCTTTTTCAGTCTGGCTTCTTTCACTTAGGACTGTGCATTTAAGGTTCCTCCAGGTCATTTCACAGCTTGACATCTCATTTCTCCATAGAGATGAATAATATTCCATTGTCAGGGCGTACAACAGTTTATTTACCATTCACCTGCTGAAGTATAGCTTGATGGCTTCCAAGTCTGGAAATTATGTATAAACTGCTATAAACATCCATGTGCAGGGTTTTGTGTGGACATAAATTTTCAACTAATTTGGGTAAATACCAAAGTTTACAAGTGATGGGTTGAAGGGTAAGAGAATGTTTAGTTTTGTAAGAAACTGGCAAACTGTCTTCCAACGTGGCTGTACTGTTTTGCATTCCCACCAACAATGAATGAGAGTTTCTGTTGCTCCATATACTTGTCGGTATTCGGTGCTGGCAGTGTTTTGGATTTATTCCATATTCTAGGAGTGTGTAGTAGTATCTCATTATTGTTCTCATTTGCAATTCCTTAATAACAGATGGTGTTGAGTATTATAACTATTTTTGTACACATATCTCCATTTTAATTATGGACTTCTTAAGGGTAGCCAAAGTTATTTACCTTTCTGTCATCTACTGAATGTAACATAATGTCTTAAAATAATTAATGAATAAATGCTAGGATTTTAGTGAAGAATAAAAGAAAACTAAAAAGGATTGTCTCAGTTAATTAGAAGGATGAATGCAGTCTCCCAGGTGTCTAAGTTATAAGGCCAGAGTCAGTCACTGCTAGAATGGTAGTAATTTTCTATATTTGCAAATATTTATGTGTATATTATTTGTTCACAGATGATATTCTTTCTTGTAATGAAATAGATTTGTAGGTCCAAGGTACATGACCTTAATGTACTAGTCTTGGTGCTTTGTTTGTTTGCATAGACTGAGAGAGATTAAAGGGAAAATGAGCTATACTTCCAATATGTTAACTCCTATCCAGGACCTCCCTAAACCTTCAGTAATGGCAATCTAACATTCAAAGTTAATTCATACAGCAAAGATCTATTATTTACTATATACTGGGCACTATTCTAGAGCAAGTTAACACACTGTGAGCAAAACCAAACAGTTTCTATTATGATAAAGTTGATTACAGTAAAGTTAATGATAAAGCAAATTTAAAGATATACATTTCAGCTTTTCCCCCTATATCTAATAAAATATTTCAAGATCATATGCCATTCAGTATATTTTAAATCAATGTTATTTTAGTTGAGAAATAAATAAATCTGAAAAGAATAAGGTTAAAACCCTTTAAACCAAGTTCAAAATATTTACTTTATTTCTATTCTTCATTTGCAAAATACATATGTATATTTTAATTTCCTTATAGCTGTGAGACAGTTGAATCTAGAAGACTCATTTTGACATTTGGACTTGAAGACTCATTTTTAACCATCTTTTTGCTTTTTGCTATGACTTCATCAGGTTTCCCATCCAAACTATATACTGGAATTTTTTTTTAAGTTAAAAAAAATTTTATATATATATATATATATATATATATATAATATATATATACCACTGCATACAGATAGTATCTAAATGAATTTCAACATCTCTGTTTTGGCAGAAATTCAGATTTATAAACAGCAGGCTTCCGTCTGGAATTATAGTCTATATAAAGAGGGAAAACAGATTGATATTCATTCACCATAGTTTACAAGAGCTGAGAATGCTTATCTCTTGATAAGGATGGCTGGAGGCCATCTGTAACAGATCACATGCAAATAAAAGTTTGGAATGTAAATTAATCTCTTAAAATACAATGCAACTGGAAAGTGATATATATGATATACATCCAATGCTCTTCTATAAATAATTGTCAAATAATTATAAATTTAGTAAAATTCTATTAGGTGTATGTACTTAATATTTGTATGAATGAATGTGCTGTCCTTTATATATGAAGTTAAAATTATCCAGTCACCATGAGTTAAATGTGTGATTTGAATTGTTGGTAGGATTTATCAGTCTATAGTGAGTCACAGTCTTTTAATCCTCTTTATGGTGTATACTCATAAACTGGCTGGAATGGGTCAAGGAAAGAGTTCATAGATAGTATTAATATACAAAAATATGTAATGGAATTTTAGGTCTTGATAGTTTAAAATTTAAATAATATTTTCATTTGAATACACATATAACTATGTTCTGACAATGATTTTAAAGTTATTTTGCATTTTATTACAGTTATATGTTTATTTTCTACTCTAAAGAAGTACTATGATATACTCAGATCAGGACATTATAGGAACTACTTTGTATTTTAAAACAAGTGTAAATGGTATATTATACATAGGTCTGGTACACAATGCAAAACTGTTTCACACACAATCACACAAATATGCTAACAGAGCCAAAGAAGTCCATTGGGGCCCAAGAGTCATAAACATCCCATGTTTTTTAAAATCCTCAAATAAGCTAATATACTTTAGCGTGAAATCACAGCACAGAAACAAGAACTCAGCTTTAGCTGTGTTTTGCTAAAGATGGCTATGTAATGATGGCACACAGTTTCAGAAGGTCCTGGACATATGTGATAAAGTAGAAAAATTCCATAAATACTTGAGTGTATCTCCACTCAACTGTAATTACTTAATCATTTTAGAACATACTGTCAATTGAAAAACAGTGATTAAGTTGTACTCTCTTCATTCTGATTGGTCTAAATGTTTGGAAAAGTAAGTTACATAATACTGAAGGAAAAAGCACACACACACACATATGTATATACCCACACACACACACACACATATATAAATATATACATATACATACTGACATGAATGTGTGTAGGTATATATACATATATATATATATATACACACACACATCTATGCACATTTTTATACCTATGCACATTTACATGTATGTATATATATATATGATAAGAATTGATCACTTGTGTCAATTGATTGTGCTGTAATTAACAGATTAACCACCTTAAAATTACTTATACATCTAATACTTTGTACACAAAAATTTCTAGAGGCAGAGTTGTTTCAGATTTGGTTCTAAGTCAAGAAGGTATTATTATGACCCAAGTAAATTCTTTCTATTGGTATCCTCTGTTATCCTCCCCATATCAGCTCTATCTCTCATGACTGCAAGAAGGCTTCAGAAATCCCAGACTTCATGTGCACTCACTGCCACAACCACCAAAGAAGAGTGTTTTATGCTTTTCATCTCTTTTTATTTGAGGAGAATTACCTTTCCTGACACCTCACAAAAGACTTTCCCTTTCCATTTCCATTGGCACGCTCAAGTTTATATTCCAATGTCCTAGCTGCAAGGGAAGCTGGGAAAGCAAGTATATAAGCCTACAAGGGTAAGCCAGCTCTGCCAACAGAGAAGGACCAGGAGAGGGACAGGGGTTGGGAGAATTATCTGCAAGTCTACCACATATCTAGATTTGTCTAATTTATCCAACGTTGTTCAAAATTCATCTATGTACCTACCTATCCCCCTTTTTTCTCTCTCCCTCTTCCCCGCACCAGAGACACACATACACACATACGTGCACCCATGTGTGCACTTTTTCCCTGCAATTATTAGCTGTGTAAGGGAGATGTTGTTTATTATCACCTCTCTACTATACCCAGATTGTAATTAAAACTCTTAGGGGAGAGGGGGAAGACAGCAGAAGAGTAAGACGAGATCAACTTCCTCCCCATAGATACATCAGAAATACATCTACACGTGGAACAACTCCTACAGAACACCTACTGAACGCTGGCGGAAGACCTCAGACCTCCCAAAAGGCAAGAAACTCCCCACGTACCTGGGTAGGGCAAAAGAAAACAGAAAAAACAGAGACAAAAGAATAGGGACGGGACCTGCACCAGTGGGAGGGAGCTGTGAAGGAGGAAAGGTTTCCACACACTAGGAAGCCCCTTCGCGGAGACTGTGGGTGGCGGAGGGGGAAGCTTCGGAGCCGCAGAGGAGAGCACAGCAACAGGGGTGCAGAGGGCAAAGAGGAGAGATTTCCGCACAGAGGATCGGTGCCGGCCAGCACCCGAGAGGCTTGTCTGCTCACCCGCCAGGGCGGAAGGGAGCTGGGAGCTGAGGCCCGGGCTTCGGTCGGAGTTCAGGGAGCGGACTGGGGTTGGCGGCATGAACACAGCCTGCTGGGGATTAGTGCACCACGGCCAGCCGGGAGGAAGTACGGGAAAAAGACTGGACCTGCCAAAGAGGCAAGAGACTTTTTCTTCCTTCTTTGTTTCCTGGTGCGCGAGGAGAGGGGATTAAGAGTGCTGCTTAAAGGAGCTCCAGAGACGGGCGCGAGCCGCGGCTAACAACGCAGACCCCAGAGATGGGCGTGAGATGCTCAGGCTGCTGCTGCCGCCACCAAGAAGCCTGTGTGCGAGCACAGGTCACTACCCACACGTCCCTTCCGGGAAGCCTGTGCAGCCCGCCACCGCCAGGGTCCCGGGATCCAGGGACAACTTCCCCGGGAGAATGCACGGCACGCCTCAGGCTGGGGCAACATCACGCCAGCCTCTGCCGCCGCAGGCTGGCCCCAAACTCCGTACCCCTCCCTCTCCCCAGCCTGAGTGAGCCAGAGCCCCCGAATCAGCGGCTTCTTTAATCCCGTCCTGTCTGAGTGAAGAACAGACGCCCTCCAGCGACCTACATGCATAGGCGGGTCCAAATCCAAAGCTGAACCCTGGGAGCTGTGCGAACAAAGAAGAGAAAGGGAAATCTCTCCCAGCAGCCTCAGGAGCAGCGGATTAAATCTCCACAATCAACTTGATGAACCCTGCATTTGCGGAATACTTGAATAGACAACGAATCATCCCAAATTGAGGAGGTGGACTTTGAGAGCAAGATTTATAATTTTTTCCCCTTTGCCTCTTTTTTTGAGTGTGTATGTGTATGCAAAATGTGAGATTTTGTCTGTATAGCTTTGCTTTCACCATTTGTCCTAGGGTTCTATCCATCCGTTTGTTTTTTATTTTTTACTTTCTAAAAAAATTTTTTCTTAATAATTATTTTTTATTTTAATAACTGATTTTATTTTACCTTATTTTATTTTATTTTCCTTTATCCTCTTTCTTTCGTTCTTTCTTTCTTTCTGCTTTTTCTCCCTTTTATTCTGAGCCGTGTGGATGAAAGGCTCTTTGTGCTGCAGCCAGGAGTCAGTGCTATGCCTCTGAGGTGGGAGAGCCAAGTTCAGGACACTGGTCCACAAGAGACCTCCCAGCTCCACATAAAATCGAATGGCAAAAATCTCCCAGAGGTCTCCATATCAAAACCAAAACCCAGCTTCACTCAACAACCAGCAAGCTACAGTGCTGGACACCCTATGCCAAGCAACTAGCAAGACAGGAACACAACCCCACCCATTAGCAGAGAGGCTGCCTAAAATCATAATATGTCTACAGACACCCTAAAACACACCACAACACATGGACCTGCCCACCAGAAAGACAAGATCCAGCCTCATCCACCAGAACACAGGGACTAGTCCCCTCCACCAGGAAGCCTACACAACCCACTGAACCAACTTTAGTCACTGGGTATAGACACCAAAAACAACAGGAACTATGAACCTGTAGCCTGGAAAAAGGAGACCCCAACACAGTAAGATAAGCAAAATGAGTAGACAGAAAAACACACAGCAGATGAAGGAGCTAGATAAAAACCCACCAGACTTAACAAATGAAGAGGAAATAGGCAGTCTACCTGAAAAAGAATTCAGAATAATGATAGTAAAGATGATCCAAAATCTTGGAAATACAATAGAGAAAATGCAAGAAACATTCATCAAGGACCTAGAAGAACTAAATATGAAACAAGCAATGATGAACAACACAATAAATGAAATTAAAAAAACTCTAGAAGGGATCAATAGCAGAATAACTGAGGCAGAAGAACGGACAAGTGACCAGGAAGATAAAATAGTGGAAATAACTACTGCAGAGCAGAATAAAGAAAAAAAAATGAAAAGAACTAAGGACAGTCTCAGAGACCACTGGGACAACATTAAACAAAACAATATTCGAATTATAGGGGTCCCAGAGGAAAAGAGAAAAAGAAAGGAATGAGAAAATATTTGAAGAGATTATAGTTGAAAACTTCCCTAATATGGGAAAGGAAATAGTTAATCAAGTCCAGGAAGCACAGAGAGCCCCATACAGATAAATCCAAGGAGAAACACGCCAAGACACATATTAATCAAACTGTCAAAAACTGAATACAAAGAAAACATATTGGAAGCAACAAGGGAAAAATAACACACAAGGGAATCCCCATAAGGTGAACAGCTGATCTTTCAGCAGAAACTCTTCAAGCCAGAAGGGACTGGCAGAACATATTTAAAGTGATGAGGAGAAAAACCTACAACCAAGATTACTCTACCCAGCAAGGATCTCATTCAGATTAGATGGAGAAATTAAAACCTTTACAGACAAGAGAAAGCTGAGAGAGTTCAGTACCACCAAACAAGCTTTACAACAAATGCTAAACGATCTTCTCTAGGCAAGAAACACAAGAGAAGGAAAAGACCTACAATAACAAACAGAAAACAATTAACAAAATGGTAATAGGAACATACATATCAATAATTACCTTAAATGTAAATGGATTAAATGCTCCCACCAAAAGACACAGATTGGCTGAATGGATAGAAAAACAAGACCCATATATATATATGCTGTCTACAAGAGACCCACTTCAGACCTAGAGACACATACAGACTGAAAGTGAAGGTATGGAAAGATATTCCATGCAAATGGAAACCAAAAGAAAGCTGGAGTAGCAATTCTCATATCAGACAAAATAGACTTTAAAACAAACACTATTACAAGAGACAAAGAAGGACACTACATAATGATCAAGGGATCGATCCAAGGAGAAGATATAACAATTGTAAATATTTATGCACCCAACATAGGAGCACCTCAATACATAAGGCAAATGCTAAAACCCAAAAAGGAGAAATCAATGGTAACACAGTCATAGTAGGGGACTTTAACACCCCACTTTAACCAATGGACAGATCATACAAAATGAAACTAAATGAAGAAACACAAGCTTTAAATGATACATTAAACAAGATGGACTTAATTGATATTTATAGAACATTCCATCCAAAAACAACAGAATACACATTCTTCTCAAGTGCTCATGGAACATTCTCCAGGATAGATCATATCTTGGTTCACAAATCAAACCTTGGTAAATTTAAGAAAATTGAAACTGTATCAAGTATCTTTTCCGACCACAATGCTATGAGACTAGATATCAATTACAGGAAAAGATCTGTAAAAAATACAAAGACATGGAGGCTAAACAATACACTACTTAATAACGAAGTGATCACTGAAGAAATCAAAGAGGAAATCAAAAAATGCCTAGAAACAAATGACAATGGAGACACGACGACCCAAAACCTATGGGATGCCGCAAAAGCAGTTCTCAGAGGGAAGTTTATAGCTATACAAGCCTACCTTAAAAACAACAAACATCTCAAATAAACATCCTAACCTTGCACCTAAAGCAATTAGAGAAAGAAGAACAAAAGAACCCCAACGTTAGCGGAATGAAAGAAATCATAATGATCAGATCAGAAATAAATGAAAAAGAAATGAAGGAAATGATAGCAAAGATCAACAAAACTAAAAGCTGGTTCTTTGAGAAGATAAACAAAATTGATAAACCATTAGCCAGACTCATCAAGAAAAAAAGGGAGAAGACTCAAATCAATAGAATTAGAAATGAAAAAGGAGAAGTAACAACAGACACTGCAGAAATACAAAAGGTCATGAGACATTACTACAAGCAACTCTATGCCAATAAAATGGACAACCTGGAAGAAATGGACAAATTCTTAGAAATGCACAACCTGCCAAGACTGCATCAGGAAGAAATAGAAAATATGAAAAGACGAATCACAAGCACTGAAATTGAAGCTGTGATTTAAAATGTTCCAACAAACAAAAGCCTAGGACCGGATGGCTTCACAGGCTAATTCTAACAAACATTTAGAGAAGAGCTAACACCTATCCTTCTCAAACTCTTCCAAAATATAGCATATGCAGGAACACTCCCAAAATCATTCTACAATGCCACCATCACCCTGATATCAAAACCAGACACAGATGTCACAAAGAAAGGAAAATACAGGCCAATATCTCTGATGAACATAGATGCAAAAATCCTCAACAAAATACTAGCAAACAGAATTCAACAGCACATTAAGAGGATCCTACACCATGATCAAGTGGGGTTACCCCAGGAATGCAAGGATTCTTCAATATACGGAAATCAATCAGTGTGATACACCATATTAACAAATTGAAGGGAAAAAACATATGGTCATCTCAATAGATGCAGAGAAAGCTTTCAACAAAATTCAACACCCATATATGATAAAAACCCTCCAGAAAGTAGGCATACACGGAAGTTTCCTCAACATAATAAAGGCCATATATGACAAACCCACAGCCAACATCATCCTCAATGGTGAAAAACTGAAACCATTTCCACTAAGATCAGGAACAAGACAAGGTTGCCCATTCTCTCACTACTCTTATTCAACATAGTTTTGGAAGTTTTAGCCACAGTAATCAGAGAAGAAAAGGAAATAAAAGAAATCCAAATCGGAAAAGAAGAAGAAAAGCTGTCAGTGTCTGCAGATGACATGATACTATACATAGAGAATCCTAAAGATGCTACCAGAAAACTACTAGAGCTAATCAATGAATTTGGTAAAGTATCAGGATACAAAATTAATGAACAGAAATCTCTTGCATTCCTATACACTAATGATGTAAAATCTGAAAGTGAAATCAAGAAAACACTCCCATTTACCACTGCAACAAAAAGAATAAAACATCTAGGAGTAAACCTACCTAAGGAGACAAAAGACCTGCATGCAGATAATTATAAGACATTGATGAAAGAAATTAAAGATGATACAAATAGATGGAGAGATATACCATGTTCTTGGATTGGAAGAATCAACATGGTGAAAATGACTCTACTACCCAAAGCAATCTACAGATTCAATGCAATCCCTATCAAACTACCACTGGCATTTTTCACAGAACTAGAACAACAAATTTCACAATTGGTATGGAAACGCAAAAGACCCCGAATAGCCAAAGCAATCTTGAGAACAAAAAACGGAGGTGGAGGAATCAGGCTCCCTGAATTCAGACTATACTACAAGCTACAGTAATCAAGACAGTATGGTACTGGCACAAAAACAGAAAGATAGAACAGGATAGAAGGCCCAGAGATAAACCCACACACATATGGTCACCTTATCTTTGATAAAGGAGGCAGGAGTGTACAGTGGAGAAAGGACAGCCTCTTCAATAAGTGGTGTTGGGAAAACTGGACAGGTCCATGTAAAAGTATGAGATTAGATCACTCCCTAACACCATACACAAAAGTAAGCTCAAAATGGATTAAAGACCTAAATATAAGGCCAGAAACTATCAAACTTTTATAGGAAAAGATAGGCAGAACACTCTATGACATAAATCACAGCAAGATTCTTTTTGATCCACCTCCTAGAGAAATGGAAATAAAAACAAAAATAAACAAATGGGACCTAATGAAACTGCACAGCTTTTGCACAGCAAAGGAAACCATAAACAAGACCAAAAGACAAGCCTCAGAATAGGAGAAAATATTTGCAAATGAAGCAACTGACAAAGGATTAATCTCCAAAATTTACAAGCAGCTAAGCAGCTCAATAACAAAAAAACAAACAACCCAATACAAAAATGGGCAGAAGAACTAAATAGACATTTCTCCAAAGAAGATATACAGACTGCCAACAAACACATGAAAGAATGGTCAACATCATTAATCATTAGAGAAATGCAAATCACAACCACAATGAGATATCATCTCACACCGGTCAGAAGGGCCATCATCAAAAAATCTAGAAACAGGGCTTCCCTAGTGGCGCAGTGGTTGAGAGTCCGCCTGCTGATGCAGGGGACATGGGTTCGTGCCCTGGTCTGGGAAGATCCCACATGCCGCGGAGTGGCTGGGCCTGTGAGCCGTGGTCACTGAGCCTGCTCATCCGGAGCTTGTGCTCTTCAACAGGAGAGGCCACAACAGTGAGAGACCCGCATACTCCCCCCAAAAATTTAAAAAATAAAAAAAATCCAGAAACAATAAATGCTGGAGATGGTGTGGAGAAAAGGGAAAACTCTTGCACTGCTGGTGGGAGTGTGAATTGGTACAGCCACTATGGAGAACAGTATGGCATTTCCTTAAAAATCTACAAATAGAACTACCATATGACCCAGCAATCCCACTACTGGGCATATATGCTGAGAAAACCATAATTCAAAAAGAGTCATGTACCAAAATGTTCATTGCAGCTCTATTTACAATAGCCAGGAGATGGAAACAACCTAAGTGTCCCTCATTGGATGAATGGATAAAGAAGATGTGGCACATATATACAATGGAATATTACTCAGCCATAAAAAGAAACGAAATTGAGCTATTTGTAATGAGGTGGATGGACCTAGAGTCTGTCATACAGAGTGCAGTAAGTCAGAAAGAGAAAGACATATACCGTATGCTAACATATATATATATGGAATTTAAGAAAAAAAAATGTCATGAAGAACCTAGAGGTAAGACAGGAATAAAGACACAGACCTACTAGAAAATGGACTTGAGGATATGGGGAGGGGGAAGGGTAAGCTGTGACAAAGTGAGAGAATGGCATTGACATATATACACTACCAAACGTAAAATAGATAGCTAGTGGGAAGCAGCCGCATAGCACAGGGAGATCAGCTCCGGTGCTTTGTGACCACCTAGAGGGGTGGGATAGGGAGGGTGGGAGGGAGGGAGACGCAAGAGGGAAAAGGTAAGGGAACATGTGTATATGTATAACTGATTCACTATGTTATAAAGCAGAAACTAACACATCATTGTAAAGCAACTATACTCCAATAAAGATGTAAAAAAAGAAAAAAAAAACCCTTAAATCTTGGCTGGATTTTTACCTACAACGATTACAGAAGCCTTTCTTGGCATCTGTAAAAACAAAGAGCTGTCACAGGTTTGTAGCTCTTAAAAAAATAAATAAATAAAATAAAAAGGAAGAAGAGAAGAGAAAAGCAATAAAAATGTGTGCTGGACTCATGTATTTCTCTTATAAGTTAGTTGGGGGAAAATGTACCCATTCCCAGCATTGCTAAATGCCTTTATTCAAAATTCAAATATTAAAAGATGTTACACATTTTGTTTCCCCTTATTCATTTTTTAAGAGCTACTATGTCAGCTCTCTCATCTTCAGCAGTTTTGGGATTATAGTGTTATAGTTCATTTTTGCATGTAATTAATACAGAAACAACTCACCTAAATGTAAGTATCTTTTAAAGAGCTAATATTTAACATACAGATATTTAACTGACTCCAATGCAATTGATTCAAATTAATGGAAAGTGTACAGTGAAAAGGATTTTCAAATGACTTACCAGAATCTTATAATTACATCCTTGTGTTAAACCATTTATAAATAAAATTGAAAATGACACATCAGAAATTACTGAGTTGGTTTTCATGAAACACTGAAGCATGACTATCATTTTTCTCAAATCTACATTTTATGATTTGTTACTGACAATTGGTATCCTGTATATGCTCTTTCTAACTACACTCACTCAAAGTTGAAATTAATAAAAAGAAAAACCCAAGGATGGGTCACAAATAGCAAAATTAATATCTCTCAACACAGAAACCCAAGCAGTTAAGTAAAATCATAAGTTGCAAATCTTGGTGTTTCTATTAATGCAAAATAATGAAAAGGCCAAACTTCATTTGTATAAATTTTATGTGTGTATTGACACATGGTGACCTTTTAAAATCATAAAAGCCATGTTTTCCTTTATTTGAAGTCTCAGTGTTTGTAAAAGAAATGTTAGTTTTTGGGGGTTTTCTTTCCAAAAAGAATGCTATTTAACTTCATATGTACCTGTCTTTGCCAAAATAGCTTTTATGTTGCCATTGCATTGAGGCCAATTATGCCTGTTTTACAAGTGGTTGTATGCATTTCATTTTCCATTAGCAATGGTCAAGATATCTGAGACTTTGGGCTTCCCTGGTGGCGCAGTGGTTGAGAGTCCTCCTGCTGATGCAGGGGACACGGGTTCATGCCCCGGTCTGGGAAGATCCCACATGCCGCAGAGCGGCTGGGCCTGTGAGCCGTGGCTGCTGAGCCTGCGCGTCTGGAGCCTGTGCTCCGCAATGGGAGAGGCCACAACAATGAGAGGCCCACATACCGCAAAAAATAAATAAATAAATAAAAAAGCTTTAAGAAAGATATCTGAGACCTTAATAAGAGTCACCTTGTCTGGAATTCTTTACCAGCATTGCTTCAGTAAGGTGAAGTAGCATAATATTGGCGTAAGGTACAAAAATGGATCAGTAACCTATTTTTAAAAAGTCCCTTCCAGCATGTAAAGAATTTATTTTTCTACTCTGCAAGCTAATCTCTACGCAATTTTCTCACTTAAAAATAGTTAGATAACTGCAGGGAATAGATATATTCATAAATACCCCAAAAAGGTAGTAACATCTTATTTTCTGACAAAATGAAAAGGATCAATATGTGAATGAACCTTCTCTTTTTTCTTATGTTTGAAAAATGCATTAATTTTTAAATAACAGATTCCCTTCTGGAATGTCTATGCTGAAGACACTGTTTCCCTCAATATTCCTTGAGGACACGGAGCAATTTATTTGTACTATTGTATCCGGTTCATGAAATATTAAAGCTACATGGAAATGGCTGCTTAAATGTGTGCACATATTTTCCCTCATAGAAATCCTTAGTCAACTATATTACAAAGACTCAATCTCCTCGTTTTAATCAAAGTACGAAAATCTCACACCTTATGGAAATTGCTGATCAGAGCCATTTGAGACTGGAAACCACACACATTCACAGCATTTTAAACTGTATACAGCAGCGGTCCCCAAACTTTTGGGCACCAGGGACCGGTTTCATGGAAGACAATTCTTCCACAGGCAAGGGGTGGAGGCGGTGGGATTCAGGTGGTAATGGGAGTGATGGGGACTCAAGCAAACCTTTCTGAGGAGATTTCTTCACACTCTGTTAACTGCAAAACAGATGAATCTGCTGCAAATTTCCATACAATGGAAAGATTATTTGGCATTTACAGAATCCACCAGGAAGGGACTTACTCCTTGCAACAGTTTAACTTATTTTCCATGAACTTTTGCCTTTCTCCACGCACAAAAGTCACACTGAAGAGTTCAAGAAACTAAATAATATTCAACAATGGGTATTTCCTCTAAATTGAATAATTGTTGTTTAATTATACATAGTAAAAGAATCACAATTTTATAACTTTTTAGATATTTTCAATAGCACTTTTGAGAAGGTTTTGTTAAACTGCTAGGCAGATACTTTAGAGCTTTTGGAGATGGATTTCTGCTACCCTCACAGTGTCTCAAATGTACTTAAAGTGTAGATATAGCTAAGAATATAACTAAGTAGATGTAGCTAAGTAGATATACAACTTCCTGGGTTGCAGGGGTTTGGCGGGAGGTGGGGAGGAGGATGTAATGATGAATTTGTACAGATCCACTACTCAGATAGAGAAAACAATATAAAACAGCACTAACTCATATATAAGAATTAAGCAAGTTTCAGTAATAGTCAATATATTATTTCATTTAATTTAGTCTTTACGATTAAGAAAATGTAAAGAAACCTGAATAGTATCATCTTTATCCTTTTCTCCTAAGTTCGTCCTTTTAAACCAAGGGTAGATGACAAATGGCATTTCAGAGTTGAACAGATCCACGGGTAAAATCTAATCCAATACCTTCATTTCATAGTTCAGCAAGGTGAGGTTAAAAAGAGAGACAAATTAATATTTGACTTGTCTACATTAAACACATGCGTGAGGGCTGATAATACTCTAAAAGAACAAAGCCATATGTTTTTATTCAACATTTACTGTATGCTTGCTTTGTGCCAGGGGCTACACAATAGTGGGGAGAAAGGTAGATTCTGCCTGTTCCATGAAACTTATCTCATGGAAATGACAAGCTTTAATTAATTAATCACACTGAGGCCGGAGGTGGATGGGCTCCAGATTAGACATTTACAACTGGCCTTATGTTTACATTTCATGGGGCAGGAAAATGTGGGCTTTGAGCTGGACACTTGCAACTAGCATCCTGTTTGCATTTCCTGAGACAGGAGATAGGCGGGCTTCAGGTTAGACATTTAAACTCAGCCTCTTGTTTGCTCTCCGAAATGGAAGCAATGACAGAGACAGGGTAAATAGCCAAGCTTTATCTCTGGTGGATGATTTAAGATAACAGTCATGGCAGGAACAAAGAGAGGCAAAACCTTGTCTGAGTAAAGGATCAAGGGATTTCCACTTCCCCTCTCCTTGGGGCAAGGGAGACATGACACCTGCGCAGAAAGGCTGCTTGGGAGTCAAAAGTCAGGGAACAACCCCAGGCCATGGTGACTCTTGCTTCTCTCAGATGCCTTCGTATCAGGGTCCATTTTGGCTGAGAGGTGCATGCGCTCCTAAGGGGAGGGTCCTGAGACAAATTAGCCAGGGGTTACAAAGCAAGATGATTGGCCAGAAGGAAGACAAAGACCTGGAAAACTGCACCCTTATAAAGGGTTTAAACTTCCCAAAGGTGCGACTCTCTCTCTGAGTTCGCCCATGCATCTTTTGGCATGTACTCTGCTTTTCCAATATACTTTTTACTTTTCTCTTTACCTTCTGCCTCCATGCCTGAATTCTTTCTTGACAAGGCAGGCAAAAACTGGGGGCTTAGGTCCTAGCAGCTGGCCTCTGTGGTCTAGCAGTTAGGAATCCTGGTCTGGGAACTAAAGTCTTGCTTCCAGCTGCCAGTAAGTTGCCACTTACTGCAAGTTGCCGCTTACTGCTGTGTGCGTCCAAAATCAATACTAGCATATGTATTATCATAAAGTGAGATAAGTGCTAAGAAGTAACGTTAATGCGACAGAAACCTATCTTAGGTTTGAAAAAGGCATTGCCTGAGATGATACCTGAAGAATGTATAGGAGTTAACTAGCAGAAGGAGATTATGGGAGAGTGGTTCGATTTCCTGGTACAGGAAACAACGTATGCAAAGGCCTTTGTGGGGTGAGAGCATCATCAGTTTAAGAATGTGAATACATATAGATCTACAGAAATCACCTAAGCTGAAGAGAGAGAGGAAATGGATTCAATAAATGAACACAGCTTCAAAGCTTTATGGGAAAATATCAAATGTTCTATCCTATGAGTAATTGAAGTCCCAGAAGACAGGGAGACAGAGAATGGGGCAAAGGAAACATTTGAAGAAACAGTGGGCAAAAACTTCTCAAATTTGATGAAGACATAAACTTACAAGACTCAATAAGCTCATTAGACTCCAAAGAAAATACAAAGAAAACCCCAGGTAATCATATCATAGTAAAACTGCTGTAAACCAAAAATAAAAAGATCATCTTCAAAGCAACTAAGTAAGAAAACATTATTCCATACAGAATAATAACAACTTAGACTACTGTGGATTTCTCATTAGAAAGCATGCAAGTCAGAAGTCAGTGGGAAAATATTTGAAAGTTCTGAAGGGATTTATTAGTTTCTACTCCTGTATTATTTACTTTCTCTGGATTACTTATTTTTTTTAACTTCTCAAATTTAACAGGATATCTCATTGATTTTCAGTCCACCTCATTCTGTATAAATAGAAGCACTAAAAGTGACAAATACCAACGTGACTGCATCACTAACTTTCTGATATAATTTTTATCACCTAGTTTAAAATATTTTCTAATTTCCATTTTGATTTTTTTCTGCAATGCATGAGTTATTTAAAAGTGTGCTTTTAAAATTGCCAATTCTATTTTTTTAATAATTCACTTTTAACTTTTAATCTGAGTCAAAATGGAATGTATGAATCAGAGGTTTAGAAATTCATCAACACCTGTTCTTATAGTATAATGCATATCCAATTTTTACAAATGATTTGTATATTCTTGATAGCAATGTGAAGGCTGTAACTGCTAGGTACAAGCTAAATATATATGCTTATCAGACCAAGCTTATTTACAGTAGGATCAAATCTTGTATTTTTTTAGTAAAGGATAATAAAATCAGACAAAAATTAAAAGGGAGATATGTGATATACTTCTAACTATCATGGTGGCTTTGTCTATTCCATATAATTCTGTCAAATTTTTCTTTATATATAATAAAGGTTACACTATTATAGCATACAAGTTAATAATTATGTTTTCTTTTTATGTTTATGTAATGACTCTCCTTATCCATAATAATATTGTTACTAATAATGAAATTGTATTTAGTTTGCCATAAATATACATTCACCTGCTGTGTTAATACTCACTGAAATCTATTAATTTTTAATTTGTAACTTTATAATTTGATACATCACTTCTAAAGACCAGATTAGCTGGATTTATATTTTTATCTAATGTTCTCATTTTTCCTTTTTAATCAAAAATTTATTTATTTTAATGTATTTAATGATATATTTAGATTGAATTGTATGAGTTCATTTTGTGCTCATCTTTCTCCTTTACATACATTTCTTTTTTCCTCCATTTATACAATTTTTAGAATATACTGAAGTTATTTTTTATTTCACTTTTGTTCTCTAACAAGTTGAACATTATTTTTTTCTATTCTTAGATGATTAAATTTATAAGTTTTAAATGCATATTTAATAAAGTCCAACCTAAACAATATTTCAGCCCTCCTTTTATTCAATACAAGCTTAAATTGCTTTAAATTCCATAAGTCATTTTCCATTTAAGATGTTATTTTTGTTCAGAACTTTGCTACCACCTTTTTATTTCCCAGTATTACATATTAACATAATTATTTTATGATAATATTTAGTATGCCCTCATGTGTTCTAATTTTTATATTCACAGTTTATTCTGACATCCTGATCATTCTTGTTGAGATCTCTGTATTCCTTCTTCCCAAAACATATCTTCTAAAATTTCTTTGGTGAGGGTCTATTAATGGTAGTCTCTCACAGGAAAATGTCTCATTACACCTTCTTATTTCTTCTCAGCATTTTGAAGTCATTTGGTTTCCATTACTGATCTTCAGACATAAGCTATCTGGTTACTTAATTGTTCTTAAATAGTATTTTTTTTCTTCCTTTCTGCTATTAAGGTTTTTCTCCTTTTCCATGGCTTTATGATATTTCACTACTATGTGTCTAGTTACGAATTTTCTTTTTTTGTCCTGCTCAATATTTGCTATATTTCCTGAATTTGTGGATTCATCTCTTTCAAAGATCCTAATGCTAAGAAAATATATACTCAAAAAGCTCATCTCCTTTATCTTCTACCTTCTACCTGTGGAACTCTAATTAAATTTTTGACCTTCTCATTTTATCCTCCGTGTGTCCTAATCCCTCTTCCTTATTTGTTATCACCATGTCCATCTATAACATCTAAAGAAATTATCCAAGCTTATCATTCAGTTCACAAATTCAATATTAAATTGTGTCTACATAGAAATGCACAACCTGCCAACAGTGAATCAGGAAGAAACAGAAAATATGAACAGACCAATCACAAGCACTGAAATTGAAACTGTGATTAAAAAATCTTCCAACAAACAAAAGCCCAGGACCAGATGACCTCACAGGTGAATTCTATCAAACATTTAGAGAAGAGCTAACACCTATCCTTCTCAAACTCTTCCAAAATATAGCAGAGGGAGGAACACTCCCAAATTCATTCTATGAGGCCACCATCACCTTGATACCAAAACCAGACAAGGATGTCACAAAGAAAGAAAACTACAGGCCAATATCACTGATGAACATAGATGCAAAAATCCTCAACAAAATACTAGCAAACAGAATCCAACAGCACATTAAGAGGATCCTACACCATGATCAAGTGGGGTTTATTCCAGGAATGCAAGGATTCTTCAATATACACAAATCAATCAATGTGATAAACCATATTAACAAATTGAAGGAGAAAAACCATATGATCATCTCAATAGATGCAGAGAAAGCTCTTGACAAAATTCAACACGCATATATGATAAAAACCCTCCAGAAAGTAGGCATACACAGAAGTTTCCTAAACATAATAAAGGCTATATATGACAAACCCACAGCCAACATCATCCTCAATGGTGAAAAACAAACCATTTCCACTAAGATCAGGAACAAGACAAGGTTGCCCACTCTCACCACTCTCATTCCACATAGTTTTGGAAGTTTTAGCCACAGCAATCAGAGAAGAAAAGGAAATAAAAGAAATCCAAATCGGAAAAGAAGAAGAAAAGCTGTCAGTGTCTGCAGATGACATGATACTATACATAGAGAATCCTAAAGATGCTACCAGAAAACTGCTAGAGCTAATCAATGAATTTGGGAAAGTATCAGGATACAAAATTAATGCACAGAAATCTCTTGCATTCCTATACACTAATGATGTAAAATCTGAAAGTGAAATCAAGAAAACACTCCCATTTACCACTGCAACAAAAAGAATAAAACATCTAGGAGTAAACCTACCTAAGGAGACAAAAGACCTGTATGCAGAAAATTATAAGACACTGATGAAAGAAATTAAAGATGATACAAATAGATGGAGAGATATACCATGTTCTTGGATTGGAAGAATCAACATGGTGAAAATGACTCTACTACCCAAAGCAATCTACAGATTGCTATCAAATCCCTATCAAACTACCACTGGTATTTTTCACAGAACTAGAACAACAAATTTCACAATATGTATGGAAACACAAAAGACCCCGAATAGCCAAAGCAATCTTGAGAACAGAAAACGGAGCTGGAGGAATCAGGCTCCCTGACTTCAGACTATACTACAAAGCTACAGTAATCAAGACAGTATGGTACTGGCACAAAAACAGAAAGATAGAACAGGATAGAAAGCCCAGAGATAAACCCACACACATATGGTCACCTTATCTTTGATAAAGGAGGCAGGAATGTACAGTGGAGAAAGGACAGCCTCTTCAATAAGTGGTGCTGGGAAAACTGGCCAGGTCCATGTAAAAGTATGAGATTAGATCACTCCCTAACACCATACACAAAAATAAGCTCAAAATGGATTAAAGACCTAAATGTAAGGCCAGACACTATCAAACTCTAGAGGAAAACATAGGCAGAACACTCTATGACATAAATCACAGCAAGATCCTTTTGACCCACCTCCTAGCAAAATGGAAATAAAAACAATAATAAACAAATGGGACCTAATGAAACTTAAAAGCTTTTGCACAACAAAGGAAACCATAAACAAGACCAAAAGACAACCCTCAGAATGGGAGAAAATATTTGCAAGTGAAGCAACTAACAAAGGATTAATTTCCAAAATTTATAAGCAGCTAAGCAGCTCAATAACAAAAAAACAAACCCAATCCAAAAATGGGCAGAAGACCTAAATAGACATTTCTGCAAAGAACATATACAGACTGTCAACAAACACATGAAAGAATGCTCAACATCATTAATCATTAGGGAAATGCAGATCAAAACTACAATGAGATATCATCTCACACCAGTCAGAATGGCCATCATCAAAAAATCTAGAAACAATAAATGCTGGAGAGGGTGTGGAGAAAAGGGAACACTCCTTCACTGCTGGTGGGAATGTGCATTGGTACAGCCACTATGGAGAACCCCCACTATGGGGGTTCCTTAAAAAACTACAAATAGAACTACCATATGACCCAGCAATCCCACTACTGGGCATATACCCTGAGAAAACCATAATTCAAAAAGAGTCATGTACCAAAATGTTCATTGCAGCTCTATTTACAATAGCCCGGAGATGGAAACAACCTAAGTGTCCATCATTGGATGAATGGATAAAGAAGATGTGGCACATACATAAAATGGAATATTTAAGCCATAAAAAGAAACGAAATTGAGCTATTTGTAATGAGGTGGATAGACCTAGAGTCTGTCATACAGAGTTTAGTAAGTCAGAAAGAGAAAGACAAATACCATATGCTAACACATATATATGGAATTTAAAAAAAAAAAAGTCATGAAGAACCTAGGGGTAAGACAGGAATAAAGACACTGACCTACTGGAGAACGTACTTGAGGATATGGGGAGGGGGAAGGGTGAGATAAACAAAGCGAGAGAGAGGCATGGACATATATACACTACCAAACGTAAGGCAGATAGCTAGTGGGAAGCAGCCGCATAGCACAGGGATATCAGCTCGGTGCTTTGTGACCGCCTGGAGGGGTGGGATAGGGAGGGTGGGAGGGAGGGAGACGCAAGAGGGAAGAGATATGGAAACATATGTATATGTATAACTGATTCACTTTGTTAAAAAGCAGAAACTAACACACCATTGTAAAGCAATTATACCCCAATAAAGATGTTAAAAATAAATAAATAAATTGTGTCTAATCTGCTGTTTAACTTCTCTACTGGCACTGAGAGAATGCCACCTGACGATGATCACAGCCAATGAACACCAAAAACTGTCAGTAAACCATCAGCAACTAAACGAGTGATTCTCTCTCCCAGCCCTTAGAAGGAATCCAGCCTGCTAACACCTTTATTTTGGACTTCTAGCCTCTAGAGCTGTGAGAAAATATATTTCTGTTGTTTTAAACCACCCAGTTTTTGTTACTTGTTTATGGTAGCCCTAGAAAACTAGTACAAATTTTGGTATTTTTTCATTTTTAGAAGTATCTGGTTCTTTTGAAAATCTTCCTGTCTTTTTTTGGATGAATATCTCATTTCTTTCTTACATTTTGAGTCTATATTTTGAAAGGCATATAAAACATATTCCCCATATATGTCGTACATAATAATTCTAATATCAATTCTAGGAGGTGTGTTTCTTCTCTTTGCAATTTCTGCTGACTCTTGGTGATGAGTGCTTGTTTTACAATTTGTAATTTTGGCAAATTCAAGTACAGTTGAGCTGTATCTATTGGAATCCTAAGAGGTGTGTGATTAAAGTAGATCATTCTAAAGAGAGTATGCATCAGCTTCTGCCAGTCACCCTCAGGTGCTGCCAACTCCGATTCACTTATGTTAATTTCTTACCTTGGGATTTCCAAGACCACACTGCTGTTATATATTTGAACCCCAGATCAACATACATGGGGAGGTCTATGGTTATAAATTCTCCTAAGAAGTTTTCTTTCCTTCCAGAGCCAAATCTGAGTAAAGATGTTTCCTTGTTATATCCTAGTCTACGATTCACTAAGAATGAAATTCTTTGATGGTTTCAGCTTTACTAGGAATCTTAATTCCAATTTTCTACCATATAAGGTCCCAGGCCCATATCTCCTGGCCCACAGACAGCTGTTAAAGTGCCAATTTTAACATAATTAATACTTTAAGTAGATGAATCTGGTTAAAATAGGATGGTAGCTTCAAATGAAAAGAAGAGCAAGAGTGACCTATAAAGGACTCGAAACCTGTTCAGCTTTACCTCTGCATGCACACAAAAAATGAGCTCCTTAAGGGAAATAAATCTAGACTTATTTATCTCTGTATCCACAGCATTAAATGTAGTTTTTACTACATTCTCAACCAGACCAAACCATAAACACCATAAAACATTTTATGTAACACCAGAAGATGAATCCTTCAAAATTCTATAAATTTATAGTTCTAGTTATCATGCACAAGCGTAGAAATAAGTGGTATGGGTTAATTATGGGTTTGAATATTCTGGAAGTTTCTTTATTATAGCATATGGTAGAGAAAAAAATATAAGTAATATCAGTTAATTCTAGGAGATGAGGAAAAGTCTTCCTACAATCAAAAACTACCAAAGTTTTATTTAATTGTGCATATTAAAATATTGTTTCACATGAAGCAGGTGCAGTTTGGAGAGGGAGGGGGTGGATTCCTGTAAATATACAGTAAAAATGGTAGCCGGTGTCCACTGACACTTTCCGGCCTACTCACATAACTGGATACCAACAATAACAACAGCAGCCTCTGAAACTGAGAGAAAAAAGGGTTTACATTTACCATTCCTCTTATAATTTCTACTTTTTTTCTTCACTTTTCATCCTAGTAACTGTTAAGGTGTTTTTCAGCCCCTGGCACCATCGACTGACTATCATTGCAGCAGTAAGCAAATAAATAAGAGTTGACGGGGTTGAAAAGAGTTGAAAAGATAAGGGTTGAAAAGTTACTGTGTTACTTTCTAAACAGCTCTTTAGAAATTTCATTCTGAGTCACGGCTTTCACCATTTTATAAACTGGACCACCAGTCACGTTGATTTAACAGCACATCACTGGCTTTCCTTTCATAACCAATAGATCTTTAGAAACAAACCCACGAAATATGTGCCCATAAAGGGATGTGGTTGTCCCATTTCTAGCATCAATCCATGATATGGTTCTTACCACATCATGGTAAATAATAAAGTAAAAATTAAGTGAGTTTTTCCTTAGGTTAAACTTATTCCATTTAAAGAGCTGTTCTTCATTCTCAAATTGTCCTTCCTAGTTTCTGTTGTTGTGGTTTGTTGTTGTTAGGTTAAAGTGTTTTTATTTCACAAAATGTTGTTATAATAGGTGACACAGTTTTTGTTTTGTCTTGTCTTAATGTTCTTATATCCTTATATGGCAAAACAAAAATTTCGCAAATTTGTTTTGGTCTCATGTTTAAAAAATGTTTAATTTACTAATCCAGGAAATGAAAAAGTCTCCAGGAACCTCTCTACAAAAGCAATATATTGATATATTGCACACAAAGGACCCTAATCCATTCAGGTCAGACACTGAAGCCATGCCACAGTGGTACTTAAAGTCAGCTGCTAATAGGGGAGAGCTGATCAGTTGAGAGGAATAGACAATGTTTTCGGAATAAGTAAATTGGCTAATTTAATGAAAATATTCAATGTAATAGTTCCATATGGCAAGAGGAATTCCCTAAGGAAAGGAGTTGGTTGTTGTTTTTCTTTTTTCTTTTTGTTTTTTTCCAGAATGGTCTTATGGTCCTAGCCAACAGAACAGTGCCTTATGATTAGAAAACATTTCAAAACTGAAGATCAGCTTCTGATCAAAAACAAATACTCATTTTTGTCTTGAAAAAATTAACTTTCATAACATTTTTCTTTTAACTTTCAACCTATTTATAGGATTGCTGCTTTTCTGTTATAAGATAAAGATTAAGAGAAATAGAGACACAGAAGAAAAATACAGACAGACGCATAGACACACAAACACATAACACACACACACACAAATAGAGAGAGAGAGAGAAGAAAATGATATTCCATTGTCTTTCTGCATTTTCATTTCCAAATACACAATTTTTACTTAGCAATTTTACTTCTATGACATGTACTATGCATCAGGCATTTCTCTAGTGTTTTAAAAATATTAACTCATTTAATATTCATTAAAAAAAGACCCATGAGGTAAGTACTATCTTCGGTTTATATATGAACAAAGTGAGACACAGAGATATTAGGTAATTTGCCAAAAGTCACACAGCCAGTATGTGATAGAAGTGAAAATCAAACCCAGGCAGTTATCTGTCTTTAGAGCTCATGTTCTTAACCACTACCACTGCTGCCACCATGAATTAATAGTAGGCACTGTACATCTCAAGAATCGGGAAACCAAAACAACCACATCTACAGAGTTAGTAATATAAAGTATAACAAATAAATCCCAATTGTTTGATACTTTTCCTCAGCAACCTTTCTCCATTAGAAATAAAATATTATGTCTCTTACAGTTTCTTTCACAGCTCTGTTAGCCCACCCAAATGAATATTGGGCCACATCCAATAAATTTCCTAGTTCAAAAAGTTTTGTCTGGGGTTCTCAGTTCAATAATAGTCTCTTGGAATTTTTCAAAATTCTTTTAGTGTCTGAATTACATTTTAAAAAATACTTGTAAATTTTCTATTTAAATCTATTATATATATAATAGAGATATTATAATCAGGCATATATATATATATATATGTATCATAAATGCAAATTTTATATTTGGTGCCATGAAAATACCAACATTCTACACTGATGTTCTAGTCAAGAAATAAACTACCTCTCCTCTTATCTAGATCCACGTTTAATCCATATGGAAAATTCGCTCATTACCTAGATCTGTAAATATATATTTTTCTTATCAATAAATGTATTTGCTTATTTTATTTTTTTACAGCATTAAAAAAGTTAAAGTAAACATGTTATTGAATTCTATTTGCCCTGATTCTAGTAACCAATCAGACTTATGACTGACAAAGTTGATTTCAACTTATATTGACCTAAAAAAAGGTCAAGGGCTTCCTTGGTGGCCCAGTGGTTGAGAGTCCGCCTGCCAATGCAGGGGACGCAGGTTCGTGCCCTGGTCTGGGAGGATCCCGTGTGCCGTGGAGCGGCTGGGCCCATGAACCATGGCTACTGAGCCTGCGCGTCTGGAGCCTGTGCTCCTCAACGGGAGAGGCCATGGCGGTGAGAGGCCCACATACCGCAAAAAAAAAGTCAAAATCCCACTTTTGCTACAGTCACATTCTTTTATTAAATATTTATCAAGCACTTACTGTGAGTTAGATACCACACAGAGTTCTAGGGATACTGAGATTAATGTAAGTATTGCTGCTGCTCAGAGATAAATTTTGGCATGTCCATTTAGTCCATCAGACTGAAATCATTAGTTAACAAATTACAGGTCTACAAAAATTAACTGTAAACTAGATTATTCACTTCAGTATCTTTGTCCTAGAATTAAAATCAAATCCTTCCTTTCATTGCCTATAAATATTAACATATTTCTTTCTATAGCTTCCATTTTATGAAGATAGTTACTGGCTGGGTGTTAACGTTGATTTTTCTAATTTTGACTATACAGACAAGCACTACTAGGAAACTTTTCAAAGGCAGTGAAGTCCAACCTTCTAGGCAATAGATATTAACACTGAAGACGAATAAACTCAGTAAATATCCATGACTTTCACAAAATAAAAATTGAGAAAATATTACAATCATACCTCTCTATGGTCTTATTTGCCTTTGTGATGGTTACCTTCAAACGAAAACTACAAACTGGATAACAGCTCAAAGACAAAGTAGGACTTCCTTTATGATGTTATTGGTATAAGTTATTTTTGCTATTACACTAAAAAATGGATAGGACAAGAAACTATATCATGCACACACAGCCAGCAGGAAAGTAAAATGGTACAGATGTTCTGGGAACCAAGTTTGGCAGTTTTGCAAACCAAAGATGCACTTACTCTGCAACACATCGGTTGCACTCTTGGGCATTTATCCCAGAGAAATTAAAACTTACGTTCACACAAAACCTATACACTAATATTCATAGCAGCTTTACATGTAACATCTCCAAACTGAAATCAGAGCAGATATCCTTCAACAGATTAATGATTAAAAATCCATAAGGTAGAGTAAGTACTACCCAGCAACAAAGAGGTACAAACTATTGATACACACAAGAATTTGTATAACTCTCCAGGGAATTATACTGAGTGGAAAAAAAAAAAAAGCCAATCTCCAAAGGTATGCTGTATGTATGGTTTCATTTCGAAATTGTAAATTTTAGAAATTTAGTATAGACTGTTGATTGGAAAGTTACAGTTAGAGGTCATGGGGGGATAAAGGGGACAGGAGAGAGATGAGTATGATTATAAAAGCGTAGACTGAGGTATCCTTGTGTTGTTGGAACTATTCAGTATCTTGAGCATGGTAGTGGATACAAAAACCCAGACACATAACGAAATTATGTGGAATTTAACACACACACACAAACACACACACACACACACACACACACACGAGTACAAGTAAAAGTGGGGAAATCTAAATAAGACCGGTGGATTATATCAATATAATTATACTGGCTTGATATTACACTATAGTTTCGCAAAATGTTAACCATTAGTGAGAAGTCAGTACAGATGAATCTACAGTGATCTCAATGAAAATTTCAATTAAAAAAAGAGGGGACTTTATAGGGAGGAACCAAGATGGTGGAGTAGAAGGACGTGCTCTCACTCCCTCTTGTGAGAACACCAGAATCACCACTAGAGGCTGGACTGATAGATAGACACTGGAATTCACCAAAAAAGATACCCCACATCCAAAGACAAAGGAGAAACCACAAATAAAACAGTAGGAGGGGTGCAATCACAGTAAAATCAAATCCCATAACTGCTGGGTGGGTGACTCACAGACTGGAGAACACTTATACCACAGAAGTCCACCCACTAGAGTGAAGGTTCTGAGCCCCACATCAGGATTCCCAACCTGGGGGTTAGGAGGAAGACAGTAGAAGCAAGGAGAACTAAAATCATGCAGCCTGTGGAACAAAAACCACATTCACAGAAAGATAGACAAGATGAAAAGGCAGAGGGCTATGTACCAGCTGAAGGAACAAGATAAAACCCCAGAAAAACAACTAAATGAAACGGAGATAGGCAACTTTCCAGAAAAACAATTCAGAATAATGATACTGAAGATGATCCAGGACCTCGGAAAAACAATGGAGGCAAAGATCAAGAAGATGCAAAGAATGTTTAACAAAGACCTAGAAGAATTAAAGAACAAACAAACAGAAATGAACAATATAATAACTGAAATGAAAACTACACTAGAAGTAATCAAGAGCAGAATAACTGATGCAGAAGAACGGATAAGTGACCTGCAAGACAGAATGGTGGAATTCACTGCTGCAGAACAGAATAAAGAAAAAAGAATGAAAAGAAATGAAGACAACCTAAGAGACCTCTGGGACAACATTAAACACAACATTTGAATTATAAGGGTCCCAGAAGGAGAAGAGAGGCAGAAAGGACCCGAGAAAATATTTGAAGAGATTATAGTCGAAAAATTCCCTAACATGGGAAAGGAAATAGCCACCCAAGTCCAGGAAGTGCAGCAAGTCCCATATAGGATAAACCCAAGGAGAAACACGCCGAGACACATAGTAATCAAATTGGCAAAAATGAAAGACAAAGAAAAATTATTGAAATCAGCAAGGGAAAACGACAAATGACATACAAGGGAACTCCCATAAGGTTAACAGGTGATTTCTCAGCAGAAAGTCTACAAGCCAGAAGGGAGTGGCATGATATACTTAAAGTGATGAAAGGGAAGAACCTACAACCAAGATTACTTTACCCAGCAAGGATCTCATTCAGATTCGATGGAGAAATCAAAAGCTTTACAGACAACCAAAAGCTAAGAGAATTCAGCGCCACCAAACCAGCTCTACAACAAATGCTAAAGGAATTCTCTAAGTGGGAAACAAAAGAGAAGAAAAGGACCTACAAAAACAAACCCAAAACAATTAAGAAAATGGCCATAGGAACATACATATCGATAATTACCTTAAATGTAAATGGATTAAATGCTCCAACCAAAAGACACAGGTTCGCTGAATGGATACAAAAACAAGACCCATATATATGCTGTCTACAAGAGACCCACTTCAGACCTAGGGACACATACAGACTGAAAGTGAGAGGATGGAAAAAGAAAATCCATGCAGATGGAAATCAAAAGAAAGCTGGAGTAGAAATTCTCATAGCAAATAAAAGAGACTTTAAAATAAAGAATGTTACAAGAGACAAGGAAGGACACTAAATAATGATCAAGGGATCGATCCAGGCAAAAGATATAATAATTATAAATACATATGCACCCAACATAGGAGCACCTCAACACATAAAGCAACTGCTAACAGCTATAAAAGAGAAAATTGACAGTAACACAATAGTGGGGGACTTTAACACCTCACTTACGCCAATGTACAGATCATCCAAAATGAAAATTAATAAGGAAACGCAAGGTTTAAATGACACAACAGTCCATATAGATTTAATCGATATTTATAGGACATCCAAAGACAGCAGATTACACTTTCTTCTCAAGTGCTCAAGGAACATTCTTTCAGGATAGACCACATCGTGGGTCACAAACCAACCCTCAGTAAATTTAAGAAAACTGAAAACATATCAAGCATCTTATCTGACCAAAAAGCTATGAGATTAGAAATGAATTCCAGGAAAGAAAACGTAAAAAATACAAACACATAGAGGGGAAACAATACGTTACTACATAACCAAGAGAACACTCAACAAATCAAAGAGGAAATCACAAGATACCTGGAGACAAATGACAATGAAAACACGATGACCCAAATCCTATGGGATGCAGCAAAAGTAGTTCTAAGAGGGAAGTTTATAGCTCTACAAGCCTACCTCAAGAACAAGGAAAATCTCAAATAAACAATCTAACATTACACCTAAAGGAACTAGAGAAAGAAGAACAAACAAAACCCAAAGTTAGCAGAAGGAAAGAAGTCATAAAGATCAGAGCAGAAATAAATGAAATAGAAACAAAGAAAACAATAGCAAAGAGCAATAAAACTAAAAGCTGGTTCTTTGAGAAGTTAAACAAAACTGATAAACCATTAGCCAGACTCATCAAGAAAAAGACAGAGAGGACTCAAAACAATAAAATTAGAAACGAAAAAGGAGAAGTTACAACTGACACCACAGAAATACAAAGCATGCTAAGAGACTACTACAAGCAGCTCTATGTCAATGAAATGGACAACCTGAAACAAATGGACAAATTCTTAGAAAGTTATAACCTTCCAAGACTGAACCTGGAAGAAATAGAAAATATGAACAGATCACAAGTAATGAAATTGAAACTGTGATTAAAAATCTTCCAACAAACAAAAGTCCAGGACCAGATGGCTTCACAGGTGAATTCTATCAAACATTTAGAGAAGAGCTAACACCCATCCTTCTCAAACTCTTCCAAAAAATTGCAGAGAAAGGAACACTCCCAAACTCATTCTAAGATGCCACCATCACCCTGATACCAAAACCAGACAAAGATACTACAAGAAAAGAAAATTACAGACCAATATCACTGATGAATACAGATGCAAAAATCCTCAACAAAATACTAGCAAACAGAAGCCAACAACACATTAAAAGGATGATACACCATGATCAAGTGGGATTTATCCCAGGGATGCAAGGTTTCTTCAATATAGGCAAATCAATCAATGTGATACACCATATTAACAAATTGAAGAAGAAAAAACATATGATCATCTCAATAGATGCACAAAAAGCTTTTCACAAAATTCAACACCCATTTATGATAAAAACTCTCCAGAAAGTGGGCATAGAGGGAGCCTACCTCAACATAATAAAGGCCATATATGACAAACCCATAGCAAACATCATTCTCAATGGTGAAAAACTGAAAGCATTTCCTCTAAGATCAGGAACAAGACAAGGATGTCAGCTCTCACCACTATTATTCAACATATATAGTTTTGGAAGTTCCAGCCATGGCAATCAGAGAAAAAAAAAATAAAAGGAATACAAATTGGAAAAGAAGAAGTAAAACTGTCACTGTTTGCAGATGACATGATACTATACATAGAGAATCCTAAAAATGCCACCAGAAAACTACTAGAGGTAATCAATGAATTTGGTAAAGTTGCAGGATACAAAATTAATGCACAGAAATCTCTTGTATTCCTATACACTAATGATGAAAAATCTGAAAGAGAAATTAAGGAAACACTCCCTTTTACCATTGCAACAAAAAGAATAAAATACCTAGGAAAAAACCTACCTAGGGAGACAAAAGACCTATATGCAGAAAACTATAAGACACTGATGAAAGAAATTAAAGATGATACCAACAGATGGAGAGATATACTATGTTCTTGGATTGGAAGAATCAATATTGTGAAAATGACTATACTACCCAAAGCAATCTACAGATTCAATGCAATCCCTATCAAACTATTACTGGCATTTTTTACAGAACTAGAACAAAAAATCTTAAAATTTGTATGGAGACACAAAAGACCCCGAATAGCCAAAGCACTCTTGAGGGGAAAAAAGGGAAATGGAGAAATCAGACTCCCTGACTTCAGACTATATTACAAAGCTACAGTAATCAAGACAAAATGGTACTGGCACAAAAACCGAAACACAGATCAAGGGAACAAGATAGAAAGCCCAGAGATAAACCCACGCACCTATGGTCAACTAATCTATGACAAAGGAGGCAAGGATAAACAATAGAGAAAAGACAGTCTCTTCAATAAGTGGTGCTGGGAAAACTGGACAGCTACATGTAAAAGAATGAAATTAGAACATTCCCTAACACCGTGCACAAAAATAAACTCAAAATGGATTCGAGACCTAAATGTAAGACAGGATACTATAAAACTCTTACAGGAAATCATAGGAAGAACACTCTTTGACATAAATCACAGCAAGTTCTTTTATGATCCACCTCCTAGAGTAATGGAAATAAAACCAAAAATAAACAAATGGGACCTAATGAAACTTAAAAGCTTTTGCACAGCAAAGCAAACCATAAACAAGACGAAAAGACAACCCTCAGAATGGGAGAAAATATTTGCAAATGAATCAACACACAAAGGATTAATCTCCAAAATATATAAACAGCTCCTGCAGCTCAAAATTAAAGAAATGAACAACCGTATCCAAAAATGGGCAGAAGACGTAAATAGACATTTCTCCAAAGAAGACATACAGATGGGCGAGAAACACATGAAAAGCTGCTCAGCATCACTAATTATTAGAGAAATGCAATTCAAAACTACAATGTGGTATCACCTCACACCAGTTAGAATGGGCATCATCAGAAAATCTTCAAGCAACAAATGCTGGAGAGGGTGTTGAGAAAAGAGAACCCTCTTGCCTGTTGGTGGGAATGTAAATTGATACAGCCACTATGGAGAACAGTATGGAGGTTCCTTAAAAAAACTAAAAACAGGACTTCCCTGGTGGCACAGTGGTTGAGAGTCCGCCTGCCAATGCAGGGGACACAGGTTCGTGCCCTGGTCCGGGAAGATCCCACATGCCGTGGAGTGGGTGGGCCCGTGAGCCGTGGCCGCTGAGCCTGTGCGTCCGGAGCCTGTGCTCCGCAATGGGAGAGGCCACAACAGTGAGAGGCCTGCATACCACAAAAAAACAAACAAACAAAAAAACCCAGCCTAAAAACAGAGCTACCATACAACCCAGCAATCCCACTACTGGGCATATACGCAGAGAAAACCACAATTCAAAAAGACACATGCACCCCAATGTTCATTGCAGCTCTATTTACAATAGCCAGGTCATGGAAGCAACCTAAATGCCCATCAACAGACGAATGGATAAAGAAGATATGGTACATATATACAATGGAATATTACTCAGCCATAAAAAGGAACGAAATTGGGTCATTTGTTGAGATGTCAATGGATCTGGAGACTGTCATACAGAGTGAAGTAAGTCAGAAAGAGAAAAACAGATATCGTATATTAACACATGTATGTGGAACCTAGAATAATGGTACAGATGAACCGGTTTGCAGGGAAGAAATTGAGACACAGATGTAGAGAACAAACGTATGGACACCAAGGTTGGAAAGCTGAAGGGGAGTGGGGATGGTGGTGTGATGAATTGGGTGATTCACATCATGTATACACTGATGTGAATAAAATTGATGACTAAGAACCTGCTGCATAAAAAAATAAATAAAATAAAATTCAAAAATTAAAAAAAATACAGGACAAATAAAAAAGAGGGATTAGGGAGTTGGAGGAGTCTCAGTATCCTTTCTGTGTCTCTGTGTCTCTCTCTTTCTCACACTCACACCCACCCACACACACAAACACACACACACACACACATACACACACAGTTTTCTGCCTGGAAAGCAGCATGTCTACCAGAACTAGAGCTGCTCCAACAAATGAGGATGAAAGGTATATTACAAATGGCAAATAGGAAAATAGGAGCCTTGATTCTTATGACATCAGGACTTTGCCACGTCATCCCTTGACTATCTACCTTTAGACCTTTTTTTGAATGAGAGAAAAAAATCTGCTTGTTTGAAAAATGAACACAGTGTGACAAGTACTAATAAGGCAGCATAGACAATATATACCTCTCCTCATTACATCCTGCCTCATCTGACTCCACTCTGTACAGTTCTGACTCAATAAAAATGCTATTTGTTGAGAACTAAAATGTCTCTCAACAAAACCTACATCTGTGTATACATAATACACAAATATAACACCCTATTGCTCCACAATCCCATACGTGATCTCGTTCTCAGGATCTCTGCAACAAGAGGAGAATCTATACCTCTTGAGAGTGAGTTCTAGACTTTATCGAAAATAATCTCAGCCAGTGATTAGTTCTTGTGGTCTGCAATGAGCGTTTTTAATCCACTGGTCCGTACAGCAATCTTTATAATAAAATTCTTTATAATACTTGTCTTATATAATTACTTTGCATTTTAGTTTTCTGTGGTTCCCTAATGCTTCGATTTTTATAATTTTGAATATATGTACTATATTTCAAAGTAATCATTTGGTTTATATGAGGAGACTTTTAAAATGTATTGTGGTCAAACTCTCTCCTGGATAATAGGTAAGACAAAGAATGGATGAAGGAAAAAATCAGTCCCTACCCTTCCCTTGGCCATTTGTGTTCTATTCTAGAGCCATGAGCTTCTCCTCAAGCATCTTATTTTCCTGAATTTTTTCACATAATTAATAAACTCTAAGACACCTTTATATCCTCCCTAGGCATAGGTGATACTTCAGCATTGTATTTATTGGGAAAAGGAGGAGATGACGATGACAAAAAGGGGAAAAATTAATATTTAAATTCTTGGTTGTCTGAAACTGACACATGAATCATATGTATTGACTCATTTAATCATCACAATAACCATGTGAAATAGCTATCATTTACTCTCCTTACTTAACATATGTTAGAACTTTTGAAGTGTTAACTGTTTTCTTCCATTTGACTTTCTATGTGTATCTTGTTCCTTTCCCCAAATTGGGTTGTTAGGGCTATCCGTAGTGACTCCCCTCGGGAAAGGTTGTGATGATGACACACATTGTTTAAAAACGTTCAAGTCTCGGATTTTCAGTTTCAAAAGTTTACTTGGACTTGCAAGAGCCTGAGCTTTGGAGCTTTAGAAACCTAAAGCCTGGAGACCCATCACATAATATGTATGCCATAAGAAACAGGCCTGAATAAATGCTAAAAAAGTAATAAACAATTTCACACTTCCTATGAGATAACAATTCTCTCCGTGGGTGAAGACAGACACAGAGGAAAATGTAAGCTGCATATTCATGAGTTCCTGAGAAGTTCCCTGCTGTCTATGCCTCCCTAAAGTCTAAGCCTAAGAGTTTTGAGAAGCTAAACCCAGATAGCTTTGGGAATTCCTGAAACGCCAAATATAATAGGTGGGTGGCTTGTTTTTAAATCTTTTTCTGCATCTGACATAGTTTGTGAGCAACAGAACAGAGACAGCCAAATGTGATGCATATTAGTGTGAGACAGTCTCACAAGTTCCCGAGAGCAGGTGAACTCATCCCATGATATCAAGAAAGACACTCATGCAGCTCAATATTAGAAAAACAAACAACCCAATCAAAAAATGGGCAGAAGACGTAAATAGACATTTCCCCAAAGAAGACGTACAGATGCCAAGAGGCACATGAAAAGCTTCTCAACATCACTAATTATTAGAGAAATGCACATCAAAACTACAATGAGGTATCACTTCACACCGTTTAGAATGGGCATCATCAGAAAATCTACAAACAACAAATGCTAGAGAGGGTGTGGAGAAAAGGGAACCCTCTTGCACTGTTGGTGGGAATGTAAACTGATACAGCCACTATGGAGAACAGTATGGAGTTTCCTTAAAAACTAAAAATAGAACTACCATATGACCCAGCAATCCCATTACTGGGCATAAAACCTGAGAAACCATAATTCAAAAAGCATCATGTACCACAATGTTCATTGCAGCACTATTTACAATAGCCAGGTCATGGAAGCAACCTAAATGCCCATTGATAGACAAATGGATAAAGAAGATGTGGTACATATATACAATGGAATATTACTCAGCCATAAAAAGGGACGAAATTGGGTCATTGGTAGAGACATGCATGGACCTAGAGACTGTCATACAGAGTGAAGCAAGTCAGAAAGAGAAAAACAAATATCGTATACTAACGCATATATGTGGAATCTAGAAAAATGGTACAGATGAACCAGTTTGCAAGGCAGATATAGAGGCACAGATGTAGAGAACAAACATATGGACACAAGGGGGGAAAGCAGGGTGGGGGGTGGGGGTGGGATGAATTGGGATTGACATATATACACTAACATGTATAAAATAGAAAACTAACAAGAACCTGCTGTATAAAAAATAAATAAAATAAAATTCAAAAAATAAGACAACAAAATACCTAAGAAAGTCCCGTATTTGCATATTCCCTATATTCAGAAGCAAAGTGAACCACATTACCAATCGACATGACAGGAGTAAATTGAATGGGGAAATGTACATCTCAGCAAATACCGTGACCATCATCAGATAAACAAGGCCCACCTACCTCTCACTCTAAGGCTGTGAAACTACATGAATCATCCTCAATCCTCAGAACCCCAGGCAAAGGGGTATTTTAGACTTACTGAGATTATCAGGAATTAACTAAAATTAAGTTTCTGCTTTCATAGGGTTTCATTTGCTCTTTTTTATCTAGTTACTTAGGTGGAAGCTTAGAGTATTATTTTGAGACATTTCATCTTTTGTAATATAAGCATTTACCACCATAAATTTTCCTCAAAGCCTTGCTTTAGGTTCATCCTGTAAATTTTGATATGCTACACTACCATTTTCATTCTGCTCAAAATATTGTCTAATTTCCTTTGGGATTTCCTCTTTTGCCTATAGATTACTTAAAAGTATGTTGTCTAATCTTTAAATACTTGGGGAATTACCAGATAATTTTCTCTTATCGATTTGTAATTTAAATCTTTGGGTTAGAGAATATCCTTTGTATATTATATATATTTATATGTATCACATCTACATAGATTTTAAAACCCCACAAGACAATGCTATAATTCTTGCTTTCAAGAGTCCTATATATTTTAAAGACTACAGAAGATGAAAAATAGCCTATTTATAATTTCTGTTGCTCTTCCTTTTAATCAAATCAAATAAAAATGGGCAAATTAATTAAATAAATTTTTCAAAAGATAGTTATGGTATAGATACTTGATTAGGTATTTGTAAAGCCATAAAAATAATTATCAAGACTATTGGGAAAATTTTAATAATAATTAAATGAAAAAAGCACAATTCAAAGTTATATTAAACTATTATTATAACCCTATAAAGTATGCTAAGTACCATATTTCAGAAAGCAATTTAATCAGAAGAGAGCAACCAGAACATCAAGGGAACTGGAAATAAGACAGAATGATTGCCTAGAAGGAAGATTTCTAAATGAGTCAGATAACAGACCTCATTTTGTTGCCTCCCTAGTACCCGTTTTCCCCTTCCCATCTCAACAGCTCTACAACGTTCTTTCGGAGATCTCCTCAGTGTATATAAGTTGATTAGATATAGAGGCTCTGAACTCCACCCAAACTGACAAGAGATAATAGTATAAAAACTAAAATTACTTTACTTATACTGAGAAATACAACTTAAATATTCCCAACATTGGCAACAATTTGACCAGTGCATTCTCTCTTTAGTCATGTGGGAACCCAAATAATCAAAAGGTAGCTTGTTAAATATGGGTTTAAAGAGGGCATAATAATCTCACATGACTACGTTAGGTCATTTGGCTCATCTGGATGGAAACATTTTCTTCCATAATAGGGATATACCTTCAGGAAGCACTAAGTTCTTCGTTATCATGACAGTATATTATTTTATCAGCACTGCCAGTATGTGTATCCTTAACTCATATGTCCATGGCTGACAAAACACCACTTATTATTAACTTTCTATATTGGTGCATAATGGTCTTGTTATCCTTTGTGAAGTTGTCCACTTAACATAGAAAAAGTTAAGTGAAGGACAGGAATAAAGACGCAGACATAGAGAATGGACTTAAGGACTTGGGGTGGGGAGGGGGAAGCTGGGGCAAAGTGATAGTAGCATTGACATATATACACTACCAAACGTAAAATAGATAGCTAGTGGGAAGCAGCAGCATAGCACAGGGAGATCACCTCGGTGCTTTGCGATGACCTAGAGGGGTGGGAGAGAGATGGTGGGAGGGAGACGCAAGAGGGAGAAGATATGGGGATATATGTATGCATACGGCTGATTCACTTTGTTATACAGCAGAAACTAACACAGTATTGTGAAGCAAAATTAAAAAATAAAATAAAATAGATAACTAAAAAAACAAAGTTAAAGTTGGAAAGCAGAGAAGATGATATATACACACTTCAATATCAAATTTTCATTTAATACATGCTAATATATAATTATTTGTTAAATTTATGATAAGACAAAGATCTCTTCTTTACGTATGGGTCTACTGATTGACATTCCAAGTGTATAAGCTCCCCAATAATGCATTGTCTATGACTTCTAGTTTCAGTTACTTTAAAGTAGAATGAGAAGTTAGTTATTACTTGTAAAGTAATCAAGGCTGTGCAGAAACCTAAGTTTTCTTCTTTTTTTCTCTATTTTTCCTAATTGTTTTTTAGCAATTAACATTTATTTTGAGCCTTTCTAAAGCACTGAATTTAAGTTCATGCACTCAATTCATCAGTTTATGAAATATTTAAATCACAATTATGATAATAATTGAAATTCACTAAAAAGGATGTGGGAAAAACATAACCAGTAATATGCACACAACTCAATTTTATGTGCACAAGGTATAAGTAACTACAGGGTAGACTACTGTGAATGAATCTGTCCACACCCTGGGAAGAGAGAGTTTTGGTTAATTCACTAGTTAGTGAAGTTCTGTTAAGAGATCTTTTATTATATTTTCAAGCAAAATGCCATCTAGCCTTGATTTGAAAATCGCATCTAGTTAGGTCAATTGGTTAGAGCATGGTGTTATTATGACGAAGCTAGACATTAGATCCTCATATATGTCACTTAGCTTTGCCCCATGTTCCTAGTTTAAACCCCTAAAGCCCTCTAGCCATCTGGCAACTGCAGTCATGTTCACCTATAAGTATCCTCTCTGTACCCCCTCACACTGGCATCCAACCAAAAGAAAAAGAATAATTTCAGAAATATTGGCCAACCTTATTTCAATGACTACTATATTTATATATAATATGAGACCCAAATATTCAAATAATGTTTTCTGAAAACATATTTTAACTTTTAAAAAGGAAGGAAAATAACTACTAATAACAAAAACACCCACTCTCTGCCTGTAAGACAAGTTATTCTTTCTTATTAGCAAAATGAAGTTTCCAACTTCCTGAACTTATATTCTGAATCTCCTTCTCAACCTTGCAGTTTTCTAACAGCTCTGTAACTGTGAGAATAACTAGCACAGATGAATACTTGATTAAAATTAGGAAGAGTGGAACATAAGAGACTATTGAATGAACCTCAGATAGAGAAAAAGAAAAAAAATCAAAATAAAGATTTTCTCTTCTCAACAGAGAGGGGAAAATAATTTCCAGTTCCAGCTAATATCTTAACAGAAGAAGATATACCTATTAATATTATTTTCTATATTATATTCCCCAAATACTAGGCAGGTCTTCTTTATAAGGTATAATATTATAACAAAATAATAATTTAAAAATAAAATTATAGAGTAGTTATTTCTAATAAATGATAATGGATGCTATATTTTGTTATTTTTCTCTATATATTCAGGAATACTTAAACATACATTAATATAATTATGTGAATAATAATGTCTTTTGATATGTGCACTCCTCTATCTCTATCCTCCCATGAAAAACCTAAAACTGTAAGCCACCTCATATTCTATTTAGGAGACAGAATGGAATATAATGGAATATATGATGGAAGATAATGAAATAAAAAGTTTTTAAGTAAAAACGTTGAGAAAAATCAAAATAATATACATGTGTACATATATACATATGCATATATGTTATTAGGAATATATATATTCTTAATGTGATCAATCATTAAATATTTCAAATGATCTGTTAGAAATTATATATTTCACTAAATTATGGACCATCTCATCAAAAACTATTAAAATGGCAACACATTAGGCATTAGGCAAGAATATCATTTAAATTATTCCCAGTTGTATCTTAAACCACAAATAATATTAGTCAAATATGCTTTTTAAAAAGTTGTTTTAACTGAGCAAATGCTTTTTGGAAAATTTAGACCAAAAAATTATGTATTAGTTTTCTTTTGCTATATAACTGCAAATTGGTGGTTTAAAACTTCACAAACTTATTATCTCACAGTTTCTGTGTGTCCAAAATCCAGCACATTTTAACTGGGTCTTCTGCTCAGGTTCTCTTAAAGCTGAAATCAAGTGTCAGACAGCTGCATTCTTACTTGGAAGCCCAATTAGGGAAAGACCCACTTCCAAGCTTCCTTTGATTGTTGCCAGAATCCGTTCCTTGTGGTTGTAGGACTTAGGTCCCCATCGTTTTGCTAGCTGTTGGCAAAGCATGCTGTCAGCTCCTAGAGGTTGCTCTCAGCTCTTAACCACATGGCCCCCTCCATCTCAGCAATAAAGAACCTCCGTTACATTGAATGCATCTCAGACTTTGAAACTCTCTACTTCTTCTGCTATAAGCCAGGGGAAAAACTCTGCTTTTAAAAGGTTAATGTGATTAAGTCAGACCCACCTGAAAGAGCCCCCCTTCTTCAAGCTAACTGTGCCATATAACATAACATAATCATGGGAGTGATAGCTCATCATATCCACAGGTTCCACCCACACTCAAACGGAAGGGAATTAAACAAGTGTGAGGGTTATTTGGGAATTATCTTAGAATCCTGCCTACCACAGTATACAAAAATTGAAGAATCATAGGGAAGACGCTTAGTGGCAGAGACTGGCATGTGGATTTAAAATCACAGAAATCTGAGCAAGAAATAACTTGGAGTAAGATTTAGAATACTGCCTTAAAGTATAAAACTCCATATTCTAAGCAATATTTGAAACAGTAACTTTACTTTGAAAAGGTCTGTGCTTAAATAAGTATTCTGTATCGATCTCCCCTGGGTTTTTAGAAGGATTTCTCTGGGAAATCTTTGTAGTTGTGGATGTAGTAACAACTAAGAGGTCAAAATTTACTTCTCCTCAACTCCAAAACCAAAACAGTTTATTATAAGATGATTTGATCCATATTCCTTTTAAATGCCTTTAAATCTATTTTTTCTTATATTTCACAAATCCTATTTTTAACATTTTATTGGAATTAACAAATTTGAAATCTTGTACAGCATGATTCAATTACACAACAATATCAAGCTATTGTATTATATTGAGTTACTGCTTGATAATTTGATTTCAATAACTGTATAACATTTACTTATAACTATAATATTTCAAACAATATATTGAACCAAAGAAACTAACTTTTATTCTTTATTCATCTGATTTATATTCTGCAGCATAAACCAAGGAGAGACCTCAAGTCTCTACCTATAAGACCTAAATCATAACATCCCTGCTCAAACACTTGGTAGCTGCCATTCCCTATAGAATGAAGGTCAAACTTTTTAACATGGCAGTAGATGTTTCCCATGATTTTGTCCCAGCCTACTTTTCCAACTTCAACTTTCACTGTACCCTCACTTCAGCTATTCTTGATTGTGTACCATCGCCGCAACTTGCCTTTGATGAAATAAACTCACCTCAACCAAACCAACATCAGAAGTGTATAACTGTTTTATGGGTGTCATGGATTTGAATGGCTAAGAAATTATTTTAATATTGTGTTGATTAAGTACAGAGGCACCCCACCCTGTAAGAGAGGAGGTGATATTTTAGCTGAAGCGTAAGGTCTTAACCAAAGTGATTTACTGTGAAGCAACACTGTACTAGGAATTAGAGTAATTGTCTCCAAATTGGCATGTGCACACCCCAGGGAATGCAAGAGATGACCTACTGAGATGAAGAAAAAATATATGTTTATATCTATTTAATATCAGCCTTATATATATTTTTGAACATGTGTTATCTGTTAAGTATTGATACAGAACTATATGTAATTTATAAAAATACACATACTGGGGGAATATTTAATTTTTTAAATTATTGGAATGCATTATTTTACAAGTTTGGAGACCAAAGCAAGGACTTTGGAATCCCACTGACATAGTTTCTTATCCCAGTTCTAACACTTAGAAGCTGTGTGACTTTAGAAAGTTATCTTAACTGAAACCACAATTTTCTCAAGTATGTAATGAAAAGTGTTCATACTGTAGGACTATTGTGAATATTAAAGGGGACTTTTTTAAAGGTATTAGCCCAATCTTTAACCAATATATATTAAGAACTTGATAAATGTAAAGCATTATTATAACATTATTATTAATCATTACATTCAATACTTGCTATTGCCTAAAGAAAAAACATGCTTGTTAAAGAACTCTAGATGACAAGCAAAGTCACTAGTTTCTCAGCCTTAAAAAGAGCCCATCCTTGTGCCCTGTTGGTGGGACTATAAGATGGTATAACTGTTAAGGAAAACAGTATGGAAGTTCCTGAAAAAATTAAAAATAGAACTACTATGGGATCCAGCAATCCCACTTGTGGGTATACATCCAAAAGAATTGAAAGCAGGGTCTTGAAGGGACATCCTTCACACACCCATTTTCATAGCAGCACTATTTTCAACAGCCAAAGGTGGAAGCAACCCAATGTCCATTGACAGATGAATAAACAAAATGTGGTAAATACATACAATAGCATGTTATTCAGCCTTTAAAAGGAAGGAAATCTTGTCACACACTTTAACATGGATGAATATTGAGGACATTATGCTAAGTGAGGTAATCAATCACAAAAAGACAAACATTGAGTAGTTCCACTTATATGAGGTATCAAAAGTAGTCAGATTCATGGAAACAGAAAGTAGAGTGGTGGTTACCAGGGGCTGGAGGGAAGGGCAAAAGGGAAATTGTTGTTTATTGGGTCTAGAGTTTCAGTTTTACAAGATGAAAAAGTTCTGGAGATCTGTTGCACAACAATGTACATATACTATTGCACCATACACTTATACATGTAAAACTGGAAAATATATATTATGTGTTTTTTACCACAATTTTAAAAAATAATTATAATTTTTTTAAAAAAGAGTTCCCAGTATGGCTATAAAACTAGTTGTGTGGTGGTAAATAAGAAGTTCCCATCTGTGGTATTGGGCTGGGAGGTGATTTTCATTTATTCCATTAATACGGAGCACCAGTGAGGTATTACACATTGCGAACTCCCTTCCTTCAAAACAGGTTTTGGAAAAATTACCAAATTATCAAGCAATAGACATACTGCATGGTATGGTGTGGTAAGAATATGGTCGGTCAATTCAAGAGATATTAAGTTGGTAGAATCAACAATACACTGTCAAGTACTGACTATAAGGAGGGAAGAAAAGGGAGAAATCAAGCATATCAGACAGATTTTTCACTTGGATAGGTAAGCAAATTGTGTTGCCATCCATGGAAAAAAATTTCTTTAAGAATTTTCTTTTTTGAAAGAGGTCAGCTTGGAGGACCTAGGATGGGGGAATGGAGAGAAGAGAAATTCATTTTTGAATTTGTTTAATTTTAGGTGCTTTGGAATATCTTGATGGAAACATCTAGTAGAAAACCCAAAACACAGATCTGAACCCCAGAAGATGTGCAGTAAGTCCCCAGAACAGAGACACAACTGAAGCCATGGACATGAGTATCATTACTCAGGAGAAAGAAAGAGTGAGAAAAGGAATTCAAGACATACCTTAGTGAAATTATTTAATTTCAAGGATGCCTGAGTAAACAATCCATAAAATCTGGAAAACAGGTTTGCCTTAGATTTTAACAGAGCTAACACACTATCTATAATGTCTGGTGGAAAGAGTGAAATGAAGAAATGACACCTAGCTAAGGTTGCTCTTTAGGTACAAAGACAAAGGACAAATATTTTCAATTGCATATAAACCTTAAAGAATAGAACAGAGGAACTCTTCTATAGAAAAAAAAAAAAGATGATCAGGAATCACAGTTAATCAACTGATGAATCAAAGAATTTAGAAGTAAAGAAAACCAGGTAAAAGAATGGATGATAAGCATTTAAGTACAGCAAAGGAAAATATCAATAATTTTAAGAAGCAAATTACATACTATAACATAAATATAAAAAACCTTGAGAGTAAAAGCAATTAGATAATATAACTGATATAATAAAATCAGATATATAACAATTATAATATAATCAATGTAATCAATTATACACAGGGAGGTAGTAATAAGGAGGTGAGAAGTGAAAATATATTTGTCTCTTACCTACCATTGGAGAAAGTCAATTATATGGTATAAAACTGAAGTCTGTAGTTAAAAAATAAATGTAATTCACTCTCAATGTTTTTCTTAATCTTTTCTAGTAATTTTAGGAATAAATACCTCTGTGAAGAAGCCTTTATTAGCAATTTTTTGAATTTTGTGTATTTCTTTTTCTTTTGTTGTATTTTGGTAATATTATATTTTATTCTTCTTACTTAAATTAGCATATAATTATCATACTAGTTTCAGAAAATTACTTTTCCTGGTCCATATACAGTATCACTATCAATCAATATGTCTCATCTTCTTTTGGCATATATGTTTAGAGGGACATCTATAATCATGTTCAAAATTAGCTAATGGTGGTTATATCTGGGCAGGAGATTAGCATGAATTTTTAGCATTTTTTTCCTTTTCCCTTAGATTTTTGAAATAATGAGAATGTATCACTTTTAAGAAGACAAAGTCATTTTTATTTTCTAAAAATGGAGTAGGCAGAATAAATATGTGAAAAACACATTAATACATATATATATATATATATGTGTATCTTGTATTTTAACTCTGTTACAGTGTGATTTTTACTTCAGAACACAAATTATAATTACATCACGGTGTTCTTGCTTTGTTAATACTTAGAACATCTTCTGTTTTTATAGTATTTACTATGTGCCAGGCATATGCTATATATGCTCTATGTTTAGGAAGTATGAATTATGATTATTAATTCTTATCCCAAACTAATTAGGCAAGTAATATTATGTAAATTTACAAAGAAGAAACTGTGTCTTTAGTTAAGAAACTTCCCCTAATTAACAGGTAAAATAAATGTCAAATCCAGGATTTAAATCTTGCTCTAAAATCTATACCCTGCCCACTATAACATGTTTCCTGCCATCCATGCCATCCATGTTATCTTGTTATCCCAGGACTATGAAAATAAACGTAACCTAAAACACATTAGATTCACTTTAATTTTCCCAGTGAGATATAAAAAGTCTTGGCAAGTACAACAGCTATTAGTGAAAGGTCTTTATGATCTTGACATGGAGATGGAAACTCTGGAAGTTCTGTTGCCACATCCCTGAATTTCCTTCCTCATCTTTCCTTTATCCTATGCAAAAAGTCTAGAGTTAAAATCTTGACAAGCAGAATCTCCGCTGGCTCAGGAGGTTTCTAGAGGGAATACATATGAGTGCCGAGTCTTGCCCCTCACCTCCACTATAGTTACTAGCAAGACAAGGAAGAACCAATGGAAAAGTCAAGGGCTGGTATCTTCGGAAGTAAGTGTGGGATAGTCCTCATATACTAAGAGGGTCTGATTTCCTCCTAAAATTCAGGGGAGGGCTTCCCTGGTGGCGCAGTGGTTGAGAGTCCGCCTGCCGATGCAGGGGCCACGGGTTCGTGCCCCGGTCCGGGAGGATTCCCCGTACCGCGGAGCGGCTGGGCCTGTGGGCCGTGGCCGCTGAGCGTGAGTGTCCGGAGCCTGTGCTCCGCAACGGGAGAGGCCACAACAGTGAGAGGCCCGCGTACCGAAAAAAAAAAAAAAAAAATTCAGGGGGGTTATCTCTACAAGCCCTTTGCCCCTTAATCCTCACGGCCAACTGGCCTCTAGTAAAGGTACCCACATTCCCTGAGAGCCTTAAGGAGGCGCTGTGCTAGGGACTTGTCATGGATGACTTATCCCTCCCAACAAACCACAAGGAACCACTTAAGTCAGCTTATAAACCACAATGCTGAGAATCATACCTGGGATCTCTTTAACCCTCCCCCCACCAGAGATCTATGGTAGAGGGTGTCCCAAAATACTTAAATGAAGAAAAAAAATGCATTGGTCATCAATAGCAATTCCCACTAGTATGGAAGTATTAAGAGATAAGCAAAAAATTGCTCATATCTCAGTGACTACTATTATGATTTGTCTCTGTGTCAGAGTTACAAAGTATCATCATGTATAGCTGGCATGTCCCTCAGCTTTGTTTTCTATAATTTCTATAGCAAATTCCAGATCAAGGCCCAATACATATGATGTGTGCCTCAGGCATGGGGTTAGGCCAAGTGGAAATGTATACAGACTCCTTATGTACTACTGCCTTCACGCTGACGTGGTATAAAAATTAACAAAAAACCATAGGGAACTAAAAAAACAGTAACTGGTTATGAACCAGTCCATGAATATTCATTCTAATCACTGTACAATAATCAATTAGTAGTATACACGGCAAGAAAATATGAAATTTGAGGCTATAGATTGCAGAACTGAATAAATCATCATTTTTAAATGACATAACTAGAGATAATGCATTTTCTTTTCTGGATGAAAGATCCATTTATGTTTCCTAGTGGAATAAATAAAGGGGAAAAATACACATGAATGGTAAAAAAAAAAAAATTAAGCCAAAGTGTCTGTTACTACAAATACAGGTCAAGAAAAGCATTGCTCACATTATTTGATTTTACAGTTTGGATATTCATTACCTTGTTTTTTTAAGACTGAAAAAAAAAAAAAAGAAATGTGAGTTTACTGAATTTCCTAATGTTTTATACAATGCAGTCGACTTTTTAAAAAATACACGTTAGGGGCTTCCCTGGTGGCGCAGCGGTTGGGAGTCCACCTGCTGATGCAGGGGACACGGGTTCGTGCCCCGGTCCGGGAAGATCCCACATGCCGCGGAGCGGCTGGGCCCGTGAGCCATGGCCGCTGAGCCTGCGCTCCGGAGCCTGTGCTCCACAACGGGAGAGGCCACAGCAGTGCGAGGCCCGCGTACCGCAAAAAAAACAAACAAAAAAAAAACCACGTTAACACATTAACAATATTACTAACGAAAAGTTGTAATGAAATTTCTGGTTCTTTTCTAAGTTTACCTTTCCTAAGATCAAGTGGTAGAATGTGCTCTGGTGCTTTACATTTTAAATGTGATGTTTCAACTAATGTTGCCAGAAACAAAATGTCAATGAGGATGCAAAGCTTCTAAAAACAAACTAAACTAGAACTATCAAAGACATAAAATAGAGTAACCATAGTAATGCTAATTTTAAACGGTCACTGATTAAACATTTTTTTCCTAATCAATGTCAGGCATTTGCTATATCTTTTTCAGAACTGTTTTTAAGTTATTCATAATTTCATACTTCTAAATTTCTCACACCTTTAATGAAGGAACATAAAAATAATAGTGGTAGCGTGGAAAAGAACTTAGATGCAATGCTCAGCAAACCGTACATATGTGTGTGTGTACGCGCGCACGTGCACACAGACATTCCCACTCCAGACCTAAAATGGCTGAGTTGCAGGATATTGTTGCTTGGTGACCAAACAGTATCTCCTCAGCCACACAGTAATCTAAACAGTGACAGATATGTCTCCTCAGTTTTAGGCATGGCCAGGACAAATATTAAAGGGCATGTTTATCTTCTCCAATCTTCCACATTTTTAAGTCGGTTGTCACTTGCTTGACTTTATCATCAGTTATATCTAGGCTTCAGGGGGGAAAATATTTGCAAACCTACATATGTTATTTTGGAAAAACAAGAGGTAGAACCAAGCTTCTTTCAGACTGAAAGGTAGTCCTGTTTCAGTTAAGTCTGTGTGGTGTCTGCTCTCTTCTAGTCTGACCTCCCAGTTGCTATCAGTCTCCCTTTCTTTCATTAAACACAAGAAGTTAATTAGCCCCAGCCTGTCCTCTCCCCTTCTCTCTTTCCCTTTTTGCAGTAGTAATGATGTCTAATTACCGGCAACAGTGGGTTACTGAAACACCAGGCGCAAATCTCTCTCAATGACAGCAAAGCCAGCCATGAACCTTCAAGCCTCAAGAAGCTAGCATGATTCTTAGTCTACTTGAAAATACCATTCAAACACAGTACTTTCTTTCAACCGATATATGCCTTTGAATGAAAAGAAAAAGATATTCTTTGTCTTTCTGGTGACTGCACTCCTGTTATCATAAAGAAAAAACATATTTTTAAGGAAAAATATTTTGAGATGTGGGGAAACACATGATAAAAGGGGATCTTTATTTTTTAACTCATTGAAATGATGATTGGCTGCCTCTCAGAGAAGGAGGAGCCTATAATTCTATGTCAGGAGCAGCATAAAAATTTCATAAACAGCAATAGGAGAGTTCATGAATTAAAAACATCTGCAACATTTCCAAACGGGTCTGAATGAAGATCAGAGCTCTTAAATACTACACGGGAAACCATTATCCAAGAACATCACCTGAAGGGTTACATTTTCTCCCCTAACTATATGGAATCCTTACTGAAAAGAGACACACGTGTTACTTTATTATTAACCCTGGAGCTGTTACTCTATATTAGATGTCTTAGCAGCAGTTCTTTAACAACTCTGCATTAATTTTTCAATGAAAATATGGTATCTGAGCATGTGAATGCTGGTTTGAATTACTGGCATCCATGTTTATCTTAGCACCTCTACAACCATTACAGAATTTACATTAGAATTTTGAATTAATGTTTTAAAAAGGCACACCTGTTTATACATACAGTGGATGTAACAAAATCCATGCAAGTATAAACTCACTGGTGCAATACACAAGTGAAGCTATCTGACACGTAAACAGAGGTGCCTAAGCATAACATAAAAAAATGAAAAGCAAACTCCCAAGCTAGCAATTTAAAAAGAAAAGACACAGAATTATTAAATAATATTCAGGTAAATATATCTTAAATGATTATTATATTCATCAATTAGCCCCGTATTGCCCAAAGGAAAATATATTCACATGCTGTGAATTCTAATTTACTTTGTCTAACAGTAAGTTATTTTTTTAAATCAGGTTCTTCATGTTACTCCCAATGCAAATGAATCAAAGCACTTCATTCTCTGTGACAGACTTCTGGCTCATCCAGATGTAAATAAACCTCAGTTCATCCGTGCTCATTACTTAGTAAAGCAATCTCACCATTGTCTTTAGCAATGCCACATGTTAAAAGAGAAGGCTGCATTTATAGATCGACCTTCTAGAAACCTTCCAACAATGGTACATTTTTTTTAAAAAACATCAGAACTTTTATGTGTGTTTCCATTTCACCTTTATTTCCATGTCCCATTTTCCATATAAATTTCGAGAGAAATATACTCCCTTCAAACAACTACCCCTAATTAATCTCAAGAAACCATAAACTGCTTTCCAAACATAAAAGAGTCCTCCAAATAATCCTTTGAAAAACCTTTCATGCACATATTTCCAATTGAATATACCTCCGTTTGATAGAGAAGAATAGCTTTCAAGGCATCTCGTTTCTAGCATCCTCCAGGAATACTGCACGAGAAACAGTGGCCAGTAAGGAAGGGAGGAAAAGGAGCAAATGCTCAAGAAACCCGAAAGCGAGGCAAAAATGTACAGGATGCCAGATACCCTCCCCCACCCTTACTCCAGACGAGTACCCACCTAGCATGATGAAGAAAGAGGTCTTACGGATCTGATCTGCAATCCTACTTGTAGCCCACAATTCCCATCTCCTTAAAAAGGAAATTGACGCTGCCGCCGCTCCCCAGCCTCACAGGCTCCTGCCTAGTAGGCTGAGGTATACTGAGCTCTCAATGCCAGCGCCTGGGCTTAGAGCTTTGTGGCCATGAGACTAGAGCCATCCCAGAATAAGGAACAAATACGTACACCACTTGACTGCGCCCAAACCCATCTCGCTTTGTTGTTGTTCATCATGTAGCTGCGGCTTTATTTGTGAAAGGGGGAAGTGAGGAAGGGAATGGGGGAAATAGGAGGAGGAATCTTCAGGACCTTATCTACAATCTAAATAGTCGTGCTAAGATCTCCGGGAGTGATAAAGGCGATCGGACAGCCCGGTGTCTCCCAATAGCGGCGGTCTAACAATAAAACCTGATAGTGTCCGGGGGAAAACCCCACATCCACGACCAGCGCCACGTTTGGGCTTTGTGCCAATAAGGAGACACTGTAGACTATCGATCAGAATCGTCTATTATCAGAGCGTGCGTCTGGGGTTCCAGCGTGGCCTTTATGAGCGGTGGCGAAGGCGGGACACGCGCCAGGCGCCCAGCGAAGGACGTGGGACAATGGCCCAGCCCGAGGACGCGGGACGCCGCCCGACCAGGGGATGGAAGCTCCAGCAACGGGTCCGGGAGCCCAGAGGCCAGGAGGGCTGCGCGCTCTGAAGGTGCGCTGCCGCTTTAAAATAAAGGACCACAAAGACTCCACGTTGGGGGAAACGCGCCTGGCTCACGCGACTGGGGACGACTTGGGGAGGGGGTTGAGAAGGGTAGGGGCAAACGAGCCAACGGTGGCTCACGGCTCCCCCTTTCTCCCCACCCCCCCAGCGCCGGGCTGCTCGGGCAGACGAATAACAGAGGAAGGCGAGTCACTCACCGTGGTCTTGACCGGCACGTAGAGCACTTGCTTTGCGCCGCCGCCCCCGCGGACCTCGTCCGGCTGGCCCAGCTGGAAACCCTTCGATTTGACCCAGAATTTAAATTTGGCGTTGTCCGTGGAGCTCGACTCGCAGCCGTTGAGGAGCTGGACGATCCGCTCGTATTTTTTACGGGTCACCGTCTTGGTCTTGCCTGAGTCCCCGTAAGTCCTGAGGCACCAGTCCTGGAACTGGCGGTACATGTCGCGCTCACTCTCCATGTTCCCTGCTCCCGGCCGCCGGCCGGATGCTCCCAGCGCACTTCGCACCTGTTCACCCCGGGCTCATGAAAAATGCAGCTCCCGCCACGATGTAGGGACGCGAGGTCCCGGCCGCCGCCAGAGCCTGCCTCGGGTGTGTGTGGGGGGAATGGGGAGTGGGGAGGAGGGTCGGTTGGGCACCAGCGATCAATGCCCTGTGCTACCAAGTCTCTGGTTCGTTCGTAATTGCGACGGATGTCTTGGACGCTTTTCTCGTCTTCTTAGTGATGGGTCTCTTTAATACTGTAGGAGTAGGACCATCCTAACAGCATCTGGCCCGGAGGAGCTGGGTTTTGAATAATTAAAATCCCATTCCTTGGTTTATCAAAAACCCACTATTGACTTGAGGTGGTCCCTCGACGCCTCGCCCGGGGCTGTGTCCGGGGCAGGCAGGTGGAGCGCAGCGCCGCCTCCCCGCGCGAGCCCCAGAAGCTTCCCCAGCCTCCGGCCCCACGGTCCAGGAGCGATGGCTGCGCCTCTCTCAAAAGCAGCTGCCCGGCCGAGCGCCTGAGAGCGCGCTCCAGGGTCCTGTTCCGCTTCGGCCTTTCCCTGCGTGGGGCGTTCAGGGACTAGAAAGAGAGAAAGTTCTTACCTGTCATGTTGTTAAACCTATCAAATCCTGCTACACAGGAAATTTTTTAAGGTATTTTTAAAGCGGCATACAATGTCATTTCTTCAGATGCATTTAGGCTAAATTCCAGTCCCGGAGGTAGGTTCCAGGAGTTAAGTCCCAGAATTAGCAAAGCATTCACGAAGATTTGGCCATAGTTCTATAGGATAGCCTGTGGTACCCCAAACAGATATCCGTTCCAGGGGGATGTGGGTAAACGAAGGCAGGCCGCTGGCGGCGGGTCTCCCGGATAATGATGGGGTCCCCAGACAGGACTCTGGTCTCTGGCGAACTGGGTACAAGGCATAGAAGTAAGTTTATGATACAGATGCTTAAAACCCTTTGCATGAAATTAGAATATAGCGAGGTATCATTTTCCCATTGCTTGGTTACAGTTTGCAGTTCACACGGGAGGTTTCGGATGTCTATTTTCCCCCTGCCACGTCATGGACACCCCCTCCACACCTCAGAGTGGCCAAATATGAGTTCCTCCGGACGATTTCTCAAGCAAATGAAATCAGCGGTTCCTCCATTCAGGATTTCCATCCGTTTGTTACAGAGCTTGGAATAGGAGAGTTCCCATCCTCCTCGCGCTGCGATTGCGGCCGCTCCTCTTTATTCTACTCTCTGCGGAGGCCCGCGCCCGTCCCGGGAGGCGGCTCTGCCAGCAAGGCGGCCCGACCAGCGCTGAGCGCCGGGTCCGCGTCCTAGCCCACCTTCGCCCCTCGTCGTGGTCTCCAAGACGAAAGCCCCGACTGGGAACGCGGAGTGTTTGTACCCAGTGCGCCGCAGCTGGTCCCGGCACTTGCAAAATGGTCAGTGGCTCCTGCTCGGCCAGGCTTAGTGTGTGCGTGTGTGTGAGCCAGGGAGCGAGGGCGTGCGGTGTGCAGGGGGTGCGCCGTGTGTGAGCGCGTCTCCGGGAAGGTCTCGCGGCGGCTGGAGCCGGGACTGACAGCCCAGGCGGAGCGCGAGCAGCTCCACACACTAAACCTCTCGCCTCTCCCCTCACCCCCACCCCTCCCACTCCCCTCTCCTCCCGCCCCCCCTTCCCCGGCCCCTTCCAAGCTCTCTGATTGGCCAATGGGACAAAAGTTTCTGTGGAGACGGCTGGGCGCTGACGTCACGGACAGAATTGTCCCATTTAGGGATCCCGGGGGCAGTGCGCATGCTGCAGGCTGCAGGTTAGAGGCAGGAGGAGGTAGCAGCGGGCCCGGCGGCAGCCAGGTGGCGGAAAGGAGCACTCAGCATCCAGGTGGGGGGACGACTCCAGCAGGGTTTCCATGGAGATTCCTCTGGGTCTAGCCTAAAAACAGCAGATCAGCTGACACCATTAGCTCAGGACCTAATTACTGCTTATTGGAGCAACAAATGAGGGAGAGGGCCAGCTGCAAAGGAAGAGTTTTTATCCACCCCCCCTCCCCATCTCCTCCTCTCTCCCCTCTCTGGGGGGTTCTAGAGTCCCGGGTGAATTCTCATTAACTTGCAAGATTGCTGCATCGACAGCTCCTCCTCTAGAGGCTACCTTGACTGCTTTTATTCTTTTTATTCCCTTCTTTTGTATCAAAAAGAAAATGCTAAAATAAATCAGTTGTCCTGAGTCCTTGAATTATTTTTGCCCAATAAATATTAGACCGGTAGAGCTCAGAGAATCCACCGGCCAATAGAAGTCACAAGTGGATCACATATAAGGGAAGGATCACTTTCAGTTTATTGAATTGGGTATTTATCTTTAGGCTTTTCACATTAAAATTTTTTTTCAATATCTTAAATAAATATTTGGAACAAGCAATTGGACAGAATAGTATTTTCCATCATCCTTCTAAGTGTGTACCTCACAGGAACAGCTCTCTTAAAAGTTTCCCTGGTGATATCAGAGACGGAGGATGATTCCAAGTCAAGAGATCTAGATTTCCTGGTATATTGGTCATAGGTTTCCTAGGAGATTCTGGAAGTATAGTTGGTCACAGGGTGGTCATTCATTCAAGATTAAGCTGGTTCTATAGAGTTTACTTTCTCTTACGGTTATAGCTGAATTCGCAATTTTAGAATTCGTTTTGGTAGCTCTTTCATTTGAAAAGTCACCCCACCTCCTCTAAGCCTCATTCAAGTACCTTCAGAACCAGAAAGACTTCCTTTCTTGACTTACTCAAGTTAAAGTAATCTGTCTCTCTAAACTCCTCTGGATAGAGTCTTTCAAACATTTTTTTTAACCTTGTCTCATAGTAAGACATATTTTACTTTGGCATAGAGTGCATACATACATCTGTCCTCCAAAAATTTTATGCAATAAGTATTTTTTTATTACATGCAATACACACTATTTGCCATTTTCTCCTATTTATTTATTTTATTTGGTAAAGTATTGTCCTAACTCAATAAATTTATTTTATGATCCAGCAAAGGATGACTGGCAACTATAGTTTGGAAAACATGGTTTTAGATCACAAGAACTGCACTGCTCCTCGTACTATATATTTTCATGTAAGTATGTTTCATTATTCAAATAGAATCTTGCTTGGAAGACTCTTGAGAGGTTGCATTTTCTTGTTTTCCAAGTAACTCCAGCACAATGAACAATGCACACAGTAAGTACTTAATAAATATACACTGAGTTAGTTAATTACTAAAGGAAGGAAAAATGAGGAAGGGAAGGAAGGAAGAAGCAGGCAGGCATAATTCTTGGCCATTCCTGTTGCCTTTTGCTGGGCGGTGTTTGGATGAAGTTGGGCCCCACTTAAGGAAATCATAGGGACTGACCACATACACGTGTTCATTCTATTTATGATTATACTTGACACACCAGTGTATGGAAATTAGAACCCTTGAGACATAAAGGATTCACAGAATACAAACAAATATGTCATCAACCCCTAGTCATATTAACTAGATTTTGTATGTAAGCAAAAAAAAAAAAATTACAGAATTGAAAGAGATCATGTAAGACACATTCTTTTTCGAAGGAAGAGGTAAATTTTAACTATTGAAAGAGTATTCACATTGGACTAAAGGAAAAGAGAGTTCTAGGACTTTGAGAGCCAAGTTTCTCAGAGCCCTGTGGATTCTCTGGTCTCCAGTGTGCTCTGTCCTGTACTTGTACTCATTATTAGTTGGGGGGCTGGGTCAACATCTTTTACCATATCTTATCTACATAAAAGCATAAGCACTTGAAATATCTAAAATCTGCTTCAGCAACTCACTCTGGATTCATTTTTCTCCTTTACTTTTAACTTCTCTAGAAGTTCTTCCCAGCTCCACCTAGAGGGTCATACTGAGCCTTTCCTTCAGCTAAATTATTCATTGAACAGGCTGCCTGGAATTTAATTGGCATTTCCCCCAAGTCACTTTCTTCAGAATTGATTCTCTACAGAGCATCTCTCTCCAAGAGCATCTCTCTCCAAAAAAGTGACTCTTCACCCCTATATCTGAACACCAATCACTAAGCCCTGGCCCAGAGTTCTGCATGCCATTTATAGGGAGAGGAAGTCAGAAATTATTATATCAGAATTGTAATATATAGTAAAATATATATTATATTTTAATGAAGGATAATCCAAATTTTGAAATACAATCAACATGATTTTATTATGAAAGTAAAAGTTCTTCCAACCTCATGGTCAGTTTGCATATGACATTTAAAAACATCTGGAAAATCTTGCATTTTAATATCCCTCACAAATAGTCATGCAACACTACATATTCATCAGCAAAATGTTACAGTGCAAACAACAGATAATCCGTAATCATAAAATAAAGATTCAAAGAATAAACAAGCCTTCATTCATCCATCCATATAATTATACTTTCATTCAACAAATATTTACTGAGCACCAACTTCTCTGATAGGCCCTAGAGTTAAAGTAGTCAACAAGACTGATGTATATATATGGCCATCATCTAATGGAACTTAAATTTTTTAAGGAAAACATAATCAAAGAAATAAATAATTAGCCCTTGAGGTAAGTGCCAGGAGGGAAAAAAATGGTGCTATAATAGAAAACAGTGGCAGAGTTAGAGGGACTTGGTGACTCAGGGAAGATATATCTGGGTAGGTAACACTTATTGTGAGACATGATGGATGCAAAGAAGTCAACCAGTCAAAAAGCCAGGGAGGGGAACTACAGGCACAGCACAAAGGCAAGACCTCTTGGCATGTTTGAGGACTAGAAAGAAGACCAGTGTAACTGGAGCTTATTGAGCTTCAAAGGGAGAGGTAGGCTATGAGGTCTGAGTTGTCTTTTGCTGCCATAGCCTATAGGGCACTGGTCACCATGATAAGGAATTTGCATTGTATTATTGGTCCAGTGGAAAATCAATCAAGTATTTAAAGCAGGAGAAGTATGTGATATGAGATGCATTTTTAGAAGTTTCACTGGCCACTTTGAAAAGAAAGGATTAGGAGGAGGAAAGCATGGCCAATTAGGAAACTTGCTGTAGTTGTAGTAGTTTAGGTGAAATATTATACTAATGGATTAGAAAGGTAATGGTCGAGGTACAGGGAGAGAAGTGAAGGATTGAAGATACGTTTTAAAGATAGCAGAAGGCTTGCTGATGGATTGCATGTGGCAGGTGAGAGAAGAGATTGAGTCAAGGATGACCAGATGGCTTCTGGCTTTAGTAGTATGGCTAGTGAGGACACTGAGAGAGGGGGGTTTGAGAGAGGAACAGATTGGGAGTTGGAGGCTGAGGTAGAAGCAGAAGTAGGTTGGGGTGGAGAGGCAGGAAGAAAAATTTAATTTCAGAAAAGTTAAATTTGAAATATGGAAAGAGTTGTTCATGTAGGAATTTGAATATAGAAGCTTGAACGACAGAGAAAAGTCTGGGCTGGAGATATAAATACAGGAAATTTAAAGCCATGGGAATGAAAGACATCACCTCTATCCACATTCCTCCATCCCCCTAAAGGGAAAGACTCTATCTTTTGATACTGATTTTGTATAAACTGATACCCTAGGGCTAAAATGGAATGTCATGCACTGACTGAACAGCAAAAGTTAGCTTCCCATTGGTGTAACTCTGATGATGGGAAAGCCTGAGAAAAATAGCAAAGCAATTTGAGTCAATCCTTGGCTGGACCTAAACTGTTAGTGAGTTCCAAAATTTACATGGCCCTAAAATCATCTAAAGTTTTTTTTTTTTAATTTATTTTTTATTTTTTGGCCTCACTGTATTTTTTGGCTTGCAGGATCTTAGTTCCCAACCAGGGATCAAACCCAGGCCCCCTGCAGTGGAAGTGCAGAGTCCTAACCCCTGGACGGCCAGGGGATTCCTAATCATTTAAATTTTAAAAAGGAAAGACAAATACTGCATGATATAACTTATATGTGAAATCTAAAAAATACAACAAACTAATTAATAAAACAAAAATGAAGCAGATTCACACATACAGAGAACAAACTGGTGGGCACCAGTGGGGAGAGGGAATGGGGAGGGGCACTATGGGGGGGAAGGGTTATTATAGGATTATATGAAATCATGTATGTGAAACTTTTGAAAATTGTAAAGCACTATAGAATTTAAAGTATCTTTCATTAAATTAAAAATTGAATTAAATCTTTAAAAAGTCAAAAAATAAAAATAAATAAAATTTGACTTCAAAATAAATACAGAAAATTTTTAAAGCTTGAAAACTTTGGTTAGACCTGTTCTACATTAAATCAGGACACGGAGGCATGCTAAAATAGGAATCTACGCTTTGAAGATGGCCTATGAGCAAATCTGTCATTGAAGGGATCAAATAAAGCCTTTGTCTACAGAGTTAAGTCAGTAAGAGAATTCGAGCCCTTTAGCCAGACCAGAGAGAGTGATAGATGGTCCTTGCTACTTTGAAACCTGGAAGTTCTAAACATCATTATGCATCCAGATGTTTAACCATCTATAAATAACTCCTCCATGGAAAAGGAATTTGTAAAGGAAGCAAATGGCCAACTCAGTCAGCAACTTGATTACCGTACAGCATGGCAACTTTTCAAAATGAAACAGAATAAACAAAGTTAAAGTAGAAAGGTACATATTGTGCCAATAGGGAAATTTGAGACTACATAAAAAGTGTCACAAGTCTGATTTTATTAGTTGACTTCCATTATGATGATTCATCTTCCAAATAATCTTGAAAAGAGCTATCTTTAGTATGCTATAGCTATCTTTTGGTTCAGAAAAAAAATGATTTTTAGAAAGTTTAAATATTGCTCTGATCTTTAGGGCTGTCATTACTAAGACACACCAAAAAAGTGTTGTTTTATTTTTTAATTCGTAAGCTACAGTATCAGTATCTTTATTCCATTTTCTAACCGAAAGAAAAAAGATTAGAAATTTAATGTTTTTTGCTTGGCCCCAAGTTGATTGACTTTTATGTTTGTTTGGTGTGATCACCATTAAATATGATACATTGGTCAGCAGTTAATTTCCATATATACTTGTGTGCAAACTAAGAACAAACTAGATTTTACAGGTCTAGTGGATTTGCTGAATTTCTCTTTAGTTCCTACCTTTAACATCTCTGTATAAACAAGTCCACGGCACAGCCAATCCCTGCATTTTAACAGCCACATATGGATTCATTCAACATTTATCCACCTGACATTTTCATCTAGCTGTCAGAACTATGATGAAGTCCAACGCTAAGTCTGGTGTTCATGTCCCTTGTAACAGAGAAGAAAATACATTTTTTTCTGGCCCCAAATATTGCTTTATTTCCAGTAGCCATATGGCTTATCTTTTCTTCCAAAATATATGGCTTAAAACAGTAATCCACATATCATCTTCAACTCAGTGGACAGCACGATTATAGAATTTCTGCATTATTTTTAGAACAGTTATTTTGTCATGGAAAGTAACAACTCTTCAGGGAAGAGGGAACAACGCACCTCTGCCCAACTCCCATTATACTTTTGCGCGTTTCCAGTTTTCACTCCTATTTCTATTGAATGAACCAATTAATATCTTACCACCATCACCTAACCCTCATATCTTATTTACAATATATTATTAATAATTGTAGGACATTTGTTTAACTTGCAGGCTAAAAGTGACAAGAACGGACACACATATTTCTTGGCTAAAACCACAGACTCTAGAAATAGTTTTCACGGGAAGACATCTGAGTTCTAGTATCAGAATCTGCAAAATAGCTGTAACAATGCAAACATACTGTCCTTTGGTGTGGGGGGGAAGAGTTGAAGGGAAAACTACCCCTAGTTTTCCTGGGACTATTCTAACAGGCATTGAAAAGCAAGGCAGAAAATAAGTTTTAGATTTCTCTTGTCTCTTTTCTTCTAAAATGAACATCTCCCAAGTCTTTAGAAAACTCTTTATATAAACTTCTTGATCAAAAAGCAGAGTAACCATTTAGAAGCTCCCAAAATTTAAGTTCTTTTTCTAGTTTGTACTGAGTTTTGAAAATGAGAGTTAACTTTTAAAACACGAAGTGTTCATTTATATGTAAAAATACTTCTTAGGCAATTCAATTTTGAACTGTCTGCTTTGGTCATCTTGATAGCTTGGAAAAGCAGAACACCACTATGGGGGTGAGACACTTGCATTTATCTTAATAAATTGCAAATTTTAGATTGAACTAATCTTCAAGGTAGAGTTTTACACATGTGTGCATCAGATACAAATTGCTTAACATATCATAAAACATAATTTATTAAGAACAACCTCACTAGGTACAATGAAGCTGTGAGCCAATCAAACCTTTGAGTCATTTTAGCCATTAATTTGTAATTGGGTGTGATGATTGAAATAAGCCCCAACATACAAGGGGAAGATGAAACAGCTCCTTGAGGGTCAGTGGTAGAGAATGGTTTACAAAGACAGCTATGTTTCTGAGCATATTTATGCATACATGTCTTCTTGTAGAAAAACAATTATACCTGAATTTTGAAACAGCAATAGTCTTGAAATCTCAAGATTTCTTTGACTCAAATAAAATCATCTGAGTATATCATTTTGTTGGAGTATTAAATTTCCTAATCCCAAGTAAAATGATTTCATGACTTACACATTTTTTAACTGTTTCCAAATATTTATATGACCAGTACTTTCTAAAATAGCAAAAAACTGTAACTTTTAAGTATCAATCAGTTAATTAAGAAACATACAGTAATGATATTGGCTCACTATTTTACTAATACCCATTAAGGTAAAGGCATAGTATTGATTTATACATTTTAAGAATGAAATTAATGTGGATTTCCGATTCCAGTGCTATAGCTGACTAGAGATGCTAAGAGCCCTTTTTCAAGAAAACAACTCAAGGATGCATAATAAGTAGTTTTGATTGCATGACTGGGCTCACAGGATGTGAGGAAAGGATCTCGCTCTCCCCTCCCACAAAAAAGTCCATTGAAAACTGATCAGTGAGCAGTCAACACACCCAAGAGGCTAGATGATCTCATGAGCAACGTTAATGTCAACATTATGGTAGAAAGACTGAACATTAGATCAGCAACATAGTGCTGGAGCTGTTCCTGAAAATTCTATACGAAGCCGGAGACACTCGAAGGGTATTAAAACAGTTATGAAGTTGGCCTTGCCACCTGGCTCATAGTAAAAGTAAATACAAATTCTCTGTAGAGGAAAACATCCACCATTTGAGTAATCAGGTTTGTCTAAGTTTAAGAACATCCAAATATGAGCATACAACTTGAAATGTCCAAAAATAAGAAAACCAACTATCATCTATGAAAGCCAGCATAAGTAACAAGAACAAAAATAAATTCCCAAAGATTTTATTCAAAAACAAACTGTTTACTTCGATTATAGTAACTGGTGGAGGACACTAAGAGGGTTTCTAAAATGGTAGTAGCATGCAGTTTCCTGAACTATGTGCTAATTATACGGGTGGTTCACTTTAAGAAAATACATTGTGTTATATACTTACTATTAGTACACTTTTCCCCATGTATGTTAATATTTAATTAAGAAGTTTACTTTTAAAACACAATAAACATGCAAACTCTGTAGGCCAATCACTAACAATATTTTTTTAACATCTTTATTAATAGAGTATAATTGCTTTACAACGGTGTGTCAGTTTCTGCTTTATAACAAAGTGAATCAGTTATAGATATACATATGTCCCCATATCTCTTCCCTCTTGCATCTCCCATCCTCCCACCCTCCCTATCCCACCCCTCTAGGTGATCACAAAGCACCGAGCTGATCACCGTGCGCTATGCGGCTGCTTCCCACTAGCTATCTATTTTACGTTTGGTAGTGTATATATGTCCATGCCACTCTCTCACTTTGTCCCAGCTTACCCTTCCCCCTCCCCGTATCCTCAAGTGCATTATCTAGTAGGTCTGCATCTTTATTCCCATCTTGCTCCTAGGTCCTTCTGACCATTTTCTTTCTATTTTTTTTTTTTTTTAGATTCCATATATATGTGTTAGCATACGGTATTTGTTTTTCTCTTTCTGACTTACTTCACTCTGTATGACAGTCACTAGGTCCACCCACCTCATTACAAATAACTCAGTTTCATTCTTTTTTATGGCTGAGTAATATTCCATTGTATATATGTGCCAAATTTTCTTTATCCATTCATCTGTTGATGGACACTTAGGTTGCTTCCATGTTCTGGCTATTGTAAATAGAGCTGCAATGAACATTTTGGTACATGACTCTTTTTGAATTATGGTTTTCTCAGGGTATATGCCCAGTAGTGGGATTGCTGGGTCATATCGTAGTTCTATTTTTAGTTTTTTAAGGAAGCTCCATACTGTTCTCCATGGTGGCTGTATCAGTTTATATTCCCACCAACAGTGCAAGAGGGTTCCCTTTACTCCACACCCTCTCCAGCATTTATTGTTTGTAGATTTTTTGACGATGGCCATTCTAACCGGTGTGAGATGATATTTCATTGTAGTTTTGATTTGTATTTCTCTAATGATTAATGATGTTGAGCATTCTTGCATGTGTTTGTTGGCAATCTGTATATCTTCTTTGGAGAAATGTCTATTTAGGTCTTCTGCCCATTTTGGGATTGGGTTGTTTGTTTTTTGATATTGAGCTGCATGAGTTGCTTGTATGTTATGGAGATTAATCCTTTGTCAGTTGCTTCATTTGCAAATATTTTCTCCCATTCTGAGGGTTGTCTTTTTGTCTTGTTTACAGTTTCCTTTGCTGTGTAAAAGCTTTTAAGTTTCATTAGGTCCCACTGGTTTATTTTTGCTTTTATTTCCATTTCTCTAGGAGGTGGGTCAAAAAGGATCTTGCTGTGATTTATGTCATAGAGTGTTCTACCTATATTTTCCTCTAAGACTTTGATGGTGTCTGGACTTACATTTAGGTTTAATCCATTTTGAGTTTATTTCTGTGTATGGTGTTAGGGACTGTTCTAATTTCATTCTTTTACATGTAGCTGTCCAGTTTTCCCAGCACCACTTATTGAAGAGGCTGTCCTTTCTCCACTGTATATTCTTGCCTCCTTTATCAAAGAGAAGGTGACCATATGTGCATGGGTTTATCTCTGGGCTTTCTATTCTGTTCCATTTATCTGTGTTTCTCTTTTTGTGCCAGTACCATACTGTCTTGATTACTGTAGCTTTGTAGTATAGTCTGAAGTCAGGGAGCCTGATTCCTCCAGCTCCGTTTTTCTTTCTCAAGGTTGCTCTGGCTATTCGGGGTCTTTTGAGTTTCCATACAAATTATGAAATTTTTTGTTCTAGTTCTGTGAAAAATGCCAGTGGTAGTTTGATAGGGATTGCATTGAATCTGTAGATTGCTTTGGATAGTAGACTCATTGTCACAATGCTGATTCTTCCAATCCAAGAACATGGTATATCTCTCCATCTGTTTGTATCATCTTTAATTTCTTTCATCAGTGTCTTATAATTTTCTGCATACAAGTCTTTTGTCTCCTTAGGTAGGATTATTCTTAGATATTTTAATCTTTTTGTTGCAATGGTAAATGAGAGTGTTTTCTTAATTTCACTTTCAGATTTTTCCTCATTAGTGTATAGGAAAGTAAGAGATTTCTGTGCATTAATTTTGTACCCTGCTACTTTAACAAATTCATTGATTAGCTCTAGCAGTTTTCTGGTAACATCTTTAGGATTTTCTATGTATAGTATCATGTCATTGACAAACAGTGACAGCTTTACTTCTTTTCCAATTTGTATTCCTTTTATTTCTTTTTCTTCTCTGATTGCTGTGGCTAAAACTTCCAAAACTATGTTGAATAATAGTGTTGAGAGTGGACAACCTTGTCTTCTTCCTGATCTTAGTGGAAATGGTTTCAGTTTTTCATGATTGAGGATGATGTGGGCTGTGGGTTTGTGATATATGGCCTTTATTATTTTGAGGAAAGTTCCCTCTATGCCTACTTTCTGGAGGGTTTTTATCATAAATGGGTGTTGAATTTTGTTGAAAGCTTTCTCTGCATCTATTGAGATGATCATATGGTTTTTCTCTTTCTATTTGTTAATATGGTTTATCACATTGATTTGATTTGAGTATACTGAAGAATCTTTGCATTCCTGGGATAAACCCCACTTGATCATAATGTATGATCCTTTTAATGTGCTGTTGGATTCTGTTTGGTAGTATTTTGTTGAGGATTTTTGCATCTATGTTGATCACTGATAATTGGCCTGTAGTTTTCTTTCTTTGTGACATCTTTGTCTGGTTTTGGTATCAGAGTTATGGTGGCCTCGTCGAATGAGTTTGGGAGTGTTCCTCCCTCTGTTATATTTTGGAAGAGTTTGAGAGGGATAGGTGTTAGTTATTCTCTAAATGTTTGATAGAATTCTCCTGTGAAGCCATCTGGTCCTGAGCTTTTGTTTGTTGGAAGATTTTTAATCACAGTTTCAATTTCAGTGCTTGTGATTGGTCTCTTCATATTTTCTATTTCTTCCTGGATCAGTCTTGGAAGGTTGTGCATTTCTAAGAATTTGTCCATTTCTTACACATTGTCCATTTTATTGGCATAGAGTTGCTTGTATTAATCTCTCATGATCCTTTGTATTTCTACAGTGTCAGTTGCTACTTCTCCTTTTTCATTTCTAATTCTATTGACTTGCGTCTTCTTCCTTTTTTTCTTGATAGGTCTGGCTAATGGTTTATCAATTTTTTTTATCTTCTCAAAGAACCAGCTTTTAGTTTTATTGATCTTTGCTATCGTTTCCTTCATTTCTTTATCATTTATTTCTGATCTGATCTTTATGATTTCTTTCCTTCTGCTAATTTTGGGTTTTTTTCTTTTTCTTTCTCTAATTGCTTTAGGTGTAAGGTTAGGTTGTTTATTCGAGATATTTCTTCTTTCTTAAGGTAGGCTTGTATAGCTATAAACTTCCCTCTTAGAACTGCTTTGCTGCATCCCATAGTTTTTCGGTCATCGTGGTTTCATTGCCATTTGTTTCTAGGTAGTATATTTTGATTTCCTCTTTAATTTCTTCAGTGATCTCTTGGTCATTAAGTAGTGTGCTGTTTAACCTCCATGTGTTTGTATTTCTTACTGGTCTTTTCCTGTAATTGATAACTAGTCTCATAGCGTTGTGCTCGGAGAAGATACTTGATATAATTTCACTTTTCTTAAATTTACCAAGGCTTGATTTGTGACCCAAGATATGATCTATCCTGGAGAATATTCCACGAGCACTTGAGAAGAATGTGTATTCTGTTGTTTTTGGATGGAATGTCCTATAAATATCAATTAAGTCCATCTTGTTTAATGTATCATTTAAAGCTTGTGTTTCCTTATTTATGTTCATTTTGGATGATCTGTCCATTGGTGAAAGTGGGGTGTTAAAGTCCCCTACTATGATTGTGTTACTGTCGATTTCCCCTTTTATGGCTGCTAGTATTTGCCTTATGTATTGAGGTGCTCCTATGTTGGGTACATAAATATTTACAACTGTTATGTCTTCTTCTTGGATTCATCTCTTTCTTGATCATTATGTAGTGTCTTTCTTTGTCTCTTGTAATAGTCTCTGTTTTAAAGTCTATTTTGTCTGATATGAGAATTGCTACTCCAACTTTCTTTTCATTTCCATTTGCATGGAATATCTTTTTCCATTCCCCTCACTTTCAGTCTGTATGTGTCCCTAGGTCTGAAGTGGGTCTCTTGTAGACAGCATATATACGGTCTTGTTTTGGTATCCATTCAGCCAGTCTATGTCTTTAGGTTGGAGCATTTAGTCCATTTACATTTAAGGTAGTTATCGATATGTAGGTTCCTATTACCATTTTCTTAATTGTTTTGGGTTTGTTATTGCAGGTCTTTTCCTTCTCTTGTTTTTCCTGCCCTAGAGACGTTCCTTTAGCATTTGTTGTAAACTTGGTTTGGTGATGCTCAATTCTCTTAGCTTTTGCTTGTCTGTAAAGCTTTTAATTTCTCCACCAAATCAGAATGAGATCCTTGCTGGGTAGAGTAATCTTGGTTGTAGGTTTTACTCTTTCATCACTTTAAATACATCCTGCCACTCCCTTCTGGCTTGCAGAGTTTCTGCTGAAAGTTCAGCTGTTAGCCTTATGGGGATTCCCTTATGTGTTACTTGTTGTTTTTCCCTTGCTGCTTTTAATATATTTTCTTTGTATTTAAATTTTGATAGTTTGATTAATATGTGTCTTGGTGTGTTTCTCCTTGGATTTATCCTGTATGGGACTCTCTGTGCTTCCTGGACTTGACTAACTATTTCCTTTCCCATATTAGGGAAGTTTTCAACTATAATCTCTTCAAATATTTTCTCAGTCACTTTCTTTTTCTCTTCTTCTTCTGGGACCCCTATAATTCGAATGCTGGTGTGTTGAATGTTCTCCCAGAGGTCTCTGAGATTGTCCTCAATTCTTTTCATTCTTTTTTCTTTATTCTGCTCTGCAGTAGTTATTTCCACTATTTTATCTTCCAGGTCACTTATCTGTTCTTCTGCCTCAGTTATTCTGCTCTTGACCCCTTCTAGAGAATTTTTAATATCATTTACTGTGTTGTTCATCTCTGTTTGTTTGCTCTTTATTGCTTCTGGGTCCTTGTTAAACGTTTCTTGTATTTTCTGTATTCTATTTCCAAGATTTTGGATCATCTTTACTATCATTATTCTGAATTCTTTTTCAGGTAGACTGCCTATTTCCTCTTCCTTTGTTAGGTCTGGTGGCTTTTTGCCTTGCTACCTCATATGCTGTATGTTTCTCTGTCTTCTCATTTTGCTTAACTTACTGTGTTTAGGGTCTCCTTTTTGTAGGCTGCGTGTTTGTAGCTCCCATTGTTTTTGGTGTCTGTCCCCAGTGGCTAAGTTTGGTTCGGTGGGTTGTAGGCTTCCTGGTGGAGGGGACTAGTGCCTGTGTTCTGGTGGATGAGGCTTGATCTTGTCTTTCTGGTGGGCAGGTCCACGTCTGGTGGTGTGTTTTGGGGTGTCTGTGGCCTTTTTGTGATTTTAGGCAGTCTCTGTGCTAATGGATGGGTTTGTGTTCCTGTCTTGCTAGTTGTTTGGCATAGGGTATCCTGCACTGTAGCTTGCTGGTCATTGAGTGGAGCTGGATCTTGGCATTCACATGGAGATCTCTGGGAGATGTTCGCCATTTGATATTACGTGGAGCTGGGAGGTCTCTTGTGGACCAGTGTCCTGAACTTGGCTCTCCCACCTCAGTGGCACAGCCCTCATGCCTGGCTGGGGCACCAAGAGCCTGTCCTCTACACAGCTCAGAATAAAAGGGAGAGGGCTTCCTTGGTGGCGCAGTGGTTGAGAGTCCACCTGCCGATGCAGGGGACACGGGTTCGTGACCCATTCTGGGAAGATCCCACATGCCGCGGAGCGGTTAGGCCCGTGAGCCATGGCCGCTGAGCCTGCGCGTCCGGAGCCTGTGCTCCACAATGGGAGAGGCCACAACAGTGAGAGGACCACGTACCACAAAAAAAAAATAAGAAACTGAGTTTAAATATAAGAATTCATATAGATTAAAAGCAAAGGAATGGAGAAATGTATACCATGTTAACATAATGGGGAAAAAGAAGCTGATCTATACTAAATTCAAAGAAACAGACTTTGGAATAATAAAAATCATCAGGCATAAAGAGATGCATGTCGTATGATAAAGTGATCAGTTTTCCGATTACATATAACAATTATTTATTTATTTATTTATTTATTTAGTGGTATGCGGGCCTCTCACTGTTGTGGCCTCTCCCATTGTGGATCACTGGCTCCGGACGCACAGGCTCAGCGGCCATGGCTCACGGGCCCAGCCGCTCCGCAGCATGTGAGATCTTCCCAGACCGGGGCCCGAACCCGTGTCCCCTGCATCGGCAGGCAGACTCTCAACCAGTGCACCACCAGGAAGCCCTACATATAACAATTCTTAATGCACGTGCACCTAACATCAAAATATCTCAGGCAAAAACTGATAGAATTGCAAGGAGAAATAAATCCACTACAACAGGTAAGACTTCAACATCTCACTGCTAGTATTGACAGATAATGGAGGCATAAAGTCAGTGAAGATATAGATGACCTGAACAGAATTATCAATCACCTTGACCTAAGTGACATTTATAGAACACTCCATCTAACAGCAGTGGAATGCACATTCTTCTCAAGTTTACATGGAGCAGTTATCAAAGTATACCACATTCTGGGCCAAACAAAAAAAAAACTTATAAATTTATAAGAATAGAAGTTATACAAAGTATGTCCTCAGCCCATAGGCAGTTAAATTAGAAATCAATAACTGAAAGATAGCTGGCAAAATCCCCAAATTTTGGAGATTAAACAAAGTACTTATAAATAACACATGAGTTAAAGAAAAAATGCTTGGGAGAAAAAAATATGTTTATTTTAACTTAATTTGCATGAAAATACACCTTATCAAAATTTCTGGGATTCAGCAAAAGTAGTGCGTAGAGTAAAATTATAACATTAAATATGTATTTTAGAAAAGAAGACAAATCTAAAGGGAGTAGCCTACCTTTCACCTTAGAAAACTAAGAAAGAAGAGCCAGTTAAGCCAAAACAACAAGAAGAAAGGACATAATAAAATAGTTAGAGTTGAAATGAAATTTAAAATAGGAGAACAGAGAAAATCAACAAAATCAAAAGCTGTTTCTTTAGAAAATGCAATTAAAGCAATACACCTCTAGCAGACTAACCAAGAAAAATAGAGAGAAGACACAAATTACCTAATTCAGAAATGAGAGGTCCTTACTACTTATCACATGGACATTAAAAAGATAATAAGGAATTACTATGAACAACCCTATGTCCACACATTTGATAGCTTAGTTAAAATGGACCAATTCCTTGAAAGACAAAAACTACCAACACTCACACAAGGAAAAATGGATAATCTAAATAGACCTATATCTATTAAAGAAATTGAATCAATAATTAACAACCTTCCAAAAGAGAAAGCATCAGGCCCAGATGGTTTCACTGGTAAATCTACCATTTAAAGAAGAAGTAATCCAAATCTACAACCTCTTCTAAAAAGCAGAGGGAACAGTTCCAAACTTATTCTATGAGACCATCACTACCTTAATACCAAAACTAGCTAAAGACATCTCAGGAAAGAAAAACTATAGACTAGTATCTCTCATAAACACAGATGTAAATATTCTCAACACAATGTTAGCAAATCACATACAACAATATATAATAAAAATACACCCTGACCAAGTGGGATTTATTCCAGATATAGAAGGTTGGCTCAACATTTGCAAGTCAGTCGTAATTATCCACCACATCAAGAGGCTGAAGAAGAAAAATCATATGTCCATATCAATTGACACAGATAAAACAATTGACAAAAATCCAACACACATTCACTATAAAAACTTGGAATAAATAGAACTTTCTCAGCTTGATAAAGAACATCTACAAGCCTCCTAAAGCTGACATCACACTTAATGGTGAAAAATTTCTCTAAGTTTTAAGACCAGGCAAGAGTGTCCCATCTCACCACTCCTATTCAACATTGTATTATGAGTCCTAGCTAGTGCAATTAAGATATTTTAAAAAAGGAAAAGAAAACATAAGGTACACAAATTGGGAAGGAAGAAATAAAACTACCTTTCCAATGGATGGCATGATTGTCTATGTAGAAAACTATAAATAATCTGCAAACCAAAACTCCTGGAACAAATAATAAATTATAGCAAGATTGCAAGATATAACGTCAATATGCAAAAGCCAACTATGCCTACAAGGTAGCACTGAACACTTCTAATTTGATTTTTTTTAAATGCCATTTATAATAGCATCAAAAACTTATGAAGTGCTTAGGTATACATCTAAAATATATATACAAGATCTATATGCAGAAAAAGATAAAATTCTGAGTCATTTTGTAGAAATCAACAAATTGATTTTTAAAGTGCATTCAAGAAGGCAAAAGACCTAAAATAGCCAGCAGTATAATGAAGAAGGAAAACAAAGATATAGGAAACACAAGACCCAATGTCAATACTTAGTATAAAGCCACAGTAATCAAGACATTGTGGTATTGGCTAAAGAATAGAACACGTAGTTCAACTGAGCAGAATAGACCCACCGCCAGAAATGCACCCAAGCAGATATACTGACAAAAGGGCAAAGGCCATTTAGTTGAGAAAAGATATTCTTTTCCACACATGGTGCTGAAACAATTGGACATTCATATGTGAGGAAAAAAAAATAACCTAGACACAGATTTTTACACCTCACATAAAAATTAACTCAAAAATATCACAGAATTTTATGTAATATCTAAAACTATGAAACTTCTAGGAAAAAAATCCATGCGACCTTCAGTTTGGCAATGAGTTTTTAGATAAAACACCAAAAGCACAATCCGTGAAAGAAAAATGTAATTTGGATTTTATTAAAAATAAAAACATCTGTTCTGTGAAAAACACTGTTAAGTGAATGAAGAAACAAGCCACAAACTGAGAGAAAATATTTGCAAAACATATATCTGGGCTTCCCTGGTGGCGCAGTGGTTGAGAGTCCGCCTGCCGATGCAGGGGACACGGGTTCGTGCCCTGGTCCAGGAGGATCCCACATGCCGTGGAGCGGCTGAGCCCGTGAGCCATGGCCCCTGAGCCTGCGCGTCCGGAGCCTGTGCTCCGCAACGGGAGAGGCCACAGCAGTGACAGGCCCGCGTACCGCAAAAAAAAAACAAACAAAAAAAACAAAAAAAATCATATATCTGATGAAGTGCTTGTATTCAAAGTATACAAAGAATTCTTAAAACTCAACAATAAGAAGACAAACAATCCAATTTTTAAAATGGACCAAACTCTACATATATATCTTACCCAAGAAGGTAAACATATGGCAAATACACATATGAAAAGATGCTCAACATAATTTTTCATTAAGATTTCATTACACACCTATTAGAATGACTAAATAAAAAAAAAATCTGACACCACCAAATGCTAGCAAAGAGGAGGAGCGAGAGGAACACTCATTCATTGCTGGTAGGGTTTCAAAATGGTGCAACAATTTGAAAGACAATTTGTCAGTTTCTTATAAAGCAAAACATAGGTTTGCCATGTAATCCAGCAGTTGCCATCTTAAGTTTCTACCCAACTGATTTAAAAATCTATGTCCACACCAAAAACTGCTTGCGAATGTTTAATCTACCTTTATCACCCCAAAACTGGAAGCAACCAAGAGTCCTTCAATAGGTGGTTGGGTAAACAAACCATACTACATCTATACAATGGAAAACTGTTCAGAAATAAAATAGGTGAACTAATATTTCATTTTATAAATGAACATCCATACAATGGAATATTGTTCAGAAATAAAAACAGAAATAAATAAAAAGGCAGATAAGTCTTAAACTTAGCATACTGCTAAGCGAAAGTCAGTCTGGAAAGATTGTGCACTGTCTCTTCCTAATTATATGATGTTCTAGAACAGGCAAAACTATAGAGTGTTTGGGGATTTCTTGATGTTTGGGTTGGGGGCGATTTGAATAAATGAAGAACAGGGAAACTTTTATGTTCGTGAAACTATTCACTGTGACGGTACAATAGTGGATACAAGACACTATACATTTGTCAAAACCCATAGAACTTTACCACACAAAGAACGAACCTTAATGTATGCAAATTTTAAATCATTTTGGAGGTAACGAGGTCCCAGGATGGAATGCAGAAGATGACAAAACAATCTGTTACAAACGTATGAATACAGTCTCATTAAGGGGAAAGAGATACTGACCTAAGTAAACTTGGAAATGAGTGAACCTTATGAAAACTAAAGGCAAAAAGCAATTTGTTCAGGTGATAAATGTATTGAAAGTGCAAGTCTACAATTCTGATACTTCTGTACATGTATAGTTGAACAGTTAAGCAAATGGATGTCAGATGGTTGAAGCCAGGTCTCTCACTGTTGGAGTGGGAGTTTACAGATAAGCAAAGGGAGAAAGCTAGAATGACCTGTAGTTAAGATTAGTTGGATTAGAGTTGGAGACATCAGTATGAACTCCAGTTTGACTTAATACAGATACAGATGTTTATACATGGAAACATTTATGTAGATGTAGATACATAAATTAGTATATACAAATATATATTTCTTTGCTCCATTATCTGAGAGGGCCTAGAATAACAACACCCCAGTAACAGTGAGCATACCTAAAACATCTTGGTTTTTAATACCCTTTTAAAATAGAAGCTACTAGGGCTCCTTAGGGAAATGACTGATTATTGGACTGGGGCAAGAAATTAAAAAAGATGATCCTTGAGCATCTTGTAGTGTCAGAAAGTACAAAACAAACAAACATCAACAACAAAAGATGGGGTATGTCAAAGGGATACAGGAGCTAATTGTCAGAGCTGCCAATGGCTCAAGATGGAAAATCTGAGCAATCAGTAAACATGGAAATCAATATTATGTCTATGATCTATTTATTCTGAAACAGCTCTCTTCTGGGTAAATGAAGGTCATTCCAAGGCACCATGATGCAAGGTCAGTGCCTGAGTCAGAATCAAACTTGCCTTTTTTAAGCCTCTCACTGGAAAATACCCATCTCCTTGCTGCTATGTGGTATTTTAAATTGAGGTCTGCTTCAAGCCTTTGCAGAATGAAAAGCAAAGCCTGTATCTCAATCACTTAATGCAGAGATTATTGATGACGTATAGTGAGTCCCCAAAGGAAAAGAAAAACTTCTCTAAAAGATTTTATGTTTATTAAAGCAATGACAATAAGAGGCACTTTTCAACTGTATGCCACAGTGTCTGTACCCTGAGATTGTTAATGCATAATTTTCCCATCTGAATAGGTGGGTAAAAAAAGTTATTTTCAAACAGTCCAAGAGATACATATAACAGCCACATCCAAAAGTAGTACATCAGTCAGTCCCTGTTGCTTTCATTCTTGTCCTGCACTGTCACTCCATTGAACATATTCTGGATCTTGATATACAGAATCATCAGTTTGGATTTGGGGGAATCCCCTGCCTTTGAAACAGTCCGGTGGTTCACAATCCATGAGATATTTAGAGTTGTTTCTGCATAAACTGCAGAAGTATTAAATTAGAAATTAGAAAAGCAGAAAGATAGCACCAAAATAAAAATACTTGTGTATAACTCTAACAAAATATATACAAGATCTACACATGGAAAACTACACAACTCTGATGAAAGCAATCAAAGTAGATATTAAAAAATGGAATGATATCCCATGTTCATGGATTGGAAGACTTAATATTAAAATGTCAATTCTTTTCAACTTGATCTATAGAGTCTATACGATTTCAATCAAGATCTCCACAAGCTGTTTTATAGATATGAACAAATTGATTCTAAAATTTATGTGGAAAGCTAAGCAGACTACAAAAAATAATATAATGTTGAAGAAGAACAAAGTTGGAGGACTTACATTTTCTGATTTCAAGACTTATTATGAACCTACAATAATCAAGCCAGCATGTACATCATAGGTGAAAGAATATACACATAGATCAATGAAACAAAATAAAGAGCCCAGAAATAGATCCAAACAAAATATAATCAACTGATTTTTGCAAAGGTGCAAAGACAATTCAATGGAGAAAAGTGGTCTTTTCAAGGCAGCGCTGGAACAATTGGATATCCATATACATAAACATGAACCTAGACACAGACCTTACACTTTATACAAAAATTAACTTAACATGAATCTTTCCATTCCAGCTATCTTCCTGTTATTGATTTCTAATTTAATTTCATGTGGTCACAGGACATACTTTGTATGATTTCTATGGTTTTTAACTTTGTGAGGTGTGTTTTACGATCCATGTTGGTAAATGTTCCACATGAGCTTGTGAAGAATGTGCATTCTGCTGCTATTGGATAGAGTGTTTGAAAAATGTCACTTAGATCCAGATGATTGATGGTGCTGTGCAGGGCGTCTATATCCTTAGTGATTTATGCCTGCTCTGTCCATTACTTAGAGAGGGATGTTGAAGTATGAAACAGTAATAGTACTTTTGTCTTTTTCTTCAGTTCTCTCAGGTTTAGTCTCATGTATTTGGAGACTCTGTTGTCAGCTGCATAGCATTAGTGTTTGTTATGTGTTCTTGGGGAACTCACCCGATTATCATTATGTAACTCCCCTCTTTATCCCTGATAATTTTCCTTACATTGTTGTGTGCTTTGTCTAAAATTAATATTAGTACTCCAGCTTTCTTTTGATTAGTGTTAGAATGGTGTATCTTTCTCCATTCCTTTACTTTTAATCTATCTGAGCCTTTATATTTAAAGTGGGTTTCTTGTAGACAACATATAATTGGGTCTTGTTTTCCTATCCATTGTGACAATTTCTGTCTTTTTATTGTGAATTTAGACATTCACATTTAAAGTGATTAATGATATAGTCAGATGAATACCTACCATGTTTTTGTTTTCTACTCATTGCATTGCTTTTTGTTTCTTCCCCCATTTCTTTTTCTCCCTTCTTTAATTTTAATAGAGTATTTTATGATTCCATGTTGGTTTAAACAATGGTTATCTTTTAGATCAGTTAAAAAGAAGACAAAGAAAATATTTCACTTTACTTTCATTTATTCCTTCTCCAACACTCTTTATGGAGAGCTGACTTTCTGACATTCCTTGCAAGGAATGTCTACTAGTGATGAATTCCCTCAGTTTTTGTTGATTTGAGAAAGCCTTTCTCCTTTACTTTTGATAGACAATTTTGCTGGATATAGAATTCTAGGTTGGTAGATTTATTTTTTCTTTTAACACTTTAAAAGTTTTATTCCCAGGGCTTCCCTGGTGGCGCAGTGGTTGAGAGTCCACCTGCCGATGCAGGGGACACGGGTTCGTGTCCCGGTACAAGTAGATCCCACATGCCGCGGAGCGGCTAGGCCCGTGAGCCATGGCCACTGAGCCTGTGCGTCCGGAGCCTGTGCTCCATAACGGGAGAGGCCACAACAGTGAGAAGCCCACATACAGAAAAAAAAAAAAAAAAAAGTTTTATTCCTCTATTTCTTGCTTGTTTTATTTTTGACAAGATGTTTACTATAATTCTTATGCCTGTTACTCTATAGATAAGGTGCGGCTTATCTATAGAGTAACAGGCATATATCTGGCTTCTTTCAAGATATTTTCTTTGTCTTTGGTTTTCTGCAATTTGAATATGATATGCTTAGCTATGTATGAGTGTTTTTGTTAGCTTGGTGTATTTGTTCTCTGAGCTTCCTTCTTCCCGGATCTGCGGTTTGTTGATTCTATTGACATACCTTCAACTCAGAGATTCTTTCCTTGACACGTCTAATCTACTGATGACCCAACAAAGACTTTCTTCATTTTTGGTACAGTATTTTTGATTTCTAACATTTCCTGTGTATCTTTCTTAGAGTTTCCATCTCTCTGCAGCTGTAACAGAATACTACACACTGGGTAACTTATAAGCAACAAGTCTCCATTTCTCACAGTTCTGTAGGCTGAGAAGTCTGAGATCAAGGTGCCAGCAAGGTCACACACTCCTTCGGGTCCATAGCCAGCACCTTCTCACTGTGTCCTCACATGATGGAAGAGGCTGGGGATCTTTCTGAGGCAACTTTTATAAAACAGTAATTTCACTCACGAAGGTTTCACTCACAAGACAAACACTTCCCAAAGGTCCCAGCTACTAATCTCATTACATTGGCCATTAGGATTTCAAGGTTGCCATGAACTAGTTTGTAGTTTTGTAATATTTATGTTCTAGATTAATGACTGGGTTAAAATGTAGTTAAAACAAGCCTTTTCATTGGTCTTCATATTTATATACACTAGAAACAATGGAAACGTAGATACACTAATCCTACAATTTCAGATTATTTTCTAGACCAGTGTTTGTTGTGATCCCAGGGATAGCAGGATCAGCCTCACCTGGAAACTTGTTAGATATACAGATCCTTAAACTCCACCCCAGACCTACTGAATCAGAAACTCAAGAGGCTGGAGCCAGACTCTTCATTTTAACAAGCCCTCCAGGTGCTTCTCATGCTATCTCAGGTTTGAAAATCACTGATCAACACCAAATTATATTTGCACTTGTAAGTGGAATATAGTTATAATTTTCTAATTGAATTGTCTGTTAGCTTTGTACCTGTTGTAAAAAAAAAGTTACTCAATTAGTCACTATTAATGATTCTATTACTCTGGAGATTATCTCAAGCAGTTGCAAAATGAGTTCCTAGAATCATACAAGGTTTGAATGTGTGGAAATAGACTGTCAAATTTACAAATTTTATGTCTTCTTGTGATTGGAAGGGAAGATTCCATTTTATAAGAAAAAAAAAAATATATATATATATATATTTGCGATACACGGGCCTCTCACTGCTGTGGCCTCTCCCGTTGCGGAGCACAGGATCTGGACGTGCAGGCCCAGTGGCCATGGCTCACGGGCCCAGCTGCTCCGCGGCATGTGGGATCCTCCGGGATCAGGGCACGAACCTGTGTCCCCTGCATCGGCAGGCGGACTCTCAACCACTGTGCCACCAGGGAAGCCCAAGAAAAAATATTTTTGATTAAAATATTTTAATTTTAAGCTTTTCATTGCAAAATAATTTTATACTTGTAAAAATAATACAAAGAATTTCAATATACCCTTCATCCAACTACTGCAACAGTTAACACTTTACATAACCATAGTGCAAAGATTCATATCTGAGAAATTGAAAATATTATTAAATAATCTGCAAACCTTAGTCAGATTTCACCAGTTGTCCCATTAATATCCTTTTACAAATCCAAGCTCTAACTAGGATTGTACATTGCATTTAGTTGTCATGTCTCCTTAATCTCCTCTAATCTTGGACAGTTCTTTGTTTCTTTGTTTTTCAGGACCTTGAAACTTTTGAAGCATGTAGGTCAGCCAGTTATTTTGTCTATAACCTTCAATTTAGGCTTGTCTGATATTTTCTTGTGACTAAATTCAAGGTATTCATTTTTGACAAGAATACCATTAAAATGATACTATGCCCTTCTCAGTGCTTTGTAACAAGATGTTACTGGTGTATTACCTTTGATCGTTTGGTTAAGGTGACGTCTACCAGGTTTATTCATGTAGTTACTACTTTTTCCCTTTATAATTAATAAGTATCGTATGGAGAGGACTTCCCTGGTGGTGCAGTGGTTAAGAATCCGCCTGATAATGCAGGGGACATCGTTTCGAGCCCTGGTCCAGGAAGATGCCGCAGAGCAACTAAGCCCGTGCGCCACAACTACTGAGCCTGTGCTCTAGAGCCCGCAAGCCACAACTACTGAAGCCCACGTGCCTAGAGCCTGTGCTCTGCAACAAGAGAAGCCATCTCAATGAGAAGCCCACGCATCGCAACGAAGAGTAGCCCCCGCTCACTGCAACTAGAGAAAGCCCATGCACAGCAATGAAGACCCAATGCAGCCAAAAATAAATAAATAAATAAATAATAAGTATTGTATTGGGGGGAAATACTTTGAAATTATGAAAATATTCTGTTTCTCATAATTTTCCCATTAATTTTACGACTCACTGACGATTCTTTTTTTTTTTTGCGGTATGCGGGCCTCTCACTGTTGTGGCCCCTCCCGTTGCAGACCACAGGCTCCGGACGCGCAAGCCCAGCGTCCATGCCTCACGGGCCCAGCCGCTCCGCGGCACGTGGGATCCTCCCAGACCGGGGTACAAACCCATGTCCCCTGCATCGGCAGGCGGACTCTCAACCACTGCGCCACCAGGGAAGCCCACACTGACGATTCTTGCCTACAGTAATTATTACTGTGTTATTCACCAAATGGTGAATTTTTTAAAAAACTCCATCATTTCTTCTTTATTTGTTAATTGGAGTTCTACTGTAATGAAGTGCTATCCCTTACCTCCTTTCCTTTTTGTATTCAATTATATATTTATATCAGTATAGCTCATAAAAATTTACTTTATTCTGTGGATTATTCTCCATTGCTATCTCTATTTCATTTGTTGCTCAAGTTGACCCAGATGCAGCCACTGGGAACTACAAGTTGGCTGCAGTATCCTTTCAACATGCTGTCATTGTCTTTTGAGCACTTGAATACTCTGACATCACACATTATTTCACGCTCATTTTGTACTTCCCCCAGCCCAGCCCTGGATTCAGTATTTCTCTGAAAGCACTAGTTGATTAAAGGATTGACATTTAGAAACGAAGATCTGAATATAAGTTGTGCTCATTCCTACTAAGTTATCTTTCCTTCTAGGTACTCTCAATGGAGGGAGTATATACACTTAAATGCATCTATGTCTATTTCTCTATCTACATATAAAATCATATTTAATACTGATTCCCACACTTCCAAATCTAATACCACATGCTTCATTCTAACTATATTGCCTTCCTAATTTATAACTACTTTCCACGAAAAAAAAAAAGAAATTTGGCTTTCATTATTCAAAATATACTTATTTTCTTAGTCCCAGAATGCACATAAAATAATTTCAGTATTGCTAACACATACCTCTGTGGAAAATAATTTATAGTCTAGAGTATTTGTGTTCAGTACATTTTAGAAGAACATATTGTAAAGACCTTAACGTTTCACACCTAGGAAGTTCTATACTTCCAAAATTTTGTACTGCTATTTAACATAGTTGAACATCTTCAGCCCAATAAGGATCAAACCAGGTCTAAAATTTTTGACTTTTTATAAACAAAAAGTTCCTACTGTATAGCAAAGGGAACTATATTCAATATCCTGGGATAAACCATAATGGAAAAGAATATAAAAGAGAATGTATATATGTGTATAACTGAGTTACTTTTCTGTACAGCAGAAATTAACACAACATTGTAAATGAACTGTAATTCAATGAATAAATAAAATAAAAATTTCCAGTTTTAGCACCTAATGAGTTTCAATTATATAAAATATGTATCCTACACTTCTCATATTATTAAAGATTTTTTAATTTCTCTATTTTTTCCCTCATTTTTATTTAGAAAAGAGAACAAATTTTAATAGCATATAAGCTCCACAAGGACAATGATTTTATTTTGGGGTTTTTTAAATTTTCTTTTTCTACTGTAGTTCTAATGCCTGGAAAATAATTTGACATCTACTAGCCATTCAACAAAAATTGGTTGACTAGAGTGTTCAACTAATTATACAAGCAGGTGTATAACAATGGCAGTTCTGCCAAAACTAAGCTATTGGTGAGCAAGCAATCACCACTAGGTGACAGTATAAAACATTCATACCTTAACTAATGCACCAATTTTCTAAATGGGCCCATGAAAGGAAAGTTAGGGACGTCACTATGTGATGCGTATAGCTTGCCTTAGAAAAAGCTAGTGGTACCTGTATAAGGAAAGCAGTAATTCAAAGGTACAAGCCTACTAAGTGCTCATCTGTGATAATAGGATGAACATTTTAGGAATAGCAGTGCTGTTAGAAAAAAGTGAATTTGGCCTCAGAGAGCTTTGACTTTATTGGAGGACATGAAATGTGTAATAAGAAAAGCAGAGAATGAAGTGGAAGCTGCTTAAGCCACAGGGACAGTATGAAGATATGCATTAACCAAGGATAACTTGAGGACTCTGATATTCAGTGGAGTGGAAAGTCATTGCCAAGTTGAACAGTGAAGTAATAGGTAGGGAATATTGGTACGATTTTGTCTGTTTTTAAGAAATGAGGATATTTAAATGAGTGCTTATCTAATGTCACACAGCTATTCTGATTCCAGAATTGCTGATTTCTCTCACTATTTAAACAACCTGTTGCTCCTAAATTCTTTTTCTTTTAACATCTTTATTGGAGCATAACTGCTTTACAATGTTATGTTAGTTTCTGCTGTATAAATAAGTGAATCAACTATATGTATACATATATCCACATATCCCCTCCCTCTTGCACCTCCCTCCCACCCTCCCTATCCCACCCCTCTAGGTGGTCACAAAGCACCAAGCTCATCTCCCTGTGCTATGCGGCTGCTTCCCACTAGCTATCTATTTTACATTTGGTAGTGTATATATGTCAATGCTACTCTCTCACTTCATCCCAACTTACCGTTCCCCCTCGAACCTAATGAAACTTAAAAGCTATGGCACAGCAAAGGAAACCATAAACAAGATGAAAGGACAGCCCTCAGAATGGGAGAAAATATTTGCAAATGAAGCAACTGACAAAGGATTAATCTCCAAAATTTACAAGCAGCTCATGCAGCTCAATATCAAAAAAGCAAACAACCTAATCCAAAAATGAGTGGAAGACCTAAATAGACATTTCTCTAAAGAGACATATAGATTGCCAACAAACACATGAAAGGATACTCAACATCACTAATCATTAGAGAAATGAAAATCAAAACCACAATGAGGTATCACCTCACACAGGTCAGAAAGGCCATCATCAAAAAAACTACATCCAAAGAGACCTTCAAGATGACAGAGGAGTAAGAAGTGGAGATCACCTTCCTCCCCACAAATACATCAGAAATACACCTACATGTGGAACACCTACAGAACACCTACTGAATGCTGGCAGAAGACCTCAGACTTCCCAAAAGGCAAGAAACTCCCCACGTACCTGTGTAGGGCAAAAGAAAAAAGAAAAAACAGAGACAAAACAATAGGGACAGGACCTACACCTCTGGAAGGGATCTGTGAAGAAGGAAAAGCTTCCACACACTAGGAAGCCCCTTCACTGGTGGAGACGGGGGTGGAGGGGGGAGGGAAGCTTCGGAGCCACAGAGGAGAGCACAGCAACAGGGGTGCAGAGGGCAAAGCAGAGAGATTCCCGCACAGAGGATCCGTGCCGACCAGCACTCACCAGACCGAGAGGCTTGTCTGCTCACCTGCCAGGACGTGTGGGGGCTGGGAGCTGAGGCTCGAGCCTCGGAGGTCAGATCCCAGGGAGAGGACTGGGGTCGGCTGTGCAGCCTGAAGGGGGCTAGTGTGCCACAACTAGCTGGGAGGGAGTCCAGGAAAAAGTCTGGAACTGCCTAAGAGACAAGAGACCATTGTTTCGGGCTGCGCAAGGAGAGGGGATTCAGAGCACCGCCTAAACAAGCTCCAGAGATGGGCGCGAGCCGCGGCTATCAGCGCGAGCCGCGGCTATCAGCGCGGACCCCAGAGACGGGCATGAGACTCTAAGGCTGCTGCTGCCGCCACCAAGAAGCCTGTGTGCAAGCACAGGTCACTATTCACACCTCCCCTCCCGGGAGCCTGTGCAGCCCGCCCCTGCCAGGGTCCTGTGATCCAGGGGCAACTTCCCTGGGAGAACAAGCGGCGCGCCTCAGGCTATTGCAATGTCGTGCTGACCTCTGCTGCTGCAGGCTAACCCCGCATCCGTACCCCTCCCTCCCCACGGCCTGAGTGAGCCACAGCCCCCAAATCAGCTGCTACTTTTTAACCCCGTCCTGTCTGAGCGAAGAACAGACACCCTCAGGCGACCTACACACAATAGCGGGGCCAAACCAAAACCTGAACCCCGAGAGCTGTGGGAACAAAGAAGAGAAAGGGAAATCTCTCCCAGCAGCCTCAGGAGCAGTGGATTAAATGTCCACAATCAACTTGATGTACCCTATATCAGTGGAATACCTGAATAGAAAATGAATCATCCCAAAATAAGGTGGTGGACTTTGGGAGCAACTGTAGACTTGGGGTTTGCTTTCTGCATCAAATTTGTTGCTGGTTTTATGATTATCTCAGTTTAGTATTTACAGTATATTACCATTGTTAGATTTGTTTATTGATTTGGTTGCTCTCTTCCTTTTTTTCTTTTATATATAGATATATATATTTATTTCCTTTTTCTCTTTTTGTGAGTGTGTATGTGTATGCTTCTTTGTGTGATTTTGTCTGTATAGCTTTGCTTTTACCATCTGTCCTAGGGTTCAGTCCATTTTTTTTGCGTGTTTTTTTGGTATAGTTTTTAGCACATGTTGTCATTGGTGGATTTGTTTATTGGTTCAGTTGCTCTCTTCTTTGTCATTTCTATGACTTTTTACTTTTTTATTTTTAATAATTTTTTTATTTTAATAACTTTAAAAAATTTTATTCTTTCTTCCTTTCTTTCTTTCTTTCTTCCTTCCTTCCTTCCTTCCTTGCTTGCTTACTTCCTTCATTTCTCTCTTTCTTTCTCTTTCTTTCTTTCTTTCTTTCATTCTTTTTATTCCCTTTTCTTCTGAGCCATATGGCTGACAGGGTCTTGGTGCTCCAGGCGGGTGTTAGGCCTGTGCCTCTGCCTCTGAAGTGGGAGAACTGAGTTCAGGACACTGGTCCACCAGAGATCTCCCAGCTCCATGTAATATCAAACAGCTAAAGCTCTCCCAGAGATCTCAATCTCAATGCTTAGACCCAGCTCCACTGAAGGACGAGCAAGCTACGCTACTGGACACCCTATGCCAAACAACTAGGAAGACAGGAACACAACCCCACTCATTAGCAAAGAAGCTGTCTAAAATAATAACAAGGTCACAGACCCCCCAAAACACACCACCAGACGTGGTTCTGCCCACCAGAAAGACAAGATCCAGCCTCATCTACCAGAACACAGGCACAAGTCACCTCCACCAGGAAGCCTACACAACCCACTGAACCAACCTTACCCACTGGAAGCAGACACCAAAAACAATGGGAACTGCGAACCTGCATCCTGTGAAAAGGACACACCAAACACAGTAAGTTAAGCAAAATGAGAAGACAGAGAAACACACATCAGATGAAGGAGCAAGGTTAAAATGCACCAGACCAAACAAATGAAGAGGAAATAGTCTATCTGAAAAAGAATTCAGAGTAATGATAGTAAAGATGATCCAAAATTTTGGAAAAACAATGGAGAAAATACAAGAAGCATTTAACAAGGACCTAGAAGAACTAAAGAGCAAACAAACAGTGATGAACAACACAATAAATGAAATTGAAAATTCTCTAGAAGGAATCAAGAGCAGAATAATGGAGGCAAAAGAACGGATAAGTGACCTGGAAGATAAAATAGTGGAAATAACTAGTGCAGAGCAGAATAAAGAAAAAAGAATGAAATGATTTGAGGACAGTCTCAGAGGCCTCTGGGACAACATTAAATGCACCAACATTTTAATTATAGGGGTCCCAGAAGAAGAAGAGAAAAAGAAAGGGACTGAGAAAATATTTGAAGAGATTATAGTTGAAAACTTCCCTAATATGTGAAAGAAAATAGTCAATCAAGTCCAGGAAGTGCAGAGAGTCCCATACAGGATAAATCCAAGGAGAAACACGCCAAGACACAGATTAATCAAACTATCAAAAATGAAATACAGAGAAAAAATATTACAAACAGCTAGGGAAACACAACAAATAACATACAAGGGAATCCCCATGAGGTTAACACCTGATCTTTCGGCAGAAACTGCAAGCCAGAATGGAGAGGCAGGACATATTTACAGTGATGAAGGGGAAGAACCTACAACCAAGATTACTCTACCCAGCAAGGATCTCATTCCAATTCGACAGAGAAATTAAAAGCTTTAAAGACAAGCAAAAGCTAAGAGAGTTCAGCACCACCAAACCAGGTTTACAACAAATGCTAAAGGAATGTTTCTAGGCAGGAAACACAAGAGAAGGAAAAGACTTACAATAACAAAACCAAAACAATTAAGAAAATGGTAATAGGAACCTACATATCGATAACTACCTTAAATATAAATGGATTAAATGCTCCAACCAAAAGACATAGACTGGCTGAATGGATACAAAAACAAGACTGTATATATGCTGTCTACAAGAGACCCACTTCAGACCTAGGGACACATACAGACTGAAAGTGAGGGGGATGGAAAAACATATTCCATGCAAATGGAAACCAAAAGAAAGCTGGAGTAGCAATTCTCATATCAGACAAAATAGACTTTAAAATAAAGTCTATTACAAGAGACAAAGAAGGACACTACATTATGATCAAGGGATCAATCCAAGAAGAAGATATAACAATTGTAAATATTTATGCACCCCACATAGAAGTACCTCAATACATAAGGCAAATGCTAACAGCCATAAAAGGGGAGATCAACAGTAACACAATCATAGTAGGGGAATTTAACTCTCCGCTTTCAACAATGGACAGCTCATCCAAAATGAAAATAAATAAGGAAACACAAGCTTTAAATGACACATTAAACAAGATGGACTTAATTGATATTTATAGGACATTCCATCCAAAAACAACAAAAAACATTTTCATCTCAAATGCTCATGGAACATTCTCCAGGATAGATCATACCTGAGTCACAAATCTAGCCTTGATAAATTTAAGAAAATTGAAATCATATCAAGTACCTTTTCCAACCACAACGCTATGAGACTAGATATCAATTACAGAAAAAAATACCAGTAAAAAATACAAACACGTGGAGGCTGAACAATACACTACTGAACAACCAAGAGATCACTGAAGAAATCAAAGAAGAAATCAAAAAACACCTAGAAACAAACAACAATGAAAACACGAACACCCAAAACCTATGGGATACAGCAAAAGCAGTTCTAAGAGGGAAGTTTACAGCAATACAAGAAACAAGAAACATCTCAAATAAACAACCTAAACTTACAGCTAAATCAATTAGAGAAAGAAGAACAAAAAACCCCAAAAATTAGCATAAGTAAAGAAATCATAAAGATGAGATCAGAAATAAATGAAAAAGAAATGAAGGAAACAATAGCTAAGATCAATAAAACTAAAAGCTGGTTCTTTGAGAAGATAAACAAAATTGATAAACCATTAGCCAGACTCATCAAGAAAAGAAGGGAGAAGACTCAGATCAATAGAATTAGAAATGAAAAAGGAGAAGAAATATTCACATTGCAGAAATGCAAAGGATCAAGAGAGATTACTACAAGCAACTCTATGTCAATAAAATGGACAACCTGGAAGAAATGGACAAATTCTTAGAAAAGTAAACCTTCTCAGACTAACCAGGATGAAACAGAAAATATAAACTGACCAATCACAAGCACTGAAATTGAAGCTGTGATTAAAAATCTTCCAACAAACAAAAGCCCAGGACCAGATGGCTTCACAGGCAAATTCTATCAGACATTTAGAGAAGGGCTAACACCTATCCTTCTCAAACTCTTCCAAAATATAGCAGAGGGAGGAACACTCCGAAACTCATTCTACAAGGCCACCATCACCCTGATACCAAAAACAAAGATGTCACAAAGAAAGAAAACTACCGGTCAATATTACTGATGAACAGAGATGCAAAAATCCTCAACAAAATACTAGAAACAGAATCCAACAGCTCATTAAAAGGATCACACACCATGATCAAGTGGGGTTTATCCCAGGAATGCAAGGATTCTTCAATATACACAAATCACTCAAAGTGATACACCATATTAACAAACTGAAGGAGAAAAACTATATGATCATCTCAATAGATGCAGAAAAAGTTTCCAACAAAATTCAACACCCATTTATGATAAAAAACCATCCAGAAATTAGGCATAGAGGGAACTTACCTCAACATAACAAAGGCCATGTATGACAAACCCACAGCCAACATCGTCTCAGTGGTAAAAAACTGAAAACATTTCCTCTATGATCAGGAAGAAGACAAGGTTGTCCACTCTCACCACTATTATTCAACTTAGTTTTGGAAGTTTTAGCCACAGAAAACAGAGAAGGAAAAAAATAAAAGGAATGCAAATCAGAAAAGAAGAAGTAGAGCTGTCACTGTTTGCAGATGACATGAAAATATACATAGAGAATCCTAAAGATGCTATCAGAAAACTACTAATCAATGAACTTGGTAAAGTAGCAGGATACAAAAGTAATGCACAGAAATCTCTTACATTCCTACACCGTAACGATGAAAAATCTGAAAGAGAAATTAAGGAAACACTCCCATTTACCACTGCAACAAAAAGAATAGAATACCTAGGAATAAACCTACCTAAGGAGACAAAAGACCTGTATGCAGAAAACTATAAGACACTGATGAAAGAAACTAAAGATGACACAAACAGATGGGAGATATTCCATGTTCTTGGATTGGAAGAATCAACATTGTGAAAATGACTCTACTACCCAAAGCAATCTACAGATTCATTGCAATCCCTATCAAACTGCCAATGGCATCTTTCACAGACTACAACAAAAAATTTCTTAAGTTGTATGGAAACACAAAAGATCCCAAATAACAAAAACAATCTTGAGAAAGAAAAACGGAGCTGGAGGAATCAGGCTCCCGGACTTCAGACTATACTACAAATCTACAGTAATCAAGGCAGTATGGTACTGCCATGATAACAGACATATAGATCAATGGCACAGGATAGAAAGCCCAGAGATAAACCCACGCACATATGGTCACTTTTTTTTTTTTTTTTTTTTTGCGGTATGCAGGCCTCTCATGGTTATGGCCTCTCCCGTTGTGGAGCACAGGCTCCAGACGCACAGGTTCAGTGGCCATGGCTCACAGGCCCAGCCGCTCCATGGCATGTGGGATCTTCCCAGACCGAGGCACAAACCCGTGTCCCCTGCATTGGCAGGCGGACTCTCAACCACTGTGCCACCAGGGAAGCCCTGGTCACCTTATTTTTGATAAAGGAGGCAAGAATATACAATGGAGAAGATACAGCCTCTTCAATAAATGGTGCTGGGAAAACTTGACAGGTACATGTAGAAGAATGAAATTAGAACACTCCCTAACACCATACACAAAAATAAACTCAAAATGGCTTAAAGATCTAAAACTAAGGCCAGACACTATACAACTCTTAGAGGAAAGCAGAGGCAGAGCACTCTATGACATAAATCACAGCAAAATCCTTTTTGACCCACCTCCTACAAAACGAAAATAAAAACAAAAATAAACAAATAGGACCTAATGAAACTTAAAAGCTTTTGGGCAACAAAGGAAACCATAAACAAGAAAAAAAGACAACCCTCCAAATGGGAGAAAATATTTGCAAATGAAGCAACTGACAAAGGATTAATCTCCAAAATATACAAGCAGCTCATGCAGCTCAATGTTGAAAAAACAAACAACCCAATCCATAAATGGGAAGAAGACCTAAATAGACATTTCTCCAAGGAAGATATGCAGATTGCCAACAAACACATGAAAGGATGCTCAACATCACTTATCATTAGACAAATGCAAATCAAAACTATAATGAGGTATCAGCTCATACCTGTCAGAATGGCCGTCATTAAAAAGTCTACAAGCGGGCTTCCCTGGTGGCGCAGTGGTTGAGAGTCCACCTGCTGATTCAGGGGACACGGGTTCGTGCCCCGGTCCAGGAAGATCCCACGTACCGCGGAGCGGCTGGGCCCGTGAGCCATGGCCGCTGAGCCTACGCGTCCGGAGCTGTGCTCCGCAGCGGGAGAGGCCACAACAGTGAGAGGCCCGCGTACTGCAAAAAAAAAAAAAAAAAAAGTCTACAAGCAATAAATACTGGAGAGGTGTGGAAGAGAGGGAGAACTACCATATGACCCAGCAATCCCATTACCGTGCATATACCCTGAGAAAACCATAATTCAAAAAGAGTCATGTTCCACAATATTCACTGCAGCTCTATTTATGATAGCCAGGACATGGAATCAACCTAAATGTCCATTGACAGATGAATGGATACAGAAGATGTGGCACATATATACAATGGAATATTACTCAGCCATTAAAAGAAACAAAATTGAGTTATTTGTAGTGAGGTGGATGGACCTAGACTCTGCCATACAAAGCGAAGTAAGTCAGAAAGAGAAAAACAAATACCATATGCTAACTCATATATATGGAATCTAAAAAAAATGGTTCTGAAGAACTTAGGGGCATGACAGGAATAAAGATGCAGATGTAGAGAATGGACTTGAGGACACGGGGGGGGGACAAATTAAGAGAGTGGCATTGACATATACACACCACCAAATGTAAAATAGATAGCTAGTGGGAAGCAGCTGCATAGCAAAGGGAGATCAGCTCGGTGCTTTGTGACCATCTAGAGGGGTGGGATAGGGAGGGTGAGAGGGAGACACAAGAGGGAGTGTATATGGGGATACATTTATACATATAGCTTATTCTCTTTGTTATACAGCAGAAACTAACACAGCAATGTAAAGCAATTACACTCCAATAAGGATGTTAAAAAAAAAGGAAATAAACCTCAGCAAAGCCACCCCTGGAATATTAGTATTAGGGAATGCTAAGGTCTAGGTATCAAAGTAAAAACTCAGGGCAAGTCAAAATTTCTAAAGCTGGAAATTTGAATTCTTATATATGAAATTATTCAATCACTTGTCACGGTTTCATTTTATTACACCAACATTTTTCAAAAAGTGCCTATTAAAAACAAAAAACTAAACAAAAGCAAAATATTACCTCATGAACGTCCATAGGCTTTACCAGAGTACCAGAGGGGTTCACGGTACAAAAAAGTTATAAATTCTGGTGTAATTTAAATATTAAGTTAAAGAGTTTTAGGGCTGTTATCTTCTTCTTTACCTGGAAGGCTAAGACATTTGAGCATTTTTTATTGTTCATTTTAAGACTTGCTAGATAGATGGAAAGCAGGATAGATAAAGTAATAGAAACAAATGGACAAATGAATGAATAGACAATTGGATAATGCATATCTACAAAATGTTGATCTATTGACTTGCAAACACATTGACTGTATATATTAGATCTATAATTACCAATACATCTTAAGTTTATCTACTTTAATAATTCTAAATTTTTCATTCCGATGTCTCTACTGTCTCAGATATTTTCACTATGGTTTTCCCTTAGCAGTATCTTTCCCTGTTTTAGGCAATAAACTTACTGAATCTGGTCATTGATATAGTAGAATTTTCTAATATCTATATAAACTTTCCTTTTAATTAATGGAAATCTATCATATGCTCATCAGGACTTTCAGTGGAAGATGTCAGATTTAATGCAAACAACTCTGTCCACTTTTTCTTCATGTGTATATATATATATATATATATATATATATATAATTTTAATGAAAATCACAATGTTTAGAAATTAAAAAAGAAATTAAGCCTTCAGTATACTAGAAAGCTTGAGGGAATCCTAGCTAATAAACAGAATCAGACTGAAGGGTAAAACAAGATGGAGAAACCTCAGCCCTAAACACTAAATGAAATTTCTGTCCCCAAGATAACCAAGGATTATCTCCAAATTCCAACTCAACAAAGATAAAAAGCAGGAATGGATCACTTAATTAAAATGCTTTATAATGTTTTAATTAAATAAGTCAACTCAGAGCAAAATAACTTTATAAAAGAGGGAGTTGATCTGCCTAGGATAGAAACCTACTATTCCTATAGGAGCCCAAGAGAGAGGCTAAGAGAAAGGATTTCAATAGACACTGAAGACGCTGAGGAAAGAAAGGGAAGGGGAAAAGCAGCTTTAAAGAGAGATATGCACTAAAGAGTTTTAATCTGGAATAAGGCCCTCTTTTTTTTGTTTTGTTTTTTGTTTGTTTTTGGGGTTTTTTTTTTTTTTCAGTACGCGGGTCTCTCACTGTTGTGGCCTCTCCCGCTGCGGAGCACAGGCTCCGGACGCGCAGGCTCAGCGGCCATGGCTCACGGGCCCAGCCGCTCCGCGGCATGTGGGATCCTTCCGGACCGGGTCACGAACCCGTGTACGCTGCATCGGCAGGCGGACTCTCAACCACTGCGCCACCAGGGAAGCCCAAAGCCCTCTTTACTTTGCCTAATTATGCAAGTCCCCAGTCAGCTATACAAGTCCATGCTTAGCAACCTACAGAGCAGTAGTAACTGACACTTCTTCTCTATGTAAATGGATCATTAATCATCCTAATCCTTTATTCAATAAATACAGATTTTTATCTAAGAATCACCACATACTGGAGGAAAACCAGTGACATCCATGGTAAAAATCGCAGTGAATAAACTAAAAAATTAACCCTATAGGAAACAAAAATAAGTTAGGAACCAAAAGGAAAGTTTAAAATATTCCAATTAGTTTCCTCAGAGAAGTTTAAGAGGATATTGCGTCCAGCAAACAAGGATAGACTCTTATTTCTTTAAAAAGGGAACCACTAGAGAATAAGAGTTAGTGGAATTAAAAAATTCGTGATCATGAAACAAATTAGTCAAGGCACTGAATAAAAGAATAATCAAGTAAGACCAAGGTTAATATTGGAAAAATTATGTTTAAGAAATTTCTCACACTGTAGAATATATATATATATACACACACATATATAATTATGTTATATATAAATAAACATTTTATTTATATATAATATAAATATATGTAAATATTGTTTCTTTATAACATGGAGGTTCAATTCCAGGATGCCAATGTTCATCTAATAGGCATTCCAGGAGGAGTTAATGATTAATGAAGGTAGGGAAATAATCAAACAAATAATGGAAATATTTTCAACTGAAGGACCTATCATGTATTGAGTTGGGTATACAGAGGAAACCCACATATCAATACATTTCTGTGAAATTTCAGGGCTTCAAGGATAAAGAGGAAATCAAGAAAACTTCCAGGGAAAAGATAATAATACAAAAGATATGCACAACAAATGAAATCAAGTTGATGTTACCAAAATTATAGGCTCAAAGACAGTGGAAAATGCTATCAAATTTGAGTGGGAAAATGATTTAAAATAATAATTCTACACATAGTTAGTCTATCAATCAAACTTGAGAAAAGAAATACATTTTTAAGATGAAAGGACTGAGAAGGTTTACAGATCATCCCTACTGACTATGAGTAAATAATGTTGTCAAAATAAAGAAATGCAAGAGAAAGAAAGGCATGAGCAAAGAAGGCATCAGCCTGAGTGTGAGTCAGAAGAATTGTCCTCAACCCTATGCAGACATTAGAATTTCATCTGGAGCTTTTAAAAATACTACTTTTCAAAGAGAAGGGCATCTGAAATGCTGGTAATGTTCTATGTTTTGGATTACTGGTATACAGATGTGTTCACTTTGTAATATTTAGTCACAAAAAATTCACACTCCTAATTCCTACCCCAGACTTATTAAATCAGAAAATCTAGGGGTTGGGTACAAGTGTGGGCATTTTTTAAAAGTACCTCGGGATATTATAATTTGCATCCTAACTTGAACCACTGCCCCCCAAAGAGGCTAACGTGCAAACAAATTAATATTTTTGAATCCTTGGTGCAGAAGGTTAAGTTAATCATGCTCCTTAATTCATAGCACATTAAATACCCCCTTGTTTTATTCATTTATTAATTTATGTATTCCTTTATTGTCTTCCCATAGTCCCATTTTCCATTCTTCCCCAGATAACCATTCTACTGTTTTAATGTATATCCTTTTGTGTTTATAAAATATGAATTATTTTATAAAATATGAATATGAATTATTGTGTATGCTTGTGTAACATTTAAAATATATGGTCTTTGATAACTTATTCTTTTACTTTAGATAGGTACTGTCTAATATGATAAATCAAAAACTGGAACAATCATTATGAAATCTAGCAATATAAGGTTTAGCATCAAAATGAACTACACAAACTTAGAATATTTAATTTTAGAGAACAGAACTAGGCAAGGCAATAGAGATCTTTCATCTTATTAAACAATGATTATCAAGATGACTTCTTTCTCAGAAAGATTACATCCTTTTACTTTTGAGGGCATATAGCACCATTATGGCACACTGTATGTAATTTGGCTATTCTTCTTCTTCTTCTGAAGTTTTAATTTGAGTATTATAGGACTTTTTGGTTTATTAGTGTCATGTTTTGGACTACTTCTCATGTTTGTGCTTAGCACAGCATAGCATGCTTTCAAAATCCATGGAGTGGTTGTAGGCTCCTATATTGAATGTGAAGACATTTTTCACAAGTGATAGTTTTCTCTGATTGCATTGCTTTGCTGAAAAACTTCAACTTGCAACCAAGAAATTTGTGATCTCTTGAAAATGGCATACTAAAAATGTGGATCTGTCACTGGACAAGTATCATAATTTGATTTTAAATAACAGCACCTATACTTGTGTGTACATATGCCAGTATAAACACACAGGAATGCATTCAATTTAACACATCTAAACAGTAAAGCATATGTAAAACCAGGCAAAAATAATAAAAGATGTAGAAAGACACAAACTCTTCAGGTATCTATAATATTCTGATCTCCCATGAACATATGTGGAATGATAAGATAAATTCTTCCATTCTGCAGATGCCAAAATATTAAGAAGATCTTCCAGCTGCCATTAGGAGAGACAGCTGCTACTTAGCCAAGGATGCCTTAGGAGTTGGCCAAGATGGTCAGGCAATGAACACCAAGAAGAACTCCCAACAAAAGGAAAAAGCAATTTTATATTGTCATTCCATTAGTGAGTTTCTTCTTGAAAAACCTATGTAACTGAAAAGTTAGAATGTCAAGACCATGCTGTGATATGATATGGAAGATTAAATAGAAGAAAAAATTTACAATATAGAACAGAAATGCACAGAGTCATATACATATCTGAAAACATTGAACATTACATCAATGGAAACTGGTTTCTTAATTTTACCCATTTATTACTGAATATTTTTTTAAAGTTCTCATTGGTGAAGAAATGAAGATGGTGTGCATCTGTGGAAGCTGAATTACTCTTTCACTGGAAAAGAGAATTAGCTGAATCTGTATTCATAAGATAGTTATAAGCTCACAAATGTACATACATAGACACAGAAGGCATGGTCCATTTAACTTGCGGCAAGATTGAATCTGACGACCCTATTACCAACCTATTGTGTATATATTATTACAGAGGAAAAAGAATGAAGTCTTACACTAATTTGAAAAGGTATATGCACCCGAATGTTCATAGAAGCATTATTTACAATTGCCAATATATGGAAGCAACCTAGGCATTCATCAAGAGATGAATGGATAAAGAAAATGTGAGATATATATATATATATATATACAAACAATGGAATAGTACTCAGCCATAAAAAACACAAATTTTGCCATTTACAGTAACATGGATAGACTTGGAGAGCGTTAAGCTAAGTGAAATAAGTCAGAGAGAGAAAGACAAATACTGTATGATATCACTTATATGTAGAATCCAAAAAATACAATCAACTAGTGAATACAAAAAAAAGAAGCAGACTCACAGATATGGAGGACAACCTAGTAGTTACCAGTGGGGAGAGGGAAGGGGGGAGGGGCAACATTGGGGTAGGGGAGTAACAGGTACAAACTATTAGGTTTAAAATAAGCTACAAGGATATATTAGACAATATAGCCAATATTTTATAATAACTATAAATGGAGTATAACCTTTAAAAATTGTGAATTACTACATTGAACACCTGTAATTTATATAATGTTGTATAACATCTATACTTCAATTTAAAAATTAGCCACCAAGATACAGAAACAACCTTAGTGTCCATCAGCTAGTTAACAAGTACAGAAAATGTAGTATAGATACACACACACACACACACACACACACACACACATAATGGTATATTATTCAGCCATAATAATAAAAAAGAAAAGAATGAAGTTATATATATATATATATATATATATCTCCATATATTGGGTGGGCCAAAAAGTGCCTTTGGTTTTTTAAGTAAAAATAAAAGATACATTTTTCATTTTCACTAAGAACTTTATTGAAAAATGTATTCACCCTTTTGTTCCACTACCTTCTGCCATTTTTCAGGCAACTTCATAATTCCATCTTCCCAAAACTTTTTATCTTTTTGAGCAAGGAACTGTTCCAGGTGCCTTTTACAGTCTTCCTGGGAACTGAAATTTTTTCCATTAAGAGAATTTTGTGAAGACCAAAATAAATGGAAATGCGAAGGTGCAATGTCTGGTAAACATGGCGGATGAATCAGAACTTCCCAGCCAACCTGTAACAGTTTTTGCCTGGTCATCAAAGAAACATGCAGTCTTGGTTTATACTGATGGAAGATTATAAGTTTTCTGTTGACCAATTCTGGACGCTTTTCACTGAGTGCTGCTTTCAGTTGGTCTAATTGGGAGCAGTACTTGCTGGAATTAATCGTTTGGTTTTCCGGAAGGAGCTCATAATAGAGGACTCCCTTCCAATCCCACCATATACACAACATCGCCTTCTTTGGATGAAGACCAGCCTTCATTGTGGTTGGTGGTGGTTCATTTCGCTTGTCCCACGATCTCTTCCATTCCACATTATTGTACAATATCCACTTTACATTGCCCGTCACAATTTGTTTTAAAAATGGAATGTTTTCATTACGTTTAAGTAGAGAATCACATGCGGAAATATGGTCAAGAAGGTTTTTTTTGCTTAACTTATGTGGAACCCAAACATCAAAGCAATTCACATAACCAAGCTGGTGCAAATGATTTTCAGCGCTTGACTTGGATATTTTGGGTATGTCGGTTATCTCCCACGTGGTGTAACATTTATTGTTCTCAATTAATGTCTCGATTTGATCACAATCAACTTCAACTGGTCTATCCGACTGTGGAGCATCATGCAGCGAGAACTGTCCAGCATGAAACTTCGCAAACCACTTTTGACATGTTTGATCAGTCACAGCACCTTCTTCGTATACTGCACAAATCTTTTTTTTGCATTTCAGTTGTGTTTTTACCTTTCTTGAAATAATAAAGTATAATATGCAAAAAATGTTACTTTTTTCTTCCATCTTCAATATTAAAATGGCTACACAAAAATTCACCAATTTTGATAGGTCTTTTTTTAAATGCATGCTGATATGACAGCTGTCACATACAATCTAACAAAATTGTTTCAAGTGAAGTTAAACACAACTAAGTGCTACTAGAGCCATCTTATGGAAACCGAAGGAACATTTTGGCCCACTATATATATATATATATATATCCTTACACTACATTATTTTATTAGATCCATTCAATAACCCTGAAAGGTATATGCACCAATATTGAGTATTTCCACATTATAGGTGAAGAAACTGAGTGAAGTAAATGACTTGCCCAAGGTCCCACAGCTAGAGACAGTGTAAGACACAGAGCCAGGCCATCAGAGTCAATGTGACTCTGCTATATGTTTTATCTTATGACTTCAAACAACCACAGGAAGCCACTGTTTTATGTACATTTACAAAGTAGTTGCTAGGTCTCTGGTTTTTTAGCAACATCCTCCTCGATTACAACCTCATACTGCAGAATAATTTCCCCCAAAGATGTCCATGTCTTAATCATTAGAACTTGTGAATATGTTAAGGTTACAGGACAAAGGGAATTTAAGGTTGCTATTCAGCTGACCTTAAAGTTCAGAGATCATCCTTAATCACTGAATGAGCCCAGTGAAATCACAAGAGTCCTTAAAAGTGAAAGAGGCAGGCAGAAAAAGACAATCATAGGGAGATGTAACTGTGGGAAAATGGTCAGAGAGATGCAGTGTCATTGGTTTGAAGAGGGTGGGAGGGAACCACCAGCCAGGGAATGTGGGCAGCCTCTAGAATCTGGAAAAGGCAAGGAAACAGATTCTCCCCTAAAACCTCCAGAAATGGACACAGCTCTGCCAACACCTTGATTTTAGCCCAGTGAGACACATGTCGGACTTTACCTATAGAACTGTAAGATAAATTTGTGTTGTTTAAGCTGCTAAGTTTGTGGTAATTTGTTACAGCAGCAGCACCAATCAAATACATATACCTTATTAGTTTACAATGGCACTTACTTCTTGTTCAAATACCTGAGGTCAGCAAGTCAGCTGTGGCTCTGATTGGTTCTGTTCAGTTCTTCTCTGTTAGTTTTCTCATTTTGGAACCAAGTTCAAAGAATTAACTACTGTCTGGGTCGTGCTCTTTTCAAGTAAAGGGTGGGCATAAAAGATACAAAACCAACACTAAATAAGCATATTTAAAGATGTGCTCAGATGTGGAATTCAGTCAGCCCTCGTATGGTGGATGCAGGAATTTGAGCATCCTTGGATTTTGATATCCAAGGGAGTCCTGGAACCAAACCCTGATGGATAGCAAGGAATGACTGTATATCATATCTGCTCACATTCTACTGGCCAAGGCACATCAAGCGACCAAACCAAAAGTAATGGAATGAGAAGGATATGGTTTACTCCACAGAAATGAAAGGGAAATGTAATTGGTGAATATATAATACAATGTGTCACAGATATAAAGAACAGTGTATCTAGGGAATGAGATCTAAGCTAAATTTTCCTACTTACCTTTTCCTAAGCTAAAGAGGGTTAAAGTAATATGTGCTGGTGACTCTTTTCCATGATTCCTCAGAGACAGAGTGTGACTGTTCTTAAAGGAAAAATAGTACAGAAAGATTGCTAGCTACACATGCTTTTATAACTCTGGCTTCAGGATTAAAGTAAACCTACATGGAGATATTGTTTTAAACTTCCTTCCCCTCTACATAATTTTCACTCAACACATATTCACGTGCCAGGTACTGTTGTAAACACAGGATAGAGTATTTTGCTGCAGAGAATATAACAAGTTTTATATAGGGTGGGGTGGGGGGAACTTATGAGGTTGATCCAAGGCAATGTTGCAAAGTGAATTAATGTGGTTTTGTCTTTGATACCAGCTTCATGGTTTGTATATTCATTTCCATGGCAGTGCCTCTTTCCCTACACTAATGTCAATGTCAGGAACTCATGCTACACCAGGTCTGTCTGTTCAGGACCATGACACTGCCCCGCCCTGCCCCGTCCTCTCTCGAGAACATCCTGTGCTCTTTTATATCTCATTCCTCTTTTGTGCTATCAAACTAACTTGTCCTTTGTCCAGGTTAGTAGGAAATTTTGAAAAATTGTGAATAATTCTTAGTTGGTCCTTTCTCCAGTCTCCTCTTCGCCACACTACACATTCATCAGGACCCATTACTGACATCATGGACTCCTACAGGTCCAGAACTATCTAATTGAAGATGCAAATGTGTTCCCTGGAAAGGATACTACTTCATTTCCACTAACAAGTTCATCCATAGGTGTTTATTAAGCTTGCATTTTATTTGAGGTTGTGTGAAATGAGCAGGGGATGCAAAGCCGAAGAAATGCAGTTCCTGATTCTGGGCAGCTTACATTCTTAGAGGAGAGACACCTATATAAACAAGCATGAATGTGCTGTGTAGTGGTCCAGGGCTGGTTTGCCTTCTGATGCCTCAACCCTGCCCTGTTCTATTCACAAGTGGCCAAGACCTGTAGGTTGTGGTTCTCCGGATGCTTTGTCAGCTGGCTTTCTGCTAGATTCAGCCAAAGGTAGGTGCTGACTAGAGATTGGAGGGCATTAAAAAAGGATGAAAAATTAAGTAATGAAAATGGAGGCGTGGAGAAATTAATAACTTGCTAAGAGAACGAATCAATAAAGAGCCCTCTTTCCTGCTATCCTATATTTAACACAGTAATCTAATACTACCAATTGCCACTTTGCAGAGCTGTGAGGAAGTGAAACAGGGACAGACTGACAAATAAGTTCTAAAGAGATGTCCAGACATAGAGAAGATCTCAGAACATGAGAGAAGGAACCTACGTGAGATTTTCTCTGCAGTGTCTTAAAGTAGTCAAAGAATGAGATAGAGGAAGGGGATTCAGGTAGAGGCAGTGATGGAAAAGATGGGGTAAGTTAGAAGGAAGTGGAAAATAGAAGGTTCTTAGGGCTTATCCTAGGTGGAGGTGAGGAAGACTTAAGGAAGAGAAAAGAACAGAAGAGGAGCAGTGCACAAATACTCTCAAGGGTCCTCCTATGAGTTGGGAGACTATCAGCTCCAGGTCCCAGGCAGAGGGCCTAGGAGCTCTTCCTTTCATGCCTGTATGCTCACCACCAACTCAGTCATGGGAATTGACTGCAGGACAGGCACTTTTCTCTGAGTTTATATATATTAACAGCCCTCGCTGCAAATGATGAGCCTACAAAAGAAAGCAAAGGCACCATGTGGGGTTACATAGAAACCAAAAATAGACAACTAAGACTTTGTCTTTTTAGAGTTTAGGTATTAGTTGAAGAAGAAGAACAAACTAAACGTGGGTAGAATAATGAGTGCTTGTCTGTTTTAAAAATACTGACATTACTGTAGTATCCTTGTCTCTTCTCATAGCCTTGCTTCTATTTCCCTGGGCATTTACTCTCCGCTCCACCTTTCTCCCTGACCAGATGTTAGAAATGGATATGACTATAGAAAATAAGTAGTATCTGAATGAATGGGACCTAATTAAACTTAAAACCTTTTGCACAGCAAAGAAAGCCATCGACAAAATGAAGACAACCTGCTGCATGGGAGAAAATGTTTGCAAATGATATGACTTTTAAGGGGTTAATATCCAAAATACATAAATACCACATATAACTCAATAACAACATCAAAAAATGATTAAAAAATGGGCAAAGAGCTAAGTAGATATTTCTCCAAAGAAGACATACAGAAGGCAAACGGGCACGTGAAAAGATGTTGAACATCACTAAACATCAAGGAAATGCAAATCAGAACCACACTGAGATATCACCTCATACCTATCAGAATGGCTATCATCAAAAAGACCACAAATAAAAAATGTTGGCAAGGATGTGGAGAAAGGGGACCTTAGTACTGTTAGTGGGAATGTTAAGTTGGTACAGCCACTATGGAAAACAGTATGGAGATTTCTCAAAAAACTAAAAATAGAACTACCATATGATCCAGCAGTTCCACTCCTGAGTATACATCTGAAGAAAATTAAAACACTAATTCAAAAAGAAACACGTACCCCAGTGTTCATAGCAGCATTATTTACAATAGCCAAGATATGGAAGTGACCTAAGTGTCCATCAACAGATGACTGGCTTAAGAAGATGTGGTACATATACACAATGAATATTACTCAGACGTAAAAAAGAATGAAATTCTGCCACTTGCAACAATGTGGATGGATCTAGCGAGTATTATGCTTACTGAAATAAGTCAGATGGAGAAAGACTTACTTATGGATGTTATCACTTATATGTGGAATCTAAAAAATAAAACAAACAAATGTATTGGGTTGGCCAAAAAGTTCGTTCGGGTTTTTCCATAATATCTTACGAACTTTTTGGCCAACCCAATATATAACAAAACAGAAACAGACTCACAAATATTGAGAACAAACTTGTGGGAGCCAGTGGAGAGAGGAAATGGGGAGGGGCAAAGTAGGGGTACAGGATTGAGAGATACAAACTACTAGGTATAAAATAGATAAGCAACAAGGATATATCGTACAGCGCAAGGAAACATAGCCAATATTTTGTAATAGTTTTAAATGGATTCTAACCTATGAAAATAGTGAATCACAATGCTGTACACCTGAACTAATATTGTAAATCAACTATACTTCAATTAAAAAAGAAAATAGGTATCTGGATCAAGATAGTTCTGACTGATTAACGTGTAATGAAAACAGGAAAGAAAGGAAAACTGTACATACTTATGTGTCTGCATCAAATACAGCCATTCGAGCTAAGAGGCCCACATTCATTTGAAAACCATGTTATCAAGCTAAGAGGAAGCCATCGGAGATACTACAAAATTCTACATATATACAATTCCATAAATATATGAATAAGTGAAACGTATCAAAAGATGCAGCTCTGGACCTACACTGTGCCTTCTTTGAGGGAGTTGGTTTGATGTGCACAGAACAAGCTAAAGCATTATGCTTAACCTCCTGGCTGGGCGCTCAGGCAAAGAAAGCCAAACGCTGAAGAACCTGTTTCCTCCCTCTCCTAGACATTGTTCCCATAGAGACTACAGGGAAAGCACAGGGGTGACTTGATACAGAGGGCTGTGCACCACCCATGCCTTTCCTGGCTGTTAAATCAGTAGCTGTAACAAGCAGTAAAAAATAACTCCAGAAAAACCTTCAATCATCCATGGATTTTCAGCACCTACTGTGTGCTACCTTATGTGCCAGGCTTCGGGGATATGATGGCAAGTTAAGTTAGGTATGCTCCTGGCTTTAGAGGCCAATGAGGAAACTGAAGTTTACAGAAATTACAGTTTGGAACTTGCCGGAAATCACACAGCTCATAAAAGTGGAGCCAAGATTCACACCAGCATCTGACCTTTGAAGCTCATTCCCTCCACCACTAGCCTAGACTATTTCTTTCCCTTTTTCACTCTGAAATTTTCTCTCCTGTAAATTTCAGGGCAACAGTCTATATGGGGCAGGTCATCCAGTACCTAATGAATGTTTCTTTAAATATGAATTTGAGAGCCCCTGGTATTGTATCCAGTTGCAGTTTTGTCTTAACTGATGAACAGTGCAGGGCCGAGTCTGCCAAGCCCTGGCTTGATGGAATGAATCAGCCCGAGGCTGTCTCAGGGAAGCCTGCAATTCTGCAGTAACTTTCCCCATACAGATGGCCCCTTAGCTCTCAGAATGCTGAGGGAGGTCTGGCTCGGCGTTTCAGCAGCAGCCTGAGTGGACCCAGAAGCCCAAGCAATTGTATTGAGTCTGTTTCCTGTCATTTCAACCCAGTGTCATTTATTATTCATCTCAGAGTGTATTTCGGAGATTCAATTTGTAGGGTATATGACACATATAGTAAATTGGTACGTATTATCTCAGTTCATGTGCTGGAGGACAGGTGTTCACATCATAAGAACCAACAGCTCCATCGACAGTAATTGGTGCCTTGGCTGCCAGTCTGAGCCTAGAGGGCAAAGATTAAAAGTGCATGAAGAATGAACTAATAATAATTTCCACATGCGATATCGTGTGTTTTACTTGAGGCTCCCAGAGAACATTCTGGGCATTCATTCACCCTCACTACCACACTGCCTGGACTTGCTATTACTCTCCTGCCAAAGCTAGGAAAACAAAAGCAAAGAAGGGCAGACTCAAGTTCACAGAGGAAAACAATGGCAGGACGGGGATTACAAACTCAGGAGGCGTGAATCCTTGTTCTCTCTCCTTGGAATCTCACCACTTCCACTCTCCTCTCATTTATTACTGAATATCTTAGCCAGTGTATTAGTAGGAACCCAGACTGGTAAATTCAACTGCTTTCAGGTTAATTAATTTCAAAACGTTTACTAGTCTTCAAGGTGCACTAAATCACACTTAGCACAAATGAAAACAAACAGCAACAATATACATATAGATCTCATAGTAGTTACCATATGTTTCAAATTTGTGTAGCATACAAACAATAATCACAACAAACCCACTGAATACACTTTCAGTAACAGGCAGGTTGTGTGGTTACATATTCCTGTGTGAACAGAGGGCAGTGAGTCTGGGTAAAATGTAAAGATTTGTGCGAAGCAAAGAAACTCCAGAGCCTAGGTAAAATCTTAACTACATATCTCATGTCATTTCAGAGCACTTTGCATGCTAAATTCACTTAAAAATGTGAAATTAGAAAACCTTGTCCTTGTGGGTTTTGCTAATAATGAGCAGGCAGAAAAATGGAACTTTTGCCCTGGAGCTCCGGTGAAAAGACATAATTAAAAATACTGCACTGGAAAAAGTGATTTTTACTTCCCAGGTGGCATTTGGTTTCTGCATACTTACAAATAGCCATCTATAACAAAACCAACACACTCAAGCTCCTTCCACTTATACCAAATGAAGTTTTCTTTATCACCAGTTGAGAAGTTCCAAAGGATAAACTGAATAAATGGAAAAACAGATGACTGCCATCTTCTCTATTCAAGGGTAAGGTATGCAAATAATCTGAGTTTTCTGACCTTTGGGAAATTAAATTTGACCAATAACATGAGGAAGACGTACAAAGTCAGTACCCACGATCAGTACCTGGTACAACTCCAGGGCACCTCAACATACCCAAGGCTCAGATTGGAGACCCTGGGTTTGAGCACGTAGTGCATCCTGACTATCTTGAGAGGACAAAATGTCTTTTATATTAAATCCAATTTATCTAGTTAACTGATCCAGCATAAGTAGAGTATAAAATTCTCTAAAACTCTTCATAGAGGACAAGCAGTCGTTAGCTTTTGTTTGACACAGTTATTGATTTATAATGAATGATCTCTACCATCACAATGCTTTCAATATGATCCTCAGTTTAATCCAAAATGAAAGTCAAAAGAAAGGAAAAGGGGGTCCTCAGAATAGCAACATAGTGTGGGGAGAAAAATGGCTCAAAAAGAGAAGATCATTCGTGCAAATTGGTCATCAGAAAAAGCTAGAAAAGTGTGACTCTAAGGACCATGATTTTCCAATTCCCTACAAGTTCTTGGATTTCATACCACTGGGAAGTGTGACCACCCTATTTAATGAGCTTCCCCCAAAGCTAGGTTCCATAGCTGAGTAGAGTGAAACTCTATTTGCCGAGTAAGCCACATCTGTAGCTCTGGGACCAAATTGTCGAGGGGAACAAAAACGGAGTCAAGCCAGGAACTCAGTGTCTCCCTAGCCTCATATTCTGCTTTAGTAACTAAGCCATCACTTTATTCTGGAGACATAGTTCCCATGTTGTAGCCCATCTACAGTGACCACCTGCTGTATATTTTGATATCTCAGTCCCTCCCTTGAAATTCAGCATGCCTACTTTTCTCATTGCCTTGCCCCAGTCCCCTGCCAGGACCTGCCTGGTTCCTGGACCACTGCCTCTCTTTTGTCACCATGATCTCTGGCTCCTTCCAGCCTATCAACAGCTGCAGTTGTCATCAGGGAAGCCAACTCCCCAACCCAAGAAAGTGGAGCAATCAAGAATATCAAAGCAAATAGCAGAAAGAATCTGTTTATAGTTACCATATTATCATTGATATTAATTTCTGACTTTTCTTCCATTTGGTCTGCCTGCGTCCCACTTTTTGGCACCTGGAACAAAGGTGATCACTGAATTCATTTCCTGGCTACATGTGTCTTTTTGTTGGTCCCCTTCTCTTCCATCAATGAACACATTTATCTTCTACTCATTAAGTCAGCTGGCGTGAGTTTGCTAGCATATGTTCACTGGAAGAAATTTAAATGATTGTGACCTTAAACTCAAGAGAACAAAAACATTAGTCATTTAAAAAAATTCTTTTAAAATTTTAACATAGTGTACTAAATGCCTATTATGTTATCTGAAGACCAGACATGTCTTTATTCATTTTAACACTAAGACATGTCAAATGGATTTTGATGATTTCTATTTTTCATTAAGAACAAAAGATTACCTCGTCACATCTAGAACAGTGCCTAGCACATAAAAGGCCCTCAATAAATACTTGCTGAATGAATAAATTAGGTAAATAAAATGTATTTGGATGGCAGATTTCTTCTCTCAATATTTTTTTTCCTCTTGCATTCACCACAATATGAACCAGAGCGTCCCATACAAAGGTGATGACTATCAAATGAATAAACTGATGAATGAGACCCAATAACATCAGTTATAAAATATCTGTATATGATCTCAAATATATCCAAACAATCATATGTAAGCATAAAAAATTTGTAGCGGGAAATGCAGCCCAATATGAAGAGTAGTTATATACCTGTGTTCTGTAATTATGTATCTTTTGTTTCAGTTTTTCTAAAATTAATAGGGATAACCTTTATTTATACTACAAAAGTGATTGTAGTCATAATAAAAATAATTTAACAAATATCAAATTTGTTTAAATATAAATTTTGTCTTCATCCCAAACCCTAATCTCCAAAGATGAATGTCATTAACACTTTGGTATGAAGTCACATGCACAAAAAATATATAAATATAAAATGGCTTGGTCATACTATACATACCATAGTGTAACTTGCTTTTTCATTCAATTATATGGTGTGTGTATATGTATATTTTTGAAACTTGTTGACTGTAATAAATGTACCATTTCATACTTGTTCAATTATTTTCTTATACAGCATTCCTATGAACACACTTGTAATTCAAGACCATATCTTTTTCCCCGAGCTTTACTGAGATATAATTCACATACAACACTGTATAAGTTTAAAGTGTACACTGTGTTTATTTGATACACCTATATATTGCAAAACAATTACCACTGTAGCAATAGCTAATACTTCCATCATTACAATCATGTCTTTATCATATGTCTGTGTGGAACCAGCCCAGTTCTTCTTTGGTGATAATGTTACTGCTAGTTGCTTTTCTCCCAAGAATATGCAATAATGGATGATCAAAACCATGCAAGAGGGCTTCCCTGGTGGCGCAGTGGTTGAGAGTCCGCCTGCCGATGCAGGGGACACGGGTTCGTGCCCCGGTCTGGGAAGATCCCACATGCCGCAGAGCGGCTGGGCCCGTGAGCCATGGCCGCTGAGCCTGCGCTTCCAGAGCCTGTGCTCCACAACGGTAGAGGCCACAGCAGTGAGAGGCCCGCGTACCGAAAGAAAAAAAAAAAAAAAAAAAACATGCAAGAACCAGACCTTCACTTCCACTTATAACTTACCGACAATCAGGTAGTTTCTAGGTAGTGTTAACATGACATGGTTATGTTTGTTTTGCTTTTACTCAAATGTTTCTTGAACATTTGAGTATTCTTTTTTGGAAGGGTGGCATGATGCAAATCGGTTTTCCTTAGTTATATGTGCTTACTTTTACAGGAACATTAGCCTATTTTTATTATTTTTAGTTGGAAGCTATCAGGTGGCGATAGGAGCACACCCGAGCACTGTGAAGGCTGCAGGTAGGGCGCTGAGACCACACAGAGCCCCCGTGGGGGGAATGAGAGAGCCAGAAATTGCACCAGTGATAGGAGCAAGGTGAGTTGAGCACCAGGCAAGTCAGAGATCGCATAGTAGGCAAAGGTTCAGACAAACAGGTTGGTAAGAAGACAAAAGTCGTAGAAACCCAGACCCCAGGGATGGCAGTTCAGAGCCAGAGTTCATTCTTTAGAATTTGGAGTAAGTATCTAGACAACAAAATAAGGACTTGTGTACTAGAGTATAGTATATGAACCAGGAGAATTCAAATCAGTAACCTCCTCAATCAAACACAGTGAAACTCATTACACTAAGCTGTTCTCTAAGCAGAGCTTTAAGTACCTACTTGACAGTGATGAGCTCTAAAAGAGGAAGGTAATTGTGATCTTACTTCAGAGTAAAAGGTCATTAGCCTCAAAAGTTATTTTACACTTGTTTTATGATTTATGCCTAGTTTTTGCCTCAGAAAATCAGAAAGTGAGAGCAAGAGCGTTTGAAATCTTCACTCTTACTGATCTATTTTCCTTCAGTATTATTTAATGGCAGTTTTGCTCATGAAGTCCTTTTACTTCTACAATTACTGCTTGGTTTTCAGTGGTATTTGCAGCATCTCCTAATTTAGAATCATCTACAAGTTTAATTAACACACTGGCACTCCTATAATTAACATGGATGTTAAATAAGACAGGCCATAATACCCATGTCATTAGCCAGCACACCTTAACTTGACATTGCCATTTATTATTAACTTTGTTTTTTATCCTTCATCCAGATTTCAGTCCTTGAGATGGTGCTTGAATCTTATCCAATCTCAATAAATTTAGCAAATAGATTTAATAAAACATGATCCTGAATGTTACTCATATCATGGTTTAGTATATGTCTATTATTTCCCCTTCTGATAGAATCAGAGTGACAGCTGCATTTTATAAATATGGTTTGTCCTTTAAAACAGTGGTGTTTGTAATTTTTAAACATTATTGCCAAGATTAATCATTAGGATCTGGTTATGTATATTGTTTTACTGTTTTTGTTTGTTTCACGTTTGTAAGTTTCACCTACTGCACAAAAAGCTGTGTACTTATGGACTCTTTTATGAATTTATTTATTAAGATGCATTAAATATCTACCACATTGAGACGATGTCTCCTTTCCTTTTCAGTTATAAATATTTGATTTAAAAATATTACCAAAGTTCAAATCATGTCAAAATCCTTTATGAACATTTGCTAAAATATATGAGGAATTACAAAAGACATACCATTTTCTTTAGAGAGATTTCTTCCTCATTTTTATTACCACTTTAAATTGCCATGTTGAACTAGTTTTATTTTTTAATAGCAGTAATTCTTTTTATTATCAAATAACTTTAAACATTTTATACACACACACACACACACACACACACACACATTTCTCATGGCAATGAAATTCTGACATGAAGTACTAGTTCCAATGGAAAAAAAACCCAGCATGTTTAAGGAAACCAGAGAAGAGGCATTAGGAACATTAAGATGAATTTTATATTAAAAAGGCAGGACCATAAAATGGAAAATGTCACAAAAAAGCTAAAGTAAAATAAAATATTTTTAAGAGCCTGTGAGAAGAGTTTCAAAAAGATAAAAGCTCAAGATGGCATGAAGCTTAGGGGGAAAGGGGTAAGAAAAATATACATGGCTTAAAAAAACCTTGAGATATACTTACATATGGTAAAGTGTACGCAGATTAAGCACATGTTGATAGTTTTAGGGTGAAGAAAAAAAGGCAGAAGTAAATTTTGGTGGTTCAAGCTATTCTCTGAAAGTGACGCATGGCACTTGTGTTTGTATTTCATTGGCCAAAGCAAGTTCCATTGTCAAGCTTGATGTCCGTTGGGAGGAAGGAAATATTCCTTCCATGGAGAGGGACAATGAATGTTTTAACAAAAAGTACGATCAACTATAATAAGGTATAACTTGCTAGCAATTAGAGCTGAATAGCTGTGTACTGATCAATGAAAATATCTCAACAGAATCTGAAAAATCGGTACCATCATGATAAATACACCTACCATGTATAAAGTACATTATAAGACCCTAGACCCCTGCCGCCATTTAATCTTCATAAAACCTAAGCAATGGTGGAAACTGTGGCTCAGAGAGGCACTTTACCCAAGATTATACAGCAATTAGTGACAAAGCTGGGATTCCTATCCAGGTCTGCCTGAGTTCAAAGTCCAAGGTTTCCCAATGCAAAACACAATGAGAGCTATAAAATGGTTTCACACAGCAAGCGAGAGAAATTGGATTGATACCCTCCTACACTGGCTTCACCAAGATTCTTTCCCTGATTGTGGACATTTTAAATTAGAGACTTTAAGGAACTCTTTATTAGGGCTAGGATTCAGTGGATGCAAATTGGAAAAATTATATCAATTGTTAAATATTTTAAAACATTTGTTCTGGTTGGTAAATAGCATTGTCTAAAGCCCCCCAAGGACCCCTTTTAGACATGGCCGAGGACCCCCAGGACTGCATTTTGATTCAGCAATGAATGTGTTAATTCTACCCCATTAGGGTTAATCTAGAGCCAGGACCATATCCTTGGCCATTGGTCAGTGCTTGTACTTTACTGGTTGTTAAATATTCTGAATATCACTCTCATTAGTAACTGTTGAGTCATAAATGGGCTAAGTAAAGATTAAAACATATTCTGAAGGGAATAATTAGTTAATTGGAAAGAAACTGTTCATCAAAAAATTAAGATAAATTAACTATTAGTTGAGAAATATGAAAGGGTCATATGTTTCAAAAGGCTTAACCATGAAAATGCATAATTTAAGTTATTCAGTTGCAACGAATCAGATTGATAACTTAATAGACACATGGTTTCATTTGTTGAAGATAAAATGGGAGCTCTGTACAACTAGTCCGTGTTGTCTTTCTTACAGCCTATTTTGTGTGACTGTTTGTATCAAATACAGTGAAATTTAAATATTCTTCTATCAGTAATTGGTGTTATATAGAAATCAGTTTCATGAACTCAAAATATAGCCACATTGAAGGTTGAACATAGCACATGGGGAGACCATTTCAATGTCTCCCTATGTCAGTGCTTCTCAATCTGGGCTACACAATGGACTCACCTGGGGAACTTGTCCAGGCCACACCCCAGAACAATTAAATCAAAGCTCGCGGTGGTGGGACACAGGTAGTTTTTAAAGCTCCCCAGGTTATTCTAACGCACAGCCAAGGTTGAGAACCACCACCCTATATCCAAATGCTACCCATTTCTTCCTTTTTGAGATTATACTCCTTAGCTAGGATCAACTGCATTTCCCTACTTCTCAGGTTTCTGCTGTACATCTGCAAATAGCCCCTGGAAAAGGCGGGCAAATAAACCAGGAACTACTGTGATCAAGATCCTGGATTGCCAGGGACTACTGGCTTCCCAGGGTGCAGGACTTCCAATATTAAAACACTACCCAGAAAAATTTCCTTTGCCCTTTCTCTGAAGGGGTAGCTTACTTAGGTCCGCTCTCTGGAGTCTGGGATCAAGAAATAAAAGTGACAAAATTGTAAAGGGAATTGTTATGTCCTTTTATGAGTTTACAGTCCATAAACAGTATAGAAAGGGTGACACCTGTGAAAACTCTAGAAGAGCAGAATTTTTCCATCATCAGGGGTTTTATTTTGTTGAAGCCTAAAATATTAGCATATATAATAGCAGTCAGACTTTCATTTTTTTCTTAAGCCCTCAGGCACTCGGTTCACTGGCCTCTGCTAGGCTAGAATTTGGCCTTTGGTAGGCCAATTTCATCAGCATTTAAAAAAAACTATTTAACGGGCTAGGCTGGTTTGGGTGGGGAGGGGAGGAAGCGGCAAAATTGTTCTGTAACTTCACGGCTTTCTGTTTCTGTTTTTTTTGAACAAGTTACATCTAGCATTCTAATGTTTAGTCTCACACAACTTAGTAACATTTGCATATAAAATCCTTTGCTTTTCCAGTTTGCATGGAGTGCAGAGAGAGGTGTTTGCCGGCAGTTGGGGGAAGTCTGGGATCATGGTGTAGGACAGTTTATATGTAACACTTGATTACAGCTCTACTAACATCAGCACTTTACCCTATTAAGGTTATCTTTTCTCTGATAGTGAGAACGATAGTGAATGGGCCACAGACAGCTGTTGGGTTGCCTTAAGCATGACAGTGAATGTTGATGTGCTTTGAGACAATCAAAATAAAAGGAATTTAGCTTGCCTTCTCTCTAAATGTTTTCTTTTGAGATATATGAAGCCACGTGCATACCTACAGTGTTTCCTCAATCCTACTCTTTACTGTGGCACAATGATGCCCTGTGGAATCATAGAGGTAAGCACTGGGATGCCATTTGAACTTGACTCCCACTTTTTCCTTTTTTTCACTGCCACTATCTCGGTGCTATTCCTTCTACTCTATGGAAATTCGTTCCCCTCCTTTATCTTGACTTCTCTCTTCTTCCTATTTCTTCCATTCCTTGTATCTCCTGTATCTGCACACCAGCAACTTGGCTTTAAAATGAACCGTGTTTCCTTCTGGTCAGTGAACTGACCAGTTGCCTGATGTCAGACACAATCTTGGGAGCATCTTCATACTCTTCAACAGTGTTTTCCCAGGAGCTGTTCATTCCTGTCAGTGTCTGTTTTTCTGGTTTAGGCTTTCCACATGCTTTCAAGTTCCACAAAGATTTGTTTCTAGAATCATGAGGCATTTTTATGTTTTTGTATTTTTAAGCATCATGGAATCATGTTGTTCAATGAAGTGCTTACCTGAGTCAAGGACAAAGTTCTATATTTTGGGAGAAGATTCCAAAATTAAGTAATTATCCTCAAGTAAAAAAAATGATGGATGTAGTAAGGATAATTTGTAGATTATTACACTTAGGCTTTCGTTTATTCCATATGTATTCATTAAACACTGCTCTGTCAGGTACTGGGTTGGGTGTTGGCAACATAAAGCTGAACAGGTTATGGTTCAAATTCTCAGTGAACCAAACGTAAGGTAGATAGCTAGTGGGAAGCAGCCGCATAGCACAGGGAGATCAGCTCGGTGCTTTGTGACCGCCTGGAGGGGTGGGATAGGGAGGGTGGGAAGGAGGGAGATGCAAGCGGGAAGAGATATGGGAATATATGTATATATATAACTGATTCATTTTGTTGTGAAGCTGAAACTAACATACCATTGTAAAGCAATTATACTCCAATAAAGATGTAAAAAAAAAAAAAAAAAAAAAAAAAAAAAAGGGGAAAGGGGGTATTATGTAAATATAGGAGAGTCTTAAAGGAATCCAAATAAAGGAAATGTAGCTAGCCTTTATAGCAATTGGATCTCTCTCCCTCTCCCACTCCTTCTCTCTTTTTTTAACAATAAAATATTTTAAATTAAGGTATATACACTGTTTTTAAAGACTTAATGCTATTGCACACATAATAGACTATAGTAAAGTGTAAACACAACTTAAAAAAAAAAAAAAAAAAAAAAAATTCTCAGTGAAACCTCACATTCAACTGGGAGATAGACTTAAGAACAACTAATATTTCATTTTCTTTTAAAGTTTCTATTTATTCATTTATGAAATTCATTTTTAAAGCTTTGATTTTAATATGTTTTCTAAAATATCTTTCCTAACAGTAAAAGTATGAGACTTCAAAAATACTCTACCAAAATTGACACTACACCTTTCATATATGGACATTAATTAGAGGATTACTTTTGAGGATTGCTTGGTATTTAAATAATTTAAATATAGGCTATTTGAAATTAATATTATTCATAAAATGAAATAAATGGACATTTGAGATCACTGAGAACATTGTAATCTTTTGATAATCTTACTAAGTGGTAGGAAATGTATTACATTTGGGTAAAAAATTTGAATTTATTTTCATTGATGATTTTATACTGATTATAAAACAATCTGACTATGTCTAAAGGTACAAGGCATAGGAAATAAGTAATCTAATACCTGAGTGAATAGAAACTTTGTTATTCACAAAATATTGTGTACATATGTGCTTTTGTGTGTGTGTCTCTCTGTCTGGGAGAGAGATGAGAAAAAACAGATATTTCAAATACCTGACCTAAAGTTAAACTTAACAAACAAGTAAAAACATGGAGTATAAATCTTAGGTCTAAGCTACATTATCATTCTCTTTGGAACATAGATTAATATTTAGCAGATACCTTGAAAGGGCATAGCTTTTGATGTCTCATTATAAACATGTTAGAGGGTTAAAATGTTTTAATAAATAGCTTTTGATATTTTGTTCTAAAACTGACATACTGGCATGAAGAAAGTGCTGAATCTTCCTCAAGTTTTCCATAAGATGACATATCTTTTTAAAAAAATTTTATTCAGGTATAGTTGATTTACAGTGTTGTGTTAATTTCTGCTGTACAGCAGTCACTCACTTATACACATATATATTCTTTTTCATATTCTTTTCCATTATGGTTTATCACAGGCTATTAAATTTAGTTCCCTGTGCTATAAAGCAGGACCTTGTTGTTTATCCATCCTATGCATAATAGTTCACATCTGGTAATCCCAAACTCCCAATCCTTCCCTCCCTGACCCCCTTCCCCCTTGGCAACCACAAGTCTGTTCTCTATATCTGTGAGTCTGTTTTTGTTTTGTAGATATGTTCATTTGTGTTGTATTTTATTTTATTTTATTTATTTTTTAACATCTTTATTGGAGTATAATTGCTTTACAACGGTGTGTTAGTTTCTGCTTTATAACAAAGTGAATCAGTTATACATATACATATGTCCCCATATCTCTTCTCTCTTGCATCTCCCTCCCTCCCACCCTCCCCATCCAACCCCTCTAGGTGGTAACAAAGCACCAAGCTGATCTCCCTATGCTATGCAGCTGCTTCCCACTAGCTATCAATTTTACGTTTGGTAGTGTATATATGTCTATTCCACTCTCTCATTTTGTCACAGCTTACCCTTCCCCCTCCCCATATCCTCAAGTCCATTCTCTAGTAGGTCTGCATCTTTATTCCCATCTTGCCCCTAGGTTCTTCAGGACCATTTTTTTTTTTTAGATTCCATATATATGTGTTAGCATACGGTATTTGTTTTTCTCTTTCTGACTTACTTCACTCTGTATGACAGTCTCTAGGTCCATCCACCTCACTACAAATAATTCAGTTTTGTTCCTTTTTATGGCTGAGTAATATTCCATTGTATATATGTGCCACATCTTCTTTATCCATTCATCTGTTGATGGACACTTCGGTTGCTTCCATGTCCTGGCTATTGTAAATAGAGCTGCAGTGAACATTTTGGTACATGACTCTTTTTGAATTATGCTTTTCTCAAGGTACATGCCCAGTAGTGGGATTGCTGGTTCCACATATAAGTGATATCCTATGGTATCTGTAGATGAAATATCTTGAAGTCCACTGATACTGGATTCATCTGTGATTCGGCTAGCTTAATACATATATGAGATAGGATCTTTCCACTCACCTTCCTTTTGGAGCTGTCTCTGTGGGGCTCATTTTGTGATACATTTTTTTACAATTGTATACTTTCAATCGGATCTTGAGTTATTCCATTTGACTTAAATTCTTGTAGAAGTTTTTCAGCATTCATTTTATCAACCATTTATAACACACTCTGGTATTCATCAGTTGAAAGATACTATTGAGGGGGTGCTTAATTGGATGAGATTGATTCCACCACACACATCATTACACAGGCTACAGATATGTGTACACAGCTAAAGGATAAACGGGGATATGCTTTTCTCTCTCTGACATACTATTTAAATAACACTATTAACTGATTAATCAGTACAGGAGCTACATGGAATGTATGGCTTTGGTTTTCTGAATTCTGATTGATACTGGAAATCAAGTGGTAGCTCTTTTGAATTGTTACTGACTGGTTTAGAACAGATGCAAATCCATCTAGAATGAAATAAAATCTTCCCGAATAATCAATTCAGCACAGTTATTTGTAGAGAATCAGGCTGTGTCTCTAAAACCAAGTAATCATATTGCAGCATGGGTAAACTGGCTATTTAAATTAGGATGGCTATACCATCTATATGATTAGCAAATACTGTACATTAATAAATTCTAAAATAGTCTGAATAGACTAAATAATTTTTCCTTTTCAAATGGATACACAGTTTCCAGTTACTACTAGGGATGGAAAATGAAGGGAAAGCAAAAGAATTTCATCTCACGTATGCCTTCATAAAAGGTTCTACTTTATACACAGATGTCAGAGCCCAGCATTTGGGGAAGTGATAAGGGGACACAGTAAAGCCTTCCTGGGAGGAAAAGAAATCTAGGACAGAGGAGAAAAATAGAGCACACAGGGCAAAGCAAAACCCAGAGGAGTAGAATAAAATGCACAACCAGAGCAGGAGTGTCTGAACACAGCTAACGATAAGCATATGTTTACACATGAAAATACACATCCACTCCCATGATCCAGAAAGGGGACACAAACAGAAAAAAAAGTTAAATTAGAGGACCTCTATTGTCTTAGCTCAAGACACTCCACGATGCTGAGCCTGAGATAAAACTTGCGTTCAGGTAGTTTATTTTGGAAACTGATCTCAAGGATCAAGACAGAAGGCAGACAAGGTTGATTTGGGGAAGGAAAAAAAGCAAGTCCAAGGGATTGTATTGAACTGGTTCCCACTGTGGGCCCCTGTTGGGGACCTTCTGAAGAACAATAGAATGAGACTCAGAATGGTCTGCTCAGGGAGAAGGGAAATGTTTATCCACTAGCTCCTGCACTGATGGCTCAAGACTGCCCATAGCACCTGCAGGTTTGTGTAAATATCAAAATGGCTGAGTATATTCCAAGACATCCAGGGAGCAGAGGAAGAGAACCCCATGGCAGAAAGCAAGGAATACTCAGTCCAGCTGAATGAAGGTGCAGTCAAATTACACTTGCACCTAAAATGTATTACAATACCAACCAGGAGAAAAAGATGGGTGGAAAGGATCTGAGGAGGGCCTGAGAGGTGTCTAGTAAAGGCAATCCTTGCCCTGCTGAGACCCACTTGCTCCTTACACCGAGTCCAAGATGGTGGCCGCCTGTAATGTCTACAGAAGACTTAACATGCACTGACATGGAACAAGCTACAGCCCCGACAGCTGTGACTGATCCCAATGCCGTCATCAATATTTATCTTTCTCCTCCATCACCCATTTGGAGTTGTCCTTTAGACTGGATTGTTTGACTGATGTCAAAACTTGATTTTATTCCCCAAGGGTCAGAACCCTTAGTTGCTTGTGGGGCATGGCTGTTGACACTGTCCATTTACGTCTTTGTTTGTTTGAGAAATTTTATTTTGTGACTGAAAGTTACATGCTGAAAATTAAATTTTTGAATTTCATAAGTCCTGCTGAAGTTGTATTTATATAAAATGTCACTGTATGTCACCACTGATCTTCATCCTTCATTTGCTTAATTCTTTCAGTTCTTCAGATACCTTTAAAATCCTTTTCTCCTAACCTCCATATCTATTTATTTATTTATTTTTGATTTCTTTTTTCTTTTTATATACAGCAGGTTCTTATTGGTTATCTATTTTATACATATTAGTGTATACATGTCAATCCCAATCTCCCAATTCATCCCACCAGCACCACCTCGCGCCTCTGCTTTCCCTCCTTGGTGCCCATACATTTGTTCTCTACATCTGTGTCTCTGTTTCTGCCCTGAAAACCAGTTCACCTGTACCATTTTTCTAGGTTCCACATGTATGTATTAATATACGATATTTGTTTTTCTCTTTCTGACTTACTTCACTCTGTATGACAGTCTCTAGGTCCATCCAAGTCTCTAGCAATGACCCAAGTTCATTCGTTTTTATGGCTGAGTAATATTCCATTGTATATATGTACCACATCTTCTTTATCCGTTCACTGTTGATGGGCATTTAGGTTGCTTTCCATGACCTGGCTATTGTAAATAGTGCTGCAATGAACATTGGGGCACATGTGCCTTTTTGAATTACAGTTTTCTCTGGGTATATGCCCAGTAGTGGAATTGCTGGATCATATGGTAATTCTACTTTTAGTATTTTAAGGAACCTCCATACGGTTCTCCATAGTGGCTGTATCAATTTACATTCCCACCAAGAGTGCAAGAGGGTTCCCTTTTCTCCATACTCTCTCCAGTATTTGTTGTTTGTAGATTTTCTGAGGATGCCCATTCTAACTGGTGTGAGGTGATATCTCATTGTAGTTTTGATTTGCATTTCTCTAATAATTAGTGATGTTGAGCAGCTTTTCATGTGACTCTTGCCCATCTGTATGTCTTCTTTGGAGAAATATCTATTTAGGTATTCTGCCCATTTTTTGATTGGATTGTTTGTTTTTTTTAATATTGAGTGCATGACCTCTTTATATATTTTGGAATTTAATTCTTTGTCCATTGATTCATCTGCAAATATTTTCTCCCATTCAGGGGGTTGTTTTTTCTTCTTCTTTATAGTTTCCTTTGCTGTGCAAAAGCTTTCCAGTTTCATTAGGTTCCATTTGTTTATTTTTATTTCCATTACTCTAGGAGGTGGGTCAAAAAATATCTTGCTGTGATTTATGTCAAAGAGTGTTCTTCCTATGTTTTCCTCTAGGGATTTTATAGTGTCTGGTCTTACATTTAGGTCATTAATCAATTTTGAGTTTTTGTGTATGGTGTTAGGGAGTGTTCTAATTTCATTCTTTTACATGCAGCTGTCCAGTTCCAGTCCCCCCCAGCACCACTTAATGAAGAGACTGTTTTTTCTCCATTGTATACCCTTGGCTCCTTTATCATAGATTAGTTGATCATAGGTGCGTGGGTTTATCTCTGGGCTTTCTATCCTGTTCCATTGGTCTATATTTCTGTTTTTGTGCCAGTACCATACTGTCTTGATTACTGTAGCTTTGTAGTATAGTCTGAAGTCAGGGAGTCTGATTCCTCCAGCTCTGCTTTTCTTCCTCAGGATTGCTTTGGCTATTTGGAGTCTTTTGTGTCTCCATGCAAATTTTAAGATTTTTGTTCTAGTTCTGTGAAAATTGCCACTGGTAATTTGATAGGGATTGCATTGGATCTGTAGATTGCTTTGGGTAGTATAGTCATTTTCACAGTATTGATTCTTCCAATCCAAGAACATGGTATATCTCTCCATCTGTTTGTGTCATCTTTGATTTCTTTCATTAGTGTGTTATAGTATTCTGAGTATAGGTCTTTTACTTCCTTAGGTAGGTTTATTCTTAGAAATTTTATTCTTTTTGTTGCAATGGTGAATGGGGTTGTTTCCTTAATTTCTCTTTCTGATCTTTCATTGTTAGTGTATAGGAATGCAAGAGATTTCTGTGCATTAATTTTATATCCTGTAACTTTACCAAAATCATTGATTACCTCTAGTAGTTTTCTGGTGGCATCTTTATTATCTATGCATACTATCGTGTCATCTGCAAACAGGGACAGTTTTACTTCTTCTTTTCCAATTGGTATTCCTTTTATTTCATTTTCTTCTCTGATTGCCATGGCTAGAACTTCCAAAACAATGTTGAATAATAGTGGCGAGAGTGGACATCCTTGTCTTGGTTCCTGATCTTGGTGGGAATGCTTTCAGTTTTTCACCATTGAGAATGATGTTTGCTGTGGGTCTGTCATATACGGCCTTTATTATGTTGAGGTAGGTTCCCTCTATGCCCACTTTCTGGAGAGATTTTATCATAAATGGGTGTTGAATTTTGTCAAAGCTTTTTCTGCATCTATTGAGATGATCATATGGGTTTTAGTCTTCAATTTGTTAATATGGTGTATCACATTGATTGATTTGCGTATGTTGAGGAATCCTTGCATCCCTGGGATAAATCCCACTTGATCATGGTATATGATCCTTTTCATGTGTTGTTGGATTCTATTTGCTAGTGATTTGTTGAGGACTTTTGTATTTTTATTCATCACTGATATTAGTCTGTAATTTTCTTTTTTTGTAGTATGTTTGTCTGATTTAGGTATCAGGGTGATGGTGGCATCATAGAATAAGTTTGGGAGTGTTCCTTCCTCTGCAATTTTTTGGAAGAGTTAGAGAAGGATAGGTGTTAGCTCTTCTCTAAATGATAGAATTCACCTGTGAAACTATCTGGTCCTGGACTTTTGTTTGTTGGAAGATTTTTAATCACAGTTTCAATTTCTTCACTTGTGATTGGTCTGTTCATGTGTTTTATTTCTTTCTGGTTTTGTCTTGGAAGGTTATACCTTTCTAAGAATTTGTCCATTTCTTTCAGGTTGTCCATTTTATTGGCATAGAGTTTCTTGTATTAGTCTCTTATGATGCTTTGTATTTCTGTGGTGTCCATTGTAACTTCTTTTTCATTTCTAATTTTTTGATTTGAGTCCTCTCCCTCTTTTTCTTGATGAGTCTGTCTAAAGGTTTATCAATTTTGTTTATTTTCTCAAAGAACCAGCTTTTTGTTTTATTGATCCTTGGTACTGTTTTCTTTGTTTCTATTTCATTTATTTCTGCTCTGATCATTATGATTTCTTTCCTTCTACTAACTTTGGGTTTTGTTTGTTCCTCATTTTCTAGTTCCTTTAGGTGTAAAGTTAGATTGTTTATTTACGATTTTTCTTGTTTATTGAGGTAGGCTTGTATTGCTATAAACTTCCCTTTTAGAACTGCTTTTGCTGCATCCATAGGTTTTGGATCATCGTGTTTTCATTGTCATTTGTCTCTAGGTATGTTTTGATTTCCTCTTTGATTTCTTCAGTGATCTCTCGGTTATTTAGCAATGTATTGTTTGGGCTCCATGTGTTTGTGTTTTTTATGTTTTTTTCCCCATAATTGATTTCTAATCTCATAGCATTGTGCTCAGAAAAGATGTTTTATATGATTTCAATTTTCTTCAATTTACTGAGGCTTGATTTGTGACCCAAGATGTGATCTATCCTGGAGAATGTTCCGTGTGCACTTGAGAAGAAAGTGTAATCTGTTGTTTTCAGATGGAATGTCCTATAAATATCAATTAAATCTATCAGGTCTATTGTGTCGTTTAATGTTTGTGTTTCCTTATTAATTTTCTGCCTGGATAATATGTCCATTGGTGTAAGTGAGGTGTTAAAGTCCCCCACTATTATTGTGTTATTGTCGATTTCCTCTTTTATAGCTGTTAGCCATTGTCTTATGTATTGAGGTGCTCCTATGTTGGGTGCATATATATTTATAATTGTTATATCTTTTTCTTGGATTGATCCCTTGATCATTATGTAGTGTCCTTCTTTGTCTCTTCTAATAGTCTTTATTTTAAAGTCTATTTTATCTGATATGAGTATTGCTACTCCAGCTTCCTTTTGATTTCCATTTGCACGGAATATTGTTTTCCATCCACTCACTTTCAGTCTGAAGTGAGTCTCTTGTAGACAGCATATATATGGGTCTTGTTTTTGTATCCTTTCAGCAAGCCTGTGTCTTTTGTTTGGAGCATTTAATCCATTCACATTTAAGGTAATTATCAATATGTATGTTCTATTACCATTTTCTTAATTGTTTTGGGTTTGTTTTTGTAGATCCTTTTCTTCTTTTGTGTTTCCCATGTAAAGAAGTTCCTTTAGCATTTGTTGCAGAGCTGGTTTGGTGGTGCTGAATTCTCTTAGCTTCTGCTTGTCTGTAAAGCTTTTGATTTCTCCATCGAATCTGAATGAGATACTTTCTGGGTAGAGTAATCTTGGATGTTGGTTTTCCCCTTGTCACTTTAAATATATCATGCCACTCCCTTCTGGCTTGTAGAGCTTCTGGTAAGAAATGAGTTGTTAACCTTCTGGGAGTTCCCTTGTATGTTATTTGTTGTTGTTTAATAATGTTGCTTTTAATAATTTTTTTGTTGCTTTTAATAATTTTTCCCTTTATGTTTTTAATAATTTTCCTTTAATAATTCCCTTCTGGCTTTTAATAATTTTTCTTTGTATTTAATTTTTGTCTGTTTGATTACTATGTGTCTTGGCATGTTTCTCCTTGGGTTTATCCTGCCTGGAACTCTGCACTTCCTGGACTTGGATGGCTATTTCCTTTCCCATGTTAGGGAAGTTTTCGACTATAATCTCTTCAAATATTTTCTCAGGTCCTTTCTCTCTCTCTTCTCCTCCTGGGACCCCTATAATGCGAATGTTGGTGCGTTTAATGTTGTCCCAGAGGTCTCTTAGGCTCTCTCCGTTTCTTTTCATTCTTTTTTCTTTATTCTGTTCTGTGGCAGTGAATTCCACTATTTCGTCTTTCAGGTCACTTATCAGTTCTTCTGCTTCAGTTATTCTGCTATTGATTCCTTCTAGTGTATTTTTCATTTCAGTTATTGTATTGTTCATCTCTATTTGTTTGTTCTTTAATTCTTCTATGTCTTTGTTAAACATTTCTTTCATCTTCTTGATCTTTGCCTCCATTCTTTTTCCGAGGTCCTGGATCATCTTCACTATCATTATTCTGAATTATTTTTCTGGAAGGTTGCCTATCTCCATTTCATTTAGTTGTTTTTCTTGGGTTTTATCTTGTTCCTTCATCTGGTACAGAGTCCTCTGCCTTTTCATTTTGTCTATCTTTCTGTGAATGTGGTTTTCGTTCTGCAGGCTGCAGGATTGCAGTTCTTTTTGCTTCTGCTATCTGCCCTCTGGTGGACAAGGATATCTAAGAGGCTTGTGCAAGCTTCCTGGTGGGAGGGACTGGTGGTGGGTAGAGCTGTGTGTTGTTCTGTTGGAGTAAAACTTTAATCCTCTTGTCTGCTGATGGGTGGGGCTGGGTTCACCTCCTGTTGGTTGTTTGGCCTGAGGCCACCCAGCACTGGAGGCTACAGGCTCTTTGGTGGGGCTAATGGCAGACTCCAGGAGGGCTCATGTCATGGAGTACTTCCCAGAACTTCTGCTGCCAGTGTCCCTGTCCCTGTGGTGAGCCACAGCCATCCCCCACTTCTGCAGGAGCCCCTCCAACACTAGCAGGTAGGTCTGGTTCAGTCTCCTATGGGGTCACTGCTCCTCCCCCTGGGGTTTTGATGCTCACACTGCTTTGTGCGTGCCCTCCTAGAGTGGAGTCTCTGTTTCCCCCAGTCTTTTGAAGTCCTGCAATCAAATCCCACCAGGCTTCAAAGTCTGATTCACTGGGAATTCCTCCTCCTGTTGCTGGACCCTCAGGTTGTGAAGCCTGACGTGGGGCTCAGAACCTTCACTCCAGTGGGTGGATTTCTGTGGTATAATTGTTCTGCAGTTTGTGAATCACCCACCCAGCAGTTATGAGATTGATTTTATTGTGATTGTGCCCCTCCTACCATCTCATTGCAGCTTCTCCTTTGTCTTTGGATGTGGGGTATTTTTTTGGTGAGTTCCAGTGTCTTCCTGTCGATGACTGTTCAGCAGTTATATGTGATTCTGGTGCTCTTGCAAGAGGGAGTTAGTGCACGTCTTTTTACTCTGCCATCTCGAACCAATCTCCTCTCCATTTACTTTTATGCCTGTGTGTAGAGTAGACGAGACAAACTCCAGGCAGTTCTTTGGGTTTCAGAAATTGTTCTAGTAGGAACTGCCTAGTAGCAGTCTTAACCCTCCATAGTAATCAGGTTCAATAACCCTCACCAACATGGCAATTCCTTTCTTTGCCTTAAGACCCACTATCACGAGGAGCCAAAATCGAAAATGACCAAATGATAGTTACAGCTTTCGGTTCAGTAGAATCTTTATTGGGTCCCCTAATGGAAGCATCTCTCTCTGCCAAAGAAACAAGTTATCTTTTCCAACATGGCCTAGTACAGAAAGCACAAATTTCATAGGTGGGTGGCTGGGGAGATGAGAGAGGCCAATCCTCCTGCCACCCACTGGTTCTCAGATATGTGTGTTCTAGCTGTTAAAGACATAGTGCCTTAATATTATCTGGTGTATATGCCACATCCTTGAGGTTAGTGCTCCAGCCCTGCATTGTCCCCAAACTGGTACTTTTGTTGAGTCTTTTATAAATGATTGCATCACGCTTTTACACTGTGTACTTCAGGTAATGTAGTATATGTTACGACGAGTGGATCTTATAGTTATGCATGCATTGTTACCCTCATTAATTGTGAAGTGTGTCCCTTTGTTTGAGATAATGTTGTGTTGCATCCATGTTGTTAAATCAGACATGCAGTAAGCTCTCAGATAATGGTGCTGGTAGAGGCAAATCTATATTTTCAACTTAGAAAAGATAATCGTTGCTCCTTGAGAGTTGAAGGAGCTGATGTAATCAACTTGCTATCAAGGAAGGAATGGTGCCATATTGAGGGTTCAGAGTCAGTCTCTGCTTTTGGAAGCTTGGACAATCAGCATAGCTGCGACTAACTAGATCAGTCTTAGTGAGAGGGCCCAAACTTCGGGACCTGTGCATAACCTCCATTCCTGCCACTTGGGCTACTCCATCTGTCAAAGCATTAGGATAGTTAAGGGCAAAGACTGACTGATAATCACTGGACAAGGCACCCCGTCTCCCTGGCAGGTGAGTGCCTCTGCCACCACAGATGCTCTCTGGTTGACATCATCAGATGACGCAGAGGTCCTCATGCTTTGGACTCCCCTATGTCCATCCCTGAGGCGTAGTATGGTGACAGCCCATTTTCAGCTAGCACCAACATATATATCCAATCCATTTCCAAATCACCTTTAGGTTTTTCTCCTCTGTTAGTTGGTAATTAAGAAACTGCACCCCACACCATGAGGCCATAGATGTAAATTTAGAGAGCGAAGGAAGTGGTACAACAGAAGTAAGTGACACAGGAATCTAACCCACTTGTTCATGTGGGTTAGATTATAGATCTACTGGGCCAACACCCAAATGCACTATTTCCATCATACTGTAAAACGTCTATTGCACCTGCTCAACTTTTTACTTGGTGGGTGTGTTAACACTCATCTTATGCTGGGGAGCTCTGGTCACATAATAACCTAGTGTCCCATGATTAAGAACTCACCCTATACTAGGGCTTGGAAACATATCAGAAGCTGCTTTATCAAATGGCAAGTACTTCTCTGACCCATAAGGTATGGCTGTCTGATGTTGCTTAAGGATCCTAGGCATCTGTGCTATGATTCTCCTCTTTGGTCTAGACAGAGACAGTACGTTGCATCACATCTGCTAGTCACATGGACCAACAGGTTACAGAGTCCTCTCCTACTCTGGGCCCCACTCCAAAGCATATGCCTTCCAGTATACCCAATTAGTTAGTTACAACAGAAATCCCAAGCACAGACTATGCACGTTCTAAGATCTAAAAAAAAAAAAATTTCATCAAGAGCTGTGTCCTTTTTGGTAGGGGCACATGGGCAACAACTCGTCCTTTGCCTCAGAGGGAATGGCAATATGGTCCAGACAATCAGAGTCCAAAATCTTCAATGATTCTGCAGGTCCCTGAATCTCCCTGGTGTTATTCTCTCACTTTCTAGCCCACATGTATCTTACAAGGGAATACGCGGTACTTGCCACTTCCTGATCGCCAAGTCCAATTAGCATATCGTTATCAACATAGTCGATCAATGTGGTATTCTTCAGAATATCAAATTGATCAGGATTCCTGAGAATTGTACTGTGACAGAGAACAAGGGAGTTAATGAAGCTCAGACTAGGGAGGTTTTTGGTCTTCTTACATAACAGAATTGTTTCGGATCTTCTTTGCTAATGGAAAGAATGGGGAAAAAAATGCCAATTCAATCGTCACATATGTAATTCCTGATACTGTTCTAGTAAAGAGTCCATATGCAGCACAACATCTGCAGTTAGGACTACCATTTGGTTAAGTTTATGGCAATCCCGCATCATGCACCACAACCCAGAGAGGTTTTGTGGAGGCCTTACAGTTAAATGGAATGAGGACGTAATAGAAACCACCACTTCTGCATCCTTTTAAGTCTTTAATGTTGGCTCTAATTCCTTTGATTCCTCCTAGTGTGTGATTTACCATCTTAGCTGGGCTGGGAATTGGGAGGAGCAGTAGGTCAGTTTCTGGGGCTTCCACTTGGCCTTTCCTTCAATAATGGCTATTACTCCATAGATCAGGGAACCAATGTGAGAGCTCTTCCAGATGCTAAGTAGATTCACACTAATTATGCATTCACAAAATGAGTAAATACCCCCAGAGTGGATCCATAAACCCAACAAACTCAATATTGAAGAGCCTTGGGCCAGGACTTTATCTCCTGGTCTCTAATCACTTTAACCACTCTAAAAACTGTTGGGTTTCTGAGTGTCAGATCAGATCTGGTACCTAAAAACTCAAAATTTCAACATATTTCCTCCGAACGTCCCGTTGGGAGAAGATTATGGGAATGATTATTGAATATATTTGCAGTAGCATTACAGAGTTCTTCCTCAAGGGGACTCTGCTTCTACCTCAATCATCAGTAAGTCTGCGTCTGAGAACTGGCTGAGATCTGTAAAGTGGTGGTGTCATGCCCTAACTTACCAAAATGTTCGTAGGAGGCTGAGTGTGATGGAAGAGGAAGCATTGGCTTTTGTAATAGCTAAGCTGCTTCAACAGCACGAGGACATAGATAAACGTAGGGACTGTGGAGTTGACTGGCTTGTATAAGTGCTTTGAGAGGCTTTGAAAATAGAAAATGGAAAGCTCGAGTCAAACAACTAAGTAAGTAGAGACACATAAAAAGAAGCCATAAATGAGATCTTCCTTATACTCATGCTATTGGTAGATTGCTTATTTAGGGCTAAGCTTTTTAGCTGGCCTTCCATTAGCCCATAAACTTGTAATTTGTTGAGATTTCATGAATAAAACACTAGAACAGAAATAATTGGTCAGCTCATAGCCCTTATTACCTTGTGTTCCTGATATGCACTGGTGGTTTTACGTGAATGGCTCTACCCCGGCCAGACTGCGTGTTCCATGTCAGGTGTGCCATGGGAACTGCCTGTTTGCAGTTTACTCTGGCACATTGCTTAGTAATGGCTCAGGTGATCTCAATGGAATAAAGAACATATGAATCAGCTGGTGAAAAGTCATGGTTTCATGTCTCAAAGCAAGGTTTAAGTAAATAGGTTTGGCGGTTGGAAGAGCCTATTAGCGGAGCACCTGTTGGATCAGGTTTGCTTTAACTGACTGCCATTTGTGTGGCATATTGTATAAAACCAGTGTGGGTGGGATCATTCGTGGGGTGAAAATGCTGCTTCCCAGTTTTGGATGATGTGATACACGGGAGCCGTGAACAGAAAACAATAATGGAGATTTGAGTGTTTTCTGTCAGTGTTTAGAGAGGTGTCTTATCTATTAAAAAATCAATCAATCATGGGCTTCCCTGGTGGCGCAGTGGTTGAGAGTCCGCCTGCCGATGCAGGGGACACGGGTTCGTGCCCCGTTCCGGGAAGATCCCACATGCTGCGGAGCGGCTGGGCCCGTGAGCCATGGCTGCTGAGCCTGCACGTCCGGAGCCTGTGCTCCGCAACGGGAGAGGCCACAACAGTGAGAGGCCCGCGTACCACAAAAAAAAAAAAAAAAAAAAAAAAAATCAATCAATCTCACTGATCACTCAAAGAGATGTAGTCTTTGTCTCAGAGGAATAGGAAAGTATTTTAACTAGAGACAGAGAAAGAACAGAACAGGCACCAGGAGACCCATTCTCACACCAGCTCTGCCACTGCTTGTCTGACTGGATTTTAGCCAAGTGTTTCCACCTTGCAGAAGCCTCAGTTTGCACATCTGTGATTGAATGAGATGATATGCAAAGCTCCCTTCAGCCCGAAGGTCAGAGACACCAGGAACCCCCATCTCATGCTCATGGATCTCTATATTATACACATCCCCTGGAAATGTAGGTCTATAGCTGAACAAATGTGACTCAGGGCCCCCAACGCTTCCTTGTGATGGGAAGGCAGCAGCGACCCTGATCAGGTATTGGCAGAAAACCTGAGTCCTCTCTCCCGTTTGAAAGCCTCCTTCCCGCTTGCACGGACCCGAACCTTCTCTTATCCCCATTCTCCCTGAATGTGCATTTCCCTCCCTTGCTCCCTGTTTATAATTCACCTCTAACCAAAAATCAACATCCAGTTAGGGAACATTTAATCCAGCCCGGACTTTCATGAATTGTCCACACTTTTGCCGATGTTCAGAGATTTTCCGTGACTCATTCTGCCCCCTGCCTTTGGGCTGGCGTCCTCACTGTAGAAGCCACCCCAGCATTTTCGTCCTTTGAATACCTTTTTGAAGTTTAATTGGCTTTGCTCTTCATGTTTGCTTACACAAAAGTTCCCTGGCCCATCTTCTGGAAATGCAGTCTTCTGACCTCCATCAGAGGCCCCCTGACCTCCCTTCTTCCCCCTGCTTCCACCCTACCTTCCATCAAGGCCCTCAATGGGATCCCAATGTCCTATTCATTAGAGCGCCCTGTCCTCAAGCACGGGGTGTCACTCTCCAGCTCTGTCCTGATCAGCCAGGGTATTTTTCTGGCTGCACATGGAGTTAATCTTTAATACCAACGTACTTTGGGTTGTACAGGGGACAAAGGTGTGGCTTTCAGAACCCAGCGGTGCCAAAATATTCAGCCTCTCTCTCTTTTCCCAATATATTTATTTTAACCAAAATATAGACTAAATGCTCCATGATTCAAAGCTACTTTAACAAGACCCATTGCAAAGCAAAGTGAATGTGGGAGGTGTCTGGTACTCTTTCTAATTAGCAGGTTCTCTGAGTTACTGATTAAGTAGCTGAGAGACGCACTTCTTACCCTGAAAGCTGGATCGGGCCGTGGCAGCTGCCACTGCAGCCTGGGCCTGTGGTACAATTGTGCTGGGGCTTCCCGAAGGCCGGTCAAAGCTGTATACAAAGACTGCCTTCTGAGAAGCAGAGACCCTTGTACAAATTAGCCATCCAAAGCTTGATAGCGTCTGACTTCAGATTTACATTTAGCGTTTTTGTTTTTAAGCAGGTGTACATGAAGGAAGGCAGGCACTGCTTTCTCTTTACTACATCGCCTTCACATGCCCAGACGAAAATCCACTCTTGATTCTAAATAAACAAATACACTGTATTCCAAGTCTGGAATTTTGCTTTTATCAAACCAGTACCTGAAACACAATAGTTTGGTTTTGGCTGAAAGAAAAAGGACTAAACTCGGTTTCAGAAATAAATATAAAAGCTCTGTTTTCGCAGAAGCCCACTGGAATAGAAATCATATACCAGAGAGAAAGACAACAGATCCTTACGGCTCTGTGTGTATAACGAACACAAATAGTCATAATTATCCCTGCCCCAGGGACTTAACCCCTTCCGGAAAAGGCCAGGCTTCCAGCCTCCTTATCAAACTAAAATCCTTTTGAAATAGATTTATCATGTCCTCCAGCTCTGTTTAGAAATATTTGTAGATAGATACTGTTTGTTGTTGCTTTTTTCTGCCTTCATTTTGTTTCCAGTGTTCACAAGGACAATTAAAACCCAGGCTGTAATAAGGCATCTGTTGTAAACAAGTTCAGACAAAGGAAGCAATTTTTCTGGCAAGCAGGGGGCATGCGGAGATGTGGAGGCCTGCATTATAGAAAGCATAGATGAAAACAGAATAAACCCTTTTTACCTCCACAGCACTCCTTCAACCTTGGGGATCTTGGTGGCTAAAATTCTCAGCTGTGTAAGTTGTTTTGGGAAATGTTAGTCCTCAAAAATATTGTTCATCTCCAAAATGTGCATTGCTTTTACTCTTACGGGTTTAACCGCATCCATTCATAGATTTCCTAGGATCTGTCCATTCTGCACTAAGAACAACTAGGCCTCTGTCTCCATCAACAGAAATACATCCCGTCTGCAGTACATGTGCACACACGCACACACACACAGGCGCACAGACGTGCATGCACAGGCGCACAGATGTGCACAGAGAGACACAGTGCATGGATGTGTACACCTTTGCATACATACAAGAACACACGTACGACGAATCACACGTGCACAGGCACACGTGTGTATACCCACATACACCCACATGCGTGCACAGGCATGCAGAGGGACACACTTTTCACGCATACCCATGTATATATGCATGCACACACACACACACTCACTCTTCCTGGGCTGGTCCCTGAGAAGGGTCCTGTCTTCCCGCCCTGCCTGAGGCCTCTGGGCTTCTGAGCCTGTGCTCATTGTCATCTCTGCAAATTATCATTTTCAGCCCATCTCTCCTCAGTGCCTCAGGGGAGTTCATTCCTATTGCTGCTTGCACATCCCCTTCCCATATTAGGGCCCCGAAGCCAAATCTTTCCATTTCAAAGAAAAATCACTAGCTCCAAACTGCTCAGCCTCTCTCCGTGGGCGGGTTTGAAGACCTGCTTTGCACATCTTTCCCTGAGATACAGGAAGGTGACCCAGAGCTCCCGAGCATTCCTCTGCAGGAGACAGCTGTGCGAGTCTCCTCCCTCGGCCTGACCCCCGGGAGCCCAGTGGAGCAGGTCCTGGAAAACTAAGCCATCTTCTCACTGCCCCCAGGCAGGGATGGTGTCTTATTCATCTTTGCATCCACAGTGCCTAGCACAGTGCCTGTCACAGAACAAAATCCAGTAAAGATCTGCTGAAAGATGAAATTCCAGGATTTGATCCTTTCCCCTCAGTTTCTCAAATCTGGGTAGACATACTCACAGGAGTATATGCCTGTGTACCAGGAAGTATAAGTCACAGGCTAAACATAGCCCATTGTCCTAGAAAGTCCACTTTCTTTCTATCAAGTCATCTTTAAAAGATTATTTTTCTATGAAAGCTAACACTGGATAAAGAGAATCTAATACATGTCTTGTTGGTAGTTATGATAAAGATCTTGAAGACAGTTTTAAGAAAAAAGGTATGGACACCAAGAAGGGAAGGGGGCGGGTGGGATGAACTGGGAGAATGGGATTGACATATATACGCTACTATGTGTAAAATAGATAACTAATGAGAACCTACTGTATAGCACTGGGAATGCTCTACTCAATGCTCCGTAGTGACCTAAATGGGAAGGAAATCCAAAAAGGAGGGGATATGTGTGTACGTATAGCTGATTCACTTTGCTGTACAGCAGAAACTAACACACCATTGTAAAGCAACTATACTCCAATAAAAAGTCCATACATACCACTGATTAGTAACGCAACCTCTAGTAAGTTTTAAAAATGTCTCCAAACATTTGTATTCTCAGTTGCAAAATCTAGGTAATAATAACTGTCTCACAGAGATTTTGAAATTCAAATAAGAGAATGTGTTGTAATGGAAGTTAATTTCATAGTGATACGGCAGGCAGTCACCACGGCAGTGACTACTGCAGCCCCAGTGCAGTAATCCTGATAGGAGCCACAGCAATGTTTGTATTTGCAGGGGAAATTTTAACAGCCACAGAAATAAACAGCAGAAGGAGGGAGGAAGAAAGTGACTGAATAAACAAAGTAAGACCAGTTAACTTAAGTGTCGTGGCCAGCTTTTAGGTCAGAAGCCACTAGTGGGAATCACTTTATCCCACCACTTTGTACAGACAAGGAAACCGAGGCTTAGAGAACTTAACAAAGTGACTCACCCAACTTCATCACAATGACTGACACTGTCAAGTCTACACTCCATTCCCAATTCCAGGTCTAGAGCTTCTAAACTGCACTATATCTCTCATCTCTGAATATGATCATTATTCTCATGTGGTGGGAAAAAGATATGCACCTGCAGTGAAGTGGCTTATTGATGGTCACACAGCAAAAGGAACCTGGCCTGTGGAGTCCTGAGATCAAATTATACCTCTGCCCTTTCATAGATTTCTGGCTGTGGACAAGTTACTTAATCTTTCTGAAAATTGTTATCCAAACGTGGAGTGGAGAGGATAATATCTACCTTGATGAGTAAATTAGAGAAAATGATTCCAAGCGCCTGGTGGCATATGGCAACAGTCACTAAATGATAGCTTTTATGTATTTATCCGTTTTCATTATCCTATTACTAATTTTTAATAATCCCTATAAATACACTTACCAATCCAGTACAAAAAATAATTATCATGTTCATAATGTATTCTGAACGTGTCAGAAATTAAGGTGATAGAATAGATTAAAAATCCAGGGACTTTGTGGCTTCATCCTGACAGTTACTGGAATATCAATGACCATAATGATGATATCTGGCTCTTCTGTGCCTAAATTTCTTCACCACTATTGAGTATGTAGCATGCGTCAGGGTAGGAGGTTGTAACATAATTTGAAAATTTAAAAGGCAATGAACTTTCTTAAGAACAATAGTGAATAATAACTAAAGAGCAGACTAAGCACTTGAAATAGTTGGACTAAACTATTTTCATTTTTGATGTGGTTTTATTTTTTCTTCTTTTAAAGGATCTCTCAGATGCTCTAAAGAGCATGATATGTCTTGCTTAGATCCTGACCTGGAAATCGAAAGACCTATATTGTATTCATGGCTAAAAAAATGAATTCTGGAATTACCATACAAATCATTTTGCTGCACTTCAGCTAGTTCATCTCTCACCACTAGCAAAAAGAAAAAAAGAAAAAGAAAAAGTAGGCAGTATCATCTCATAATAATGGAATCATTTAAATATGAATTTTTAGCGTTATTAAAAACTTACGAATTTGTCTTATTTTCATCGTTTTCTCTCAGCCTGGTGAAAGCCCCACCATGAAGCAGCACTGTTGATTGGCATAAGCTGGAGGCCGGGACCAGAAGCCAGAAGGCGTTGGCCAGAGCCAGATGGGCCACCCTCTGTGTGACCCTGAGTTGTTTCTGACCCCATCTCTCACGGTCTCCCATAGATTGGCCTGCATGTTTAATAACTTTTCCAGCTCTCTTACAGCCTCTGACTCAGCCCAGGAAGGTGCAGAAGGGCTAAAACCGTAACTCTCCATAACCCTCCCTAAGGCAGAGCACACTGGTGAGATCCCCCCAGCCTTGCCATGTGCTGATATCAGAACAGTGGCAAAGGAGTGGAGTTATGAGAAATCAAATATTTTGAGACAACCCCTGGTGTATACACACCTTTTCCCCAGATATTCAGTCAAACACTAATCTAGGTGCTGCTGTGAAAATATTTTGCAGATGTAATGAAGAACCCATATCAGGACACCCCTGGTAGTCCAGTGGTTAAGACTCCGCCTTCCACTGCAGGGGGAATAGGTTCGATCCCTGGTCGGGAAACTAAGATCCTGCATGCTGTGTGGTGTGGCCAAAAAATAAAAACTAATAATAATTAAAAACTAAAGAAAAAAAAATTTTTAAAAGAACCCATATCATTCAATCTCAAGAAAGGCAACTATTTGGGTGAGCGTGACCTAATCAATCGCCTAAACCCTTTAAAAGTGGGGAGGTTTTTTTTCCGTCTGGCTGGTCTTAGAGGAAGAAGCCAGAAAGTCATGTTCTGTCTGGCCTGCAAGAAACAAACACCATGTTGTGAATTGCCCATGGAAGCCACATGCAAGGAGCTGTGAGTGGCCTCTAGGAGCTATGAGTGGCCCTGTCTGACTGGTAACCAGAAAATGTGGATCTCAGTCCTACAGCCACAAGGAAATGAGTCCTGCCAACAACCACTGAGCTTGGATGCAGATTTTTCCTCCACAGCCTCCAGAAGAGAACTCAGTCCTGTCGGCATCTCGATTTCAACCTTGTAATACTCTGAGCACAGGACCCAGTCATGCCATGCCCAGACTTCTGACCTACAGAAGTGTGAACCAATAGGTGGGTGTCTTTAAGCCACTCGGCTCATGGAAATTTGTTACACAGCGATAGAAATCTAATGCACTTCCACAACTAGGGAAAATAACAAATAATTTAATAGCCTTTTCTCTTATCAACAATCACTCCTTGAGCAAACAGCCATGCTGTGAACTGCCTACGAAGAGGGCCACATGGCAGGGAACTGCAGGCAGCCTCGAGCCCACAGACAGTAAAAAAGTCAGGACCTCAGTCCTCCAACTGCAAAGAAATGAGTTTTGCCAACAACCCAAATGAGCTTGGAAGCAGACTCATCCCCAGTCGAGCCTCTATGATGCAGGCTGGTGGACACCTTGATAACAGCCTTGTGAGTTGAGGACCTGAGCACAGGCTCCAGTGAAGATGGGCCTGGACTCCTGACAGGCGGAAACTTTGAGATAATTGATAGCTGTCTTTTATACAACAAGAAAGAATCAGAAAACACCACAGGAAATATATTGTTTTTAGCCTGTGTGTTTGTGGTAATTTGTTTTGCAGGGATAGTAAATTAAAACACTGAAACTGAATGATCTCCAAGACACTGGCATCCTGTTTCACTATGAATTAAATTTTTTAAAAAATCTCACGCTAAAGAGAAAAAAATACTTCTTGCATAGTCAACTTATAATTTCCTCTTCATATAGCTCAGCCGAAATGTTATTCAGCCGCCTATGAATTATCGATTGAAAGCAGAAATCACCGGGCCAGCCTTGCTTCAAGTGTGCTGAACTAGGTCTTCTACCTTAAGGCAACTTTCTCTCAGGAGGACCCAGGCTCCGCGCAGGCAAAAGACACTGCTATTCCATAGTTTTCCCTACTTTAGGACTATGGGCTTTCTGCAGATTTGGAGTTTAAATTGGAATGACTGCATCCCAGGACTCCATCCATCAGACCTTGTTTCTCTTTATCACATAAGTACATCTTTCTGCAGGTTGGTCAGAATGAGTGAGCAAGCTATTGGTCAGGAAGCTGGGGTGTGCTAGAAATTCCCCAGTGACTCATTTGGGAGAGGATGACAGGGATTGTGAATGGGCAAAGAGAGCAGTCGCAAGAAAGGATGAGGATTACCTTCAAACCAGCCTCTGATTGTTCAGAATCAGGCAGTTTCCGCTAGGTCTCCACCTTTGGGTCCTGGAGGCTGCAGCTACATGAGCCAAAGTCAAGGGCACCTGCAGGCCTCTTAAACAGGAGAACGATACAGGGATGAGGTAGAGAAAACACTAAAGAGAACATTTTTTGTTTTCCTAAGACCATCCAAAGCTGAGGAGTGGATGCTTTGGGTTGTTTTAAACTTCATGTTTTGTCAACCCTTTTCCTAAAAAGCACCAGCGATTTCACTAAAGGCACAACCAGAGCGCCACCATGTGGTGGAGCCTTTATGGACCGACACGGGCTTGCAGTGGGTTTGCAGGCAGTACTGCAAGACAAGAAAACTTGTAAGAATGGGTTGACACATTGTGACAAAGGCCAGAAAACTTAATGTTAAAGATCATGCGTGTTTTCCAAAGCTTGGTAACAGGCTTGTTTTTTTAAAGATCATATTCCTACAAGGTTTTATAGTTAACACCACAAACTTATCATTGATGTGATTTGTAAAGTGAAGTTATTTCAAAGACTTGATTATTTTCAAAAAGAAAGAACACGACTAGCCCTAGCATTCATCATGGTACAGAACAGCATTTGCTCTGGTTCAGGGATCATCACATTTATGCAAATTCCTCATGGCTGTCAGCTAACACTTTGAGTGTTTTTGATGATGGTGGTATTGGTGGATTTGGGGCTTTTTGTTTGGTTGTGGGGTTATGGTTGTTGTTGGTTTTGAGCAGATTAAAAAAAAAAAAGTCAACCTACTCCTCAACTGGAATGATTAGTTCCAATTATTTTGTGTTCTTACATCACTCTGCTCTGGGTTTAAATTCTGGAAAAGAATGCTTGATTAGCTTTGCTTAATCTCCTCATCAACTTTTATCCAGGGATCTTGACTTATAGTCTGATCAAGACAACACACAAAGAAGTGGTAGCCAAAAGGAAAACAAGGGGACAGGCAAAAACACAACAGATGATAAGTACACTTCATGCCATTTCAAGGACCCGTCCATCACTGTTCACTGCGCCAGACCAAAAGTGTGGCATATGTACCATAACGTCCAGTGTCTACCTACTGATCTCATGATCAATGATACAGAGATCCTTCTAATCTGTCTGAAGTCTTCTGGCTCATGGGCATTCTGCCAGCATGGGCTCGTCAAGTACAGCTTCATCATGTGGTCACCTGCCACTTGATTATAAGACTCCCAGAGAAGACATGTCTGAGGGCCACTTCAGACCTGAAGACACTCATGCTTTGTTTTCGATGCTGCATGTTGACCTAAGTCTCAGTTTTCTCTTACTTCGATGGGAAACAGCAGGGAAATACCCCCCAGAAGGACCTGAGACCCTCTTGACACCTTTTCACAAGGAGATTTTTCCTTTTTGCAAGGAGATGAAGGCATTGGTAATACTGTCACTACTGCTTTTGTGTAAAGTGTCTAATGTCTTTGTCCCTTCCAAGAAAGAACTTGCTTGGGATGAAAGAGACTCATGTATTGATAGTATCTGAGGATCGCTTATGAAAAATTTTTCTTTGATATTTATACTGTGTTTAAATATTCTTTACCAAGAAACCTCCCTTTCTTTGAGGACTATGTGTTTTTAGATATTGTATAGTCTCTGTATAGATTAGGGAGAACTCTTGTGATCAGTGTACCAAATCAAGGAAGAGCAGGTTGTTATAAAGCGTCACTGTGGTCCCTTAATTTATTACCTAGATGTGATTATGACGGGAATCAGACCATTCCTGCCTTCCCATCTCTCTGCTTCCCCAGCAGTCGGCCGGTTGTACCTGAACAGGTGTGTTCACAGGCCTCCAGCCCTCCCTGATGCTTCAACCGCCATAGCAGTTTCTCGACATTTCATGATTCCTATTTCATTGCAATCGAGGAATCAGTACATTCTGCCCTCAGAGAGATGGCCCGACTTGCAGGCCCTCAGACAGCACTAGGCTTCCAGGCTTCGGACTCTGCCCACAGCTCTTTCCACAGACACTGCTTCTCCATAGCCCTGATCATTTCTCTTACTGATGTCTTCATGGCATTACTTTTATGTTAGAAAATTGTAGAAATAAGTATTAGTAAAATCATGGAAACAAAAATTATTAAAATTAAATAAAAATAATTATTAACAATATTAAAGGCTAAATTATTAAAATAATAAATATTTAAATGTTGAGATTATATTAATAATTTCATATTTCAATGATTAAAGTTAAATATTTAAATATAAAATATATATACATATATTTTAAAGGGATGATTAACTATATACACTATCAATTAGCTTTAAAACCTCTTACAAACTGTTGCTTTTAAGTTCAGCCAATTTCTGAGCAGAAAAAGATTCCAAGATTCTTTTAGTATTACAGATTTTAAATAGTCGATATCAGAGATCTTCCTTTTCTTGGAGAATTGTTTTCCTAACTATATTTAAGACAAACTGTCATATTATAAAATCTACTAAGCTACAGGGCAATTTTTCATCTCTGTAGCTGACTTATTTTAGCATTTCATCTAAATACTGCGCTCTCCAGTAGCTTTTTAAAAACTTTCTATAGAAAAGTCATTAGAGGGAGTAATTTTCTCCAAAACGTCCCATTATTTCTAGGCAAACAGCAAAAACAAGTTGTTGGTTGAAGACAGAACAGGCTGAAGGGTTGTTTCATTGATATATGTGGGTACTGCCTTTGTCAGGTTCTTGGTAATTGCTGTGTAGGAAAAATAGTACACAACTGAAGAAAAAAGATTGTAATGTGTCCAATAATCTAGCCACAGCTAATGATTACAAATGTTAAAGAGACGAATCTGTATTCACCTTGTGTTTTCTTCGAGTAGACTTTCTATTTGACTTTTGAAGGTGAACACGTTGATTTATACCAGTTTTACAAGACAAAAGCTCATTCTGTGACTCCCCACACAGGGTAAAATCCAACCCTTTAAATTGACCTATGAGGCATTTCACAACATAGCCTTAGTCACTCTTATTCAGCTCATTCCCAGCACTTTCTTTTCTGGCTATCTTCATGTTCCTATTACCCAGGGATACATAGGCTCTCTCTTTGGATCTTTTATCATGTTGTTCCCTGTACCTGAAATACCTTTACCTTACTTATCCCTCATCACTTAGTTAAAGGGTCAGTAAACTATGGCTCATGTCTGTTCTGCTGCTTTGTCTGCTTTTGTAGGATAAAGTTTTATTAAAACACAGCCATTTACCTATGGTCTATGACTGCCTTCACACGTACATTTGCCAAATTGAGTAGTTAGAACAAAGACAGTCTGGCCACAAAGCTTAAAATATTTACTGTCTGGGCCTTTACAGAAAAACTTGCTGACCTCTGACCTATATCAACACCACTTTTCTTGTGAAGTAATCATTCCATCTTAGTCTCCTAATTGACAGATCATTTCTGTAATCCCAGAGCATTCATGACCAGACACTGAAAAGAGTAACTACCACTGTTTGCAGATTTTCTTATGTGTCTATCCTTCCCAAAGCAACTGTTTGTAGACAGGGACTATTTTATTTATTGCTATATGACCAGTTCCTAGTGCGGCACTTGAAATAGAGAAAAGTGCTTAGGCAATGTTGGTGACATAGTGAATACAGTATTTGAGGAACAAATTAAAACCCATAAAGCAGAAAATGAGAAGGAAAGTTAAATGTTTTCCACTTTATTTCTTTGAGTATGTTACTCATTATAGCTTTATGAGGATTATAGATTTCATTGAGGAGCCATTGTTCTCTAGCTTAGATGGTTTCCATAAATCAAATGATGCTATATTTAACAAAGGCCCAAGACTACAGTACTTCCAGGCAGCTCAACATAACACGGGTGGCTATACAATATCATGGCTGATTTTTTAAAACACCCTAAAAAAAAATCAACTAAATGAGCATAATCCCTTTTAAAGAATTCCTGGTAGGAGACCATATACTTCTAGAAATTCCACAATTAATTGAAATTTGCTCAAATGACCTGTTTGAGAAACTCCTTCCCAGTCCGTGCCACATGCATTTAGCAATCTCCAATAGTGGTAAATCCTCAGCCTGGGGTGAAGGGACGCTTATTTTTTTAAACGTTCCATGGTCATCTGGTGACATGCAGGTTAGGCACAAAAAAAGGTGATAAAAGTTGGGAACTGCTCTGTTGACTAATAAGAAGTATTCTTATGAAACAGCAAGATTGACGTTCTTGTACATGTTTGTAATGGACTCATCCAACAGACACCAACTGAGTTCTTATTATATAAGGCACTGTGTTCAGAAAGCAATCCAAACTGGGTGTTTCAAATATGTTCTGAGAATAACAGCATCATAAGAATACGTGTGAAGCCCTCCAAGGATATGAAACCGAGCAGGACCCTGTGGGGTCTTCCTGGGACAGACCCCTCCCCCATCCTCTGCTGGAGCTCCTCTCTGAAGTACTCAGATAATAGTATTCGATGACTATTTCCTGAGTTTTTCAGATGCTGAAAAACCACTACATGGAAGAAATTAACTACTTGATGATCATGAGAACATAGTCCCCCGACCTTCTGGCACCTAAGGATTGATAATGTTAACTGCCCCATTATCTCAGCATTAACCAGTCAGAGAATTGTGCATGAGCTAATCACATACCCTGGGATGTCCCTTCCTCACCTGGCCTTTAAAAATGCTTTGCTAAATCTCTCTGGGGAGTTCAGGGTTTTTTGAGCACAAGCCACCTATTCTCCTTGCTTGGTCCTTCAATAAACCTTTCTCTGCTCCACACTTGAAGTTTCAGTTTGTTTGGCATTGCTGTGCATCAGGCACATGAACTTGTGTTTGTTAATAAATATAATAAACATTTTACAAAAGAAACCTAACCACACAGACTCAGATACAACTGGAGGACTGATGCAAACTCTTACTTAGACCATCAGACCAATATTGGACAAGAAAGCATCGACCCTTACCATTGGACGGGGGTGGGGGTGAGAGTGGAGGGATCCTCCTCCTTTTCAGGGATCAGTCACAGGAGCATAGGCAACACTGGGTTGGTATAGAGGAGCCAAAAACAGAACAGGTAGGATCACAGGGTAAGAGCAGATCTGAGGGTCAATTTGGAAACGCTGAATCTAGAATTAGATCTCAGGGCCAAGTATTAGGCTTTAGGCAGGCAAGTCATAGGTCAGGAGCTGAATGAACACAGAAGCAAGACAGGGGACAAGAGTGAGAATAAAGAGAGATGGACCCAAACTTTGGGGCTCCTAGAGTTGCCTTTTATTGGATGTGGAGGAGGTGGAGGGTATATGGATCAGCATGGGCTAAAGGCCCAGGGTCAGAGCAGAAAGGAGAATCTGTGTCCAGATTGGAGGACACAAGTAATAGAGAACACCCAAACAATCATTCTTAATAGTAACCTGCTACTTCTAACTTTTCATGTTGAAAAACTAGTAGTATAAATTTAGGCCACTTCCTGGGAAGTAGTCTTTAAAAACCAGTAAACATAAAATGCTTCCACAAGGAAACTTGCCTGATATTGTGTTTTCTCTGTCCTCCATTTTTCCGGCCCCTAGAAAAGCCCCATGGACTAGATACAGATGAGAAGTCTCTGTCAGGAGGCACTCCCTTTATGATCCATATATTTATAGTCTCAAGCACTGGAAGACATATAACTTCTCCAATAATGCACAGAAGGATTTATAGTGAGCCCTCTCTCAAAAAGAAAATGCCTCAGAGACACAAATCATTACCCTGTTTTTATTTTGTGTGTGCGGGTGGAGGTTATATTCACCTGCCAGTGGAGTACAAAGAACACTGCAATTCAGAATCAAAGATTGGTACTTGCTAGTTACTTTTTGTACTGACAAGGAGCTTCATACAAATAGAACTTCAATCATATTTATTTTCCAGGAAGTCAAAATTGTAACGCTCTTACTGATATTCAACTGTCTGTAGCATTCTTGGAGTTAAAAGAGAAAATAACGACTAAGCAACCTACAAAGTGAGAAAAGCATTCAAGATTTTATATGAAAGAGGATGCTGGAAGTATCTGTTTTTTAAGCACCCTGGGCCATCTTAAACCCAGACTGATTTATAGGGTAAAGAGGGATCTGCCCAGTGGGGTCGCTGTTGGACGATATGCCCACTTTATAAACTGGAAACATTTGCTATTGCTCCCCTTCCAGTCGCTGGCTCAGAAACAACCACCTCCATTCCCAAACTAAACTAATTAATCTTTAAAATAATCGGGAGGCAGGAAACTCACGAGGACATCTGGAGATAGATTTCCAAGCTGGGCTAATTACCAGACTCTGCTGGGAGTTCTCAAAGAGGACAAAAAGAAAGGGAACAAATCTTTGGACTCCATCCCCAGAGAACACATAAACTTGGGGTGTGGCTAACCTTTTTGCATAGCAAAGGACCCCCAGGTGATTCTGAAGATCAGCCAGGTTTAGGTACCCCTGGTTTATCCCATTCTCTCCACACCAGGAGAGGCCACCTCTAAACTGTCCCCTAGGAAACAAACAATCCTTTTTCAAAGAAGGAAATTCCCTAGAGTCTCAGTACACAATATATTTATACTTTAAAGTTCACCTAGAAATAACGTACATATCTAGATTCTATTTAAATAGTTACATTTAGATTAGCTTTCACTTCACAAAGTAATTCACTAGGAAAATTACACACATGCTCTCTCTTTTACTGTTATTTTTACTGTTATGTATTTTGAAAAGCATAAATAAAATATAACAAAGTACAAAGGTAAGAACCCATTGTCCCAAAACAGAATATGTTGATTTTTTAAAATATGTGCCTTAGGTCTTTTTTGTTATTGTAGTTTAAGAAATAAAACTTGAAGGAAACACTGTTTCCTCTATTTCTCTCACCAGTTCTGTTCCACACACCATCTCTCTTTCCCTCCAACAAGATAAACACAGTCACAGATTTTCTATATAAAGTCTACAAGGTATACGTTCACCTCACATCTGTATCCATTAACAATATACACATATTGATTTTTTAAAAACATAAATGATGTCATGCTGTATTGAACATTCTGAAACTTGCTTTTTTCTTTCAATCTTATATTTTCAAATCTATCCATGTTTATTCATATAGAATGGATTCATTCATTTAAAATACTGTATGAACATCCTGTGAAATAAATATGCCACCAAAACATACTCTTCATGCCCTTACTGATAGATATTCGAACGTTTAAAAAATACTTTCACAGAGCTTCCCTGGTGGCGCAGTGGTTGAGAGTACGCCTGCAGATGCAGAGGACGCGGGTTCATGCCCCGGTTCAGGAGGCTCCCACATGCCGCTGAGCGGCTGGGCCCGTGAGCCATGGCTGCTGAGCCTGCGCGTCTGGAGCCTGTGCTCCGCAACGGGAGAGGCCACAACAGTGAGAGGCCCGCATACCGAATTAAAAAAAAAAAAAAAAAAAAGGCTATCCAAAGTACTGACTAAAACCAATCAGCACTGGATGGTAATGTCCAGTTTCCCATATTTTTGCCAACATTGACATTATCAGCTCTTTACAAATTGTGTGAATCTGATCATATCTCAGTGTCGTTTTAATGGGTATCTCACCAATTACTTGGGACACTGAGCATATTTTTATACGCGTATTGTGCATTTAACATTCCTTAAACACACTTATCTTCTGAGCAAAACATTCCCCTAGAGAAATGTCTCGACTTGACATTTCTCTGCTTCTCTTCCCATTTTTACTACCCATTCACCCAATTGTTTGCATTTATTATCAACAATAACGGGTCCATTCCGGGCAGGAACGTGTTACAATGAGAGGATTCTGTAACCAACTCCATGAAAAACCCAAATCACCTCAAAATATTCTACAAATATTTATTGAGCATCTGCTAAATGACAGCATAATATCATGGTCAAGTGTGACATCTTAGGAGCTGAACTTCATGCTTTCAAATCCTGGCTCCACCATTTCACAGCTGGGTAATCAAGGAAAATATCTTAACGTCTCTCAGCCACAGTTGCCGTATATATAAAATGGAGGCACTAATAGTACCTAACTCTTGAACATTATCTTAGATGATACACATGAAGGATTTAGTATAGTGTTCAGCACACAATAAATATTCATATGTTTGTTATTATTATCATTGTTAAGATGTTATTATTGATGGGAGGATAGTGGTGGTGATTGTCCCGTGCTGCATTCCCCAGAAAGTGGACTCTAGATGGAGATTAGCACGCAGAAGTTTCATTAGGAAGTGCTCTTGGGATTAGCACGTGGAATGGAAGGGAAGAAAGAAGGACTGGCCAGATAGATGAAACGAGTATTCATGCACTTTTTGCTGTGATTCAATATTTGTGCTTACAACTTATCAGAAATATCAAAAGTATTGCCCATGAACCATATTAATTATAAAAAGAAGGGGGAGGAGAAAGGGGAAGACGAAGGGATAAAGAAAGCAGAAGAGACAGAAAAGTCTCTGGAACTATTCTAAACATTTAACACATTAACTAATGTCATCCTCACAAAATCTTTAGACAATGTTGGGTTAAGAAATGACAAAAATGAGAGAATTTAAATAGCCCACAGTCCCACAGCTAGGACAAGGTTTAGCTGGAATCTGAACCCAGGCAACATAGCTTCAGAAATCATGTTCTTAACCGCTGTCCATCCAGGACCACCAGGATGAATGTCAACATCACTATCAGGCTTTATTAGTTTATCCTTGTCACCCCACTATTGCTCTCTACCAGATATTTTGCTAGGTGTTTTACTTACATGATTTAATCTCATCCTTAGAGTAATGCATAGCGGGTTGCATTTTATCCCCATTTGGAGCTGAAGAAACTAGGAAACGTCAAGTTCCTTTCTCAAAGTCATACAGTAGGAGAGCCAGGATTTTACTCCATGCTTGTTTGGCTCTGAAATTCAGTGTTCTTTCCCATTATAACATGGTTTTATTTTTGACAAAGGGCTTTCTTTTCCAGCAAACTGATGACTCTATCATACCTCTTACGTCGTGTTCCCTCAGATAAATAATATCAAGTTGTTAACTTCCTTATTGTTTACCTTGTCCTTTATTGGCATCCTTTGATTATTCTCCATGTATGTTGCCTTATTTAATTACAGAAGCAGAACTGAGCACGGAGAGATTTTGACAATTTTGAGTACTTAACGGGAAAGGTGCCAAGTGTTTCCTACATTTGGAATTCTCATTTAGCATTTCAAGGCCATAATTACCTTTTCAAGAACAGAATCACTGTAATGACAGTTTAATGCACTTTCTGAAGTGACCAAGAGACCTCTTTCTATGGTGCTTAGTTCAGACTTCCTACATGTTCTATTTGTATAATTTGCTTCAAATGTATTCAAAGAATTTTTACTCCTTATCAAGTTTGTGCAGCTATTACTTACTCTTAATTATCCTATTTTTAAATTAAAACATTTTACTGATACATGATTAATAAAAAAATGTCAGAATCTTTCCTTACTGGATTTATCCAAGAGAAAAATTTATACAGATAAGATATAAAATAAGTGCCTCCCAGAACAATCCTAGGGCCTGGTCAGAATCCATGCTCTTTAGTTGGATTCCAGTGTGGGACCCTGGTCACAATCAGAAAGATGCAGCCATACGGGTACTTTGACCTTTGTATTCACTAGGCCTTATTTAGAATAAAATAGCTCCAGGGGAAAAAAGGAAATATATATATTCTAGCTAGCTTTTTTTATGATTATTCAGGGCATAAGAATTTTATGGCCAAGGTAGATTTTTTAGAGAGATGTACTATACACGTATAGCTATATGTACAGCTACATGAATGAAAATGCTTGATTAGCTAGAAGGGTGTCGGTGCCTAGGACTCTGAACAAAGGGTTTAAAGTGACCCAAGAGCTACCTGGCATTGTTTCCCTCCCGGTTTGGGGTGTGTCCATGGCTCTGGGAAGTAGAGGGCATCTTGAAGCATCTCCTGCCAGGAGTCCCATCTGCCGTCCAGGTCACTTAAATCCCAATACTACTGCTTTAGAAGTCTAGTTCAGTGCACTGTGAAAAGAGATGCTGAGAAAACTGGTGAAGGGGCTGGGCCTTGTCTCTGAGAACAGTAAGAAAGGGAATTGTGCACAAGGACGTGGGATCCACCATCATCAGTGACCCTAAGCTAAATAAGCTGCTTTTATTTCACAGGGCAGTGATGTTCCACCGACCTCTGGGCTTTAGAGAGAGAAACTGGGAGAGAGAGAGAGAATGTGAGCGTGGAGGAGACAAATGTAAATAAATAGTTTCTGACCTTTCATCCCAAGGATTTCCCCACGGCAGTTGTGGCTTTCTTCACTTCTCACCCACACAATTTCCACTCTGGGAGTAACGAAAGTTCCCAGGAAGCTGTGTGGACACGAAGCCTCATTCTGCATCCAGAGAACAGTTAATTCCATGCTTCCCATGCCCACTGCAGCTTCAAATGCCAGTCCCTTAGGTCATCCCCCTCTTTCTACTCCGTTCTTCCTCCCAGCTGACTCATTCTTGACCTAAGCGACTGCTCACATCCCATTAAGTCATTCTGAACGTTTACAAAATACAGCTGACACCCACAATCTGTGAGAATTAGACTCCATTGGTTTGGGGAAGTGCCCAGACCTGGGTGATTTTTAAAAATTTTTCCTGTAGTATATATATATATATATATATATATATATAATATATATATTTAAATTTTTATTGGAGTATAGTTGATTTACAACATTGTGTTAGTTTCTGCTGTACAGCGAGGTGGATCAGTGATACATGCATCTGCTCTTTTTAAAATTCTATTCCCATAGAGGTCATTACAGAGTACTGGCAACTCCTCTCAGACCTGGGTGATTTTTAAAAGCCCTGGGGGCGATTCTAATGCAGTCAGGTGAGACTCATCAGCCTCCACCCTCTGAGCCTCCTAGTCTTCTCTTACACTTGGTTTCCCCCTCCAAACACGGTTCTCCTGCAACCTCTTTCAAGTGCAGACTCTTTCTCAGAAATCTGAAATGCCTCAGGACAAGGGGTTGTTGTTACTGACTCGGGTACTGGGACTCGGTGCTGCAGCACAAGGGAGAAAGAACAAGTAACAGATGCCCTTACTCATGGGTTGGTTCCTTAAATGGCCTGAGGGCAGGGGCAGATTAGGGGGTTGGGCTAAAGGTGTGGCTTAGTCTTCCCACCCCCTTGGTGGTGCTGTGTGCAGGGATCATGTGCAGTGCCTTGCTTTTGCTCCCGGCACCTCAAAAGTGTCAATTGTTTCTGGCCTTTCTGTATCTTGTTCATAATTTCCCCCAGCTGCGCATGTGTGCAATGATTTTTGTCCCTTGTAGTTTCTTTGTATTCTGTTGCTTGCAGACACACTTGTCCAGGTACAAGCACTGCAGTAAAGGGTCCCAGGTCCCAGGTCCCAAGTCGCAGCCTCTCTGCGTCACTTGTCTTCTAGCTACTAAATATTGACTGAATTTCCTGCAATAACCCCTCTTCCATGGAGATCTGAGTTGCCTGGCTAGTACACCCTTTACCCTTCCTCACTGATATTAGTTTTCCACCTCCTGCTCATTTTCCAAGCCATCTTCTGCCATCATTTTGGGGACATCTGTGAATATGTAAATCACCCATCTGTCACCTTGGCTTCATGGTTATTTGACCTTCCAATATTAATTCATTCCAATTATCCCCTTCTCCCCTTCTTTTCAGCATGACCACAACTTGGACTTTGTCATTATTCACAACTGTTCCACCTTTGAAAAGCATATGCCCCAGTATTCAGCCTGCTCAGCATAATCTCCTGTCTTTCCAGCTCTCACCTCCCATACCTCCAATCTCCACCTAGCGTTTGATCCAGTCTCTGAACTTCTCTGATTTCTCCTGTATCTCACCTTGTGAAGGGCTTCGCTTCCATCCATATTCAGCCTAGTCCACTAGGCTGAATATGCACATTTTGTTAATCACGTCCTCACCATCCTTCTCCATCCCTTTCTGCTTATTTGGACGCACCTGCCCTGCAAACTCCCAAACATTAATCAAGCCAACCCTTCTGACAGCTCTGCTCTCACCTTCTGTGATACATACACTCATAACATCTGATTTGGTTTTGCAGTCACAAAGGGAATAAATATATTCCTAATACTTGCCAATAGTACGTTCCATGAGCCACAAAAAGTAAATATAATGTAATAAAAGCTTACGTTTAAGGCAAGCTGTCACTTAATCTTCACACCAAACTTAAGAGGCAGTTGCAGGTATCATTCCCATTTCACAGATGAGGAAAATGGACCTTAGAAAGGTGAATAACTTACTTAAGGTCACACAAGTGTTAAGTGGTGAAGCCTATATTCAAACCATTATCCATTGTGGTTCTTGAGTCTGAGTTCTTGAGCTGCTATATAATAGTGCCTCTCTCTATGCTATACATTATTCTCAAAGGAGTCCAAATAATGAGGTTGATATTTACATTTTGTTTCTCTAGTCAACCATTTGTTTAAAAATATGATTTGGTTAGATGTTATATTGCAAAATTACTCATAAGCTAATCAACATTTTCTGTTTAAATGAAGTCTACAATGTTTGTAAAGTTTATGTATTCTCTTATTCTCTTTTAGTCTCGTGTCTTTCCCTATCTTATTGGTCTCTGTGTATAGGATATACATCATCTACCTAAAGATCACTCACTCAAATACTTGTTTTCTTTAGAACTAGGTGACAGTGTTGTAAACTCAAAAGAAACCAACCTCTCATGTCAAAACCATAGAGGAAGTGAATTCAGGTACAACTAAGGAACTGAAAATGGCCTACATGTTTCAGACACTAGTTCACCTACCACTACTTTGGTTTTTCCTGAGAGAATAGGAATGGACGACTTCCCTATTTTGGGCTCCATCCATTTCTCAACAAGCTTCCCTATCATCTATCCCTATTCTTATGTCCATAGACACTCTGTTCTGTACCTTCTGAAGTGGCATATGTGCCAGAAATCACTCAGAATGTGAGAACCTAGGAAATGATCACAGACAAGCTATCAAAGAAGTGTAAATGTAACTAGCCACCAAAAGCATGGACACAGGTGGAAAGAATCTGGATTCTGGGTCCCATCCTGTCACCTATGGGACTTTTAGCTCTCTGAACTTCAATAGTTTCACCTCTTCAAAATGAGAATAGAATACTTTGCCTGTAGGACTTGTGTCAGACTTTTTCCTTGAAATACCTTTAAGAGATATGATAAGGTATAAATAACAGAACATCATCCATACTTAAGAATGAAGCCAATAAAACCTTTAGCACCAACAACAAATCAGTACCATTTATTTCCTTATATCCTAAGTACCACCTCACCCAAGTTGATCTATCTTATGCATTTTCTGAAAACTGAACTGGATTCGAATTTTCCAACTCACTCTCACCACATCCATTGAATTCTTTCTGCTTTCACCTCATTTTGAAATATTTTCCAAGACAATGAAAGATATATGATGGCAACTTCTTTGGAGTTTAAATAATTGGCAAGAAAAATACCAGAGGACCTCAAACAAAATCTCCAACCTTCAAGTGAAGTGTTCTTAATAGTTATGCAAGCTTGATTGTGCAGATTTACCCCATAGATTTTACATGTTATCAGGACCAGCAACATATGGGCAGTGGATGATTTCTGCTCACACTTCGTGAGCAGCTTCCCTCATAAATCCCCAAAGCTAATCATGACAAAAAGCAGCCTTGTCTATTCCTTTTAACAGCCAGAAGCAATTTGTTCAGCAAGCACACTGCTAAGGTAGAGATAAAGGAAAGGAGCACTGAGGGCAACAAAAAAAGATCAAAATGTGGAAGAATGCGTACAGAATTAAAATGGCCATGGGAGGGAGTGACTGCTCATAGATCATTTTATCTTCTTAGTCTGGAAATAGATTGCTAGTTATAAAGGAAAATTATGAATTGAGATTTTAGAGAAACACATCTTGATTCATTCCACTGTGTTGAGTAATTTCTGACTCTAAATTCCCAGTTCATTATTCATTCAATAATTGCAAAATGAATGAATGTAAGTCTATAGTCAGCAAACTGTACACTTAATAAATGGTGAAAAAAGTAAAAAACAAAACAAAACTAAACTAACGACAAAGCAGAAGGCACAAGCATCATCTTCACAAAAGCAAGCTGCATTCAAATTAAAAAGGAAGAAAGAGGTCAGGGGTCAGGGATTCCTGCATTCCAGACATACTCCTTATCCTCATTATGCAGCAGGAACAAATTTCCCCTTAATAATCAGGAAAATTTACCCCATCCAGTACAGTAATCCCCTTCTTTTTCTGTTGGGTCAATGTCATGAGATGCCCAAAGTGGTCAGATAACAGTCTCAATTTCCAATTCAATGGAATTATCTCACTTAGTGGAAGCATTCCTCCCTTTAGAATTACAAACTCTAGCAAGCAGAGCCCAGAGTTCAGTCCCATGATATCTGGACCCATGAATCTTGGCTGTGGGAGAAACAACAGTACCAAATACTGGATGCTGATTTAGGGCATATGCCACATCCTGAAAGACACTGTCCTAGCCCCACAGATATTATACTCAAGCCAGTGCCACAGCTGAATCCTTCAAAGGCCATTCCATCAACCTGTCACATCAGTTGTTTCAGGGCAACTTGGTACTATTAGTGAAGTCCATGAGCTTGAGCCCATTGCTGTGAAGGGATTTCCTTGGTCATGAGCAACGCTATGACCATGTGGACGGAGAAGGCACCCTGTAAGCCCATAGATGGTGTTAATAGTTTGGGCAGAAGAATTGCCAGCAGGGAAGGCAAATTAGAAGGCAGTTGGGTACTCAGCAATGACTCTGGCCAGGCTGGCCCAGGGGAGTGAAAGTTCATGTGGATGAGCCCATGCATAACCTCCCTTTCTGCCACCATAGCCTCTTTTTCCTGAGCTCAATCGGTAGGTGGCAGGAGTAGATAGGGAAGAAGGCTCATTGACATTCACAAAACATGGTATCCTATCTATCTTATTACTAAAATCCCCTTCTGCTGGGGTCAACCTTTGGTGAGCATTCACATGGGACACAAGTATCTTCATGCTGGGTGCCCAATCAGATAAGTCTATCCACTTCTTTTCCCCATACATCCTGTCATCAATCTGCTAATTATATTCTTTCCACATCCCTGACTATCCAGCCAACCCTTTAGCTCAGTCCAGAACTATATATACCCCTAACTCTGATAATCTCTGCTTTTAAGAAACATAAGCAGTTTGAAGTTTTGTCCTTTATCACCATCTTTCAGGGTCATGATGCTGCCACTCGCCTTTGTATATTTTGCAGAACTATTGGTAAAGCCAGGTCCAATCTCTTTCTTCCGTAGTCAATTGGTCATAGAAAATTCCCTATGAGACCACAGGTTGAGAAGGTTGGGAGAAAGAAGGCAATGTAGTAGAGGTAAAGGCCATGGAGATTTGGACCATTCATGCAACTTACTGTGCCTTCAGGAACCACTTGAGCCTAATCTGGTATATACCCCTCCCACTTGATAATATATGCTGCTGCTTGTCCCCAGATTTACAGCTTGGTGAGTCAAACAACATCGGTTTGTGATGGGCAGCTCAGGTTACATGGTAACTTGGTGGTTGGTCGTCGTGTTCTGTCTCTGCTAAAACTTGGTAGCAAACCAAAAGATGTTTCTCAATAGGAGAGAAGATGTTTCTGTCATAGAAAATGGCAAAGCTTTGTTCCAACGTTATAATAATCTTCTCTGTGATTCACCGATGGGATCCTGGCAAAGATTCCAGACAGCAGCCCACCTACCACTGACATTTCAAGTTGCATCCAATCTGCTAGAGGACCTGTTGAGTTGGAAGATTCCCTTCTAAGACTCACTCACAGGGCTCCTGGCTGAACACTTCAGTTCTTTGCCAATTGGGCCTCTCCACAGGGCTGCTTGAATGTCTTCCCCAGAGCAAATAAGATCAGAGATCCAGCAAGGATGAAACAGTGATGCATTTTATAACCTAGTCACACACCATCACTTCCACCACGTTCTACTCAGAAGCGAGTCACTGAGTCCTGCCCTCACTCAATAGGCTTCACATTTTGGAGGGAGGGGTTAAAACATTTGTGGACTTATTTTAAAAACACCACCATACCTTATTTATATTACTGAAAAATAAAAAATCAGCAGCCTTATACAAAAATCCTCAACACATTTCTCATAATTTGCTTAGACAAAAGTCCTAGAAATTAACTATGGGATCTAAGCACACTCACTGCAAAACAATCCTATAATGAATCTTTGCTAAGTTGGCTTTGTCCCCAAACAATGGCATGTATGATTATTTCATTGCACGTCAGCCAATGTCAACTTAGTATTAAAAATATATATATTTGTTAAAATTTTTTCAGTATTTTATTATTAGTAAAGTTATATTTTTTCTATGATGCTTAGTATTTTTCTTTTATGAATTCTTTGTTGATAAGTATTGCCAATTTGTCCACCAGGATGTTTTATATTGTTGATTTGGAAAAACTCATTTTATAGAAAATTATTAATCCTTTACCTATCATTTTTACAAGTAGCTTACCAATTTATCATTAATTTTATGTTTTTCTTCAAGTACAAATGTTTTAAATTTTGAATTGTCAAAGAAGTCTATCATTTTCCTTGTAATTTCTTGCACAGCTGCTGTTACCATGTTAAATCATAAATCTCAGCAAACGTTTTAATGAAATCTTCATTTCACTACTACTAACTCCTTTGTTGTATATAATAAATATTTTTTCTTTAAAAGTTCAGGGCTGGTTACATTATTTGCAGGGCCCTGTGCAAAATGAAAATGCAGGGCCCTTGTGCAAAAAACAGGAAAAAGGTGCAGTTAAAGGTCCTAAAATATACTTTTCTTTTTTTCATGGTGTTTCTCTTAAATTGTCATGGTGCTTTTTTATTTCCTATTTATTGTTATAGCAGTTAAAGAAAAATGAAAAATTTAAATAAAAAATTAACAATGAATTACAACCTTTGCCTTTATGTTGTTCAATAGCATTTTTCAATGTAAATACAAGGGCAAGATAAGTCACTGAAATTACAATATGCAATTTATAGCTCATACAAACATACGTGTTTTCTTTTTACCAAATGCTGAAGATTGTGTACAAAACCAACTCCACTGTTTTTTTTATTTTGCTTCTGTACAGGTACACATTCTACCAACATTCTCTACCTTCAGAAAAGACCAAGAGGAAAAAGAACAATGGATTGCCCTATGTTTGCCTTTCCCTCTGTGTCATCATTTCTTTTCTTGTTCCTTTGGGTAATCCGAGGGATAGCAAGAGTAAGAAAGGATGTGATAGAGTTCCTTGGCTATTTGTTTCTAGAATGCCATTGCCTTCTTTCTGTTTGAAGTTCCTATCACAAAGGAAAACATGGCTTCTCTGGCCCCTCAATACCCCTGCTAACTCTATGGAATGTGCTTAACTTGTATTCCCTTTCAGTCTTGCTAAAACTCTACACATTGTTGCTCCACCAAAATTTTGTGCTTATAGGGCATCTTGAAGGCTGTATGTGATGAAGTGGCAAAGAAAGGAAGATAGGCATATTGTGCTTATCTCCTCTGCTCACGGGCATGCTTTACTGTCTAGCTGGACATCACTTACAAGTCACAAGTTCAAAGACAAAATTATTAAGAATTTAAAGACAGGAACAATAGAGCCTGAAACCAAATGTGAAGCCCTTCTGAACACGGGGTCCTGTGTGACAACACAGGTATCATGAAGCTAGCTCTGCAAGAACTGCCACCAACTTCAGGGAAGGTTTCTCACCAAAAATAAACCATATGGAGTAAAGGTAAAAGATAGTCATAATTAATAAAAATCTACTACTAAAAGAAAAGGAAAAATCGATAGAAGTTTAAGTTTAGTGTCCACACACAATAAACAGAGATAGAGGCATACATAAACTGGCCAACACCATCAATCAAATGGTTTTCGAATACTTCATCCGACAAAAGCAGAATATATATTCATCCTTCTCAAGCTCTTATGGAACACTCACCAAAATAGACCACATTTTGGCTGATTCATAATCCTCACCAGCGGGTGGCTGTTTTTTTATGCATCAACAGAGTCGCCACACAGAGATCTCAGACGCTTGCCCCTCGCAAGGCACACCAAGTCCTAGTGGAAACTTTGGGGCCCTGGACAGACTTTGGCCCGCTGGACAAACTTGCTGCCCTCACAGCCAGGGTCTGGGCCTGGTCATACAACCTCAGGGCTGGGTCTCCAGGCAGGCTCATTTAACAATGCCTTCCTCAAAGGGGTCATGGGCAGGTGTAGGGAGACCCCCACCTTGCTGGGAAGTCCCCTGTGTCCTCACCTTCTGCTCCCCATGATCCATGGAGAGGGGTACCCCAAACCATCCAGGGATCTGGGAATGAATCAGGATGGGGATTGGGGTTTCCTCCGTACCCTGGAGAATCCCACATGCCTTTGGAATATCAGAAGGCCTAGTTAGGTGTCCACTCCAGTAGGAAGATGCCAAAGGGAGTCTCCCCATTCTGCCCTCACCAACCCCCAGAGCCAAGCAAGAACAAAAATGGTGGGGAATCCAAGCAAATAGTCAGGTGGGGGTGACTTCTGGATGCCTCTGGGCTTGACATTCCAATTTGCATAAACATGGTTACATTTGCATAGATGCTTGAGGCCCTGGGGATCGGTGGGAGTAATGGGGTTGTACTCCAGAATCCCAACTTGACAGGAAGGTGGGCCAGATTAGGAGGTTGCTCAGAGACAGGGTAGCACCTGTGTCCATGTTGCCTGTCACTGTCACTATTGCTCAGTGGTAGATGCTTATGCAGGCTGCACAGCAGCACTTCCAGGGGTGGGGCACAGTCTCCTAATGGCCATAATGGCCAGTTAATTGTACTGTATATGAAGATTCTGCTGTGTGTGTCTGGGTGAATGAGGCTGGCCATCATTGTAGACAAAATTAAAAGAAAACAAAAATCATACAAAGTATACTCTCAGGCCACAATGCAATTAAACTAGAAATCAATAACAGAAGGATAGCTAGAAAATGCAAAAATATTTCAATATTAAATACCACTTCAAAATAACACATGAGTCAAAAAAGAAGTCTCAAGAAAATTTGTTAAATATTTTGAATAAATGAAAATGAAAAGACAAACTATCAAGATTTGTGGGATGCAGCAAAAGCATTGCTTATATGGAAATTTATAGCATTGGATGCATGTATTACTGAAGAAAAAAGATCTAAAATCAGTAATCTAATTTAGCCTTAGGAAACTAGAAAAAGAAGAGTAATTAAATCCAAAGTAAGCACAAAGAAAGGACATAATAAATATTAGATCATAAATAAATAAAATCAAAACCAGGAAATCAATAGAGAAAAAGCAATAAAACCAAAAGCTGGTTCTTTGAATAGATCAATAAAATTGACAAACCTCTAGCTAGGCTAACCAAGAGAAAAAACTAAAAAAGAGAGCAAACACAAATTACTAATATCAGAAATGAAAAAGGAGCTATCACTACTGATCTCAGGTACATTAAAAGAATGATAAAAGAATATTGTAAACAATTCTATGTCCATAAATTTGATAACTTAGGTAAAATGCATCAACTCCTTGAAAGACACAATCTACCAAAACTCATACAAGGAGAAATAGATAATCTGAAAAGACCTACATAGATTAAAGAAATTGAATCAATAAGTAATAAACTTTCAAAACAGAAAACGCCAGGCCAGATGGTTTCACTCTTGAATTCTATCAGACATTTAAGGAAGAAATGAGAGCAGTACTCTACAATTTCTTCCAGAAAATAGAAGAGGAAACACTTCCAAGCTCATTCTATGAGGCCACCATCTGCCGAACACCAAAACCAGCCAAAGACATTACAAGAAAGGAAAACTCTCTCATAAACATAGATGCCAACATCCTCAACAAAGTATTAGCAAATAAAGCCCAACAATATAAAAAGATTTATACACCATAATCAAGTGGAATTTATTCTAGGTATGCAAGGTTGTTAAATATTCAAAAAAGTCAATTATTAATGCAATCAACAGACTAAAGAAAAATTTTAATTATATCAACAGATATTTTTAAAGCATGTGGAAAAATCCAACATCCATTCATAGTAAAAACTCTTAGCAAAGTAGTAGAAAGAAACTTCCTCAACTTGTTAAAGAATGTATGCAAAAACCTGCATCTAACATCAGTCTTAAATGCTTTCTAAATTAGGACGAAAGCAAGTAGGCCCCCTCTCACGACTCACATTCAATAGTACATGGAATTCCTAGACTGGGGAGAAGGAAATAAAGCTTTGTTCAGAGATGACATGATGGTCTCTGTAGAAAACTCCCAAGAATCAATAACAACAAAATTCTGGAACTAATAAGAGATTATAGCAAGGTGGCAGGATAGAAGATTAATATACAACATTCTATCGTTTTTATATATATCAGCAATGAACACATGTAATCTATCTGAATTTAAAAATACAACACCATTTACATTACATTTACATTATTTCATTACAAAAAATGAAATACTTAGGTATAAGTCTAACATAATATGTACATGATCTATATAAGGAAAACTACAAAATACTGATGAAGGAAATTAAATATCTAAATAAATGGAGAGACATTTCAGGTTCATAGATAGGAAGACTCAGTGTCATTAAGATGTCAGTTCTCTCCAACTTGATCTATAGATTCAATGCAATCCCAGTCAAAATCCCAGCAAGTTATTTTGTGGGTATCAATAAAGTGATTCCAAAGCTTTTATGGAAAGGCAAAAGACACAGAATAGCCAACACAATTCTAAAGTGGGACAAAGTAAGAGAACTGACAACTTCTAAGACTTACTATAGTAATCAAGAGAGCATGGTATTGGCAAAAGAATAGACAAATAGATCAATGGAAAAAATAGAGAGCCCAGAAATAGGTCCACATGAATATAGTCAACTAATGTTTGATGAAAGAGCAAAGGCAGTTCAAAGGAGAAAGGATGGTCTTTCCAAAACTGGCACTGGAATAACTGGACATCCACGCTCCAAAAAATGTTAATCTAGACACAGACCTTCTACCCTTCACATATATTTAACTCGATATGTATTATAAGCATAAATGTAAAATGAAAAACCATAAAACTCCTAGAAGATAATACAGGACAAAATCTAGATGACCTTGGGCATGAAGAGGATTTCTAAAACACAATATCAGGGCTTCCCTGGTGGCGCAGTGGTTGAGAGTCCACCTGCCAATGCAGGGGACACGGGTTCATGCCCCGGTCCGGGAAGATCCCACATGCTGCGGAGCGGCTGGGCCCGTGAGCCGTGGCCGCTGAGCCTGCGCTCCGGAGCCTGTGCTCCGCAACGGGAGAGGCCACAGCAGTGAGAGGCCCACGTACCGCCAAAAAAAAAAAAAAAAAAAAAAAAAAAACCCACAATATCAAAGACACAATCCATGAAAAAAAATAATAAGTTGAACTTCATTAAAATGTAAAACTTCTGCTCTGTGAAAGACACTGTTAGAAAATAAAAAGACAAGCCATAGACTAAGAGAAAATATTTGTAAAACACATATCTAATAAAAGAATTGTGTTCACAATATATAAAGGACTTTTAAAACTCAATAAACAACCCAATTAAAAACTGGCAAATTTCTGAACAGACACCTCACCAAAGAAGTTATATGGATGGCAAATTAAGCAATGAAAGGATGTTCCATTATCATGTGTCATCAGGAAAATTAAAATTAAAACAACTTATTGAAGGCTGTTCTACACACTTATTAGAAAAGTTAAAACCCAAAACATGAACACCAAATGCTGGTGAGAATGTAGAGCAACAGGAACCCTCATTCGTTGCTGGTGGGAATGCAAAATGGTACAGTCACTTTAGAAGACAATTTAGCAGTTTCTTACAAAACTAAACATAGGCTTACCATTCGATCCAACTCAATGCTCTTAGGTATTTACCCAAATGAGCTGAAAGCTTATGTCCATACAAAATCCTGAACAATAATGTTTATAATAGTTTTATTCATAACTGCCAAAATATTGGAAGCAACCAAGATAATTCAAAAGGTGAGTAGATTAACTGTAGTACTGCACACGATGGAACATTATTCAGTGATAAAAAGAAATGAGCTATTAAGCCAGAAAAAGATGCAGCGGAACCTTAAATAAATAATGCTGATTGATAGAAGTCAGTCCAGAAAGGCTAGTACTGTATGATTCTAAATATATGACATCCTAGAAAAGGCAAAACTATACAGACAATAAGAATATCAATGGTTGCCAGGGATTTTGAGGGAACAAGGTAGGGATGGATGAACAAGTGGAGCACAGGAGATTTTTAGGGCAGGGAAACTATTCTACACAATATGGTAATGGTGAAAATGTGGCATTACACATTTGTCAAAAGCTATCCAGCTATACAGCACAAAGAGTGAATCTCAATGTAAACTATAGACCTTAACTGATAATAACCTAGCAATATTGATCCATCAATTATACCAAATATATACCACATTAATGCAATATGTTAATAACAGGGAAAACTGGGGGTGGGGTAGCAGTATATAGGGGGGCATATGGGAACTCCCTGTACTTTCTGTGCAATTTTTCTGTAAAACCAAAACTTCTGTAACAGAATAAAGTCCATTCATAAAAAAAAAATCTGTTAAAGATATCCTTACTATTTATTTAGAATCCATAGAATTGCTAGAAGTATTCTAGTCCTTAAGAATTGAAAGTTATCATTTAATCACTACATGTCAGAGAATTGGAGTGTGCATTCAGAGATCATTTTGTTCAGCCTCCTTTCTCAATAAATTTCTTCTCCAAGATACATATTATAAAATATGGAGAAAAAATATAACCATAATGATACATCAGGGAAAAAAAACCCTGACTAACAAAAATGTAACATAATCCAGGATAAACAGACCAGATAACAAAATGCATATGAATCAGAAATATATTGGGGTACGTATGCCTATGTTTGATGGGGAAAGAAAACATAAATCCTTTAACTCAGGGCTAGCTGCACAAAAAGAAGTACTGGGGAATTTTGGTGCTAATCTCTTTAGCCTATTTTTATTACTCTGAGAGCAGTCCATTGAAGTTCATAAACAAAAGATTGCTAAGAGGAGTAATGCTGGCCCTGAAATAAGAACTCAGGCTGAATCACTCAGAAGGCTTTCATTAAAGTAAAGGATAATTCTCTCTTTTTTTTTTTTTTTTTTTTTTTGCGGTACGTGGGCCTCTCACTGTTGTGGCCTCTCCCATTGCGGAGCACAGACTTCGGATGCGCAGGCTCAGCGGCCACGGCTCACGAGCCCAGTCGCTCCACGGCATGTGGGATCTTCCCGAACCAGGGCACAAACCTACATCCCCTGCATCAGCAGGCGGACTCTCAACCACTGCACCACCAGGGAAGCCCAGTAAGGGATAATTCTACATAGCATTTCCAATTGCTTTTTTTTAACACAAGCAAACCTTACATTGAGTATACTCACGTGGGATTCCTATCTGGTATGTGTCCAAGGAGGCATGAGAAGAATCTAGGAAATCTGCCACTGTCTACAATATGGTATCAGATGAATACTCTTTACTATCAAAGTTCCAAGAGATGATACGGTTGAAAATATGCAGCATAATAAAAATTGCTTCACCAAGATTCACTTCTGCCTAAATTTCATCTAAAGATGTTAAAATGCAGATTCCCTGATTGATCCCCAGAGATTCTGTTTCAATAACTTTGAAAGAGGACCTGATCATCTCAAATAAAACCTAAAATAAAACTACTCTATCCTATCTGGAAATCAATAAAACTCCTAGTGGACCAGAGCAGGTAGCAGCAGTCACTGGCTGGTACTCAGATCAGATCCCTCCCTGATCTCCCTCAGCCTTTCCTCACCTCCCCAGCTCCAGAACCATCCTGATAAGAGTGAGATACCAGAAGAACTAAGTTATTTCCCACTGGACTTCTTGGTGAATATTCCCCACAAACATGTCGGTTAAAAAAACTCCTAGGCAATTTGAAAAATTTCTAAACCTCTGTCACCAATAAGGGAGCTCACTGCTTCTTCTACTCTCCAAAAAAGACAAGTGGAAACAGGAAATATTAACACTTTACATTTTATTTTGCATTCGCTTTGTAAGTCATCTACTGATCTCTGATGGCATTGACTTAACTCTCGTGTGGACGGTTTGCAGATCACACATTATTTCTTTTATGTCCCAATATCAATTTAACATGCAGGGGATGATATCTATACCCATCCCACCAGCTCAACACACTTCCTCTTCTTTGCTAACACATGTGCACACTTAATGCTGTGGTTTAAAGCACTCTTTATCCCAGGAACATTTGAGAATGTACAGGAACCTAAACTCTACCTGTCTTTAGCTTCGTATTTCACGGGTTGAGTTTATGATAAAGTTCCTAAAAGAGTGACAGGTGTATTTCTGTTCTTATTTATAATACCCTCTTTTGGCATTCATTTAATATTAACTATTACCATTCACAGAGAAAGCAAAACCAAGAATTTAGATGAGCTGGTTCTGCTTCAGTCAAGTCCTAATTCAAACAACTTTCATTCCAGTGATGGTATTTGTTCGTAGGACAACAAACACCTAAAAGAATATTCTATCTTCTGTGGAGATATACAGACAGGGCAGCCTCTATTCTGTTTTCATTTTCCTTAGAGCAGTTCACAGTATTCAGTAAATAAAATGTCTGCCAGGGGGCAGCAGAATGTAATACTTTCATTCCCAAGAGATTCCTGAGGATTTTATGAAAGCTACAAGCATATTATGATAATTAATTCAAAATTAGAGCTTTGTGAGAAGCATGTTATGCTACATTTAGAAGTAAAGGTTTGCCTGAGAGTTCCTTATTAAATCATATTAAGGACTTAAGTAAACTAAAACCATTTTCAGATATAAAAATCAAAGGGAAATCCTAGTAGGTTGGTGTTGCTTAAATTATTTGCTACCTAATTCTGTCCTTCATAGCTTCCCTAACTTTACTTGCTCTCTTGAACCATTCATTTGTGGACAGTCATATTGCCTTGTTACAAGCAAAATAAGATACTTTTTAAATTTAAGAATATCTGGGGGAGAACGTCAAGATGGTGGAGGAGTAAGAAGTGGAGATCACCGTCCTCCCCACAGATACATCAGAAATACATCTACATGTGGAACAACTCCTACAGAACACCTACAGAACGCTGGCAGAAGACCTCAGACCTCCCAAAACGAAAGAAACTCCCCACGTACCTGGGTAGGGAAAAAGAAAAAAGAATGAACAGAGACAAAAGAATAGGGACAGGACCTGCACCAGTGGGAGGGAGCTGTGAAGGAGGAAAAGTTTCCACACACTAGAAGCCCCTTCACTGGCAGAGACAGTGGGCGGCGGCAGAGAAGCGTCGGAGCCACAGAGGAGAGTGCAGCAACAGAGGTGCAGGGGGCAAAGCGGAGAGATTCCCGCACAGAGGATAGGTGCCGACTAGCGCTCACCAGCCTGAGAGGCTTGTCTGCTCACCCACCAGGGCAGGCAGGGCTAGGAGCTGAGGCTCAGGCTTTGGAGGTTAGATCCCAGGGAGAGGACTGGCGGCGTGAACACAGCCTGAAGGGGGCTAGTGTGCCACAGCTAAACAGGAGGGAGTCCAGGAAAAAGTCTGGACCTGCCTAAGAGGTAAGAGACCACTGTTTCGGGGTGTGTGAGGAGAGGGGATTCGGAGCACTGCCTAAACGAGCTCCAGAGACTGGCAATAGCCGCGGCTATCAGCACGGACCACAGAGACGGGCATGAGACGTTAAGGCTGCTGCTGCAGCCACCAAGAAGCCTGTGTGCAAGCACAGGTCACTATTCACCTCCTCTCCCAGGAGCCTGTGCAGCCCACCACTGCCATGGTCCCATGATCCAGGGACAACTTGCCTGGGAGAACACAGGGGGCACCTCAGGCTGTTGCAATGTCATTTCGGCCTCTGCCAACGCAGGCTCACCCCGCATTCCATACCCCTCTCTCGCCCCAGCCTGAGTGAGCCAGAGCCCCTTAATCAGCTACTCCTTTACCCTATCCTGTCTTAGTAAAGAACAGACACCCTCAGGTGACCTACATACAGAGGCGAGGCCAAATACAAAGCTGAACCCCAGGAGCTGTGTGAACAAAGAAGAGAAAGGGGAATCTCTCCCAGCAGCCTCAGGAACAGTGGATTAAATCTCCACAATCAACTTAATGTACCCTGCATCTCTGGAATACCTGAATAGACAGCGAATCATCCCAAAATTGAGACAGTGGACTTTGGGAGCAATGATATACATATATTTTTTCCTTTTTCTCTTTTTGTGACTGTATATGTGTATGCTTCTTTGTGTGATCTTGTCTGTATAGCTTTGCTTTTACCATTTGTCCTAGGGTTCTGTCTGTCCAGTTTTTTTTTTCTTGTTGTTGTTGTTTTTAGTGCTTGTTATCAATGGTTGATTTGTTTTTTGGTTTGCTGCTCTCTGTTTTCTTTCTTTCTTTCTTTTTCCTTTTTTAAATTAATTTTTAATAATTATTTTATATTTTTTACTTTAATAATTTTTCTTTTCTTTTCTTTCTTTCTTTCCTTTTTTCTCATTTTTCTTCTGAGCTGTGTGGCTGACAGGGTCTTGGTGCTCCAGCTGGGTGTCAGGTTTGTGTCGTGAGGTGGGAGAGCCGAGATCAGGACGCTGGTCCACAAGAGACCTCCCAGCTCCATGTAATATCAAACAGCGAAAGCTCTCCCAGTGATCTCCATCTCGACACCAGCACCCACCTCCACTCAACGACCAGCAAGCTACAGTGCAGGACACCCTATGCCAAACAACTAGCAAGACAGGAACACAACCCCACCCATTAGCAGAGAGGCTGCCTAAAACCATAATAAGGTCACAGAAACCCCCAAAACACACCACTAGATGTGGTCATGCCAACCAGAAAGACAACATCAGGACTCATCCACCAGAACACAGGCACCAGTCCCCTCCAGCAGGAAGCCTACACAACCCACTGAAACAACCTAGCCACTGGGGGCAGACACCAAAACCAACGGGAACTACAAACCTGCAGCCTGCGAAAAGGAGACCTCAAACACAGTAAGTTAAGCAAAGTGAGAAAACAGACAGCAGACGAAGAAGCAAGGTAAAAACTCACCAGATCAAACAAATGAAGACGAAATAGGCAGTCTATCGGAAAAAGAATTCAGAGTAATGATAGTAAAGATGATCCAAAATCTTGGAAATAGAATGGAAATAGAAACAAGGACCTAGAAGAACTAAAGGGCAAACAAACAATCATGAACAACACAATAAATGAAAATAAAAATTCTCTAGAAGGAATCAAGAGCAGAATAACTGAGGCAGAAGAATGGATAAGTGACCTGGAATATAAAATAGTGGAAATAACTACTGCAGAGCAGAATAAAGAAAAAAGAATGAAAATAATTTAGGACAGTCTCAGAGACATCTGGGACAACATTAAATGCACCAACATTCGAAGTATACGGGTTCCAGAAGAAGAAGAGAAAAAGAAAGGGACTGAGAAAATATTTGAAGAGATTATAGTTGAAAACTTCCCTAATATGGGAAAGGAAATAGTTAATCAACTCCAAGAAGAACAGAGAGTCCAATACAGGATAAATCTAAGGAGAAGACACAAGACACATATTAATCAGACTAGCAAAAATTAAATACAAAGAAAAAATATTAAATGCAGCAAGGGAAAAACAATAAATAACATACAAGGGAATCCCCATAAGGTTAACAGCTGATCTTTCATCAGAAACTCAGCAAGCCAGAAGGCAGTGGCAGGACATCTTTAAAGTGATGAAAGGGAAAAACCTACAATCAAGGTTACTCTACCCAGCAAGGATCTCATTCAGATTCAACTGAGAAATTAAAACCTTTACAGACAAGCAAAAGCTAAGAGAAGTCAGCACCACCAAACCAACAAATGCCAAAGGCACTTCTCTAGGCAGGAAATACAAGAGAAGGAAAAGATGTACAATAACAAATCCAAAACAATGAAGAAAATTGTAATAGGAACATACATATCAATAATTACCTTAAATGTAAATGGATTAAATCCCCCAACCAAAAGACATAGACTGGCTGAATGGATACAAAAACAAGACCCATATATATGCTGTCTACAAGAGACCCACTTCAGACCTAGGGACACATACAGACTGAAAGTGAGGGGAATGGAAAAAGATATTCCATGCAAATGGAAATCGAAAGAAAGCTGGAATAGCTATTCTCATATCAGACAACAAAATAGACTTTAAAATAAAGACTATTACAAGACACAAAGAAGGACACGACATGATGATCAAGGAATCAATCCAAAAAGATATAACAATTGTAAATATTTATGCACCCCACATAGGAGCACCTCAATACATAAGGCAAATACTAACAGCCATAAAAGGGGAAATTGATGGTAACACAATCATAGTAGGGGACTTTAACACCCCACTTTCACCAATGGACTGGTCATCCAAAATGAAAAACTTCCTTAAAAAACGAAATAAGGAAACACAGCTTTATATAATACATTAAACAAGATGGACTTAATCGATATTTATAGGACATTCCATCCAAAAACAACAGAATACACTTTCTTCTCAAGTGCTCATGGAATATTCTCCAGGATAGATCATATCTTGGGTCACAAATCAAGCCTTGGTAAAGTTAAGAAAATTGAAATCATACGAAGTATCTTTGGCGACCACAACACTATGAGACTAGATATCAATTACAGGAAATAATCTGAGAAAAATACAAACACACGGAGGCTAAACAATACACTACTTAATAACCAAGAGATCACTGAAGAAATCAAAGAGAAAATCAAAAACTACCTAGAAACAAATGAAAATGAATACACGAACACCCAAAACCTATGGGATGCAGCAAAAGCAGCTCTAAGAGGGACATATATAGCAATACAATGCTATGTCAAGAAACATCTTAAATAAACAACCTAACCTTACACCAAAGGAAATTAGAGAAAGAAGAAAAAAAAAAAACCCAAATTTAGCTGAAGGAAAGAAACAATAAAGATCAGATCAGAAATAAATGAAAAAGAAATGAAGGAAATGATAAGAAAGATCAATAAAACTAAAGGCTGGTTCTTTGAGAAGATAAACAAAATTGATAAACCATTAGCCAGACTCATTGAGAAAAACTGGGAGAAGACTCAAATCAATAAAAATAGAAATGAAAATGGAGAAGTAACAACTGACACTGCAGAAATACAAAGCATCATGAGAGATTACTACAAGCACCTATATGCCAATAAAATGGACAACCTGGAAGAAACGGACAAATTCTTAGAAAAGCACAGCCATCTGAGAATGAACCAGGAAGAAATAGAAAATATAAACAGACCAATCATAAGCACTGAAATTGACACTGTGATTAAAAATCTTCCAACAAACAAAAACCCAGGACCACATGGCTTCACAGGTGAATTCTGTCAATCATTTAGAGAAGACCTAACACCCACCCTTCTCAAACTCTTCCAAAATATAGCAGAGGGAGGAACACTCCCAAACTCATTCTACAAGGCCAACATCACCCTGATACCAAAACTAGACAAAGATGTCACAAAGAATGAAAACTACAGGCCAATATCACTGATGAACATAGATGCAAAAATCCTCAACAAAATACTAGCAAACAAAATCCAGCAGTACACGAAAAGGAAAATACACCATGATCAAGCGGGGTTTATTCCAGGAATGCAAGGATTCTTCAGTATACACAAATCAATCAATGTGATATACCATATTAACAATTGAAGGAGAAAAACCATATGATCATCTCAATAGATGCAGAAAAATATTTTGACAAAATTCAACACCCATTTATGATAAAAACCCTCCAGTAAGTAGGCATAGAGGGAACTGAGCTCAACATAATAAAGGCCATATATGACAAATCCACAGCCAACATCGTCCTCAGTGGTGAAAAACTAAAAGCATTCCTACTAAGATCAGGAACAAGACAAGGTTGCCCACTCTCACCACTATTATTCAACATAGTCTTGGAACTTTTAGCCACATCAATCAGAGAAGAAAAAGAAATAAAAGGAATCCAAATCGTAAAAAAAGAAGTAAAGCTGTCACTGTTTGCAGATGACATGATACTCTACATAGAGAATCCTAAAGATGCTACCAGAAAACTACTAGAGCTAATCAATGAATTTGGTAAAGTAGCAGGATACAAAATTAATGCACAGAAATCTCTTGCATTCCTACACACGAACGACGAAAAATCTGAAAGAGAAATTAAGGAAACACTCCCATTTACCACTGCAACAAAAAGAATGAAATACCTACGAATAAACCTACCTAAGGAGACAAAAGACCTGTATGCAGAAAACTATAAGATACTGATTAAAGAAATTAAAGATGATACAAACAGATGGAGAGATATACCATGTTCTTGGATTGGAAGAATCAACATTGTGAAAATGACTCTACTACCCAAAGCAATCTACAAATTCAATGCAACCCCTATAAAATTACCAATGGCTTTTTTCACAGAACTAGATGAAAAAATTTCACAGTTTGTATGGAGACACAAAAGACCCTGAATAGGCAAAGCAATCTTGAGAAAGAAAAACGGAGCTGGAGGAATCAGGCTCCCTGACTTCAGACTATACCACAAAGCTACAGTAATCAAGCCAGTATGGTACTGGCACAAAACCAGAAATATAGATCAATGGAACAGGATAGAAAGCCCAGAGATAAACCCACGCACATATGGTCACCTTATCTTTGATAAAGGAGGCAAGAATATACAATGGAGAAAAGACAGCCTCTTCAATAAGTGGTGCTGAGAAAACTGGACAGCTACATGTAAAAGAATGAAATTGGAACACTCCCTAACACCATACAAAAAAATAAACTCAAAATGGATTAAAGACCTAAATTTAAGGCCAGACGCTATAAAACTCATAGAGGAACACATAGGCAGAACACCGTATGACATAAATCACAGCAAGATCCTTTTTGACCCACCTCCTAGAGAAATGGAAATAAAAACTAAAATAAACAAATGAGACCCAATGAACCTTAAAAGCTTTTGCACAGCAAAGGAAACCATAAACAAGATGAAAAGACAAACCTCAGAATTGGAGAAAACATTTGCAAATGAAGCAACTGACAAAGGATTAATCTCCAAAATTACAAGCAGCCCATGCAGCTCAATATCAAAAAAACAAACAACCCAGTCAAAAAATGGGCAGAGGAGTTAAATAGACATTTCTTCAGAGAAGATATACAGATTGCCAACAATCACATGAAAGAATGGTCAAGATCACTAATCATTAGAGAAATGCAAATCAAAACTACAACGAGGTATCACCTCACACCTGTCTGAATGGCCATCATCAAAAAAATCTACAAGCAATAAATGCTGGAGAGGGTGTGAAGAAAGGGGAACCTTCTTGCACTGTTGGTGGGAATGTAAATTGATGCAGCCACTATAGAGAACAGCAAGGAGGTTCCTTAAAAAACTAAACATACAACTACATACGACCCAGCAATCCCACTGCTGGGCATATACCCTGACAAAATCATAATTCAAAAAGAGTCATGTACCACAATGTTCACTGCAGCTCCATTTACAATAGCCAGGACATGGAAGCAACTGAAATGTCCATCGACAGATGAATGGATAAAGAAGATGTGGCACATATATACAATGTAATATTACTTGGCCATAAAATGAAATGAAATTGAGTTATCTGTAGTGAGGTGGATGGACCTAGAGTCTGTCATACAGAGTGAAGTAAGTCAGAAAGAGAAAACCAAATACTGTACTTTAACACATATATATGAAATCTAAAAAAAAAATGGTTATGAAGAACAATTTGAAGGAAGGACAGGAATAAAGACACAGATGTAGAGAATGGACTTGAGGACACGGGGACGGGGAAGGGTAAGCTGAGACGAAGTGAGAGGTTGGAATGGACTTATATATACTACCAAACATAAAATAGATAGCTAGTGGGAAGCAGCCGCATAGCACAGGGAGATCAGCTCGGTGCTTTGTGACCACCTAGAGGGGTGGGATAGGGAGGGTGGGAGGGAGACGCAAGAGGGAGGAGATTTGGGGATTTATGTGTATGTATAGCTGATTCACTTTGTTATAAAGCATAAAGTAACACATCATGGTAAAGCAATTATACTCCAATAAAGATGTTAAAAAAAAAGAAGTAAATAAATATCACACACAGAAGAATATCTGACTGTTTTTCAAAATTTGTGACTCATCCTGAAAAAAATGGGAGATGCCGTTTTTGTTGCCTATGACAAAATAAATACTTCCATAATAAGCTGTAGCGAAGTTATCATAGGAAATTACTTCTGAGACTGACTTTAAGTAAAAGCGAAGTACAGAACTGCATTGCAGCAGAACTGTTGCAGTGAAAGGGAGAGGCATTGAGAGAAAGAGAAGCCATATTGCAACCTTTTGAAATCTTATTGTAAGTTCAAATAATATTTATTCAGAATCCTTGGCAGGGTCCTTTTAAGTCCATCCTTTGCCTGTCTGTGTATTGTCTTTTATAAGCATGGAATTAAAAAAATTACCTGAGCTAGTCCTTCAGGGAACTCTAGTTGTTAAAGCTAATGTCCCAAATTTGATAAATTAGGTCTTTGAACTTACCTCTTTTTAAGTCATTACTTTTAATCTGTTTGAAAGCCCTATTTATTTTGTTTATGATGTTTTGCTCTGAGTAATGTCGTTTAATAAAATGGTTTCTAGGGACTTTTGATTAAAGATACTCCAGCAAAATACAGTAGTCCTTAGAAGCCATAAAAACAGAGATAAAAAGAATAGGGGAATAACCAAAACAGAATTCTGGAATCTGGAAAGCAGATGGATACGAGGTAAATGCTTAGAAAACTTGAGAAAGATGAATTCTAAGCTTTAGTGATAGAAGTTGTGTAGTAGCATGAAATAACTAAAGAACTTCTAAACTGTTCAGAAATTGATGGCTGTGAGAGTAATCGTGTGGTTAAATAGCAGGGGATCATTCAAATGCTATTTTGAGGAGAAGTTAGACCCTCAGATCCCCACCCTTACTCTGTATATCTAGGCAACTACCTCTGCCCCACCTCAACAGAAAATTGTAGATTTATTCTTTGGTGAGGAAAGAAACAGACGTCCTGTGAACAAGCACTTTTTCTGCAATCTATTGGTGTGTAACAAACCACTCCCCAACATGTAGTGGCATAAAATAATCATCTATTATTATACTTCATTGTTCTTATGGGTTGACTGGGCTCAGTTGGGCAGTTATAACTGGGGCCCTCTAATACTGTTACAGACCCATAGTGGCTGGGCTAGAGCCACTGAGGCTTAAATGGGTTGGATGTCCAAGATTAAGTGGTCTCTCACATGCCTGGCTCTTCAGCTGTGATGACTGGAACAGCTAGAGGATGAGATGACCAGGTGCTATTCTTTCCATACAGCCCCTCCGTGTAGCTGTTTTGTCTTCATCATTGCTTGGCAGTCTCCTGTTAGTTAAAATTCTTCCATGGAGGTTGGCTACTTTTAAGGTAAACATTCTAAGAAACCCAGGTGAAAGCTACCAAGAGTCTATGGCATAGAATTCATGCAACATCACTTCTGCCACATTATGGTGGTCAGAAGAGAGTCACAGACCAGTCCAGATTCAAGATGAGTGGACTATGTAAAAATGTGAGTACCGGGATGTGTGGTTCATGGTGTGTGTGTGTGTGTGGCGGGGGTCCATCTTTAGATACTAGCTACCACAAGAGAACAAACACAGGTTCAGTTGAAGTCTGAAGATACTAAAACAGAGAAATTAAACAAAAGATTCAACCTTTCCTCTGTTTTCTCATTGAATCCTCAGGATGTCTCAGACCATCTAAGATTGAAGTGCACTGATTGACAAGCCTGGAATACATGCATGGTACATCAATTCAGCTTTTTATTCCCTACTCCTAAATATGAGTAAATAGTTTAAGAGCAACAAATAAGAGAATATACCAAGACAAACAGAGAAATGTATAGGAAGAAAATAAACAAAATGATAGGTGAAGAAAACTTTGAATCATATCTTTAATATCATCAGAGAGAAAAGGGAATGTAGTACAATCTTGAAACAAGAGCAGGATACTATAAGAAGTAATATTCATAGAATTAGAAAACCTTTTGGAAATTATATACACACAGGTAGACAATGTGTGGGTGAGTGTGGTTTTGTGAGTTTGTAAATGATAGAAAATAAGAAAAATTAAATTAAAATACTGGAAGACAGAATTTTAAATAAAGATATGGAAAACAGGGGGAAGCTAATATAGTTAGAGGATCATTTTACAAGTTCCATGATCCAAATAACAAATGTTCCGGAGAGAACAGAACAAAAAACAGGTAGGAAATGTTTTTTTTCTTTTTTTGGGGGGGGGTACCCTCCCTGTGCAACTACCTACAAATGGGACCCTCCCTATCAACTATATACAAGAGGGACCCTCCCTGCCCAACCACCCACAAGTGGGACCTTCCCTGCCAACTACCTACTAGTGGGCTTAGACCTGTTCAAGAGCCCACACATGGCACCCTAACTGCCCAGTTATCTAAATGAGGGATCTGTCCTGCCCAAATGCCTACAAGTGGGACCCTCCCTACCCAACTACAGATATAAGGTACCCTCTATGCCCAACTACCTACATGAGACCCTCCCTGCCAACTACCTACAAGTGGGACCCCCCTGTTAAACTTCCTACAAGTGGGACCCTCCTGTCAACTACCTATGAGTGGGACCCTCCCTGCCAAATAGTTACAAGTAGGACCCTCCCTGTTAACTACATACAACTGGGACCTCCCTACCCAATTACATAAAAGTGGGACCCTCTCTGCCAGCTACCTACAAGTGGGACCCTTCCTGCTCAATGACCCACATGTGGGAGCCTCCCTGCCCACCTACCTTCAAGTGGGCCCCCCCCATCTGCTCAACTACCATCATGTGGGAAAGGACCTGCCCAACCATCTAATTAAGGATACTCCCAGCCAACTACTTACAGGTGGGACCATCCCGGCCAAAAACATACAACTGAGAACAACTCTGTCAACTACATACAAGTGGGGCACTCCCTGCCAATTACCTACAATTGGGACCCTCCCTGCCTAATTACCTAAAAGTAGGACCCTCTCTGCCTGACTACCTACAAGTGGGAGCCTACCTGTTCAACAACACAATCCAACTGAGGACACTCACTGCCCAACCACTGACAAGTGGGACCCTCCTTGCTCGGTGGCCCACATGTGGGAGCCGACCTGCCCAACTACCTAATTGATGACACTCCCTTCCTAACTACTGACAAGTGGGACCCTCCCTACCCAACTACCTACAAGTTGGCTTAGACCTGCTCAAGAACCTACATGAGGCACCCTAACTGCCCAGTTACCTAAATGAGGGACCTGACCTGCTCTGCTACCTACTGTGGGACCCTACCCACTCAACCACCCACATGTGGGACCCGACCTGCCCATCTGGTAGGAAAATTTTCAAAGAAACAAATCAAGAAAATTTTCCAGAACTGAAAGAATTGAATTTCTAGTTCAAAGGAGGCTGTGATGGGTTGAATTGTATCCTAAACCCCAGCACCTAATAATGTGACCTTATTTGGAAATAGGGTCTCTGCAGATGTAATCAAGTTAAGATGAGGTTGTTAGAGTGACCCATGATCCATTATGACTGGTGTTCTTACACAAAGAGAAAAATTTGGACACAGATATAGATGTTCACAAGGAGATGGCCTCTTGAAGGTGAAGGCAGAAATTTGGGTCAGTCATCTGCAAGCCAAACTGCCAAAGTCTGCAAGTAATCCTCCAGAAGCCAGGAGAGAAGCATAGAACAGATTCTCCCTCACAGCGCTCAGAAGGAACCAACCTTGCCGATATCTTATTCTCAGACTTCTAGCCTCCAGAACTGTGAAACAATGAATTTCTGTTGTTAAACCTCCCACTTTGTACTACTTTGTTATGGCAGACCTAGGAAACTAGACCCACTGAGTATCCAGTGGTAAAGAGAAACAGCTCTGCAGCAAAGCACATGACTGTGGAATTGAGGGAACTCGAGTGAGGACAGAAAGAAGACTCTAAAAGCTTCTGGGGAGAGAGGTGTAGGAGATTAAACTACCAGTTAAGTGTTAGGGTAGAATAAAGACACGTGAAATTTCAAATATTTCATTTCTCAAACATCCATAGGATGACAAGGGCCACAAAAATGATGGAGTAAACAAAGAAAAGGAAGATATGGGATTAAGGAAAAAGAACCCAGTGTAAGAGACAAATAAGAGGGTGTTCCCAAGATGGTTGTGAGAGGATTTTTCAGGATGAAGGCTATGTGGTGGGGTTAGAGGCCAACTAGATCAGTTTGAGCATGTCAGATGACTCTAAACAAGGAGAGAGAAAGAGAGAGAGAGAGGAATCCAACTTGTTTGAGAAATTTTTACACTTATGACAGGGGCTAGTGGATGAATAAATAATCATTCGTGGAAGAAGAAAACTCCAAGGAAATAACAAAAAGTTGTGAAAGAAAGAAAATGAAATCATACTCAATTACAGCTGTAAATTGGATTTTATAGTCATATTGATATAAATACTGAATATTGATTTTTAAAAATTTTTAAATAATTAGAGAGGATAAGAGAGAATTCTGATAATGTGAGGTAAGAGGTAAAGGAGAAAGAGTATTAAATACTCATCTTTTATAGCGAAAAATTAGTAGATAAAGCCTAATATTAAAAAATAGAAGTATAAACATAATATTGATGGCTAAGAAATCATTACCCCCATAAAGTGGAAAAGTGATTGCTTTGGGGAGTCAGAAGAGAGGAGTAGGAGGGATACTGCTGTTTCTGATCACAAGCCTTGTAGAACCACTCTACCAGTTAAATATTATACATATATAGCTTTGAAGCAAGTAACAGTTATTGAGAACCTCTACCGAATAATTCTATATTTGATGTGTAAAGGTAAACCTATGGCCATTTACTCTGGGCCAGTGCTTCTCAAAGTGGGATGTGCCCAGGAATTGGCTGGTACCTTGTTTAAAACACAGGGCTGGAGTAGGACCCAATATTATACACTTACCACAAACTCTCAGGCAGTGCCAATCCAGCTGGGCCATGGACCACATTTTGAGTAGCAAGGCTCTAGGACAGTATTTTCAACTCAAGCTACAGGGTTCAGCCACACGAAGAGCTTTTTTAAAAAGTAAAGATGGTTAGGAACTTTTAAATTCCTTCAAAGACCCCCATATTGTTTTTAGCCTAGAGTTTAAACCTCATAATGACATACAAGGCTCCTTTGTATACAATTCTTGTCCTGTTTTGATGCCACTGCCCCATTGTTACCAACAATTCCATCGACTAACATTACTGAAGCAGCCCAGAGTGCCTGCTGTATAACTGAGCTGTAGACAGCCTCTCTGTATTGGACCCTAGGTTGTTTGCTTCTTCAAAACCGGGTACAATCTGTTAGCTCAAAAGCCAGCCGGGGCTTCCCTGGTGGTGCAGTGGTTGAGAGTCCGCCTGCTGATGCAGGGGACACGGGTTCGTGCCCCGGGCCGGGAAGATCCCACATGCCGCGGAGCGGCTGGGCCCCTGAGCCACGGCCGCTGAGCCTGCGCGTCTGGACCCTGTGCTCCGCAACGGGAGAGGCTACAGCAGTGAGAGGCCCGCATACCGCAAAAAAAAAAAAAAAAAAAAAAAAAAGCCAGCCAGTGCCAAACTCAAATTTGTTTGTATTTTTATTTATTTTATACATTCATTTATTTTTAAATTCCCCAGATAAGCAGGTTTTTAGTCATTTAGAGCCTGCTTACTTTACATACCTCCCAAGCCTCACCCCACATCTGCTGGCAGTAAATAAGGATAAACCCCAAGCCACAGAGATCCCAAGCTGCTTTTCCCTTCCTAGCTTTCCAGCCCAGAGGTTCCCTGAGCTGCTAGCACATAAGTCCCCTCTCCAACTCTCTGATCTCTCTCTAAGTTCCCTTCTGAGTAGTAACCCAGTTTCCTCAGCCTTTGGACAGGTACCTGTAAGGGACTGTGAGGGACTTTTCCTATAAGTCAACCAGCCAGTGTCACCCATAAAGCTTGTATGTGCTATGACCACCTGAGGGTCATAACTTTTCCCTTGATTAGCCCCCAAATCTCTCACCCTCACTCTAAGGCTTTAAACACTCTACAGTTCATTGTGCTTTAACTGGCTAATTCCTCTTTATATTTAGGATCCAAGTCCTCCAGGAAGTCTTCTGTGACCTACACCATGGAGAATGAATTGGTGTCCTGCCTTGCAATACCTCTGCATGTAATATGATCACCAATCAGAAGCTCCAAGAGTTATGTTTACCTTCACTGATCTCTACAATACCATGGGGAAAACCTCACTTTCCCTATATGTGAATGGGGTCTGGGGTTTCATCCAGTCAACCATTGTTTATTAAGTACCAACCATGTACCAAGTATAGTCTCTGGATTGGATTTTCAATGGTAAGAAAAGAAAATAATGGCGTTTCTGCTCTTGTAGAGTTTAAAGTCAACTGAGGGAGGCAGGCATTAATTCATCAAAAGAATAAGTGCAATTGGGATAAATACTCTGGAGGAAGGTACTCAGAAGAGATTATGGACCATAATTCAGGTCAGCAGTACAGAGTACAACACAGACGAGAATTTTTAATTCTCTCTTAATTTTAATTTCATCCTCTCTTGAAGTTAAGACTCCTCAGACTACTCCCTTCTTTCTAGCCTATGCCTTTGGGTGTCCAATCTAAAATCATTCAACCTGTGCTTAGCAGTATAGAACTCTGGGCCTTTGAAGTTGTTTGCTTGTAAATTGCACTGAAGTCAGATGGACTTTCAAAGACAACTCTTGGCACTGGTGCAGGTGCTCTCTTGGCCCAACCCAGCATGGAGATGGAGTTGCCAAATATCAGGCACATACCCCAATGAAGGTGGTAAATTTTGTTGCCTTCATTTCAATTTTTTCTCTGATTATAAATATTATGTGTCATAGACTATTTTGAAAATACAAATAAGTATAGAGAAGAAAATAACGTCACCATCAATGTGTGAGCCTGGTTGACAGTTTGCTGCACAGGCATACCCCCTTTTATTGTGCTTTGCTTTTTGCTTTTTTTTTTTTAGTTTTTACAGGCATTACATTTTATACACATTGAAGGTTTGTGGTAACCCTGTGTCAGGCAAGTCTACTGGCGCCATTTTTCCAAGAACACTTACTCATTTTGTGAATCTGCATCACATTTTGGTAATCCTTGCAATATTTCGAACTTTTCTATTATTATTATATTTGTTATGGTGATCTGTGATCAGTGATCTTTGATGTTACCGTTGTAATTTGGGGGTGCCACAAACCAAGCCCATATAAGACAGGGAACTTAATGACAAATGTTGTGTGTGTTCTGACTGTGCCACCAATTGGCCATTCACCAATCCTTCTCCTTCTTCTCAGGCCTCCCTATACCCTGAGATACAACAATATTAAAATTAGGCCAATGAATAACACCACATTGGCCTCTAAGTGTTCAAGTGAAGGGAAGAGTCAATCAATGTGGCAAACATCATTGTCTTATTCTAAGAAATTGCCAAAGCCACCCTAACCTTCAGCAATCACCACCCTGATCAGTCAGCAGCCATCAACATAGAGGCAAAATCCTCCATCAGCAAAAAGATTATGACTCTGGAAGGCTCAGATGATGATTAGCGTTTTTTAGCAATGAAGTATTTAAAAAAATTTTTTTAGACATAATGCTATTGTACACTTAACAGACTATAGTATAGCATAAACATAACTTTTATATGCACTGGGAAATCAAAAAAAATTTATGTGACTCACTTTATTGTGATATTTGCTTTACTGTGGTGGTCTGGAACCAGGCCCGCAATATCTTCAAGGTATACCTGTACTTCCTCTCCTTATTTCTATGTCTCTGTAACAGAAAAGGTATATTAGCTATTGTCCCACTGAAAGGTTATTCTAACCATCATCTTGCTGAACACCTCAATCCCCTACAGGTTTCCAGAACCATCAGTTAGTGGACTGCCTGCAGGTACCAGTTGGATGGGGGCAGATGCCCTGAGGCACTAAGCCAGAAAAACTCCTGAATTAGCAAGGAGAGAAGGGCTTGGCCTTGAGTCAGTGTCTACTCATTTTCTACAGAAAACGTCTTTGGAAAAATGGCACCAATAGATTTGCTTGGTACTTGCAAATGAAAGGTTCTATTTTCCTCCCCAAGGATTGAGGTCTTTTAGTTCCTTCCTCCCATCTGCTTCTACTCTCAGGCTGCTTCTTCCTTTTCACAGCTCTAAGCCTTTCAGGGAATAGAAAAATGTGCTCCTCATGCAAGTCTGTGAATATTTTTATGCAGCACATCAGTAACTTGCAACTTCTATCTTTGAGATTTAGTCTTTAGAGCTCTTTCTAAGGTAGGTGATCCATGCCTATCATGTGAAACAGAAACCAAGTAGGACCCTGCAGGGCCTTCCTAGGGACAGACCTCCCCACCCCCACACCTCCTGTTTGTAGATAAGCTTTACCCTCCTAGGCCTTCCCAGAGTTCCAAAGAGCAAATTTAGTCAGAGAAGTTAGAAAATGCAGGAACAAAGGAAAGCAGTCAAGGAAGACAAAATAACAGCAGTGTAGTCATGAAATAAAGTCAAGAACCTTTAGTTCCTTCTCAAGGGCGATAGATAATACACTGAGCCATATCCTTGAGTTGTTTTACAGATATTAAAACCCCCACCAGGTGGAGGAAGTTAACTGCATGCTGACCACCAGCACATAGACCACAGACTGGTTGGAACCAGAAGGTTGATGACTGAGATTCCCAAAACATCACCCTGTTACCTCACCATCAACCAATGAAAGAATTGTGCGGGAGCTAATCACACACCCTGTGATCCTCTCCCTCACACTGACTTTAAAAGCCCTTCCCTGGGCTTCCCTGGTGGCGCAGTGGTTGGGAGTCCGCCTGCCGATGCAGGGGACGCGGGTTCGTGCCCTGGTCTGGGAGGATCCCACATGCCGCAGAGTGGCTGGGCCTGTCAGCCATGGCTGCTGAGCCTGCGCGTCTGGAGCCTGTGCTCCACGACGGGAGAGGCCACAGCAGTGAGAGGCCCGCGTACTGCAAAAAAAAAAAAAAAAAAAAACCCTTCCCTGAAAGCCAAAAGAAATTTTGGGTCTTTTGAACACACACTGCCCGTTCTCCTTCGTTGGCACCCTGCAATAAATGCGGTACTCTCCTTCATCACAACCAGGTGTCAGTGGATGGCTTTGCTACATGTTGGGTGAGCAGACCCAAGTTTGGTTCTGTAAAAAAACAGGCTTGGAAACATGCCCCCTGGAGTAAGAATGAGAGAATTCTATGATCTAGGGAGGAAAGGAAGATTCAAGAGAATTACAGCCTAATACAGATTAATAATCCTGCCACACACGTGTGTAACTTTTATTTTACATAATCAAAATATACACAGTCAACTTTGTGTCTTGATTTTCTTAATTGAATACTATTTTGAAAACATTTCATCCAAGTCATAAAATATTCTTTGAGAACTCCATTTCAAAGTTTGAAGAATATTCCATCCTCTAGTCCACTAGCTGCTTAACTAGTTGCTAATTGGTAATTTCATGTAGTAGTAAAAATCTCAGGATCTGGATTCAGACGACAGCCTAAACTGTGCCAGCAAATAAGATATTTTCCTCTACCCTTCTAGATTTTTCTGGCTGGTCTAAGAATTAAATTGACATGAGACAGATTAATAGGAGAAAATCACATTAAAGTTTAATAACATGTATACATGGAAGAGACTCAGGAAAACGGAGCCACTGGCCAAAATGAATGAAGCCCTCAATTTAAATACCATCTTCAGTTAAAGCCAAAAGAGGATGCTGGGAGTAGGGGTTTGGGACTTTACAGGGAGAAAGGCAATTGACAAGGAGATAGAAAAGTAAATGTTTGATAAATGGGACAGAGAAAATGGGACAGAAAGAGGATTTTAACAAACAGACTTTGCTACGTTCCTCCCTGTCTACACACCTAGCTCATACTATAATTATCTATGGTGACAGTTCCCTTCCTAGAACAGGTCCCCTGTCTGCATTCTTTTAGGCAGTTACCAGGGAGATTGAAATTTCTTCCTGAGTCTTTTGGGCCTTAAGAGTAATCAGCTTAACCCTCATGCCAAAGAGACACAATTTAGGGTGGCAAAATTTGCTCCCCAATGGCTAGAATCTCACCCACCACCACTGTGACCTTGGAAAAGATTCTTAACCCCTCAGTGCTTTCCCTGTAAAATTATTTCCCTGTAAATAGGAATATTAATATTAGTTATCTCATAAAATTATTAGGTAATTTAAAAGTTAATATACATAAATCACTAAAAACAGCAAATATAGTCAATACATAGTGGCTGTTGCTATAGTTATTTGATTTTTTAATATAAATTTTCACTTTTCTAATATTCTAATTTTTCATTTCTATAGACAACTACAAATATATATGTATATAAATCTATGTCTTTCTTAAAAACCTTTTTAGATAGAATTGTAGAAGTTGTATTAGCAGGATATGAATTTTTAATGGCTCTGGATGTATTTTGCCAAATTATTTATCAGAAAGATTATATAATTTTACACCCATACACAGTTAAATGTTTTCTCTTAAATAAATTCTCCATCAGCAAGGAGAGTAATCTTTTTAAAAAACAGACTGGAACAAGTCCCTCCCTAAATTGTTAGCCTGACTTCAGGAGCCCTGTATACACTGCCTCACGCTGCTCTCCACCTCCCCTGCAGCTGTCCTCCTGCTAGGTCACCATGTTCCAGCCACACAGGATGCTTTTCTATTCCTAAACGAGACACCTTTCTTCCAACCTCTGGACGGCAGGATCTTTAAGCTTCCTATTCACTCTGCCTGGAATATCTTCCCTCTCCTGTTCTACCCCCATCTTCCCAACTTTATCTAGTTAACTCTTGGTTCTACATACACACTCTAGAGTCAGAACAGAGTGTTTACTCACCCTCTTAAATACTCTCAGGGCACTGTCCTTTGCTCCATAGCACTTAATGCAAATAAAATTAGTTAACTGACTAATTATGTAATAATGTCTTTAATGTTCTTCTCGGCTTGTTTCTAAGCACCATGAAAGAGGCACTGTGACTAGTTTCAGGATGATCATTGTATTCCTGCTGTCTTTTCCAAGTCAAAGTAAATAAATACTTAAGTGAATAGAAAAGCAAAGGAAAGAAGATTCACATGACTTGATCTTGTTTTCCCTCTGGTAATATTTGTCATTAAAATTTCCATTCACTTACTAAAGTGTATTTTATACCTTTCTCTTCTACCTAAATACCTCATCAGAAACACCAAGTCTTCACCCATTAACTCAAGCCATATTCCTCCCATGATCCAGGCTAAAGACAGAGGCTTTCTTTCTGGAAAGGCTGAACTAATAGGTTCTACCTGAGACCCAGAGATAGGGCTGGGGTGAGGTACGGCACCATGATGGGACAATGGGATTAACTGATCCCTCTCTCCAAGGTCCTTAACCCACTCAGCTCACTGATCACTGGCAGTGGGCTTGTAGCCCACAGAGAGAGGTTGGAGGATTCCTCTTTGGGCAAACTGATTGGCTCAGGATCCTGACCTTTGAAGAAAACATTTAATGTGAGAGAGAGTAAAACACACAAACAAACAAACAAAGGAACTTGGATGAAACAGGAACAACCAGGCAGCAGAAGTAATGTCTATGGGACTTCCCTGGTGGTCCAGTGGTTAAGACTTCGCCTTCTAACGCAGGGGGTGCGGGTTTGATCCATCCCTGGTCAGAGAGCTAAGATCCCACAAGCCTCTCAGCCAAAAAAACAAAACATAAAACAGAAAAAATATTAAAACAAATTCAATAAAGACTTAAAAAGAAAAAAAGTCCACATCAAAAAAATCTTTTAAAAAAAAGTAATGTCTATAATAAATTTAACATTGTAAAAGAAAAAACAGAACAAAAAAGTAATACAATTTTTTGAAGAATATTTGAAAAACAATAAAAATAACCCCTCAGAAATTAAACATAGGAAAGCAGAAATGAAAAATTCAGTCAAAGGTTTGGAAGATAAATTTGAGAAAAATCAATTAGAAAATGGGAGAAAAGTCAAAAAATAGAAAATAGGGAACAAGATAAGAAAAATAGGGGGTCAATCTAGGATTTATCATCTAAATGATAAATGTCCCCCAAAATAATAAAGAATAAAATATTTTTAAAAAGAGAACACAGGCAAGAGAAAATTATCAATAATAATAACAATCGTAAGTATGAGGCTAGACTAAAACATTTTCCAGAAATTTAAGATCTCAAGGATGAGCTCTCCCAAATGACAGAATAAACCAAGGAAGAAGGAGACGTGAGATCCCGAGAACAGGGAATTCAAGGAAGGAGAGAGAAAGAAGTTCCAAGGATAATGGTGAAGGGACATTCCACAACAGCTGGGCAGCAGACTCAGAACAACCAGATCAGACAAGAATAGGGAGAGATGCCAAGGTAGTACCTCATGTGCTTGGTAATATTGAAAGAAATTTTACAATTCTTTCAGAGAGTTTTACAATAAATACGTGACAGTGTATTTCACCAAATCTAAGATATCATAGATTCTAAAATGTACCATCCATAAGCAGCACTATTCACAATAGGCAAGACGTGTAAACAACCTAAATGTCCATCGACAGATGAATGGATAAAGAAGATGTGGTACATATATACAATGGAATACTACTCAGCCATAAAAAAGAATGAAATAATGCCATTTGCAGCAACATGGATGGACCTAGAAGTTATCATACTAAGTAAAGAAAGTCAGAAAAAGACAAATACCATATGATATCACTTATATGTGGAATCTAAAATATGACACAAATGAACTTATCTATGAAACAGAAACAGATTCACAGACATAGAGAACACACTTGTGGTTTCCAGAAGGGCAGGGGAGGGATGGATTGTGAGTATGGGATTAGCAGATGCAAACTATTATTTATAGAGAATGGAAAAACAGCAAGGTCCTACTGTATAGCACAGGGAACTATATCCAATATCTTGTGATAAACCATAATGGAAAAGAATATAAAAAAGGATGTATATATATGTATAACTGAATCCTTTGCTGTACAGCAGAAATTAACACAACATTGTAAATCAACTATACTTCAATAAAATAAATTTTTAAAATAAATAAAATGTACCAAACATCATTTTATATACTACTAATGAAAAGATGATTACCAATTAAATATGACTAATGAAAAGATGATTACCAATTAAATATGAAATACTTGAAGATATTAAATAGGAAATAAAGTTTAAAGCTGTTTACAAGATTTTAATGAGCTAAGTCTGTAAATGGGACCAAACATTAGTAAAAGGCTCTTGTATAAATGACTATTAATACTAATTGATTAGGGATAGAATAATAAAATTTGTATGTTGAACTTAAAACCTTAAAGTAAAACATTTTAAAAATTATAACATTAAGGAATTGAACCAATATTTGAAATCCCAAATAAACACAAATACTTACATATTGTTTTAAGTGTACACAGACTGCAATCATGAACGCACACAAAACGCCCCCTCACGGTCCTGATAATGTAAACGCTGCAATATTGACCAAAGCCTGCGTTGCAGAATAACTGTATCTGGAAGATGGGGGAAAAGCAAAGTTGTATGTTAGTGGGGAGTGAGTGGTAAGAAGGCAAATTGTTTCTCTCTTAGAGAAGGAGTCAATAAAACGTGTCTGAGGTTGAAAAATAAAGAAATAACAATAGGTGCATATTATTTAGAAATACAGAAGAAAATAACAGAAAAAGCAGTTCACAGAGTTGAAAGTGGTTGCCTATAGAAAGCCTGAAGTAGGAGTGGGGAGGAGTGAAGCAGGCAAACTTCTGTTTTTATAAGCTTGTTTAAAAAAACTTTTTTGAATATGTATTACTTTGATAAAAATAAAAGTTAAATTTTACAAAGAAACACGGAGAAAATCACTCAGTTTTGAATTCTAAGTACATTGGAATTTTAATTTATTTTGGTCACCAAAACCAAAAATTCCAATTTTTTCGAGGTCTTCATTCCTTTTTCTTATTTCCTCACCCAAGGTTAGTTCTCTCTTCCCTCCTAGGTAATTCTAACCATACGACCAAAAAAGTCTCATGCAGACACTTATCATCGAGGGGCCAAATACAGGGAAGGACTTTGCTAGTAAAGAGTAATACATTTGATGCATCTGGAGGGGGGTAATTCCACCCATAGGGCCTACAGTGTACAGCGTACATCATGTGTGCACAGAAGCCTTAACATAATCACAACTATACTCTCCCAGCTAAAGTCAGATTTTGACAAATTAACAGAAAAGTTGATTTCACATTTGTACTCAAATCAATACACCCTCGGAGATCAATATGCTTAAAGTTTCTGCTTGGGCTACTTAATTCCTTTCTCAGAGCCTATTCACCTGTTAATTCCAATAAAAAAAACCTCAAAGGTTTAGATTTATAAAAAACCTCAAAACTATTCATATCTCCATAAGAGCTTCTTTTTTCCAATATAGTTACTAAAATATTCATTACAAAGTCAGTCTTTTTTTATTCCCATCCTTTACAATCTTTTTATACCCAGACAAATCAAAGAGATTTAAATCATTGCAGTGTATTATTTTTAAAGTCACTCTTAGTATAATAAGCAGAATTGTGATGTCTTTATTCTCATTTATTCCTTTGTTTAGATTCTTTGTTCTCTACTTGCCTGGCAAACTGGTCCCTGATTTTCAAGACCCAACGTAAGTGTAACCTGCAAGTCTTTCTTGATGCCACCAGGTAGAATTGGCCACCACTCCCCATGTGTTTCCTCTGCCTCCTTCATCCTACCCCCACTCAGACTTTCATCCTAGAACCTGAGTATCTGGTGAGCTTCACCAGACTCTGGGCTCCTGGAAGGTAGCAACCACATTTTGCCCATCTCCATATCCCCAGCACACAGCACAGTGTCTGGTACACAGCAGGCACTCAATATTTATTTGGTGAATGAGTGAATGTAAGTGCAATAAATTAGAAGGCAGAAGACCAAGGATCTTAGAGAGTTCTATCAACTCTCTAAGCTTCAGTTTTTATTCTTATAAAGTGGGACTAATGACATGAGTCATTTTATAGTTTCTGAGTGGTTGTGATTAAATAAAAGAATGAATATGAAAACACCTTGTAAATTATAAACAATTATACAAAATATCATTATCTTCCTTCAGTCATTCATGCACCAAGTACATACTGAATGAACACTTATTTGTGCTTGGTGTTATTCTAGGTACCAGGATACAGCAGTGAATAAAACATAAACTATTCCTGTCCCAAGGAACTTAAGCAGACAATAACCAAATCAGTAAAATATACAGTCTGTTAGATAGTGATAACTACTATAAAGGAAAATAAAGTAGAAATGGGGAATAGAAGGACTGGGAATACAATTGGACACAAAGTTGTGGAAGAAGTCCTCAGATGAAAAGTGACCCTTTGGCAAAGATTGGAAGGAACAGCATCCAGGCAGAGGGAATAGCAGATGATTCTGCAGAAGAGGAAATGAAGTTTTGGGAAAGATGGGAGAAGTGCTGGAGGACTGAGCTTGAAGGTTCAGGAGAGAATGGGATCTAGTCAAGGAGTAAGATGCTTCATCCGTGGTAGCAGGAGGCAAGGCAGAGTAACAAGCACAGACACGGGTAGGTGGGCAGAGGTGGTCATGTGACCTTGAGGAGGTTTTCCTTTCAGTAAAATCGGAACCAGGATATCACTCAAACATGAGGAAAAGTGAGGCAGTGTTAGATGTTGAAATAGAGAGGAGAAATAGTCTTTTAGAAGAATATGAGTGAATGGAAGAGGGACTATAGTATAACTGCCAGAAAATAGTAAGGAGCCACCTACAGTCAGACAGCATAGATTTTGGTGTTACCAGCTGTCGTGTTGTGTTTTTGCTCAGTATTGGTCAACACTGCAGGTGAAGGCACAGTGGAGGCAAAGTATTGGATTTAGCTGGATTTGATTTAGTTAAGGGAGTAGGATACAGTGAGCAGCATGGGATTTGAGGGTACGTGCAAGGAACAGTGAGTAATAGTGAGATCAACATCATTCTTCATCTTGTATCTATGTAAAAATCATGTTTTGCTAGATGTAATAAACATAGAATTTCAGAAATAAAATATTTTCACATCATTTTTGCAACCAAATTAATTAGTCCTATAATTTGAGATATTAAATTACTCATAATAAAAAAGAAGTGATGTACAAACCACTAAGATTTTATTCATTCATTCCACAAATGCTTATTAATCATCTCCTATGTGACAGACACCATGCTAGTTCTCGAGGTACATTGGGGAACAAATAATAGACATGGTTTCTTCTTTCAAGGATGTTACAGTGTGGTGGAAGAGATACATTTTAATCAAAATAAATTACAAACAAATTAATTAAACAAAACAAAGAAATAAATTTAAACAAATTAATTACAAATTGAAATGAGCACTGTGAGAGTAAAGAACACCATTTTATTAGAATATTTAACACAAAAATGCAATTAAGTATTGGAACAGGGTAGCATAGGAAATTTCTTAAAGAAGCGATACCTCAGGAAGGCAGTGACAAAATAAAAAGGCCACCTACTGAATGGGAGAAAATATTTGCAAATCATATGACTGATAAGGGGTTAATATCCAAAATATACAAACACCTCATACAGCTCAATAACAAAAAAAACAAACAACCCAATTAAAAAATGGGCAGAAGACCTGAAGAGACATTTTTTTTCCAAAGAAGACATATGGACAGCCAACAGGCACATGGAAAGATGCTCAACATCCCTAATTATTGGGGAAATGCAAATCAAAACCACAGTGAGATATCACCTCACACCTGTCAGAATGGCTATCATAAAAAATACCACCAATAACAGATGTTGGCAAGGATGTGGAGAAAATGGAACCCTTGTGCACTGTTGGTGGGAATATAAATTGGTGCAGCCACTTTGGAAAACAGTATGGAGGTTCCTCAAAAAACTAAAAATAAGACTACCATATGATCCAGCAATTCCAATCCTGAGCATATATCTGAAGAAAAGAAAAACAATAATTCAAAAAGATACATGTACCTCAATGTTCATAGAAGCACTATTTACAATAGCCAAGACATGGAAGCAACCTAAATGTCCACCGACAGATGAATGGATAAAGAAGATGTGGTATACAGTGGAATATTATTCAGCCAAGAAAAAGAATAAAATTCTTCCATTTGCAACAATGTGGGTGGACCTAGAGAGTATTATGCTTAGTGAAATAATTCAGACAAATACTCTATGTTATCACTTATATGTGGAATCTAAAAATAAAACAATGTGTACAACAAAACAGAAATAGACACAGATATAGAAAACAAACTAGTGGCTACCAGGGGGGGGAGAGGGAAGAGGGGAGGGGCAAGATAGAGGAGGTATGGGATTAAGAGATATCAACTACTATGTATAAAATAGAGAAGCAACAAAGATATATTATACAACACAGGAAAATATAGCCATTATTTGGTAATAATTTTAAATAGAGTATGATCTATAAAAATATTGAATCACTATGTTGTACACCTGAAGTTAACATAATATTACAAATCAACCATACTTCAATGAAAAATAATAAATAAAATAAAAATGACACTTCTGGTAAGATCTGCACTAGAAAGGGTTAACCAATGAAGAGGGGAGGGGGGAAAAGAGAAGAGTATTCTAGGCAAAGAGGATTTCTAGAAGAATATAAGATATTCAATGATGAAGGCACCATTTTTCTCCTCAATCTTCCATTGGTAAAAATACCCAATAGACCAAGTTATGCAAAGCAATAACTTCCATTAAAAGCCTGACATAATGTCTTCTTTATGAAGATTGTGTAGATGCATTTTTTGGTTTTGTTCTTAGAAGCAATATTGTATGGTAAAAGCAAAGAGTTGAATCCAGATGAGCTAGATTCAAATCCCAGATTGCCACTTATTAGCTACTTATTAGTGGGACATTGGAGAGGTCAGTCAGCCATTCAGTGCCTTAATTGCTTCATTTGTCAAAGTGGGAGTAGAAACAGAAGCCACTTGTTGTACAGATTAAATCAGTTCAAGTATGTGAAGGCGCTTAGAAAAGTGCTAGGCAGGGCTTCCCTGGTGGCGCAGTGGTTAAGAATCCGCTGCCAATGCAGGGGACATGGGTTCAAGCCCTGGTCCGGGAAGGTCCCACATGCCACGAAGCAACTAAATCCGTGCCCCACAAATACTGAGCCTGCGTTCTAGAGCTCGTGTGCCACAACTACTGAAGCCCACGTGCCCAGAGCCCGTGCTCTACAACAAGAGAAGCCACCACAATGAGAAGCCCAAGCACCGCAATGAAGACCCAACGCAGCCAAAAAAAAAGTGCTAGGCATATTAGAGATAAAGTAAGTTGAATAGGAATACTATTATCAGGAATAGTTGGCCCTGTTAAGAATTTAATCTGTTTTTATCCTACACATGTTATGAATTAAGAATTATGTTACAGGTCAGATGCACATCAGTATCTATCTTTGTATTTAATGATAGAGAGCTTAGGACTGGTATTCTTTGACCCTCTGGTATAGCATGGGTGTACACTATATGTTGACCAGCATTTAGACTTTTTTTTAATTACAGTTGAGTATACCTGTTGTCATGGAAATGTTTATCAAATGGAAAGTTTTACTCTGAAATTTTCAATAGAATGTAAAGTGGGGTTCATCTTGCTTCAATAAGATGAGAGAGTCGTAAAGAAAAATTAGGCTGGCACCAAAAGAAAGATTTTACAGAACATATAAGACATTTGCCTCATTATTTCATAGACGAATTAGGTATAAACAGTAAGCAGTTCTACTTAAGCAATGGCTATGCTTAAGGGCAATCAAGTTCTCTGTGATTGCTTTAATAAAAATAGGAGAGTTATACAGGGGCAGTGATTGTGATATAATTATTGGTGACATGATCAGTCTTATTTTCATGCTTTTAATCCCTTCAAGAATGCCCCCCAAAATTATGGCATTCAGAAGCATGATTTAAACCCAGAGTTTAAGAACCACTGACTTGGAACTCAAAGGAGGTATACAGGACCTCACTGGTGTGCATTTTTCTGTTGGCTTAATTTCTGGACCATTATACATCCCTATCAATTTCTTTCTTTGTTGTATCATTCTCAATTGTAGTTTATGTTCTTTGGCTAGTTTTATGTATTTTTAGAAATCATCTTATAGTAGGCATAATAAGAGTCCCCAAAGATGTCCACATCCTAATGCCTGGAACCTGTGAGTATGTTACGTTACATGGCAAGGGGAGGTTAAGGCTGTAGATGGAAGTTAGGTTGCTAATCAGCGGACCCTGAGCCAGGGAGATGATTTAGGATTATCCAGGTAGGCCCCGGGAATGAAAGACAGAGGCAGAAGTGTCAGAATCAGAATGATTTAATGTGAAAACTCAACCCATCGTTGCTGGCTTGGAAGGTGGAGGATAGGGGTCATGAGTTAAAGGAAGGAACATTGACAGCCTCTAGAAACTAGAAAAAATGGATTTTCCTCTCCAGGCTCCAGAAGGAACACAATCTTGCTGACACCCTAATTTAAGCCCATTGAAACCCATTCCGGATTTCTGACCTCCAGGATTGTAAGACAATACATTTGTGCTGTTTTAAGCCACTACATTTTTGGTAATTCATTACAACAGAAATAGGAAACTTCTATAATCTTAAAACATTTGGGGAACTTGGTGACTTTTAAATAAAAATATACATACTTTTTCACTGAAATACGGTCACCAACTTTAAAAAAAATATGCTAACAAAATATGTCTAGCTTCAAATATTAAACCACAGTAGGAAATTCCAAAAACTTGTACAACTCTTTTTAAGTTCTTAGTTACTTTAGAACTGAAGTTTTAGCTCTTCATTTATTTACTTTAAAGATGGTTGATTATCTGAGAGGTTTTACTGCCCCACCCAGCCATTCACATGATCACGTTCCATTATTCAAACTAGCAGTGATCTCTAACTTGGAACATTGAAAAGCACATTTTTCTTTCATTGCTTTAGCAAATTTTTCTGTATGGAAGTACCTGGAAAACTTACTGCTGCTTCTTTTGCTATTCACAGACACTTGCTCAAAGCTTTTAACACATTCTGCCATCTGTAAAGTTTCCTGTTCATTGTTTTAAGACGAAGGAGAAAAGGAATAATTGTGAAAATAATAGGGAAAAGATAAAGAAATGAGATTTGACCTTCACACTGAAACAATTTCAAAGCTGTTTTTCTTTATGGAAGGTAAAAGGGATGCATAGGCGTTTGCTTGGAGCCCACATTCCGGTAGGGTTCTGGAATGTGGGTGGCATTAACTCTGGTGAGCCAAATTTATTCTCTAGGAAACAGAGATCCTCAGATTTGAGAAGCCCTGAGCTGGCATATTTCATGACTTTAAATTCAGCACAAAAACGCAGTAAGAAAGATGGTGAAGGACACCTCTATGGAAAACGCTAGGACCAAACTCGTGGGATAGAACAGCTGAGTCTCTGATAAGATAGATATACATTCTCCTGGATTTCTCAGAAACTTTCAGGCATCAGGGATGAGAAACTAGGTTTGCCCCCCAGTTTGTGTCTGCTTAATATTGTTCGCCAGGTTGAAGACAGATTTGGGAGACATTTGTCTGTAATTTCAAGGAAAAAAAAAAAAGCCACAGTAAGGCATTTTTCTTTGCACACCCTCACATACACAAATTAGTGTGATCACATGCCGGCAATCTACACAGCAACCAGGCCAAAAATAAAATGGGCAGATTGGAAAATACAGAGATAATCAAAATCCTTTCAATCAAGACTTCGGATAACAGTAATAAGGTGAACATTTTTCATATAAATCTTTCATGTGCTGTTATGTTGGGATAAACACATAACCATTCCTGAGTTTGTTCACGTGTGTATTAGTATAGTAATTGGGCACCGTTACACACTGCCTCTGCAATGCACTCCAGGGATACACAGTCACACGGTCCTAGATCTTGTGGGTCTAACCAAAGGACAAGTTAGAGAAATTTTACATTACAGAAAGATAGGGGTTATTAAGGAAATGTGAACAGACAGCCATTACTGAAGCAGAGAAGCACAAGCTTATGTCACGAGGAGAGGTAGACACTTGTTACTCTTTTTGCCGTTCAGCATCTTAGTTTGAGTTCCTTTAGAAGCTGACTTTGAGGAAAAGATTCAAGTACAAGGTGATTATATGGGAAGTAAAGGAAACATGACTAGGGGAGGGGAGTTGGACCAGACAAAGGAAGGCAGCCAATAAAGGCTATGTTATCAAGCCAACTGCCACAGTGAGAGTTTAGAGCATAATCCCACTTGGAAATTCTAGGAAATGGTATAAAACACACATCTCATTGTTATTCTACCCAAGGAGAGAGGCAAGAGAGAGGGAACGCCTATCAGTCACTGGCTGAGGCCTTCTCCTGAGGCACCCAGTTCCACCCAGCACTTCCAGCCAGCCCTGTGAAGGAGCAGAGCCCCTTTTACTGGAGTTAGAAATAGCCTTCGAGCAAAGACAGTGGCAACGGGATGTCACAGTCAGTCAGAGGACAGTGAAAGGGGTGAGGTTCAAGGGATATGAGTGAGGCACCTACAGTTCCTTCCTACAGCATCTGAACTATTTCCTAGGTTCGGACAATCCCCAATTCGATGGCCTTTGGTAGGAAACAGAGACTACCTAGGACTATAAAACAAAATGGGAAACACTCACCTCCCTTGCAGCTAGGCCACAGCGTCTGAACCAGGCTCCACAGATCAGACACACCCAAGTAATTTAAGCAGAAAGTTCAGCAAAACTCTCTCCTTCCATCAGAGGTGATGGTACTAATTTATCAAAGTCAAATTTCACATCAAGCAGACGGCTTTCCCCACGTGTCTTCTTTCTCCTACTTTTTCTGCTGAACATATGCATATAAGGCCAGCTACAAAATTTGTCGGAGTCAGTGCGAGGTGAAAACACAGCCCTTTGTTGAAAAAGTAGAGGAAAGTGCCCTTAAAGGTACATGTAAAGCAGTTTTCCTGTCTGTGCTCTCTCTTTCTCCTTCTGTCGACTTGTCATGCTGTTTTGTATTCGCTATTTAATGTCATTCGAAATATAGTCAAACTAAAACGTTAAATTTTTAGCATAAATTTTACCATTCATATTTATATTGTGTCATGCTAGTTTTCAATACAAATACCAGAGTATTTACCTTGTATGTGACATCACCAAGATGATAAAATTCCTGTTCTGTGGCTCATCCCCAGAGGGTGCCTTCAGCTGGCCAAAAGAGACAAATCCATGCCAGAATCAGGAAAGTTGGAAGGAGGAAGAGAGGCTCCCTCCAGTCACAGAGCCGTCAAGTGAAGACCCTCAGAGTCACCCGGGGATCCTGCCTCGCCATGTCGGGCATCTGTGCTCCTTAGGACTGCTGGGATCCCCTTGCATCACCCTCAATCCATGCACTACAGCCCAGGGACGGGTGTAGCCTGGGAAAGGCTAGCCAGTCACCTTCCCTTCCCACAAGCCAGTCACCTCAAGCCACACAAATGGGTGAAACCCAATGATTTTTTTTTTTTACTGAAATATAGTTGATTTACAATGTCGTGTGTCGTGTTAGTTTCAGGTATACAGCACGGTGCTTCAGATATATATAGATATATATCTCTCTCTATATATATATATTCTTTTTCAGATTCTTTTCCCCATAGGTTATTACAAAATATTGAGCATAGTTCCCTGTGCTATACAGTAGGTCCTTGTTGGTTATCTATTTTACATACAGTAGTGACTCACAAACATAGAAAACAAACTTATGGTTACCAAAGGGGAAAGGGTGGGGGTAGGGATAAATTAGGAAGATGGGATTAATATATACAAACCCAATGATCTTTAAACCTCCACGCTGGGAAGTAAGTAATAAGTACCTGGATCCGAGATGGACTACATGCTAGTCTCTGCTGACACATGGCCTCTGGCCGGCCACGCACCCAACACTCCGTGATGCTGCCAGCCCGATGTGCCAGCTGTCACTATTCCCAGCCCCAAGACATGGCAGGATGAACATATCCACCCCTGACCCTTCTCGTGCCCATGCTCAGGCTCCTTCTAGGGGCAGGGGCAGCAGGGAGGCAGAGACCAAGTGGGCCTGGAGCGCCAGGGGTTTGGGAGGCAAGTAGCAGAGAGCCTCGTATGGGGGGAGGGAAGTGGGGGGAGACGGGGCCCCAGTGCTTGTTTCCCTGTCTGATCAGCCCTCACTTATAAAACATAAATTAAAAGCGTTGCTAATAATAGCAGGACAGAGTGGAAGAGCAATAAACCCCAAGTGTGGTGCCCTTCTGAGCACAGGGCCCTGTGTTAATGTACTGGACACACAGCCATGAAGCTGGCTCTTCGTATATACACACAACTCGCTTGACCACAGGCAAGATTTTACTGTTTTATTGTATTTTATTTTATTTATTTTTGGCCAAGCCACTTGGCATGCGGGATCTTTCTACCCCAACCAAGGACTGAACCCCCTGCAGTGGGAGTGCAGAGTCTTAACAACTGGACCTCCAGGGAAGTCCCTAGGCAAGCTTCTTGAAAGAATAACTCACACTCCCTATCTGCTCCTCTCCTCTCCCATTTATATCTCAATTCATTGTATCAGGCTTCCACCTCCAAAGTCAGAAATGGATCAGGCGCTGTGGGACCTAAAGCTTATACAATTTTGAGGTCAACTTTAAGAAGACAGATTATGAATTATGACCATGAGATTAGGAATATGAAGGAGAATTTGCATTTGAATGGTCCTGATGCTGAAACTCCATTAGCTTCAGAGCAAATCCTCCTCTGCCCACAATTTCCCTCTCTCTGCTCCCCCATTTTCCCTCCAGTTGTCAAATCTAATGGACACATTTGAGTCTGAGTCTTACTTGACTTCTCCCCTGTAATTGATATGGATATCATTGACCGTTTGTGCCTTGAAATCCTCCAAATTGGCTTCTAATACATCATCTATCTTCTGATTAATTGATTCATCATCTTTCATTGGCTTTTCTCTTTTCAATTTCTTTCACCTGTGGTACCTGGATAACTTTTAGTGTAAATGTTTGTTTTTAAAGGAGAGACGACTTAAAACCAAGATGATATAACGTATGTGGAAGTGCACTGTAAATTGTAAAGCACTATGTAAATATGAAATATTATTATTATTAGGTGATTGATTCTATAATTTGTTCAGCAAACACTTATCTCGATTTTCCAAATGATCTTTTTATATCCCAAAAGAAATATGTATGTAAGGGATTCACACAAGCTGTAGAAATGACTTTATATAGTATTTTTATGTGTTTTACATATTTTGTAATCCCTATTCCAAGATAAATAACACTGAAAAATTAAGGGAATGATGTTTATTGTGTGTAGCTCTCTGTTTCTCCCGTTATATGAGTGAAATTTTTATTTTTATGGAAATCAGTTGCATGAAACTCAAGCAAAAGTATCTAAATGTGGCAGATATATTTCCCTAACCAGAAATTAATCTGTCCCAAAGAAAAACCAACCAAAACACAAGATTCCTTTTTCCTTATCTGAATTTGCTCTTTTATGCCACTCAAATGACATCTTGAGTGGCATAAAAGAGCCACTCAAGATGTCATCTTTTATGCTTGTCTCATCTTTTATGCCACTTCATCTTGCTATAAATTTTCTGCTGAATTTTTTGAGTAGCTTTGTCTCTGCATTAATAAAAATCAACCTATCTGAAGTCAGACATTACATAAACTGATATTATAGTCTTGTTTCAAAGTTAATCACAGTTTCAAAAACTATCGCCACCATAAAAAAATACACTTAGGCTTATGAAGGTCAAGACAATAAAAACATGCTTCACAGCTAAGATATTAATTGCCAAAAGGAAAATGATAGTTTACTATTTATAATGGTGATTTATTTTTCCTCTAAAGAGTGGACTAGGCATTCATGATCTTCATATTTGTAAATCCATCGTTATAACTGAGAAAGTAAGTTTTTGTGGCAAACATTCTTTTTTAAATTACCATTAATCCTCTTAAGAGTGGAAAAGCAAGTTTTTCCACGGCAAACATTCCTTTTTAAAATTACCATTAAGCCTACTACTGTCTTTGTTACAAATTCTGTTCATATTTTGTTTTTGTTTTTACATCAGGGAAAAGACATTCTATTGGTTTCCCTAACAGTAAGTTTTCCAGAGACATCTGGCTTCAACGGCTATCTTGTTCATCTCTTGCCCATAAAATAATGAACCGTGTTTCCTTAATACTTATATGAGGATAGTCACTTTCTTAATAAACTCAGTGAGTTTGGGAACTCTATCACAGAATAATAACAAAGAGAAATTAACAGCATTGGTAGTTATTAATATTTCAAATTATGTTTCTTTAACAAGACCATTTTGGGTCATGGCATCATGCCAACTGTATTGCATTGGATTCTCAATAAGTCAGATTTTCCAAGTATTATTAACAAGTGTAGCTCTGGTACCCGCTGATGGGCATGGGCATCTTAGCAAAGCTGTAAAAACATCACTTCCCATAAAGCTGGAATAATAAATGGCATTTGACCAGAATAACTATGCACATTTAGAGATCCCTCAACTGTAAAACTGCCAGCAGAACTAAGATCATATCTGTAGCTGATATTAACAGTCAGAACTCAAAAGGACTGGACCCCTAGTTTTGCTGAGTTGCAGAATAATACCTGGCTTCCAGTCAAATACTTCAACCTTTTCTGTAAAGCGCATGAACTGACCTTGTCATAAATTCCCTGCTCTAGAGAAAAGACTGACAAAAGTATTAAGGAATTTTTGTACAATATTTATCTGTTATCTTCTAGAAAAAAAGTAATATTTTAATTTGCCCATTCCATCAGTTATTCAACAAATAATCATTGAGCCCCTGTCGTGTATAAGATCACACTGTAAACACATGTAAGTTACAGAAATTTAACTCTATATATTAAACATCAAATATCATCACAGCATATAAACACATGGGGTGCATTTAAGGGAGTTCAACTGGGCCCCTAAAATGCAAGCAAAGTACTTCATCTGTTCTGCAACCCATCATCTGTTTCAAAGCTTCAGGAAAATCTAACTGTGCTGGAATTATTGAAAGTTGTTCTATCTGACTTCTGTTTCCTTTTATTAGCAATGGAAGATATTTTAAGAGCATTTTCACAGGTTCAAGTTTTGTTTTATGTGTGAACTTTAGAACATAAACCCTTATGCCCACACCAACCTGCTACTGACCTACCTTTTACAAGGAGATTCCATTCTACCATGTTAGATATTTGGCATATGGAGGCGAAAGGATTTTAAAAGACCTACTCATTGTCCTCAAAAAACTTGCAAATCAGGGAGAGGAATATATTTTGTAAGTTAGGTCTCTAGGTGAGGCAATATCAATCAGATATGTTCAAGACAAAACAAGGTCCCCGTGATCTCAGTGCCCACCCTCAGCCAAAACCCATTTCTTCTTTTTTTCTTTTTTACTCTTTGGCTGCACCACATGGCATGTGGGACCTTCCATCCCAACCATGGATTGAACCCACATCCCGTGCAGTGGAAGCACAGAGTCTTAACCCCTGGACCACCAGGTAAGTCCCAATCCATTTCATTTTTGAAAATTCCATTTCTTCCACTAAAATTTTGGAAAAAAGAAAAACTATAAATAAGGAGAAAGTTTGTCATGTTATACACATGTTATGAAGAGAAAAAAAACTCTCAGATGTTTTACTTATAAATAATTTCTTTGGGTTGGTGCTCATTTACTCATGGCCCTCTGCTTGCTGGTGTAATAACAGGTATCTACCTTGAGCATACATATTTTACAAACTTTTTTTGTGACAATCTGCCTGACAGGCTGCAAAATTCCATACATAATTACATATATTATATTCCAACTTAATATATTGAGAATCATCTCCATGAAAAAGTGACACAGAAAGTCTCTGGACACTTAACTTCCTTGTCAGCTTCATTTAAAATACTCAATTCATAAAATGAGAAATGACTTTTCTAACTTGATAATATGAAACTTTAACTCTAGACCAAAGGGGTTGTATGTACTTTCTTATTTCTGTTACCTACAGAAGTTTCAAAAACGGATGTGTTTTTGATGAACTATAAAATGCAAGAAAAGGTAAAGCATAAAGAGTCACATCTTATTTAACTGAAGAGAACTTTTGTTTTTATTTTAACTTCCAAAGCATTTTCCCCCTGTAGTTTAAAAGGAATATATACTTTAATGTACTTTCTAGTCAACTTTATTTTAGATACCTAAAATTTTATCTCTCATTTGGATTATTTTCTGTTCTCATCCAAACACTTCTCTCATGGCACATATTGAAATTTTTCTACTCATCAGTTGATTATGTACAAAATAGGACTTAGTCTCCAGCTGTCCTTTCCCTTGATGACCCCATAAAACAAAAATGTTAAGTGGCTTTATATGCAAAGGAGCCAGAAATTCAAAAATAGATAAAACATAATCCATTACTCTCAATGAGTGGTGGAGATACACAAATAAATAGTTGCAGTAAAGCATGAAAAGTGCTATAGATATTTAAAGAACATAAAAGAAGGTGTAATTAACCTCTCCCCATTTTGGAGTATAAGGATTAGGGAACACCTCACAGAAGATGCTGATGAAGCTTAGCTTCTCTTTGAGCTTCACTTAGGTAAAAGTTTTCCTGTCTAAACAATAGCGCCACATCAAGCAAAGAAAAACTGTGCCAGAAATCTCATGGCACATTCAATGTTCTTAGAATGGCTTAGTGCAAGGGTGGGCAAACTATTCTTTATGGGCCAAATCCACCACCTGTTTTCATGCAGCCTGTGAGCTAAGAACGCTTTTTAAACTCTTAAATGGTTGGGGGAAAAAATCAAAGAGGAATATTTCATAGCGCATGAAAATTACATATAATTAAAATTTCAGTGTTCATAAAAAATGTTTTATGGGAATACTTCCATGCCCATTCCTTTATGTATTGTCAATGGCTGCTTTTGTGCTACAATGGCAGAGTTGAATAGTGTGACAAAGACCTTTTGTCCACAAAGCCTAAAACATTTACTATCTGACTCTTTACAGAAAGTACCGTGTCCTGGTTTAGGGTACTGGAGCAGAAAGTCTTTAGGAAATAGTGAGACACGAAGGAAGCAAAAGAAATAATGAGGGTCTTCCTTCCTTGATGTCATGCACGTAGGCAATAGGTGATTGAGAGCTAGTGAAGCAGGATAGTTTTAAATGGTACAGCAATAATATTAGATTTCCATTTTAGTAGTTTGAAGAGCAAAACTAGAAACAAAGGGAACTGTTAAATGGCTAGTGCTGCGATGGTGAAAGTCTGAGCTGGAACAATTATAGTAAGATCAAAAGGGGATATTTGGATATTTTGGAGATTAATCCTTTGTCTGTTGATTCGTTTGCAATTATTTTCTCGCATCTTGAGGATTGCCTTTTTGTCTTGTTTATCATTTCCTTTGCTGTGCAGAAGCTTTGAAGTTTCATTAGGTCCCATTAGGTTATTTTTGTTTTTATTCCCGTTACTCTAGAAAGTGGGTCAAAAAAGATCTTGCTGTGGTTTATGTCGAAGAGTGTTCTTCCTATGTTTTCCTCTAAGAGTTTTGTAGTGTCCGGTCTTACATTTAGGTCTTTAATTCATTTTGAGTTTATTTTTGTGTATGGTGTTAGGGAGTATTCTGATTTCATTCTTTTACATGTAGCTGTCCAGTTTTCCTAGCACCATTTATTGAAGAGACTGTCTTTTTCCATTGTATATTCTTGCCTCCTTTGTCATAGATTAGTTGACCATAGGTGCGTGGGTTTATCTCTGGGCTTTCTGTCCTGTTCCATTGATCCATATTTCTGTTTTTGTGCCAGTACCATACTGTCTTGATTGCTGTAGCTTTGTAGTATAGTCTGAAGTCAGGGAGTCTGATTCCTCCAGCTCCATTTTTTTTTTTTCTCAAATTGCTTTGGCTCTTCGGGGTTTTTTGTGTCTCCATACAAATTTTAAGATTTTTTGTTCTAGTTGTGTGAAAAATGCCATTGATAATTTGAGAGGAATTGCATTGAATCTATAGATTGTGGTATAGTAATTTTCACAATATTGATTCTTCCCATCCAAGAACATGGTATATCTCTCCATCTGTGTCATCTTTGATTTCTTTCATCAGTGTCTTATAGTTTTCTGGGTACAGGTCTTTTACCTCCTTAGGTAGGTTTATTGCTAGGTATTTTATTCTTTTTGTTGCAGTGGTGAATGGGATTGTTTCCTTAATTTCTCTTTCTGATTTTTCATTGTTAGTGTATGGAGTGCAAGAGATATCTGTGCATTAATTTTGTATCCTGCAACTTTACCAAATTCATTGATTAGCTCTAGTAGTTTTCTGGTGGCATCTTTAGGATTTTATCTGTATAGTATAATGACATACAGATGGCCAGATGAAAACCTGCTTAACACCACTAATTATTAGCAAAATGCAAATCAAAACTACAATGAGGTATCACCTAACAGTGGTCAGAATGGCCATCATCAAAAAATCTACAAACAATAAATTCTGGAGAGGGTGTGGAGAAAAGGGAACCCTCTTGCACTGTTGGTGGGAATGTAAATTGATACAGCCACTATAGAGAACAGTATGGAGGTTCCTTAAAATAACTAAAAATAGAATTACCCAGCAATCCCACTTCTGGGCATATACCCAGAGAACACCATAACTCAAAAAGACACATTCACCCCAATGTTCATAGCAGCACTATTTACAATAGCCTGAACGTGGAAGCAACCTAAATGTCCATCAACAGAGGACTGGATAAAAAAGATGTGGTACATATATACAATGTAATATTTCTCAGCCATAAAAAGGAATGAAATTGGGTCATTTGCAGAGAGGTGGATGGACACAGAGTCTGTCATACAGAGTGAAGTAAGTCAGAAAGAGAAAAACAAATATTGTATATTAATGCACATATGTGGAATCTAGAAAAATGGTACAGATGAACCTGTTTGCAACGCAGAAATAGAGACACAGATGTAGAGAACAAACATATGGACACCAAGGGAGGAAAGGGGGGGTGGAAGGAATTGGGAGATTGGGATTGACATATATACACTAATTACTATGTATAAAATAGATAACTATGAGAACCTGCTGTACAGCACAGGGAACTCCACTTTGCTGTACAGTAGAAACCAACACAACACTGTAAAACAACTATACCCCAATAAAATAAAATAACATAAAATAAAATAAATGAACTTTCATTTTTTAAAAAAGGGAACGTTTGGGAGTTATCCTATATCAGCTATCCCCTGACATAATTATTTTTTTTCATATGGTGGTGAAAACACTGTAGTAATCAAAGTTACTGAGAGTCAACCATGCAAAGAAAATCCAGGTTTAAAGGTGAAGCAACCCATTGAAGAACACTGATTTTCTCTATAGCTTATAAAAATATGAGTTAAATAAAGATTCAAACACCTTCTCTTTCTTCCAGGTTTCTTATCTTCATCAATAAAATAAAATCTTCACCCACTCTGGAGTAATATTTATCCAACTAATATTGAATTATGTGCAAATGTATGGCAGGTATTAGCCACACCCACATGGAGAACTAATAAAGCTTCATGATGAACTCAATATAAAGGGTGAATGGAAGAGGAGACTGGTTTCTGATTGGGTTTCAGGATGATTGATGGTGGTGTCATTAACACAAGACAAAGGCTAAACCTTTTTCCCTTTTTTTAATCATTTAGGAAAACTATATATATATATATATATATATATATATATATAGTTTATATATATAGTTTATATATACACAATATGTCCCAGACTCTATTCCAGAGGTGCTCATTCAAACTAATGTGTTAAAATGATGAAATACAGAATGCAAACAAAACAACCACCACAAAATCATTCATGGGAAAGATCAGGCAAGACTCAGAGATGGGAAACTGAGGCACGTATTTGTGAGTGTGGGGAAGGGTGATTAGGGGAATGCTTCAGGTAATTGAAATCACATGTGCAGAAAGCCAAGGGATTCTGAAATAATACAGATGCTAGTCCATATACTTGGGACTCATAGTTTAAGGTGGTGAATAGGACAATAAGACTGGAAAGTTACTTGGGACCATATCATGCAAAGACTTGTTTATCAAGCTAAATAGTTTAAAGTTTGTCCTGAGAGCAACTGGAGTTGTTGAAAACAGAGAAGGTTTAAGTCACAAGTAACTTAATCAGTATTGAATCTGCAAGATACCACTCTGACTATGGTTTAGGGGATACTGGGTAAAAAGCAAGGCTTAAAACAAGACTGTTTTATATTACAATTAGACTGTTTAATAATGTGGATGAGACATGACCTTAGATCTGGCCTGAACTGAGGTAGTGGCAAAGGGGGTGGACAAGAGTGGGAACGTGTGAGAGTGTTAAGAGTTGTGACTGATTGGCTGACAATGCAGGGAGAGGGTATAAGGCCAGAAGTCTGCTCACCTTGGTATAAGGAGGTGTCATTCACTGAAATGAGAAACAGATCTAGAGGCAAAGATGACTTTCCTTTTGGACAGGTTGAGGGTATACATGGGTCTGAATTTAAAAGCTGTCTGGTCTAGAGAGAGGGATTTGGGCATCAATAGTGCAGGAAGGGTGGGAGTGTAGGATGGGCCTAAATGGGATCAGCCAGGAAGAGTTTACAAGTAAGGAGACAAAAAGGTTGGAATGGAACCCTGGAAAGTACCTACTTTTAAGGAAAGGGCCTTAGGAAGGAGACCTCAGGCTTAAGAAAACTTCTAGAATTCTCAGCCATCACCTTTCTCTTTCTCTTGTCACCAGAGTGATATATGCTCTCGTCGTATTTAGAAAGGGGCATCTGGTCCCAGTGGCATCCTCTATTGCTTGTCTCTGGTGATGGGAGGATTTTCTCTCCTCACCTTGGTGGTTGCCCTCAGCTTGCTCTACTGATGACCCTAACTACACTCAGAACTGCTTTCTCTGCACAAAGTATGGTGGTCATTGGGTTGGAGGCTAGCACTTATAGGTCTTTCCTGCTGATTCAGCCCCTGTCGCATCTCTTATTACTATTTCTTAGAGGAATCCCCAAGAGGCAGAGTGGCTCTTAATTCTCAGCTATCTTCTGCACCCTGCGTTGGCCTGGTGGAATGTTTTGATCTCCATTCTGTCTCACAGGAATGAAGGACATCTCTCCATCCTCAGCACCTCTACTCTGCCGTCATGAGGGAAGGCTGCAATATTGCCTCTCCCCAGAATTCATGTCTCCAAACCTATCTAGGACTTCTACTGCCCTTCCTTCTCCAAGCCTCCTCCTCTCAGACACTAGAGGATGGTATCAGAACTCTTACACTGATCTAAAATGTTCCTTCCATCCTTAGCAGTGTTCTTCAGACTTCACCCCAATTCAGAATCTGCTCTCTGGATAGTGGAAAAATATTTTTTGTTGTTACACATTATCCTTTTCTCTGTGATTTAAGATATGGAACTCAATGCCCTGATTCAGCCAGACTTTATAATTGACATGCAAAGAAAAGTCCTTAACATTCCAAAGCACTTTTTTTTCTCAAGTGTTTGCCTCTTGCAATTCAGAATTGCTTTTAAGACACTGCCTGCTATGGCCTTATCAAAAAAATACATGATGAAACTCAAAAAAACTGATTCTTCATTCTTCTTGGGTTGTTTTCTCTCTTTTCTGGGTAATAAATCTTAGTCTTTTTTTTAAGACTACATGTATTTACATTAATTTGAAATGTTCAAAGCACAATATGTTAGAGTCCATAAAATTTTAAGATTTACATACACACAAGCATATGAACAAATGTTACTTTCCTAGAACATAGGTTTAGTCAATTACTGAGACATGTTGGTTTTGACAGTCACATACTTATTGCAGCAAATAATTATGATTGTAGACTTTCAATAACTTTTGTACAATGATAGAAAATGTACAGAATGTAAAGAAGATAGTAAAACAAATGTGTCTTTCTTACACAATGACACCATGAATGATATGGTATTACAGAGTAAATTTTATCACAGTAGTCTCTTCAGCCTTGTCATAAGTGATGAAACTAAATGAACATTTCCAAAATCTTATTTATTTTGTGTTTTATAAGCAAATCCTGCTTTTTTTCTTCTATGTATTTAAAAAATAAAATAGGACAGCAATGCTTTTCTTTAAAGTAATTCAACTTTAATTGTAATAAGTTAGGAAAGCCCATTTTAATATTAATTTTAAGAACATTAATATATGGAGTTTTTTATTATTTCGAAATCTGATTTTAATGTTGGAAAGCCTTCAGGGGAAAAGGAGTCAGTTACAGAGACAGAAATACACAGTAGATAGTATTTCAAAATATTAACCCTCTCTACACTTTTACACAGAATATATCTCATTCCTCTCATCCTCCAACCTGGTGACTTTTTCCTTATTTTAACCATTTTTTTAAATTGAAGTGTAATGAATTTACAATGTTGTGGTAGTTTCAGGTGTACAGCAAAGCGATTCAGTTATATATATAGTTCTTTTTCAGATTCTTTTCCATTATAGGTTATTACAAGATATTGAATATAGTTCCCTGTGCTATACAGTAGGTCCTGGTTGTTTATCTATTTTATGTATAGTGGTGTGTATACGTTAATCACAACTAAACTGCTTGTTCACGGTTCTAGAGTGCAATCTCCTTGAGAGTAGAAAGCATCTTATTTATTGTCCTCTATCAATAACTACCATAGTACCTAGCACAGTAGAAATGCAATAAATTGTTGCTAAATAAGTAAATGAATGCTGGTACCTCTTTATAGATAAAGGGACTGATGGTAAAGACATATTCCTACAAACATGTCTGCTATAAATCCAAAATTAAAACAAAAAATATATAATATCTGCATAATTTTACAAAATGATTTTGTCACTAGAGTGGAAGCAAAAATTCATTTTTCCTTTACTTAAACATTCAGCAATAACTATACTCAAAATCAGAAAATAACTTACTGATTATAACTTGATAGTTCATTTAGACTAACATGAAACTTATTCAAAGTCATCATGGTAATATGGTCTTAAAACGTTGGACTTCTGCAGAAATGTAGGTTTAAATTCTAGCTGTTTGACTGGGATGACTTATTAGATTTCTCTGAACCTAGATTTTTCTTTATCCCTGACTTCTCTCTTTAACTTGCCCCTCCCCTGAAAAAACTGTAAGGATTAAATTTGGCCCTTAGAAGATAAAATTTAAAATTTTTTAAATCCTTAAAAACAGAAAAGAAAGAAAATAAAACTAAATGCGTATCCTGTTGGTGGCATAATCACATAGAAAGGAACTGTGCCAAGTGACATTAAAACACAGTAATTTCACTGCCTATTGAGATATAATTTAAGGATAAAAAAATGTTAAAAGAAAACAGTATCTTAAACTCTTTCCATTAATCATATTGTTGGCAGTAGTGTTGATAGCTGGCAGGCTGGTACTGTTATTCTGGAACAGTTATATGTGGATGTGGAATAAACTAATTGAGTAATTATGTGATATTCTAGTTATAGTCCTGGTGTGATTGTAAACCAGAATTCTTTATTCTTATTGTGGGGGGCATAAGAGGTGCATATAGAAGATGTCAGGTAAAAATAAAAAAAAATTTTAAAATTAAAAAAGTATAAGAAAACACAAACAACAACAGGAAAAAAAAATGGTAGTCCTGAAATTGAGTTGGATGTATCAATAGAATTCATGATAGCATATACATACATGTTCATATTAATATCTATCTATACTTGTATATATATTTTTGTGTATTTCCTCACTTTATTATGTAAAAAAGTTGAAAACAATGATGAACCCAGTAGCAATGAGCACCCTTAGTACCCAGATTGTGGTCTCCACGTACATCACTAAAAGGAACAGATCCTTAGAGAAATGGCTAATTCCAGCTTTGCAATAGGCTAAGTATAAAATAAATCCAAAGAATCTTGCCATATCAGTTATCAGGGAAGCTATCAACAAATACTAAGGTCATGTCAATAGGACTTAGGGGTCAGCTTAACGAGGTACAAACTGGCCAAATATGGGCTATGTTTAGCTTTAAAAATGATAATTACTGTGGATGGAGAAACCAAGTATGGTTAAGTTCATGAGTTCATAAGGGTGTTTAAAAAAAAAAAACCTAATCGGTCACCTTTGGAGAATGATGAAGAATGAATTCATTATCTTGAACATTGGTAGATAAAGGGAACAATACCAGGCATTTATCCTGTGTATGCTATGTGAACTATACCACCAGGCAAAACCAAATAAGAGATAAAAAGAATAAATATGTATAAAAGGATCCCAAGTAAAAGAAGACCAGAAAAAAATGATAGTTTGATAATATTGGAATGTCACTATTTTCTAAACCCCCAGTTGGACTTAGGCACTAAGTATCAATGGCTTCTGACACCACCAAAAGAGAAATAGCCAGACATGACTGACTCCTGATGGTAAAATTCACTATCTTACCAAGACACTCCAACCTGAATCTGATCAGACCTCTAGAGCTACTTTTAATTTACAGGAAACTTACAACACAGAGCAACAGGTTAAACAATTCCACAAGGATACAGTCTGCACGATTCAGACTACAGTAAAGTCTAGAGAGGCATGTCAACCAGTCCCAAAATATGATTTATTTAAATCCCGATTCAAACAAGTGGAAAAAGAAAAACATATAAGCTATTATGATGGTTATGAATAATTAAGTAATGGGTTAGGTCAAAGACCTCCGAAGGTATTAGTTTCCTGAGTTACAAAATACATGCCCACCCAAGGAAAATGTAATTTTGGTCAGAGTAGCAATTAGCATGGTCAGTGTAAACCACGTCCTCATAAAAATATAGTTTTTTCTCTTACATTGCCTACGGAAGCATTTTATTCGTTATGATAATTTATGTTTTTAATCTTTTCAGTTAATATACCCAGAGGCAATGAAATTGGAGCAGCTAAGAAGGCAGAAATGAACACAATATTATGCATAAATACAAAAGCATTAAGAAGCAACTCTATTCTTTGGTTTCTGAAATCAAGTAGGTCAAAAATGCTTAAAGAAAACTATAAAACTTGTATTTCCCTTTTTGATCACTGACTTTTGTTATAAAATTATTTTAAAAATCATAAAATCATGACTTTCAGTGGGTAAGGCTATTGTTTATCAAAATGGGAATATTGAACCTCAAATTAACAATTCCCATTTAAAACTAAATTACTCCAGGGTGTCAATTAGATACTCCTTAGAAGTAATGTTCTATTTTCTTACACGTCTAGGAAATCATCTTCCTGAATATGGTACTCTCACAAATCTTATGGCTTCAAACTTGAAAGCAGTTTCAATTTTCCAATACCTCGTTTAATTAAAAATAAATATTCCATACAGTGTAGGACTTACTCTGTTTTTCTTTGTCTGGAGTGAGAAACACCATTAGATGTCTCCCCTGCTTTAAGGCTCAGATGCCTCCAGTTTCACCAGACAATGCTGGCACTAGCTTGCAGGTTTCCAATTCTGAGCCTCTGGATATTTCACACAAAGGTAATTCTTTTTTTTTTTTTTTTTTAAATAAATTTATTTATTTATTTATTTTTGGCTGTGTTGGGTCTTGGTAATTCTTTTTGATTCTGAGTTATCAAGCCAGTTGTCACTTCTTTACTTTAAAGCTGTCCTTTGGGGCTTCCCTGGTGGCGCAGTGGTTAAGAATCTGCCTGTGAATACAGGGGATGCAGGTTCGAGCCCTGGTCCGGGAAGATCCCACATGCCGCGGAGCAACTAAGCCTGTGCGTTACAACTACTGAGCCTGTGCTCTAGAGCCCGTGAGCCACAACTACTGGAGTCCATGCGCCTAGAGCCCGTGCTCTGCAACAATAGAAGCCACCACAATGAGAAGCCCACACACCACAATGAAGAGTAGCCCCTGCTCTAGAGAAAGCCCGTGCACAGCAACAAAGACCTAATGCAGCCAAAAATAAATTAATTAATTAAATAAAATAAATTAAAAAAAATAAAGCTGTCCTTTTTTACTGGAAGCAAAAATAGCCATTATTTTCCTACCAGAACTCTCCTTTGATGCAAGAAATAAGTACATACATCAAAAAAATACTAAGCTCCTTTTTATTTTGTTCTATAAGGAAATGACAGTTCATAGCCATACCCATGCACTATCACACTATCATCATCTGGTTTGAAACCATCTTTAATTCTGTTTGTACCACTCAAATACTTTCATGCTGAGAGCATGGCAGATTATAATCTTTACTGGAAAATCATGTAATTTAAACATTTCTCTTCATGTCAGACTAGCTAACTCTTTTGAAGTCCATTGCAATAATACCTCATATAAACCAGTAAACCTCTTTTTTCACATTTCAGAGGATCCACTTAAAATAATTTTCTAGGACTCACAGAAAATGCTATTGTGGTCCCCTTTTAGATAGCAGAATTGAATATTTCTTCAGTGTGACCATTTTCTCCCTTACAGAATGTATGAAGAGCTACAATTTCTCTTAAGGAAATATACCCCATCTTTTAAACTCATTGTTACTTATTTACTAAGACTTCACCATTTCAGTCATTTTTAAATTATTTTTGAAGGTATTAATAAAAAAGAATGAAGAGATTTAACAGAGATGACTAATCAAATATTGAAAACTCACATCACTTAAAATCGTGACAGGGTCTGACACACACCACAGGTTCAAACAGTATATTCTGAATGAATATGTGAATAAATATTCTGGCCATTATTGCACTGTATAATATAATGAGTTTTATATACAGTATGTTTAGCCATCCATACCGTGAACTCCAGGAGGGCAAGAAAAGTGCTTGATTGCTAAAACAACATCTGGAATGTAGCAGATAATAAATAAATATTGAAGGAACAAAAGAAGTGAGCAGGTCTCACTTAAGAAGAAAAAATTATCCATTCATGTTATTTAGACATAATCTTACAGTCATTGCTACTTTGACTTTATAATTAACTTTGATATGATGAAGTGCAATGATTATTTTGTACAAACTATTTAATTTTTTTTATCAGAAATACACCGTGGCTGTTATATTACCTTTGGATGTTTTTGAATTTCGTTCTAATCTCTACTACCATTAGAGGGACAAAGAAAATGATATAATTCTACTCAGAATAGTCTATGGATACTCCACGTTGATGTAGTTGTGTATTTATTTCAGATTTCGTGTCATCCAAATGTACAGCTTCTCCAAGACCTTCAATATTAGAGATAACCCACAGCAGAAATCAATGCAGAAAAGCCCATTCAGGTGAGCTCCTATTACAGTTCTGGTAGTAGGCAATTAACGCACAGAGCTGAATGAATATGATGAAATAGAGAGTTAGTGATGTGGCAAGCAAGAAGCACAGAGTTATTAGGGAGTTTGAGGACGTAGTAGTCCATGTGCTCAAGAAACAAAGATGGGAGTTATGTTACAGGAATGCAGATAGAAAACATGTAGGAAGCTACCTGACTGTGTGATAGGTCAAGACAAGTTGGAGGTGATGACATTAGAAAAGCAGACAATTCATGGATTCCAACATTCAATAAATGTTGACAAAACGTCAAGCACTGGGAACGTAAGACCAATAAATAGTGGTCCAAATCATCAATTGGCTTATGGTCTAGCAATCAGATTTTGAAAATTGTAAATAAGTAACCACCATAATCTGTTACAGATGCTATGATAGATTTCTATATGGAGCAGAGGATAGCGCAGAAAGTAGGGAATGTGAATTATTGCTAGTTTGGGGAGAAACTGAAAGGGAAGACTGCCTACTTAAAACCCAGTTGTGGAATAAACAAATAAATGAGCAATTAATATAGTAAGTGTAGTAAGTGCTGTGACAGAAGTATCCCAGGGTGCTTACTATGACTAAGCTGGCCTCTGAAATTAAGCTATAAAGCAGGAAATTTAGACACAACTATTAAAGACTGTGGACATTTTGTAGTCTAAAATTTTTAATTAAATTTTCACCTTTTCAAAATTATCACACAATGAGAGCCACAGACTCCTTCACCATATCCTTGAACCTCATCCCATGTCTAAATGTCACCCTATCCCTGAGCCCTTATCTGAGATATGGAAATATGGGGATGGACTGAGTGCAGGGATTGAATGACTGATACAGATGAGGTATAATGCTCTGGCTTCTAGGGTCTTTGGTATCATAGAAAGATATTTGTTTTTTATCCCTGGTTCCTGGCACAGAGTTCCTAAAACCCTTGGAATTTCCTGAGAAATAAGGGTGATAAAAGTATTTTTTTTTCTAATGAGGCGAGTCTTGGCAGTCCCCTAGATAGCTTTTGGGTAATCACCAAAAGACCAAACCTTGATGTTGAAGGAGCTTGAAATTTTCAGGCCCCAACACCTGGGGAGGTGAGAGGGACTGAATATTGAGTTAATCGCCAACAGGCAATAATTTAATCAATCATGCCTATGTAATGAAACCTCTATAAAAAATCCTAAACAATGGGGTTCAGAGAGCTTCAGAGCTGGCAAACACATTTATGTGTAGGGAGGATGGCGCACCCCAGATCCACAGACAGAACTCTGGCGCTCAGGACCCGTCCAGACTTTGCCCTAGACATGTCTTCATCTGGCTGTTAATTTGTATCCTCTATAATAAACCAGGAAATGTAAGTAAAGTGCCTTCCTAAGTTCTGTGAAATATTTTAGCAATTTGTTGAAACTGAGGAAGCAGTAAAGGGAATCCCTAATTGATAGCTGCTCAGTCAGAAGACTGTAAGCCCAGGGCTGACAACTGGTGTCTGAAGTGGGGGCAGTCTGCAGGATGGAGCCCTTTAACTTGTGGGATCTGATGCTAATTCCAGGTGGTTAGTGTCAGAACCAAATTAAATTGTAGGACACCGGGTTTGTGTCCAGAGAATCAGAGAATTGGTTGCTGGTGCTGGAAAAGTTGGAATGTCAAAATGTCTGAGATAATCAAAATGTCAGGCACCAGAAAGACTTTCAGTGGGCATAAGCCGAGTCCTGGAGGATGATTCAGATTTTGGCCAACTGAGGAGGTCAGGGGAATGGAAGAAAGCCATCACAGGCAGAAGGACAGGACAGGCAATGATGCAGGAATTTAAGAGAACGTGACTTGCTGTGCTCCGTGTGGCTGGCACATGGGAAGCCAGGCGAGGAACCCAGAAGAGATAAAATTGGAAAGACCATCAGGGCTGGAGTGGACAGGGCTTTGTGTTGTGTTCTCAGTTAAATATGATTATCATCTCGAACACTCCTGGAGGATTGTAAGGAAGCAGGTGGAATGACTATGTGTTTGTTTTACAAATATTAATGCAAGACTAAAAATCTCTCCCATTTCTTTCTCAGGCCTATGTTTATTGTACACATTTATTGTGGATCACTAGCTACGACTGTCATCACAGGTTTCCAAGGATTTTGCAGTGGAGACACTTCAAATGGAAACACTCAGCTGCCATTTGAGAGCCCTGATTTTGCAGTTGTCTCTGGGAAAACCAACATTTTTAACCTTGCCAGTACAAGATACTCGCTAGAGTCTCTCTCCTGTAGCAGATGCTGGGCTGTCTCTACACAGCATCTGCTACAGGAGATGCTGTAGCAGATGCTGTGTAGAGACAGCACAGCATTAGTTCACAGCACTTGTGAACTAAGTTTCCTTGTGAACTTAGTTCACAAGGAAAAGGAAGTATAAGTTCTCTTTTTTTGGCTTTGGCTCAAGGAAGACAAATCCACAGCAGACCCTCTCCTGGTTCAGGGATCTTGATCATACACTTGAATACGTGTAGCTTTCGCAGATGAAGTTGAATAGCACATACGTGCTTGCTTAGTCTGGTAGTTTACCAGATATTAGAGATGGAAGGATAGCTGAGATCCTGAATTTCCAAGTCCTTAAATCTCCTAGCAGCTTCTGTAATACCATGCTGCTAGATTACTAAGAAGGAGGATATGTCACTCAGAGAATATACTCACACTGTAGGTAGATCTCAGAGTGTGGTACAGAGATTGTGGGAGTCCCTGAAACCCCATTCAGTGGGTCCTCAAGGTCAAAACTATTTTCATAATAACACTAACGTGTTGATATCTGCACTGGTGATCCAGAGCAATGGCTGGTAAAACTTCTGTTGCCTTAGAACGAATCAAGGCAGAGGCAGCCAACTGTGCCAGCAGCCACTGTGGTCTTCTCTTGCAGACCAGGCCCACCTAAGAATGCCCTTGATTGTGAAGTCAGAAATACTAAAACATGATTACACTCAATCCATGAGTACATGGCTTTTTAATATTCTGTGTGACTCAGTGAGAAGCACACCTAGAGAACTTTTGCTGCCTCCCAAAGTATGACAGTAGTTGCAGGGAGATGCCCTTTGAGTGTCCGGAGCTGAGCTGAGCTGGGAGACAGAGGGAAATGAGCTGTCGCGTGTCGGAGTAGCCCATCGAAGCAACAAGCCAAGAACGAAAGTGTTAATCACTTACTGAGAGCGGTATAAGCAAGAAGCTAAAACAGGAAGAAATGCTGACTCCCTCTGTTCTGCTTTCCCCCGTGGAAGGGCACACCGGTGTCAGGCTGATCAGCACAGACACTTGGGTCCATCTCACTGTGGAGGGAGCCCTGAACGAAAGGCTCTGGCCATTTTATGGACCCTGAAGTCAGGAAGGAAGGCTCAGGCCCGGGCTCGGTGTGGAAAAGTACTGGTACTGAGTCAGAGTTCGGGGAGAGGGGGTTCTCCAAGGGTTGCCCCTCCTCCCCCATAAGCACGGGCACCTGAGGAAGACCTCTGCCCAAGGCCTCAGGTAAAGAGACCGAGGAATGAAGCTGCCCGGGCTAGGAGAGGGAATATTGTACAAAGAGCACGACAGACGGGGGCCTGAGTGCTCGACGCAGCTCTGTTCAGAGTCTGCAGTGAGCGGCTGTTTACCAAGGGTGGTGTGGGTAGGTCAGCTGCCCCTGGGAGGCCTGCCAGACAAAGCCTTTGTAAGAGCCCATTGTCAGGTCTGAAAAATCACACATGGGTTTTGAATCAGGAGCCTGACTCACACAGGATGTCAGGAGAAACGTGATTGAGTTGAAAGCTGAACTAGCTCTTTTTACACGGAGCGCCATTTCCATCTGAAAAAATGACAGACAAACTGTGGTTACTGAAACTTCGGTGGGCATCACCAGAAAATCTACAAACAACAAACGCTGGAGAGGGTGTGGAGGAAAGGGAAGCCTCTTGCACTGTTGGTGGGAATGTCAATTGATCCAGACACTATGGAGAACAGTATGGAGGTTCCTTAAAAGACTAAAAGTAGAACTACCATACGACCCAGAAATCCCACTCCTGGGCATATACCCTGAGAAAACCATAATTCAAAAAGACACATTCACCCCAATGTTCATAGCAGCACTCTATTTACAATAGCCAGGACACGGAAGCAACCTAAATGTCCATCAACAGAGGAATGGATAAAAAAGATGTGTTACATATACACAATGGAATATTTCTCAGCCATAAAAAGGAATGAAATTGGGTCATTTGTGGAGACATGGATGGACCTAGAGATTGTGACACAGAGTGAAGTAAGTCAAAGAGAGTAAAACAAATATCGTATATTAACACATATATGTGGAATCTAGAAAAATGGTACAGATGAACCTGTTTGCAAGGCAGAAATAGAGACACAGACATAAAGAACAAACGTATGGACACCAAGGGAGGAAAGGGGGGTGGGGGTGGGATGAATTGGGAGATTGGGATTGACATATATACACTAATTCATGTGTATAAAATGGATAACTAATAAGAACCTACTGTATAAAAAATAAATTAAATTAAATTTAAAAAAAAAGAAACTTAAGTATTTGGCAGACATTTCTTCAAAAATGAACAACGGGAGCCTGTCACTTCAAGGAAAACGAGTATTTGTTGCCAAAGATAGAATGCAATCTGCCAAGGAAAAATTCGAATTCTGGAACACTTGTATCCACCAAGGTGAGCCTGGCTGCTCCATGAGAACTGCAGACTTTTTGGAGTGAGTTCAGTGGTGATGTTCACGACTGTAGTTGTTAGGGTTTGAATTGGATCCCTCAAAAAAGGTAGGTTAAAGTCCTAACCGCCAGTACCTCAGAATGTGGTCTTGTTTGGAAATAGGATCTTTACAGAAATACTCCAATTTAAATGAGGCCATTGAATCCAGTACAATGAGTGTCTTTATCAAAAGGAGAAATTTGGACACAGAGACAGACACACGCAGAGGGAAGATAACGTGAAGACAATGTGAACACACACAGGGAAGATGCCACGTGAAGATGCAGGATTGGAGTGGTGCATCTGCAAGGCAAGGCATGCCAAAGATTGTCAGCAAACCATCAGAGGTAGAAAGAGGCAAGGGAGGACTCCCCAGCAGGTTTCAGAAGGATTTCTGACTTCTAGACTCCAGAGCTATGAGACAATAAATCTCTGCTGTTCAAGTCACCCAGTTTGTGATACTTTGTAACAGCACCTCTGAGAAACTAATACAAGAGTTGTTTCACATTGTAAAATAAAATGTGTCAACATTTAGAAGATCTGTACACTAAGGTGAACTAGTATTTTCCAAATATCACGTGTAAAGTTACAAAATCATACATGGCTAAAAGATCTATTCAAGGTTTTAGTAAGTTTTAATGTAGCAAAGTACCTCGATATGGTTGGATGTAACGTATGACAACCAAGCTTTCAAAACTACCACTTTTTAACTTTTGGTATCATATCAAAAAAGAATATTGACAATTATCTAAAAAAACTATTAAAATATTTCTCCCTTTTTGAACTACGTGTTTCTGTGAGGCTATGTTTTCTTCAGATGCTTCAAACAGAACAAAATATTGCAGCAGATCGATTGTAAGAGCAGATACAAGAATTGTCTTATGGTGAGCCAAACGTTAATGATATTTGTAAAAGTGTGAAATAACTTCTCTATTCTCACTATTTGCTTTACTTTGAAGAAATATAGTTTTTCAAATAAAAATATGCTAATTATAACATAATAAGTTGGGATTTTTTTGATGAATTAATACCTTTAAGCTTCCTCAGTTTTGATTTCTAATACAGCAAACATTGATAGATTGAACATAAACAAAAGCTTTTGGGATCCTCAGTAATTTTTAAGACTGTAAAGAGGTACCAAGATCTAAGATTGGAAATTGCTTTTCTAGCAAATGCTTATTGTTATGATTCTCTGAAGTTTGGTTACCTTTTAAACCCTGCCTAGTGTCCCACCCCTGTGAACTGAGTTAGGCCAGTTGTGAGCCCACAGATTCCCCTCCTTCCTCTTTCTTGGACCCAGTTGTGTTTTCAGATTCTTCTGCTCAATGAGTGGAGATGGACATCGTATGGGCCCATTTACTGCATGTGCCACGTGGGAGATGCGTCTTCAGAGACAGAGCTAAGCCTGGTGGAAAGAGCACTGTGCTCTTCCCACGAAAATCCCACCCCCAGCACACAGTGGGCTCTCAGGGAGTTTCCTAGCTTCTTTTGGCTGTAGAGGAAGCGAAGGAACCTAGGAGCCTTCCCATCACCACCACCAACACAGTGGATCTGTTACAGATTCCTAGGACCCATCCCAAGAGATTATAAAGGTCTGAATTAAACTCCAAAATCAATATTTTCAACAAGCAGCTCAAAAGATTCTGAAGCTGGTGGACCACATATAAAAAACAGTGCCAATTAGTAGGGTGTGCTTCCAACCGTGACCAAATATGAGAAGAAGTTACTGGTGAGCTCGGTGCTAAAGCCTAGGTGATTATCGAGAGTAACCGATCCATTACATCCGGAAAGAACACTTGCCTCATGATTTTACATAGATCAAGAGAGACACGTGCAGGATGCCAGCAGGGCATGGCAATTGATCTAGTTAACTCAGAGAGGAAGAAGAGATGGCTTTGTCAGTGTGAGACCCTAGGTGGGAGAGTGGGCCCTTCACACAGACTCACCTGGAAAATAAAACTGATGCAAAATGAATGTCAATTACCCAGTTCCAGAGGGCCTGTCCATCTTTCACTTTTTTTTTTCGACCTATCATTTGCTCCATTACTCTTACATCAAGTCCCCATGACAATAATACCTGAGTGCCCTTTAGACTCTTGAGAAATGCACAATTCATTGAACTGTCCAAGGAAACACAATCCTTGTTTGTCTTCACAAAGAAACAGAACAACAGTGCAATTTTCCAACCTAAGTTGGAAAATTTACACATATAATTTGTGTGACTGATTTTTAGGAAAGGTTGGGACTATCAGTATCACCTGGGGTAGGTCTAAATATCACAATTACCTTATCAGAAATAAGCAAATTAGCATTTTGCTTTGGAAATCAGCCTTTTGTGTTAGGTTGCTGTCCTAGACTTTCAGAGTCCAGCAGAAAATTCTTTCTGCTTCTAGGATTTACCCTCCACCCCCAGCCTTTTCTCTACTCTGTGTATCAGCTTTATCTTTGAAAATTAAAGTCGATTTCAGGGCTCTTTATACTGTGCCATGCTACCACACTGCTTTTCTTTACGGAGCACCTTCTATGTGTTGGACATTCCTTCAGATGGTTTTTACCTATTATCGCTTTTCCTCACCTCAGACTCAGAATGTATGCCTTATTCTCCCCATGTCACACTTGAAGAAAATGGAGTTCAAAGAGCTTAAGCACATATATCTTGGTAAAGAAACTATTCTGCTTGAGCTAGAACTCTTGCCCAGTTACAGGCTCTGGCCCCTAAGCCCATATTGTGGCCCCTCCTCCACCCTGAAGAAGCTTGGATAAATTGATAGTAACAGGTTTCTAAATCATAAAGGCTGAGGTCAGTGCCCTTGGCTGGTCATCTCTGAAACCTACAGCTGGCCTTGTCTATTTCCTAGAGTAATACCGTGGGATTCTACTGGAAAACACACTATATAGCAGGACTAGTTAATTTGGCTTCACTAAAGTCCCATCAAGCCGCTAAGCAGAGTCGGAACTCTTCAAACAGTGGCAAAGATAGCTTTGTGTCAAGCCATAGAATCACATAGCAGCACAATAAAAATAAGAATGACTAGTACTTTTTGGTCTCTGTCACGTACTCTGCCAAATAGCTAAAAATAGAAATCTTCCTCAAAATGTCACTTTAGGTTCAGAAAGAGTTCCCACACTGTACGTGTAAATATCACTTCAGAATCTGGGACCTGCTCACACAAAGACGGACCTGAAAACCTTACTGTTTTCAAGTCTTTAAGATTCAATAATCTAATATGCTGTGCCTTTTGAGAACAAACCCAAGCATTAAGCTTGAAGAATTTAAATTATTGGAAACAAAAGTATTTTTCAATGTATTTTCTAGTGCTGAACTGGATTTTTTAAAATAGACTGAAAATTTTGGTATTTGTCTATTGCACTTGCTTCTTTTTTTTTTTTTTAAGAATGGCTGTAGCAATAACAAATAACAAAACAGAATACGGATGTCCTTTGTAGGTGGATTCCTAGAATTACTCAAAATCATTCTGAAGTTGTCTTATATTAACATGCTTCAAGCCAGAGCACTCAAGAGTAATGAGTCTCTTTATATCTATTACCTAATCAATAAGAAATAAAACTTCCGGCCCTAACAAATTACCATTTCAGCAAAAAGAGATTTATTTGGCTTGGACTGTATTTCCTCATTAGTAAACTAAATGCAAGAAAGTCTGATTTATCTGGGTTTTTTCCCCACTGAACAAAAAGTAATTTGGTGAAGCTATTTTTTCATTGTACTGTATTTTTAAATTAAAACTGGCCAGTGGAACCTCTCTAGTCTCAACTCTCAAGGAATATGTGTATTAAATCTCAAGGAATCCTAAAGCAACTAGAGAGAGTTTCATTTTTAGTAAACTGCAAGGTATTAAAATCAATAAATGAGCTGATGATGCAATTAATATGCTAGAGGCCTTTAATGGAGAAAAGGAAGATTTAGTATTAACACCCATTACTTCTCTCAGTTAAAGAAATTTCTAAGCCTGTGCTTTACTAAGTAAACTACATAATCGGGACCATTGAACAGTAGTTGTGTTTTCATTATAGTTAATGTTAATTAGTCTGTTTATTTTGCGTGTGATTATCGTTAATTCAGAGATTTGTATGCTGTTCCCTGAACAGCTTCTGTATAAAATTCATAACCAAGAATACATCCACTGGCATGGTGATGCACTGCAGGAAGGCTTTGAATTCAGAATATTGTTCAGTAGCTAATACAGGATACGTTTATTCAGGATCTTGCCAGAGATCAGATTCTCCTGTAGTCACCGCCATCAACTCCTATACTGCTATTCCATAAAGATGGCAAGAATAGAGGCATCTAAAATATTTTGATATTTATTTTATGTTTTAAAGATATTCAGTGATTTTAATGATTATAAATCAAAATGCAATAGGCTTAAAATGACAGTGAGACACTGCAAAGCTTGTGCGGGATGCTGAGACAACTTCAACTTGAACCCTGGCATGAAGGAGATTACAGACTTGTGGAGGTGACAAGCTTTCTACCCAAATGCCCTGACCTCAGATTAATTCCTAGATGAAACTATGTCCTTCGGGGTAGGAGCAGACCTGGATCTACAGCCTAGGTGGAAAACTCATAGTCATAGGAACTTGGACAAATCACTCTGCCTCTTAATGTATCAAATTCCCAATTTATAAAAATATGGAAGTAATAACTAACATGTAACATTGTTTTGACAATGACATGACATTATGTACATTAAAAGTTCTAGTGTAGTACCTTACAAATAATAGGTGTTGAAGAGGAAACCTGCTTTCCCCCTCCTTCATACTAGGTTCACCTCACTCCAAAGTTCAAACACAGTTTCATTGTAGAACACATATTCAGGTCAGCTCCTTTATCCTCAAAGGAGTTCCATGAACTTGGATGGGGACAAAAATACATTGCATTTTCACTAGTTAATTTCAGCTGGAGAACCTAAATTTAACATTTCCTTCGATGATGACTATAGGCAAAAAGCCACAGTGGTATTTGCAGCACCTATGACTTTGTCACCAATATAAAACCACACATATTTTTTATCACATAATCCTGCTTTTCAGATCCTAAAATATCATTTATGTTTATCATTACTTTGAAATTTAAAGTTATTGGACTCAACGTTAGATCTTTTTATTTAATGCAGTCATCAAGAAGCACATACAAAATTATGATACAAATTTTAGACATTTTTTTGGTATCTATTTTTTAATATTATTAGTTCACTTTATAATCCTATGTACTTTACTTTATGCATTTAAAAGCATTATTCTCAGGACTTCCCTGGTGGTGCAGTGGTTAAGAATCTGCCTGCCAATGCAGGGGACATGGGTTCGAGCCCTGGTCTGGAAAGATCCCACATGCCGCAGAGCAACTAAGCGCATGCGCCACAACTACTGAGCCTGCGTGCCACAACTACTGAAGCCCATGCGCCTAGAGGCCATGCTCTGCAACAAAGAGAAGTCACCACAATGAGAAGCCCACACACCAATGAAGAGTAGCCCCCACTTGCCACAACTAGAGAAAGCCCACGTGTAGCAACAATGACCCAATGCAGCCAAAAATAAATAAATAAAAGCGTTAGTCTCGGGAGTTCCCTGGTGGTCCAGTGGTTAAGATTCTGCGCTTCTACTGCAGGGGGCACTGGTTTGATCCCCAGTCAGGGAAGTAAGATCCCACATGCTGTGTGGCATGGCCAAAGGAGAAGATAAAAGCACTATTCTCATGAGGAGGTGTCCCAAGATGGCGATATAGGAAGATCCTGAACTCACCTCCTCTCATGGACACACTGAATCTACAGCTACATATGAAACAATTCCCTCTGAAAAAGACCTGAAAACTAGTTGAACAACCACTTCACATCCAATGAGAAAAGGGCCAAGGTGAGTAGGAAAGACTGAGATGTGCTCTCACCAAAACCCCACCCCCAGTGGGGTCCCCCACAATCAGCAGGGATCTCACAAATCCAGAGCTTCTCCCTGAGGAGTGAGGGGTTGTAGCTCACCCCAACTTTTAAGACCAGCACCTGATATATAAGCGCCCCCGACAGCTGGCTTTGAAAACCATAGAGGTTTCCGCTAGACCCAAGGGGCTGTACTGAACTGAAGAATGGTCTTGAAGGGCTTGCACACAGACTTCCTCACTACAGGCCACAGCACAGAGGCAGCACTTTGAAAAGTTCCCAGACTCTACAGAAAGGAGATTGATTTGCTAATTGCAAAGTGTCTACTGGAGGGACAGAGGCGGTGGTGGGTGTCATTTTTGTGATTTCCCTCTGCCATGCTCCACAGTGCCTGTATGTCCCAGAGGGGAGTCTTTATGCGTGTCTGATGCCCTGGGTTTTTACATCGGGTGCCCCAGTTTTTGCAGCAGCATCCCAGGGGATACCCTCGAGTGCCTGGCTCTGGAGGCCAGGGGACCTTGTGTTCTTGGGTCCCACGGGACTGTAACAATCAGAGAGACCGTTCTTGGCTGACTACTACCCCTAGGGCACTGCAGAGAAAGCAGACTGAAACACACCCCCGGTCTTTCTGAAACTGAGCAGAACGCTGTGGGGCCCTCCCAAGTACAAAGGCCCCTCCACGTCTTCTGCCTCTTGTTTGTAGAAAAGTTGGAATCTCCCATGCCTCCCCTGAGCCACAAAAGAGCAGACTCAGGACTTAATTATCAGGACAATACAGTCACAGAATCTTTAAATCCTCCCTAAAGGACATAAACAGCAGTGTCTGATGCATATTCCTGAGTTGTTTTACAGATATTATAACTGCCACCAGAGGGAAAATCTAACTGCGTGAAGAGCAGACCGTAGCCATGAAATAAGCCGCTCCACCTTGAGCAGTACTGAATCTATTGCTAGCACAATGCCAAGAACTGGCCTCAAGAGAATGGGATTGACACTGTTGCTCATAATAATCTGTACCTTTGTGGGCATCAAATTGATTGTGGCTCGTTCTATCCATATATGTAAGCAGGCAACTAAAACTGTCAGCAAAGAGATGCTGCAGACCCATGTCAACATCTCCCACTCCAAGAATACAGCGCCCTATGTCGGCATGAAGCAGTTACAGAATATGGACCTTCGCCACACGACGGGTGCCAAAATCTGTTACTGAACTCAGGCTCGGCCGCTTGTCTGTAGAGGACTGGCTTTCCAGCAGCCAAAAATGAGCTCGGTAACGTTTCTAAGAAAACCTATTTGCCTGTCCAGGAAGTTTGGCTTGTGGGCGGGCTCCTGGTCTGGCACATCTAGAGGCCTACACAGGGGCTCTCGGGGAATGGAGGCCCATGAACGCCATCACTGCGCTCTCCCTGCCTCACTCCAGCTTGCCAGTGTCTCCCAGAAAGGAGCTTATACCCTTCACTGGCACCCCGAGTTTTGCAGTTGCTGCCAGAGGACACCGCTACGTCACCTGGCTCTGAAGGCCAGTGGGGCTTATGCTCCTGGGTCCCACAAGACTACAGCCAATGAAGAAAAAGTTCTTAAGTAGCTACCACCCCCAGGGCACAGTAAGAGGCAAGAGACCCAGGAGCTCAGTCTCCCTGTGAAAGAGGCCTATTAGTTTATCATAATGTAGCCTGAGGGGTAGGCTTCAAAGGGCTGACTGTAAACCTTTCCAGAGACCTTGGAAGGTGGGGGCTATCTTCAGGCTTTTCCTCTGCCACACCCAGAGAGCCAGTATATTTTGGCGGGGAGCTCTCCCATGTGTCTGGTACCCCACTTTTTGTGTCTGATGCAACGGTTTTTGTGACTGTCACACAGGGGATGCTCATTGATCTCCTGATTCTGGAGGCCATGAGGACTGCATTCTTGGATCCCACAAGACTGTAACAATTAGAGGGACAGTCTTGGCAAGCTACCACCCCCAGGGCACTGCACAGACAGCAGACTGAAACACATCCCCAGTCTTTCTGTGAAAGACAGCCTATTTATTTGTCCTGAAGCTTCAGCCAGAGAAGCAGGCTTCAGGATTGCTACACATCTTAGAGGCTACAGAGATGCTTTCAGGGAATGTCGGTAGGGGAGGTCATCTTTGCACTCTCCCGCTGCCTTTTTATAGCTTGCCACTGCTTTTCAGAAAGGCTTATACATTCATATGGAGCCTTTGTTACAGAGGGAGGTACCTAGATATGAGCAGAGAAATGGGGGCAGGGGCCAGGTGGTAGGGATTCATGCATCTCATAAACAGCAGGGGTCCATGGGCAGACAAAGAAAAGCAGGAACCTCCAGACTGACAGGAAACCACAACTTTTGGGTGATAAGTGTCCTGGAAGCAGGCAAAGAAAGGTGAGGAAAGGCGGGAAACTTCTGCATCCCAATGGAACCTGTTGCTCATCATGCTCTCATTACAATAAAATTAGCCTTACAGATAAGAAGCCTGTGAAAAGAGACCCCAAACACAGTAGTTAAGCAAAATGAGAAGACAGAGAAATACACAGCAGATGAAAGAGCAAGGTAAAAACCCACCAGACCAAACAAATGAAGAAGAAATAGGCAGTCTCCCTGGAATTCAGAGTCATGATAGTAAGGATGATCCAAAATCTTGGAAATAGAATGGAGAAAATACAAGAAATGTTTAAAAAGGACCTAGAAGAACTAAAGAGCAAACAAACAAAGATGAACAACACAATAAATGAAATAAAAATTCTCTAAAAGGAATCAAGAGCAGAATAACTGAGGCAGAAGAATGGATAAGTGACCCGGAAGATAAAATAGTGGAAATAACTACTGCAGAGCAGAATAAAGAAAAAAGAGTGAAAAGAACTGAGGACAGTCTCAGAGACGTCTGGGACAACATTAAACGAAACAATATTCGAATTATAGGGGTCCCAGAGGAAAAAGAGAAAAAGAAAGGGACTGAGAAAATATTTGAAGAGATTATAGTTGAAAACTTCCCTAATATGGGAAACGAAATAATCAAGTCCAGGAAGCGGAGAGAGTCCCGTACAGGATAAATCCAAGGAGAGACATGCCAAGACACATAATAATCAAACTATGAAAATTTAAATACAAAGAAAAAGTATTAACAGCGGCAGGGAAAAGCAACAAATAACATACAAGGGAATCCCCATAAGGTTAACAGCTGATCTTTCAGCAGAAGCTCTGCAAGCCAGAAGGGAGTGGCAGGACATATTTAAAGTGATGAAAGGGGAAAACCTACAACCAAGATTACTCTACCCAGCAAGGATCTCATTCACATTTGATGGAGAAATTAAAACCTTTACAGACAAGCAAAAGCTACAAAATTCAGCACCACCAAGCCAGCTTTACAACAAATGCTAAAGGAACTTCTCTAGGCAGGAAACACAAGAGAAGGGAAAGACCTACAATAACAAATCCAAAACAATTAAGAAAATGGTAATAGGAACATACATATCGATAATTACCTTAAATAGGAATGGATTAAATGCTCCAACCAAAAGACATAGGCTGGCTGAATGGATACAAAAACAAGGCATGTATACATGCTGTCTACAAGAGACCCACTTCAGACCTAGGGACACATACAGACTGAAAGTGAGGGGATGGAAAAAGATATTCCATGCAAATGGAAATCAAAGAAACCTGGAGTAGAAATTCTTATATCAGACAAAATAGAACTTAAAATAAGGACTATTACAAGAGTCAAAGAAGGACACTACATAATGATCAAGGGATCAATCCAAAAAGAAGATATAACAGTTGTAAATATTTATGCACCCCACATAGGAGCACCTCAACATATAAGCCAAACGCTAAAAGCCATAAAAGGGGAAATTGACAGTAACATAATCATAGTAGGCAACTTTAACATCCCACTTTCACCAATGGACAGATCATCCAAAATGAAAATAAATTAGGAAACAAGAGCTTTAAATGACACAATAAACAAGATGGACTTAATTGATATCTATAGGACATTCCATCCTAAAACAACAGAATACACTTTCTTCTCAAGTGCTCATGGAACATTCTCCAGGAGAGATCATATCTTGGGTCACAAATCAAGCCTTGGTAAAGTTAAGAAAATTGAAAACGTATCAAGTTTCCTGTCCAAACACAATGCTATGAGAATAGATATCAATTACAGGAAAAAAAACGTAAAAATACAAACACATAGAGGTTAAAAAATACACTACTAAATAACCAAGAGATCACTGAAGAAATCAAAGAGGAAATCAAAAAATACCTATAAACAAACGACAATGAAAACACAACCACCCAAAACCTATGGGATGCACCAAAAGCAGTTCTAAGATGGAAGTTTATAGCAATAAAATCCTACCTAAAGAAACAAGAAACATCTCAAATAAACAACCTAACCTTACACCTAAAGCAATTAGAGAAAGAAGAAGAAAAGAAAACCAAAATTAGCAGAAGGAAAGAAATCATAAAGATCAGATAAGAAATAAATGAAAAAGAAATGAAGGAAACAATAGCAAAGATCAATAAAACTAAAATCTGGTTCTTTGAGAAGATAAACAAAATTGATAAACCATTAGCCAGAATCATCAAGAAAAAAAAGGGAAAAGACTCAAATCAATAGAATTAGAAATGAAAAAGGAGAAGTAACAACTGACACTGCAGAAATACAACGGATCATGAGAGATTACTACAAGCAACTCTATGCCAATAAAACGGACAACATGGAAGAAATGGACAAATTCTTAGAAAACCAGAACCTTCTGAGACTGAACCAGGAATAAATTGAAAATATGAACAGACCAATCACAAGCACTGAAATTGAAACTGTGATTAAAAATCTTCCAACAAACAAAAGCCCAGGACCAGATGGCTTCCCAGGTGAATTCTATCAAACATTTAGAGAAGAGCTAACACCTATCTGTCTCAAACTCTTCCAAAATATAGCAGAGGGAGGAACACTCCCAAACTCTTTCTACGAGGCCACCATCACCCTGAAAACAAAACCAGACAAAGATGTTACAAAGAAAGAAAACTACAGGCCAATATCACTGATGAACATAGATGCAAAAATCCTCAACAAACTACTAGCAAACAGAGTCCAACAGTACATAAAAAGGATCACTCACCATGATCAAGTGGGGTTTATCCCAGGAATGCAAGGATTCTTCAATATATCCAAATCAATCAATGTGATACACCATAGTAACAAATTGAAGACTAAAACCCATATGATAATCTCTATAGATGCACAAAAAGCTTTTGACAAAATTCAACACCCATTTATGATAAAAACCCTCCAGAAAGTAGGCATAGAGGGAACATTCCTCAACATAATAAAGGCCATATATGACAAACCCACAGCCAACATCATACTCAGTGATGAAAACTGAAACCATTTCCACTAAGATCATGAACAAGACAAGGTTGTCCACTCTCACCACTATTATTCAACATAGCTTTGGAAGTTTTGGCCACATAAATCAGAGAAGAAAAAGAAATAAAAGGAATCCTAACTGAAAAAGAAGAAGTAAAACTGTCACTGTTTGCATATCACATGACACTATACATAGAAAATCCTAAATATGCTACCAGAAAATTCCTAGAGCTAATCAGTGAGTTTGGTAAAGTAGCAGGAAACAAAATTAATGCACAGAAATCTCTTACATTCTTATACACTAACGTTGAAAAATCTGAAAGAGAAATTAAGGAAACACTTCCATTTATCACTGCAACAAAAAGAATAAAATACCTAGAAATAAACCTAAGTAAGGAGACAAAAGACCTGTATGCAGAAAACTATAAGACACTGATGAAAGAAATTAAAGATGATATAAACAGATGGAGAGATATACCATGTTCTTGTATGGGAAGAATCGACACTGTGAAAATGACTCTACTACCCAAAGCAATCTACAGATTCAATGCAATCCCTACCAAACTACCAATGGCATTTTTCACAAAACTAGAACAAAAATATTCACAATTTGTATGGAAATGCAAAAGACTCCGTATAGCAAAAGCAATCTTGAGAAAGAAAAACGGAGATGGAGGAAGCAGGCTCCCAGACTTCAGACTACACTACAAAGCTACAGTAATCAAGACAGTATGGTACGGGCACAAAAACAGAAATATAGATCAATAGAACAGGATAGAAAGCCCAGAGATAAACCCAGGCACATATGGTCACCTTATTTTTGATAAAGGAGGCAAGAATAATACAATGGAGAAAAGACAGCCTCTTCAATAAGTGGTGCTGGGAAAACTGGAGAGCTACATGTAAAAGAATGAAATTAGAACACTCCCTAACACCATACACAAAAATAAACTCTAAATGGATTCAAGACCTAAATGTAAGGCCAGACACCATCAAACTCTTAGAGGAAAACACAGGCAGAACACTCTATCACATAAACTACAGCAAGATACCTTTTGACCCACCTCCTAGAGAAATGGAAAGAAAAACAAAAATAAAGAAATGGGACCTAATGAAACTTAAAAGCTTTTGCACCGCAAAGGAAACCATAAACAAGAGGAAAAGACAACCCTCAGAGTGGGAGAAAATATTTGTAAAAGAAGCAACTGACAAAGGATTAATCTCCAAAATTTACAAGCAGCTCATGCAGCTCAATATCAAAAAACAAGCAACCCAATCCAAAAATGGGCAGAAGACCTAAATAGACATTTCTCCAAAGAAGATATACAGATTGCCAACAAACACATGAAAGAATGGTCAACATCACTAATCATTAGAGAAATGCAAATCAAAACTAGAGTGAGGTATCACCACACACCTGTCAGAATGGTCATTATCAAAAAATCTAGAAACAATAAATACTGGAGAGGGTGTGGTGAAAAGGGGATCCTCTTGCATTGTTGATGGGAATGTAAATTGATACAGCCACTATGGAGAACAGTATGGAGGTTCCTTAAAAATCTAAAAATAGAACTACCATATGACCCAGCAATCCCACTACTGGGCATATAACCTGAGAAAACCATAATTCAAATAGAGTCATGTACCACAATATTCATTGCAGCACTATTTACAATAGCCAGGACATGGAAGCAACCTAAGTGTCCATCAACACATGAATGGATAAAGAAGATGTGGTGCATATATACAATGGAATACTACTCAGCCATAAAAAGGAATGAAATTGAGTTATTTGTGGTGAGGTGGATGGACCTAGACTCTTATTCAGAGTGAAGTAAATCAGAAAGAGAAAAACAAATACCATATGCTAACACATATATATGGAATGTAAAGAAAAATAAATGGTTCTGAAGAACTTAGGGGCAGGACAGGAATAAAGACACAGACGTAGAGAATGGACTTGAGGACACGGGGAGGGGGAAGGGTAAGCTGGGACGAAGTCACAGCGTGGCATTGATATATATGTACTACCAAGTGTAAAATAGATAGCTAGTGGGAAGCAGCTGCATAGCACAGAGAGATCAGCTCCGTGCTTTGTGACCACCTTGAGGTGTGGGATAGGGCGGGTGGGAGGGAAACACAAGAGGGAGGGGTTATGGGGATATATGTATACGTATAGCTGATTCACTTTGTTATACAGCAGAAACTAACACAACGTTGTAAAGCAATTATACTCCAATAAAGATGTTAAAAAAATTGAATTGAAAAATACACTAGAAGTGTTCAGCAACAGACTTGATGAAGCAGAGGAAAGGATCAGAGAGCTCAGAGACAGGGCAATGGAATTCAAACAGGGCAGCAAAAAGAAATGGAAGTTTTAAGTGAAGACAGTTTAAGGACTTATAGGAAACATCAAGCAGACCAACATTCACGTTATAGGGCTCCCATAAGGACAAAAGAGAGAGAAAAGGGAACAAAATTTATTTGAAGAAATAATGGCTGAAAACTTCCTTAATCTGGGGAAGGAAACACATTCAGACCCAGGAAGCCCATTGAGTTCTAAATAAAATAAACCCAAAGAGATTTATACCAGGACACATTATAATTAAAATGTCAAAAGTTAAAGATAAAGAGAGAATCTTAAAAGCAGCAAGCGAAAAACAACTTGTTAAAAAAAAAAAATCTTGTTATGTACAAGGGAACCCCCATAAGGCTATCAGCGTACTTTTCAGTGAAAATTTAACTTCAAAGGTTAAAGAGTCTTCTTCAAGCTGAAAAAAAGTTTGCTAATTGGTAAGAAGAAAACATATTCAAGTGTAGCTCTCACTGGTAAAGGTAAATATATGGTAAAGCTGGTGGATTAATCATGTAAAAAGCTGATATGAAGATTTAAAAGAAAGTAATAAAAATAACTATAAAATAACTATAATTAGTTAAGGGATACGCAAAATAAAAAGTTATAAAATGTGATATAAAATACATAAAACAAGGCAGGGGGAGTGAAAATATAGTTTTAGAATGTGTCTAAATTTAAGTTATTATCAACATAAAATAGACTGTTATAAATATAGGTTGTTATGTGTAGGCCTCATGGCAACCGCAAAGCAAAAAATCTATAGTAGATACACAAAAGATAATGAGAAAGGAATCTAAGTATCACACTAAAGAGAATCATCAAACCCCAAAGACAGCAAGAGAAAAAGAAAGAAGCAGAGAAACTATAAAACAGCCAGAAAACAATGAACAAAATGGCAATAAGTACATACCTATCTATAATTACTTTAAATGAAAATGGACAATATTATCCAATCAAAAGACACAGAGTGGCTGAATGGATAAAAAACAAGACCCATCTATATGCTGTCTATATGGGACTTACTTTAGATATAAAGACACACACAGACTGAAAGTGAAGGGATGGAAAAAGATGTTCCATGCAAATGGAAACCAGAAGAAAGCTGGATAGCTATATTTATATGAAACAAAATAGACTTTAAAACAAAGACTGTAATAAAAGACAAAGAAGGGTGTTAAATAATGATAAAAGTGTCAATCCAACACGAGGACATAACATTTATAAATAATTATGCATCCTACATGGAAGCACCTAAATATATATAGCAAATATTAACAGACCTAAAGGGAGAGATAGACAGCAATACAATAATTGTAGGGGACTTTAATACCCCACTTACATTAATGGATAGATCATCCAGGCAGAAAATCAATAAGAAACATCAGCCTTACATGACACATTAGATCAGAATGACTTAATAGCAAAACACTCCATCCAAAAGTAGCAGAGTACACATTCTTCTCAAGTATGCATGGAACATTCTCCAGGATGGATCATATAGCAGGCCGTAAAACAAGTCAATAGATTTTAAAAGACTGAAATCATATCAAGCATCTTCTCCAACCACAATGGTATGAAAGTAGAAGAAAACTGGAAAATCACAAATACGTGGAGATTAAACAACATGCTACTGAAAAATCAATGGGTCAATAAAGAAAGCAAAGGAGAAATCAAAAAATACTTGAGATCAACAAAAATGGAATCACAACATGCCAAAATTTATGGGATGCATGAAAAATAGTTCTAAGAGGGAAGTTCATAGTGAAACGAGCCTACCTCAAGAAGTAAGAAAAATCTCAAATAAACAATCTGACTAACCTTACTCCTCAAGGAACTAGAAAAAGAACAAACAAAAGCCAAAGTTAGTAGAAGGAAGGAAAAGCAAAATCAGAGTGGAAATAAGTGAAATAGAAATTAAAAAGACAATAGAAAAGATCAATGAAACTTAGAGCTGGTTCTTTGAAAAGATAAACAAAATTGATAAACCCCTAACTAGACTCACTAAGAAAAAAAGAGTGTCAAATAATTAAAATCAGAAATGAAGGAGGAGACATTATGATTGATAAGCACAGAAATACAAAGGATCATAAGAGACTGCTATGAACAATTATATGCCAAAAAATTGGATAACTACAAAAAACGGATAAATTCCTAAAAACATACAATCTTCCAAGACTGAACCATGAACAAATAGAAATTATGAAAAGACCAATTACTAGTAAGCAGATTGAATCAGTAATCAGAAACCTCCCGAAAAACAAAAGCCCAGGACCAGATGGCTTCACTGGTGAAGCCAAACATTTAAAAGAATTGATATCAATTTTTCCCAAACTCTTCCAAAATACTGAAGAGGTGATAATGCTTCCAAACAAATTTTACAAGGCCAGGATTACCCTGATACCAAATCCAGACAAGGAAACCACAAAAAAAGAAAATTACATGCCAATATCCATGATGAACACAGACGTAAAATCCTAAACAAAATATTAGCAAACAGAATGCAATGACACATTAAAAAATTATATGCTATGATCCAGTGGGATTTATTCCAGGGATGCACTGATGGTTCAACATCATCAAAGCAATCAATGTGAAAGAGCACATTAACAAAATGAAGGACAAAAATTATATGATCACCTTAACAGATGCAGAAAGAAGCATTTGACAAAATTCAATATCCGTTTAAGATAAAACACTCAACAAAGTGAGTGAAACTAGACTATAACGACACACAAAAATCAATTCAAAACGGTTTAAAGACTTGAATGTAAGACCTGAAACCATAAAACTCCTATAAGAAAACATAGGTGGTAAGATTTTTTTCATCGGTCTTAGCAACGAATTTTTGGATCTGACTCCAAAGATAAGCAAAAATAAACAAATAGAACTACACCAAACTAAACACATCTGCACAGCAAAGGAAACATCAACAGAATGAAAAGACAGGAAGAAATGAATGGGAAAAAATACTTGCAAATCATATATCCAATACAGAGTTAATATCCAAAATATATAAAGAACTCATACACCTCAATAGCAAAAAAATGATAATAATAAATTTTTTAAAAAATATGATTAAAAAATGGGCAGAGGGCCTGAATAGACATTTTTCCAAAGAAGACATACAGATGGCCAACAGACACATGAAAAGATGCTCAATATCACTAATCATCAAGGAGATGCAAATCAAAACCACAATGAGATACAACCTCATACTGGTTATAATGGCTATTATCAAAAAACAAGAAACAGCAAATGTTGGTGAGGATGTGGAGAAAAGTGAAGCCTTCTGCACTGCTGGTGGGAATGTAATTTGGTGCAGCCACTATGAAAAACAGTATGGATGTCCCTCAAAAAATTAAAAATAGAACTACTTCTGGGTATTCTACTTCTGGGTATTTATCTAAAGAAAATTAAAACACTAATTTGAAAAGATATATGCACCCCCATGTTTACTGTAGCACTAAAGTAATTCCCCAACATATGAACCTTCAAGTTGCAAAATTTCAAAGACGCGAACATGTCCAGTCACATAAGTTAGTTCACGTTTCTGGCATACATTGTCACACGCATGCATCCTCTACAAGTAGTTGTGCTTTTGTGTACTTTTACCGTACAGTACTGTATAGAGTACAGTAGAACAGTATCTTTATTTCAAGCCCAGGATGTCTGGAAGCAAGCGTAAAAGCAGCAGTGATGTAGCTGGTACTGCTAAGAAGCGCCAAGGGATAACAATGGAAACAAAAGTGAAAATAATTGAGAGAGTGGACTGAGGGGAAAAGATGATAGACATCACTCGTTCTTATAACATGAATAGTTCAACCATCAGCACGATTCTAAAGAACAAGGACAAGATCATGGAACATGTGAAGTCTGCTGTGCCAATGATGTCAACAATATCAAAGAAGTATGGAAAAGTGATGGAGGAGATGGAGAAACTTCTCAGTGTGTGGATGCAGGATCAGCATCAGCGTTGAGTCCTGCTCAGCATAATGCCGATTCAAGAGAAAGTTAAAAGGCTTTATGAAGCCTTGAAGAAGAAACACGGTGAAGAATCAGAGGGCGCATCTTTTAATGCCAGCCATGGCTGGTTTCATCAGTTCAAGGATAGAGCCAAACTTCACAACGTAAAAGTAAGTAGCAAGTGCAGATACGGTAACTGCCTGGGAATTTCATGAAATGCTTCGAGAAATTATTGATGAAGGCACGTATTTACCTGAGCAGGTTTTTAATGTGGATGAGACAGGACTGTGCTGGAAGAGGATGCCAGACCGAAGTTACATAAGTAAGGAGAAGTTGATGCCAGGCTATAAAGCAGCAAAGGATAGGCTAACTCTTGTTTGGTGGCAATGCTTCTGGCGATATGAAGCCGAAGCCTCTATTAGTTTATCATTCAGAGAACTCAAGAGCCCTTAAGCACAGCCAAGGGCTCTCTTCCTGTTGTGTGGAAGAGTAACCCCAAAGCCTGGGTTACCCAGGCCATTTTTCAGGCTTGGTTTTTCCACTTTATCCCAGAGGTAGAGAAATATTGCTTGGAGAAGGACATCCTCTTCAACATTATTTTGCTGCTTGACAATGCTCTGGGCTGACCCCCCTTCATGGACGACCTTCATCCCAATGTCAAAGTAGTACATCTGCCACTGAATACTACATCGCTCATCCAACCTATGGACCAGAAAGTTATAGCAAATTTCAAGAAATATTATTTACATCAGACTTTTCATCAGGCAGTAAAGGCAAGTGACAAGTCAAGAACAACCTTGTGACGATTTTGGAAGGACTATAACATCTACAAGGTCATAAAAAACATTGACTTTGCCTGGAGTGAGGTTACGGCCATCACCATGAATGGGGTTTGGAAGAACCTTTGCCCACAGTTTGTTCACAATTTTAGTGGATTTGAGAAGGTGGAGGAGGAGCCCAAAGAGGTCTTCAGCAATTTAGTGACCCTCAGTGAGAAGCTGGAGCTAGACTTGCAAGAGGACGACTTCACTGAACTCCTTGCTGTACAACGTGAGGAGCTTACTAATGAAGACCTGATGGAATTGGAGGCCCAGAGAAAGGACGAAGAGAGACAAGAGGAAGAAGTAACTGAAGAATCACAGAGATTCATGACATAGGAAATGATAAGGGGTTTTCTTTATTGAAGGAGGTACTGTTCGTTTTTGAGGCACAGGACACAAACATAGAATTCGGTACATGAAGGTTGCAGCAGCCATTCAGAATGCAATCCAGTGGTACCGTGTCACCTATGATGAGAAAAAAAGAGATACTACCTAGACATCACTGGATCGTTGTTTCAAGAGAGTAGACAGAATTGAAACCAGCAAGGAACCAGAACCTGTGCCATCAGCGTCAGGCGTGAGTGAACTTGCCCTCCGTCTCCTATTGCTGACGATCCTTCAGCTCTACCACCTCCCACTTCCTGTCCCTCCTCCAGTCAGTAACTCTTCTTGCCTGTTGACTCGATGCCAGCCCCTGTATGCCAGCTGTTGTATTGTACTACTGTACTTCTCAAGGTACGATACCATAAGATTCAAAATGTTTTCTTATTTTTTGTGTTTGTTTTTTATGTATTATTTATGTAAAAATTATTATAAACCTATTACAGTACAGTACTATATAGCCGATTGTTACTTGGGTACCTAGGCTAACTATGATGGACTTACAAACAAATTAGACTTAAGAACATGCTCTTGGAATGGAACTTGTTCAAATGTAGGGGACTTACCTACTATATTTGCAGTAGCCAAGATATGGAAACAACATATATGTCCATCGAATGAAAGGATAAAGAAGACATATATATGTATATGTATACATATATGTATATGTGTATATATATGTATACACACACACACACAATGGAATACTACTCAGCCATAAAAAGAATGGAATCTTGCCATTTGCAACATGTATGAACTTTGAAGACATTATGTCAAGTAAAATATGTCAGACAAAGAAGGACAAATATTGTGCGATTTCATTGATATGTGGAATCTTTTAGATTTTAGAGCAAAACAAACAAGTGAAAACAAAGCAAAACAAAAACCAAGTTCATAGGTACAAAGAACAAGCTGGTAGTTGTCAGGCGGTGGGGGATTGGGCAAAGTGGGTGAAGGGGGTCAAAAGGTACAAATTTCCAGTAAATAAGCAATAGGGATGTAATGTACAGCATGGTGACTGTAATTTATAATACTGTATTGCATATTTTAAAGTTGTTAAGATTAAATCTTAAAAATTCTCCCCCCCAAAAATTAAAATTATAAAATAAAAACATAATTCTGAGAAGAGGTTCCTAGGCTATACCAGACTTTACAAAAGGGTCCATGGTAGAAAACAGTTAAGACCCGCTCTCACATAGAGAGGCACAGTATCTAGACTCTGCTAAGAACTCTATGGTGGTAGAGACCAAAATAGAGAAGCCACAATATGAATAATTGAGAAACACCCTTAAAGATAGGAACAGATATATCGAGTGATTATAAAATCTCCAAACAGATCTGAAAGACAAGACCAGGAGGACAGAGCCTAAAACACTGTCAGCATTCTTGGGTGGGTTTTAGGTGGTATCCCTTGTAGGAGACAACTTCGTTCTTCCAGGGCTAAAGCCAAAAAATTAGAATCTTTGTGATTGTCCCCCTTCTCTCCACACCACACTGGCCACACTGGAAATCTATTATCAAATCCCAGCTGCCCTATCTTCAAAATACATCTAGATTCTGCTCATCTTACCCAATTCCACCATTGCTACCTGGATCCATGCCACCATCATCTCTCACTCAGATAATTAAATAGACTCTTAACAGCTCTTGCTATTTCAGGCAAGGCCTGAAACAATCATAAAGTTTTAGAAGCACATGGCCAAGGCACAGGACTAAAAATACCTCTTGCAAAAGTCTGGAGAAGTCCTCTTATAACACATCCCTTGGGTTCAAAGGAGAACTGGAAAGTAAAGGGTTCTGAACGTGATGTATTAAAAAATATACCTCAAAATAACGTTCTGCCTGGGGCTGCCAGCATTGCAAATTTTTTAAATTGCAATAAATCACCATGTCTCAAATGCCACTCATGATGAGAGATGACAACATGCATAGGTAAATTTTCATTCCCTGAATATGATGAATCTCTCATACAGGGAGAGTGCTCCCAGGTGTTGGTTTGCCAGACATCATCTCCAGACGTCTGGCTCAAGACTGGCTGGGAATCTGGAGAAGCAGAAATCAAATTTTCCTTGCCTACCCTCCTTCCTTCAGATCCCACTCTATCTCTTCTTGGCCAACAGTAAGTAAAGCGTTCTGGCAACATAGATTTGCCTGGACTACTTCATTAGGCATCGGCAATGGGTTTCATTTTTAAACATCATGAGTGAGAGTCACTGGTGTGGTAATTATGTGCAGCCTGGGAAGTCTTTAACAATGAGGCACTTCAGAGCCCAGAGGAGCTGGACCCATTCCAGTGAACCTCAGCCCCAGGGGCAGCAGCTGAAGCCTTCTGGACATAATTTGGGATGGGAATAGAGGAGGGATGAGGTTTCAGTCTTGAATACAGAGTGGACCTCGAAATCTTTCAAAAGACCACACTCTTTAGGCATATTTCTGAATCTTCTGATACAAAATATTCACCCAACCGCCTTCCCGGGGAACTCCATAAAGTTCCAGAAGTAGCCTCAGGAAGGTGGGAATCGGACTTCCCAATGGGATACTGATCAGCTTCCAAAGGAGGACAGACACACCTCTGGGTAACCAGGGGCTTAACGATGAAGTCCAACGGGCTAAGAAACCAAAAAGCTAAGCGGTGTTAGTGGAGAATGTTGTGGTTTCATAAGGAAGGATTATTGCTAAATACTGCTCATCTCTTGCCTTATTCCCTAGCCTTTGCCACAAAATTGAAATAAATTACCTGACAGTGCATGTGAGAGAAGAACTAGGTATTCAAACCCATTTTCTTTCTTCCCTTCAACATAGAAGCAGAGTGGAGTCTTCCTGTATACCATAAATCTTACCAGAGCAGTATTGTCAGTGGGTAAGGAAGGCTAGAAGGCATGTTTTGGCTTTATCAGTAATTAAAGGGCTATTTGATTCCCACCTGCTAGACTCATTTTTTATTTGGTTCAAAACTCAAGTAGAAAAACAAAGCTCTTATGTTACTGGACCCCTTCAAACCCTATGTTTTAGCTGTTTGATAAATAGTTCCCTTCAACAATCCAAGAAAGAAATATGTGTCCTAAGGAAACTTGATCTGCGTAAAGAACTGTGATGGCCGAGAAAGAAATAGATCCTCTTCGTTGCACAGTAGACAGAAACTTTAGGGAGTAAAACATGAGGTGGTCTTTGAAGAGAGGAAGAATTTACATATGAGGAATTGGAAAAAGAAACACAAGCAGGAGGATCCAAGCACTTGAACAAAAGACTGAAGGCATGCAGTGTACCATAAATATGGAGCAGAAAACAGCTAAGTTTGACTAACACACACAGCAGGGTCTTGAAAACCGGCTCAGCCTAAGGACAACTGAATTTTGTTCAGTGAAAAATAAGGAACCACTACAGACACATCAACAGTCCCAAATGCAGTTGGAATTTATCTTTTGATATCTGTGAAACGTCAAACAAAATCCTTATGAGCGTGTATTTATTGGACATACACAGCAAGTTGGAATAATATAAATAAAAATAACATGACTCCTGTTTAAAGGTGTTGAAATTCATAAAACTCTTTGTTATTTTAACATAGTATGATCAATTTCTTTCTTTTTTTTTAAAGATTTAATTTTTTTGGCTGCATTGGGTCTTCGTTGCATGCAGGCTTTCTCTAGTTGTGGCGAGCGGGGGCTACGTTTCGTTGCAATGCATGGGCTTCTCCTTGTGGTGGCTTCTCTTGTTGTGGAGCATGGGCTCTAGGCACGCAGGCTTCAGTAGTTGTGGCACACAGGCTCAGTAGTTGTGGTGCATGGGCTTAGTTGCTCCGTGGCATGTGGGATCTTCCCGGAGCAGGGCTTGAACCCATGTCCACTGCATTGGCAGGCAGATTCTTATCCACTGTGCCACCAGGGATGTCCCAGTATGATCAATTTCATACAAGTGAATATTATGCAGTCATTAAGATGATGCTTTTGAAAAGTAATGACAGAAGAAAATGCTGAAGTTGTGTAAATATTAAAAGGAGGAGTCAAAATATTAGACTGGAATCTCAGTTTTTGAAAGAAAAAGAAAAAAACGTGTGAATGTGTATATAAATGTAAAAATTGAACATGGCAAACTATAAAAAGCATTATTTCTGGGGTTAAAATTATGATACATTTCTTTTATTGTGTTCAAATTCCCCACAAATTTGTAATACTGTAACAGTCTTTGTAATACCCTTCAAGGCACAGAGTACTACTAGTTTAAGAACCATTTATAAATCTGATTTTGTATGCCAAATTGATTCCATTCTTACTACTGTATATTTCTAGCAATTCCTGTAGTTATATATTGGTGATAGTAGGAGAAAAATAATGGCTTACATGTATTTATATAGTGTTTTATAATTTATATACATTTTCAGATGGTATACGATGGCTCCTGGGCCACTGTGTATATTTGGTTCCATGCTAATAACAACTATGTGCTTGAAGAAATTGTATTTCAGAGAAAAGTTTGTGTTTCCTATAAAGACCTCCTCTTATATAACTGTGAAACTTGGAATTTCCCAGATACCATGGCCCATTCTTTAATGGGTTATATCAGTGTAAGTTAAAAATCCTGTTAAAATCAAATGATCTCTAAGTCATAGAACGTAACATTGAAGAATATGGTGGGACAAGCAAAGCTTTGGAGATAGAGGCATAGAGATTAAATATGAATCTAGATATTAATAACCTTTGATAGCTATATGAATTTGGGGAACTTCTCTGAGCTTTATTTTTTTCATTTATAAAGTGTGGAGAATAATTCCTATTTTATAGGATTTGTGTGAAGATTGAATTAAGTAACATAAGCAAAACATTTAACACAATTTACTAGGAGCTCAAAAAAAAGCCCATTTCGGGGCTTCCCTGGTGGTGCAGTGGTTTTAAGAATCCGCCTGCCAATGCAGAGGACACGGGTTCGAGCCCTGGTCTGGGAAGATCCCACATGCAACTAAGCCCGTGTGCCGCAACTACCGAAGCCCGCGCGCCTAGAGCCCGTGCTCCACAACAAGAGAAGCCACAGCAATGAGAAGCCCGCGCACCGGAACAAAGAGTAGCCCCCGCTCTCAGCAACTAGAGAAAACCCGCGTGCAGCAGCAAAGACCCAATGCAGCCAAAAATTAAAAATAAATGAATAAATTTATTTAAAAAAATTTCTATTTCCTTCTACTGAGAGTAGAGGCTGATTTAGAAAACCTGTAACTGTAACCTGTAACATATGTAATGCAAACATATGTATCCTTTACTCAGAGGTTAAAAGAAACATTCAAAATCTGTAAACTCGATCATTAAAACAACAAGGCAATAATATAAATACAATCTTTTTTTTCATTGAAGGAGCCAAATTGGTTATAACCTTTGGAATTTCCATATGCATATTTTAAACCAATATTGATGATATATAGTCATACAAAAAGTATTGTGCCATTTTAGATGTACTAAATAGTCTTTCTATCTCTAATTAAGGGGGAAAGATGTTATTTATGCCCAAACACCCTAATGCTTAAGGGTGATTAAATGATGCCAAACACTGAACTGAAAAATGTAAAATTCAAATATTCAGATGGTTACAAATATCCATAGTAGTCTTGAGTGTTAATTAAACACCTAGATGCTTGAGAGATTTTCTTTTCTTTTTATTCTCTTTTGTCTGAAATTTTGGTCACATACCAATAAAATGGAGTTTAATCATGATCCGTTTTCATTAATAGTGTTCTGATATGCTATTTTCTGGTTTAAAAGAAAATGCAACACAATTTCTTTTCGAAAAATAGTGAGTATGGATAGAAGATTCTTGGTTGATAGATATAGCTTTACTCTTAGCAGTTTGAACCTGCCACCTAACTTCCTTCTTTTTTTTTCTAATGAATCAAAGTTTTATTTAACATCTTTATTAGAGTATAATTGCTTTACAATGGTGTGTCAGTTTCTGCTTTATAACAAAGTGACTCAGCTATACATATACATATATCCCCATATCCCTTCCCTCTTGCATCTCCTTCACCCCCACCCTCCCTATCCCACCCCTCTAGGTGGTCACAAAGCACCGAGTTGACCTCCCTGTGCCATGCGGCTGCTTCCCACCAGCTATCCATTGTAATCGCTATGGCTCCCTCGGTGGCTTCTGCCTACCTCAGAGAGTTTGGAGTAGTTTCCAACCACACTTCTGGTCTTCAAAACTCAGCTTCACCGTATAAACACAGTGTGGCCTTTGTGAGTGTATTGGCCTCTCTAAAACTAAATTTGTTCATCTGCAAAGTGGGATTATACTGGTAACCACAAGGATTATCGTGAGGCTTAAATGAGGTAAAGTGTTTAGACCAATGTCTTGCACACAGAAGGTATCAGTAAGTGTAAGCCCTTAGTGGATCAAGCTTGGATACTGAGATGAACAAGAACATGATACCTCATTCATTTGGTGGGGGCAGGCTTATTTCCCATAAAAATAAACGATTTAATCACAGAAGCACAAATGCTTAAAACATACCAATTTCTACATACAATTATATATGATAAGAAAAAGGTAAAACTAAAAATCAATGCCTTAGAGAGTCAAGATGGTGGATTGAATTGGTTTTAGAATTATTACATAAAATGTTGCTGTTTTTTAATCTTCTTTCACCTTGAAATATCTTGAGTTTATACGCAAGTTTGTCCTCCATCTGTTACCTGCTTATTCTCAACTGGTGTTAATTAAACAATCTTATCTGTTCTCAGCATATATCAGAAGAAGAAATTACTTCTGATTTCTTCAAGAAAAGCTTTATCTAGCCTTCCCAGGTCTGAACCCCTACCATGCCCTCTTTATTGCCACCTCCCTGATATAATCATACAATTTATTTGTTGGATCAACTGGGCACATGAATTACTCAAACATATGCCTAAAGAATGCACTTACACAATCTGGGTAATCACTTCAAATAAATGTTAGGTTCATATTTCTCTTTATACACTTGAAGTTCTAACTCTAACAATATAATCAACAGCATACATCTCTCTGTTGGGAACCCATTAGGACTGGTAAAGTGTGGCTTTTGTTCATTATTCTTAAGTATAGTAAAACCTTGTTGCCCCTCTCTAGCAATAAAAAGAATAACATATAATGTTTGAAAATTTCTTGCAAAAATTCTGTCTAGAAATTATGCTTCCTTGTTCGTTTAATGTTTTTATGAAAAAATAAAGGATATGACTTAGGGTCTGAGAGGTCTCAGTAAATTTCATCCTTTAACCTTCCTCCCAAATTCTGAACCAACTATGTGAGAAGAAAAGTAGTAAGGCAGGTGGGAAAATAAAAGTGTTTCTTTTAGTTTTGATAGAACTGATATGGAGAATGTGATTTATGTCTGTGGACAAGACAGACGTAAGACCCGTTTGAGCTTCCAAATACTAAATCTGAGTATTGGACCAAAGTTGGTAGCCCTGGAAAACTGAACGCTTCCTCATAGAGGGACCTACTTGGGAAAACTCAGTGGGAGGGTGGACCAGAAATAAGACCTGGCTAGAATATGGAATTGGACCTGATTCTCACCTACTTCCTAAAACTAACCCAGATTCCTGCAAGTAAGACGCCTATGTCCAGATCAGCTGAATTCACCCTGACAATCGGCACAGTAACTGACTCCTGACCTAGGCCTCTATGTCATGGCCACCAATATCCCTCACAATCAAAGATCTTTTTCCTTACCTTACTCATCTCCCTGCCTTTTGCTAGTGCTCTGTTTCTTTCTTGAAGATCTTAGCCTTTTTCAAAATGAAACTTATATACCATATTTAAACACATAGATGACAAGAGCAAACATTTTTTATAGTGTTTACCATGTGCCAGACACTTTTCTAGGCATTTTCCATACATTAATACAGTTAATCCACAGGGGGAAAAAAACACCCCTGGGCAGTAGGTACTAATATTATCCCCATTTTACAGATGAGGAAACTGAGGTACAGAATGGATAAGGACTTGCGCTAGGTTACACAGCTAGTAAGTATGGGGCTTGGATCAAACCATAAATCAGCCTAAATTCTTAACCATCATCCTCTATAGCATCTCCAGAGAAAGACTGATAGACAGAAACAGCCAGCCAATAGATGCTGGATATAAAGATATCAATTTCTTCAGAGCATTAAATCACAGTACATATATTTTTTGTCATTTAAATTGTCGTAGATAAATTATGGCATTGACAAGAATTCTGTAATAGATTGTGAAATACATAGACATAGATGATAAAAATGATCGGGAAGGGGTTGCTTATGACTTGATTGTGGTGGGAGTGGATCTTTCCAGGAAAAGGCACTCATATTTTTCTTTGATTTCATTTTCTGACTTAATAAGACTATTTCTCATTTTTACGTTACTACAGAACAAAACCTTGATTTATGTTTTATAATTTATATAGCTGTTTTCATGTAGGTTTAACAGTAATCAATTTTTTAAAAATTTCCAGCCATGAGAAGGAAGAGTTTGGAAGGCCCAGAAGAAGTTTGTGGTGTTAAGTGTGTCTTCTGTTTATGTATTCCCTCCCATTCTATGCTTTTGCTTATGAACCTATAATATCTTGGTACTTGTATATAAATTTTAATAGCATAGTTAGGGGACAGCTTAATCTTATTTACACAGTACTCTTTATTTCATTGGTTCTTTCCTATCTAAAAGTTTGTTACAATTCAGCAGAAAAGTGTGTGGGGGCAGTCAGGAAGAAATTTCTTGACTATTCAGTGTAACAAATGTAAGAAAAAAGTTACATTTTTAGTTAAACCCTTTGACTTCATTCTGTGAGATTTTTATTCCACTCATCGGTAATCTGCAAAAATTTACACTTACTTTCCCAACTTTTCTAGTTTTATGGAGATTAGGCCAATTTTTCTTCTTTTAAATGAACCTTGAAGAATGCAACCATAAACAGCTTTGAAAAGTTGGTATACTTTTAGACCATTTATTAGAAACTAACATTAAACCTAGTTATTGATTTTTTTTTGAAAGTTACCATAGCTAATTACTCTCATTTGAGTCTTAGGAGTTTCTGAATTGTGTCTTATAGGAATTGATGAACTTAATTGCCTCCTAAAAGCTCCCACAGGCGGTATACACCTTTTATGAAAAGTAAATAAAACACAGAGAACTAATAATTTACCATCTCTCTGTCTAGGAAAATATGAGCATGAAAAGTGTTTTCCCTCTAGTGTAGGAGAATTTTTCATAGGAATATTCTGTTAACAGGAAGCAGTTAGTTTTTTAAATTAGATCACATCCCCCTCAGTAGTTCAGGTTTTCCCCACACACTAACAATTCAACTTAGATCTTTCTGGACAAAAGCAGAAATAGTACACTTGTGACTAAATAAAATTAGTCTTGAGAAGTGGTTATGTCTTCTCGGTCACTAAATACAGAATTCAGTACTTACCTATCTGCTTTGGGGTCAAAACGGAAATAAACCTTCTGGATCCACACAAGCTTTAGATAAATGAAGATGGATACAAGACTGAAGGTTGCTCTGGCCATTTGTGGAAAAGGTGCTCCTACCCAAGCTGTAAACAAATAGAAATTCATTAGTAGATAGCTTGAAAAAGACAAATTGCCTAGAATTTACGGGCGTGTAATTTCTTTCCTTGAAGTCATGATAATGAATCTCCATTATCCAACATTTTTAGTTTACCCTCAGTCCTCAGAAATTGGAACAATGATTATAGGCTCCAGTGAAAAATAGTTCCCATCTTCTTTCTTTGATTCTCTTACACGCTAGGAAATGGGATTCTCTTCGCGCTTACCTTTGCTGAGTATAGGATCTTAGAGATGAATGTGCCATATGTTAACATTATTTCTAAAACTTATTCCCTAATCTATCATTATTAAGTTCTAGAGTAAGAAATTACATAGATAAGCAGTTTTCAACTTAAAAGAACATTATGCCCCAAAACATTGTCCTTTGATTTTGCTTTATTTAAAAATTTAAATATATTTTCTCAGAGAAGTAATATTATATATAGTCACCCACTTCCCAATTAAAACCATAAAAGCTTACTCCATCAGGTAGCCAACCAATAAATGTATAGATTTATAGTATCAGTAATATAGGTTAAGTTCATCATCTTATATTACATTCCTTTTTTTTTTAACCTACTAGTATAGCTCAGGACTTCTTTTAAATAAATACCCATAAGAAACTCACATCTGCACAAGAGAAGATACATATGTGGGTGTTATCGCTGGCATTGTTTGTAATACCAAAAACATGGAAACCACACAAGTGTCTATTGATAAGTGAAAGGAACTAGTTATATATATATGCTAGATATAGGTGAATGGAACTACATATATACATAGTTATAAATTGAAATATTTATACAATGGAATACTATACAAACTTTAAAGTAAATGAAATGTCTCTATGTACCAACATGAATAAATCTTAGGACTTAATTTGAGAGGAAAAAAGTAGGTTGCATAATAATACATGTAATATAAATAGCATTTAATATATGATTTAGATAATGTTTGGAACCGCTTGAAATGGTATATATTGTTGATTAATATGTGTATATATAATAAAAGTATATGAGCACGATGGTAAGAATGCACACCCACTTGAGGGTAGGGGTCAACTCTAGAAAAGAACGGTGGCTAACAAGTTTTAGATTAGAGGAGACAGTATCGCAAATATACCTGCAATATTCTCTCCTTTTAAAACCTTACCTTTCAGGCAGTCCATGAGGTCAGAATTATTTTCCTAATAATTCTAAAATGTTAGTCTTTTTTTCATTGTGTTGACATTTGCACAGGTGGTACAAAAACAATGGTGAGTAAAACTGCTGGCAGCTTACCAAGATTCAAGGCAGTGGAACCAAACTGTACCCCCTGTACTCACAGATCTGCATGCACAGTAAAAGTGCCAAATTCAATTAAAAATGCCATTTAAGAAAAAAATTTAATTTTATTACATCTCAAATCTTGAGTAGATGTACTTTTCATATTATGTGTGACAAAATGGAAAATTCAGAGAAAACACTTCTGCTGCATTCCAGAATACGATGGCTGTCCTGAGGGAAATCTCATATGATTATTTCAGTTACAAGTTGAACTAACTGAATTTTTATGGAATACCCTGTTTACTTGTAAGAAGTATTATCAGTTACACTGTACTCAGACTAAAGTATTTAGCAGACATTTTTTTGAACATAAAGGTGAGCCTCTCATTTTCAGAAAAGCAACAAATCATATTTGTTACTAATGATAAAATTTTGCTTTCAAGAGAAAATTCAAATTTTGGAAAACATATCTGCCACCGTAAGTTTTTCAGCTTTTCAATACTTAACAAATTTTCTAAGGTACACAGTGATATAACAAATGTGATTTATGAAATAGTATAACAAAATGTTATAATGTCAAATGTCAAAACTCCAATGACCAATGCATGACGTTACAAAATGTTGCATGGGCAAAACATTCATACAAAGTGTGAAACTAACCAATGCAGTTTAATGTATAGCAGATTAAGGAAACTTCCTTAACATTATGTCAGATAACACATTGCAACTAACCTCTAAGGTATGACCAATTATTAATTTTTAGAAGAATATTACTATTATCTGAAAGGCTATTAAAACACTGCTTCCTTCTCCAAACATTTACAATATACTAAAAACAAAACAACAGATAGCAAACAGATTGAATGCAGATATGAGAAGCTAGCTGCATTCTATTAAGTCAAACATTAAAGAGATTTGCCAACATGTAAAACAATGCTGCTCTTCTAATTTTTTTCTTGTTTTGGAAACTACAAAAAAAAAATAGTCTACAGCCTATAGATACTACAAGAATTTTTTAAATAAGAAAAAGAGGAAAGAAAAAACTGTCCACAATCCCAGCACCCATGTATAATAATCACAGGCAACACCTCAATATATTTCTTTTCAGACAGTAGGCATAATCTACTTGTATCATTTGTCCATCTTCTTTGGCAAGTTTCTTTTCAATGTATATGAATTCTTTATATGTAGAAGATATTATCCCCCTTTCTGTCACACTTATCATAAACATTTTCCCTCAGTCAGGGTATTTCAAAAGCCCATTGTTTAAAGTATCCAATGACTAACACACATGGTAGTTGAATTTCAGTATTTAAATGGCTCTAGAACAATAGTGTGCTACAGTCAGTTTTGAAGTTTGAAGCAAGGTCAGTTTAGGAATGACATATTTTCAAGCTATTTTTATTTACACCCAAGCTAATTCAATTTTATCTATAGTGCATTATTCCCACTCAGATTCCAATATACTTTTCTGATGGGAAGGAAAAGAATGGAGTTAGTAGCCTTGATGATAATTGAATATTACCCTGACTATTGTCCAAATAAGTGGTGTCTTCCTGGAAATATCATCTGTCAGGGAACTTATGGCAGAAATATAGCTGAGAATTGCTGCTTTAACTAACAGAACTGGCTAGTGGAAAGTCTGCAGGATACAGTGAGCCTTTATCATACTTTATGGTTATCACATAATTGCCTGTCTTCTCTGCTAGATTACAAGCTCTATGAGAACAGGCTTCACCTGTCTTGCTCATCCCTGTATCCCAGCACATAATTGTTGAATGCATGGATGAATGAATAATGAGAATAAAACAATCACGTAGTATGTTCCACTATGTGCTTCCTTAATAGTTAAAACAAGAGCAGTAGAAATTGATATTTTTGTTTGCCCATAAATGACTTTGGTCATGCAACTTTGCCATGACTGTCTGAATGAATCAAATATTACTGAAACAATTTTCCAAACCCTTGAAAATAATTTTACTTATTTATTTATTCTATTTGCTTCTTTCCTCCTAATTGGGAATACACATTGAATAGAAAATTTTTTTAAATCTCCTGAGAAATCTTGATCTACATGGTGGATTGTTTTCTTCCTTGTAACACAAATAAATAAGTGCTCAGTTTTGTCAAATTAGCAGCAAATACTGAGTTCTGACTTAAAGCTAATTACACATACACCCTTCAGGTAAAGACCCATTACAAGTAAAGACCCTGGTAGATGCATGATAGTTATACTGCTTCATTTATCTATTTCCAGTGGAATGTCTTGACCAGGGATCCTGACCACTGTCTGAACTCGTCTATAACATGTTATTTCCGTCTCTGGTTTTCTTTATAAAATGACAATTGCCTTTCCCCTTCTTTTACCCTTTCTGACATTAATTATCCCAGTAGATGCAACTAAAATGGAGGTACAGGATATCAGGCCATCCCACTCAGATGAGCCACACTGTGGAAAAGTCACCATGGTTACCATGTTTGGACCCCCTTGAGCTGCTCCAGGACTGCAGTTTCATCCGTCCTCCCTGAACTGTTAAGTTTCAAATTTGTCAAACTCAGAAGACACTGCTTAGAAAACCAGACTGCCAGTTTATTAATTTGATAGAGAATACACATCAGTACTTTTGCCCATGAGCCAAGGCATAGCTTTTCCTATAAATGAGACATTTTGGAAGTTAATTAGAAAAATCTTTCCGGTGAGCATAAAAGAACAGATTATTAGGTGTTCTTGACAAATATTTCCTTCAAGTTGTAGAGAAGTCTATCACTACCCTAACGCAGAGAAACCCTCTTTAGAGACAAGAGTGCTCAAGCCTGCCAAATTGACTCCTTTCTCTCTCCTAGAAGGATGCTGTGTGTGCATATACATTCTGCTGTTTGCTTCTTTTTAGTAGACATGAAAAACGCAACCATATGTAATAAAGCATAAATCAGTGCACATTCTTAGTAGATTACAGCTACATGTATTTACATGTATTTTGTACATGTGTATAAGTAGTCAATAAATGTTAGCTACAATCATTGTACTTCTGCGTATCAATGCCTATCATGGACCTAAGGTAACTGTCTACTACAATCTTTATATAAACCAGAAATTTCCAAGGTAGAGATCAGGGTCAAATAATCTACTTAATAAGCTATATTTCTTACCAAAGTACCATTATTAAGCAATGCATTATCATGTATATATAGAAAATGTATACAATGCTTTACTTCTAAGTTTTATCAATATTTTTGTATCATCTTTATGTCAGTCATGTTTTAAAGTTCAATTTCAGGGATGAAATTATGTTTATAAATCATTTGAAGAATGTCTATTAAATTTTGACCCTCTGTTCTATAATGATGATGACTATCAATAGCAATTCATCTTCTAGGATTGTGATTTTTATACTAAGTAGGCTAGGAATGAAAATCACATTTTGTACACCTTACATCACATGTAATATATTATAATAACAAGACAATTTAAATTAATTCAGTAGGCATCCTAAAACCGTGTCTAAAACACTGACTTGGCTTTCATTTGTTCAAATACTTGCATTCACTTTAAAGCCAATTCTGATACTCACCTAGTTAATGCTATTACATAAAATTTCTCATGAGTATAGCTAAATATTTCCAATCCTAGGAGATTGTATGGCAACCAATGCTAAAACAGTTAGAAATAAATTGGTTGCCTCCCTGGCATGCATTCCTTCTATTCCCCACCAACAGTAACCTGATTTTCCTCGGCGAGTTCACTCCTCCCAAATCCTTAACCATGTGGCTGGGATGGGATTGACCTCCCTCATCCAGCTTTTGAATTAAGCCCTCTAATTGGTTCAAGAATGGAAATTTTTCTCATTGTGGACCAATAGAGAGAAAAAAGTTCCATGGCATGTGCGCAAGCTATGATAATTGATCTCATGTCTTAAAGGTGTGAGGCTTGCCTTAGACACTTTGTGACCAGAAGGGGAGCCACCATACAGCTTTACCCACCTGAGGATAAAGATGACAGGATTTTTTAACATCTTTATTAGAGTGTAATTGCTTTACAATGGAGTGTTAGTTTCTGTTTTATAACAAAGTGAATCAGTTATACATATACATATGTTCCCATACTTTGTTATAAAGCAGAAACTAACACTCCATTGTAAAGCAATTATACTCTAATAAAGATGTAAAATTGAAATAAAAATTAAATTAAGTTAAATTTAAAAAAAAGAGATGACAGGATTGGAGGCAGAGCAGAAAGGCAAAGAGAAGCCAGATCTTGGCAACGTTGTTTAAACAGCTAGCTGGATCAGTCGTGACCCAGAGCTGGCTGTACCACTGGACTTTCAAGATAAAATCAGTGTATAATTCTTTTGTTCACTTGTTTGTTTTAGCTGTTTGAGTTTTATTTTCCACTGCATGTAACTAAAAATTTTCCACCTGACATAGAAACTAACATAGAAACTGACTTCAGAATTATATGGAGTTATGTATGCATTTAAGAGCTATCACAGCAGATAAATTCATTTCTGCATTTAAAAAATAGTTGAGTATTTATTCCAGGCAATGTAGTAGTGCTGAGGATTCAGGGGTAAACAAAACATGCATGGTCACTCTCCTATGAATGTCCTGCTTCATTCTAGCAGGCAAGAAAGACATTTAAAACTAATTACACATTAACTCATTCACTTTAATTTTGCAAGGGCTTTGAGGAAGAGGAATGGAATTGCATGGAGGCTCATCACAGAAGACTAGACCTAGTCTGGGGTCTTCAGTTCCTTAGGGTTGCCATAAAAAATAATCACAAACTGGGGGGCTTGAAACAATAGGAAGCTATTCTCTCATATTCTAGAGGCTAGAAGTTTGAAATCAAGATGTTGGCAGGACCCTCTTCTCTGGGAAGAATCTCTGCCTCTTCTTGGCTGCTGGCGGTTGCTGACAATCTTTGGCATTCCTTGGCTTGCGGCTCCATCACTCCCTTCTCTGCCTCCATTGTCATATAGGCTTCTTCCCTGTGTCTCTGTGTCTCCAAATCTCTCTGTTCTTAGGGGATTAGGACTTCCACAGATTTTTTTGGAGCACACAATTCAATTCACAATGGGGGGCCTAGGAAAAATTTCTCTGAGATCACCTCAAGCTGACATCTAAGGATATGGAGGGAGCAATAGGGACGTGTATTCCTGGTATATGTTGCATTTGCTGCTGGTCCATTATTTCTGCCATGGCCCATCATTGCACTATATTACCTTTCGGTCGTCCATCTGCACATCTCTGCCAACACTTTATGGGAGAGAAATTGTAGAAGGGCAACTCCTAATAATGATGCAATCTCTTGGGCAGTCACTGGGCCACATGGTAAATGAATCCTGCTTGTGCTTTTATTCATTAAAACTATTTTTTCCTAAAGTATTGTAGAGCAATTAGGACTTTCTCTCTTTCTCTCTCTCTCTCTCTCTCACACACACACACACACACACACACACACACACACAGAGAACTGTATTCAATGTTTTTATCTGGAAGAAATAAGCATGTAATCTACTTTCTGCCTTTAATTTTCACTGCTAATGTTAAACTATTAGCACATACATTTTGTTAATTGCAAAAAACCACTTTAAAATTTTCTCAACTAAATGTTCTCAAAATAAAATTTAGACACACTGCTATTAACATTTCCAAAGGAAACCTGGGTTTAATCAGCTTAAATGAGTGAGTTCCCTCACTGACTAAGAGCTTTCATTCAGAACATAAACAGCTTTGTCCCACATAAACGTCCCTCCTTCTTACTCACCCACTAGTGGCTGAATTCATTGTCTTTTCTTCCACAGATGACTTGTATATGAGCTTTATTCAACATTTGATACTTACTGACCATGAGAAAAGATAAAATAAAATTAAATTGGGGGAAAAATTATAATTTGAGTTGTAGGTGTTATTTTGTATTCAGTAAAAAAAAAAAAAAAAGGTTTTTAACATTTTGATAGTGCTGAGACTTGGTGACAGCCAGGGCCGTGCAGTCTCTGGTGGGAGCTGTAGTCCATGACTCAGGCCCTGGCCAGCCTACACTCTCAGTCCTGATGCCTTCATTCCGAGGGCTTTTTAGCTGAGATATTCCTCAGGTGCCTCTATTATTTGAACAAATCTCACCATGAATGTAAAACATTTTATTAGGTCGTGAAACAAAAATGTTTAAAAGATTACATACATATAGAATCTCACCATTATTTATCGAATCAGGTATTTTACTGCACTCATTTTGCGGGCTTATTTTCAAAACCACTTTATAAATACAATATTATTACCTCCGCTTCATGGATGGAGACAGGTGAGACCCAAGGTCACATAGCAAGTAGGTATATTCAAAGACAACAAAAAACCTAGGTTTGTCTAACCTTAAAGTTTGTATTTTGTCCATTAATGCCACTTTTATTCTTTCCCAAAGTCTCCTATACAGAGAAAATAAAACATATTTTAAAAAGTATGTCTTACCTTTTCTTTTAACCTGAAATCCAATAGCTCATAGGGCACTACTCTTAGTTATGTGCTCTCATGAAACTAATGCCCTAGGAGCAAGTCTTCCTCATCTCCGTTAATGAGCACATTTTTTAGCACCTACTATGTGCACGACACTGACAAAATGCTATCATTGAAACGTGGAAAAATGAACCCTGCCATGAAGGGATTTACAATCTACAAAGAAAGACAATAGAAGATTATTATCTTAGAATTCTTAATTGACTATTGTTTCTAAGGTAAGGTCTAAACTCATTAACAAGACTGCATGACCTTAGTTTCACCTCAACGCTTTAGCTTTAGTTTTTGCCAGGGATGATCCTCTTTTCCCCACCCCTCCCCAGATTTAAATATACAGCCATCCTGAAATTCAAGCTCCTGAACCCCTATTTCTACCCTCACCAATATCTCTGCCACCTCTGGCAATCATTTGAGCAGGTTTTCTTCTATCATCTTTGATTAATCTGTGAGTTCCACCTTGATAGTATTTAGGACACAGAATACGCTCAACTGTTTATGGACATGCAAAAACAGACTATATGCCTTTGTTGTCTGAGTGTTGGTAGGCTGGGTGTTTGGTTGGTTTGTCTTTTAATGAATTCATTTATTGAGGAAAAGATTTTCTATAAGTAAGTGCAATGCCTCTGTGACTGTGTCTACGTCAGGGAAAAGTTTACAATGTCTCTTCATAGCATAGCCATCACAGCAAACAAAAAAGGCTTTTGAATGTTTTTACAAAGGATTGGTTTTTAAAATAACCCTATGTAATCAAAGAGAAACTGTGTCATTAAAAAAAAATCTAGGGACTGATCATAACTTTTATAGATTCCACATTCATTGAATAAAGCCATGTTTATTCATCCCTTCTAATTTGATCTCCCATGTGTTATTCTTTCATAAACACTTTTTAAAAATTCACCGATCTACTAACTATACTCTTTCATAACTGTTAATATGCTAGTTAATGATAATGTGATAGGACAGTTAATGCAATGTAATACCAAGTTTGGAATTTTTTTGGTGAGACCAAAAGTTTAAAAGTACTGTTTAATACTTTTTCTCTTTTCTGGATGTTGGCGTTGCACTTTTTTAAAATAAAGAATGGTGCTATGTCTGGGCATGAGGCAACCAACTTTAATCTGAGTTACAATATTCACTATCATTAGCAAAATATTTAAATGGAATTACTCTGCCTGACACTGAGCCTCAAAGTCTAAGACTACAATGGTTCCTAAATAGTTTCCAGATCTTAAAGTGAGAGGTTATATGAAAAACATGCTACTAGATTGTGAAACTGGCCACGCTAACTTTAGATTACCCACCACACACCAAAATCTTGTATAAGAGGGGAGAAAAGAACTGCTTTGGAGACAGTCCTTGGAGTGCTAAAGGCTTCCGTCTCACTGCAAGCTAAGGGAAAAAGAGATAGCAAAGTAAGGAGGCGAAAAGAAAGTCAGTGGGGGTAGCTGATGGTGGGCTGCGTGTACCCTCCACCCCCACCTATTCCCTGCAGGGGAGGGTGAGCATTAACGACACAGGGACTTCAAGAGAATCACTCTGAGAGTCCATGAGTGTCCTTGGGAATTTTGGCCCCAAGCAGCAAGCAGAAACAAACAAAAAAAGGCAGTATTGCAAGGGAACTGTATTTTGACAAACTATGCAGCAAGGAAGCATAAATCTTCCCTCGGGCCAAGCAATCTTTGCTAACCTTTGGGAAAACACAAGCCTGAGATCCTGTTAAAGGGACTTTGCTCAAGAGGATTACTTTTCTGGAGAATAACGGGATCCCAAGAGAGGTAATCTGTGTAAAGTAGAAACCAGAACACCAGGAGGTGAAGGGAGAGGGAAAATTGGCCAGCCCTAAGAGAGGCATTTCCCTAGACAAAGGATGTTGTGGTGAAATCTCTAAAAAATACAAAAAGGGCATTCCTGAGAGAGCCAGCAACTGTGCATCAGTCCCCAAAGAATCAGCCATGCAAGATAGTGCTTTTTCCCTTAAATCCTTCTTTCGCTGGGCTCACCTCTGCTGGGATCGGAAACACTGGCTACTAGATAGAGGCAGCCATGAAACTAGGTTGCGGGGGAAGAAAAAGAACGAAGAGAAGTCAGTTCTGCTCCTTTCCTGCCCTGTAGGCTTCCGGGTCTGGGCTGAGAAGAAACTTGAGCTTGAGTGACTAAAATTTTGCTTGTTATACGTACAACAGAGAGACATTTACATTTGCTTAGATGAGCTCTGTTCTTTGACTAAAAAGGATGAGAAATTTACGGGACATGTTGCAGATCTGATGCAGGAAAGAAAAGGAATGAATTCAGTAAGCAAGTTTAAGGCGAAGCTAAAAAAAAAAGAATGTATGCTCTCTATCCTTACCAAGTTCAGTAAACAATTACATGTTAATCAATCACTTACTATGTACCAGGCACAGTGCTAAGTGCTAAATACCATCAACCCACTGGAAGATGGTAGGAGTGAAAGATGCTCAAGATGTTTCCCTTAGAACCTGGTGCTGCTTGGTCTGGTGGGGAGAGTGTCGCCAGAGCGAAAGATGCAGACATTCCCAGAAAGAAGCACGAAAGGTCTGTGGAGAGTCGTGCATCCCCGGCCGTCAGCAGCTTGTGGGATCCCAGCTCCCTGACCAGGGACTGAACCCAAGCTCTTGGCAGTGAAAGCGTGGAGTCCCAACCACTGGACCGCCAGAGAATTCCCTAAAATATGTACTCTTTAAAGAGGATTCTTTATAAAGGAGAAGCAGGCTTGGGAGTGAGCTGAAAGTCTGCTGAAAGAATACGAAGGACATCAATAGCAGACTTTATTGAGCTACCAGCCAAGCAAACCTTGGATTGGATCAAGATTATCACAAGGTCTAGAGAGACTTAAAAATATATATTATTTTTCTTTCCTTCAATCTTTCACAAGGGAATATGCAAGACATCCAGAGGGAGGGCTTGGATAACTGACTTTAAATGCTGAGATGGTAACTCCTCTGTGGCATGTTACTAGCTGGCAATTAAAGACATGTCCTAAAAGGCTAGAGAACAGCTACCCGCAGGAGCATCTGAAAGCAAGATGTACTGAGTCTTCAAATACAACTCTGATAGGATGAAAATACCCGAGTAGGGTTCAAAAGTTTTCTAAATAAACCTGAATAAAATCAGATTAATAATGATTGTGCTTAAAATCTAGAGAGAAAGGTACATGTTTATATCTGCTTGCTTTTCTATATAAACTCTTCTAACAAGAGAAAATGGGACCTATAGAATAAGTTTGATCACGTACAAGTCTTGTAATTTTAGGGACGTGAGTCTAGTGGTCTTATTACTATGGATTATTACTAGTGGATTATTACTATGTTTCTGCTTTCAGAATTGAAATCATGTGTCAATTATCTTTTAAGCTACAGTTGATATTAAAAATAATATTACAATGAAAAATGTTCTAATAGAAAAATGCCTGGGAAGATAGACATCAAAATGGTAAGAGTAGGAAATGAGATCACTGTCTCAAAAAGATATCTGCACCCCCATGTTCAATGTAGCATTATTCACAATAGCCAAGACATGGAAACCACCTCAGCGTCCATCAGTGGATGTATGGATAAAGAAGATGTGGTATAGGTGTACAGTGGAACATTATTTAACCATGAAAAAGAAGGACATTCTGCTGAGTGAAGTAAGTCAGACAGAGAAAGACAAATACTATATGATATCACTTATATGTGGAATCTGAAAAAAAAACAACTCATAGATAAATTAATATCATAGAGATTGGTAGTTGCCAGAGGTTGGGGGTGTGGGTAGACAAAATGAGTGAAAATGGTCAAAAGGCTCAAACTTCCAGTTATAAGATAAAAGTCCTGGGGATGTAATGTACATCATAGTGACTATAGTTAACAATATTGTATATTTGAAAGTTGCTAAGAGAGTAGATTTTAAAAATTCTCATTATAAGAAAAAAAAGTATATATGTGTGGTGATGGATGTTAACTAGACTTACTGTGGTAATCATTTCACAATATACATATATATCAAATAAAAAAACACATTAAAGGTAATTATATATGAGTACTTATTTCTTTTTTACTACTATCTGTATTTCCAGATGATTTTTTTGCAAAGTGTAAATAAAAAACATATTTATAAGACTTTCTCTAAAAAAAAAAAAAAGATTTTGCTCAAGGTCATCTATATATTACTATGCTACTCTGAAGAGGTGATATTCCTCCAGATGCTGCCTCTAAACTCCACCTGAAGCTCAGAGTATATAAAGTAATGAACTAGATGTTCATCATTCTGTTTCCAGTTCTGAAATATTCTCCTGAAGCACAGAAGAAAGATTATGCATCTAATAATAAATGTACCTATATTAAGCCTATATACTATGCACCAGGTACATTATATATTATCTCTAATACCCAAAACTTCAAAAGGAGTTATTGATTTTATTTTACAGCTTCAAAAAGGTTGAGTAACTTGTCTGAGATTTTACAGCTAGTAAAGGATGATGCCAGGATTCAAATGTAGTTCTGTTTGATTCCAAGAATTGTGCTCTTCCCACTACTCCATACTCCTTCTCACTAAAATACAATTTCTTACTGTTTTCTGTAAGAGTCCTCAAAAAATGAAGAATAGCACTATCATAGGATCCAGATATCCCACTTCTGGGTATTCATGCAAAGAACATAAAAACACTAATTTGAAAAGATATATTCACACCTATGTTCATTGCAGCATTATGGAAACAAGCTAAATGCTCATTGATGGATGAATACAGAAGATATGGTATTTATATACAATGGAATAATAGTTAGCCATAAAAAATATGAAATCTTGCCAATTGTGACAACATGGATAGACCTTGAGGGTATTATGCTATGTGAAATAATGCAGATGAAGAAAGACAAATACTGTATGATTTCACTCATATGTGAAATATAAATAAACAAACAAACAAAACACAAAACAAACACATAGATACAGAGAACAGAGTAGAGGTTACCAGAAGGGTAGGGAGGTTGGGGAAGGGTGAAATGGGTAAAGGGGCTCAAATGTAGGGTGACAGATAGAAACTAAACTTTTGGTGGTGAGCATGCTGTAGTGTACACAGAGTCAAAATATAATGCTGTATACATGAAACATACATAATGTTATAAACTAATGTTACATCAGTAACAAAAATTTAAAAATTTAAAAAAGATACAAACTCATGACAGGATATAGAGGCTAAAGATTTTGTCAATTAAGTTTAAATGGCCCACTTAATGATATACATACATAGATTAAATAATCTTTACATATTTAATATCTGAAATATACGGGAGAATTATTACTTTACTGATAGGATTTCTGAGCTCACAAAATTGAAATGTCCATAGGCACAAAATAAATTAATAACACATGCAAAACTACAGCCTATATATCCTTATTTGCATGCCTTCTCTACTTCACAAAATTACTCACAACAATGGGGGTTATTGGATAGATGCATATGAGCAGATACTCAGATGGTGGTTGTCAGGACTAAAATGGTGAAAGAGATAGTGCTTTCTTTACATTTACTTTCCCAAAATAATAAGAAAGCAATGCATAGACGCAAATTAATACACTCTTTAGAACATGTACAGTCCACCTCTGAATATGAAAAATCATAGCAGAAAACTGCAGGCTATTTACTAGTTGTAAAGTAAGAATTAGGACAAAGTTTCTTTACAATGTTAAAGGTCTAAAGTATTTTCAGAGCAATTTTACTTACTACTTTCTTAAGACAACATTTTTATTGACTGTTCATAATAAAATTCCAAGAGAAGAAGTACTTGGGGCCAAAATATGTAATTTTGTATCAAACATCATAACAATTTAATTATTTCTATCAGAACTTCTTTAGAACAGAATTTATAAACCACAATAATTATAAAACAATCTGAGAATAGAAGTTAAAAAGCCAGAAATCACCGTTGTGATTATTACCTATATTTCCTTATTGTTTCACTGTGATTTTACACAATCATGTTTCAAAGCTGAATTATAAACCAAACAGCCATGATTACTTTTATATTTCCTTTCCTTCTTTAAAAAATGAATAAAATATAAAGAATATGGCAGTTACATTCTATCTTCCAGATTTTTGAATCACTTATCTCCTAAAACTAATGCTCAAATTATACGGATAACTCTGAGGGAAGAAAATAAGCAGCATATGTTTTCCTTCCTCATGTAATTTCCTTCATGATTCATTGATCAGGCTATTTTCAAGGATCAGCTGTAGTACTTTCCTGACTGTTTGACTCTGCGGGATAATGGGCTTTATACCTATCTGATATCTTGATGCTGTTTGAATTAAACTGAATATGGGCTAAACATTTGTATTATTCTCTCCAATGAAATTTGTTCTCTCTCAACTGTAGTTTGTCTTTCATCCCACTTATTGACAGCAAACAAGGTAAAGTTTGGTAAAATTCACAAGCAAAACTATCTGGGCTTGGAGTTACTTTGTGGGAAATATTTGGATAAGTAATTAAGTTACTTAAACAGATATACATTTACTCAGGTTAAATATTTCTCCACAATTACACTCTGGTAGTGCGTATATTTCAAGAATTGTCCCATTATATCAGACTTGTTGACTTTACTGGCCTGCATTGTTCAGAATATTTCCTTATTATCTTTTGAATGCTTGTAGGGGCTGCAGTAATGTTTCCTCCTTCATTCTTGATACTGATAATTGTGTTCTCTTTTTTCTTGACTAGTTTGACTAGAAGTTTATCAATTTATTGATCTTTTCAAAGCTTTCAGTTTCAATGATTTTCTTTTATTGTATTTATGTTTTCTATTTCATTAATTTTTGCTTTTTTATGATTTCTTTCCTCTGCATACCATGGGTTTATTTGCAATTTGATTATGATATAACTTTGATTATCGTATGGTTCTCTCCAGTTTATTCTCTGAAGATATGCTGGTCTGTCTCTCTGTACATTGCCATCTTCTATGGTGTCTGGCACAGCAACCTCTATCTCAGTGAACCTCTGTTTCCTACACTCAGCAAGTCTCCTGAACTCGATCTGGACTTCTCTTTTTAAAATGTAGCCTGGAAACCGTATCCAGGCAGTAAGTTAAGGGCAATTATAGGGATAAGTTCTTTTGTTTCCTTTATCTCAAGAATTACAGTCCCTTGTTCTTTCTTTTCCAGTGTCTGAAAACCATTGTTTCAATATTCTGTGCACTTTTCTTGCTGTTTCTAGGAGGGGAATTCCCATGCCATTAATTCTTTGGGGTTTGAAATAGAAATCTTGCTTACTGAAAACACATTCAACAATACAGACATACAAAAATAAAAAGCAGAAATGTTCTTCCTTGTTTCTTTGTGTCCAGTGGCAATTTTAGTAATTATTTTTTGAAATTTTGTTCCTACAAAAAATAATTACATATTTAGATATTTTTTATTTTACAAAGATGGGAATTACACAAAATTTTCTTTTGAAATATAGTTATTTTTCTTATCAATGAACATGGATAAAATTTTATTTCAGTATATACAGCTGTGCTGTCAGATTTTAGACTATCAAATTATATTCAATTGTATGTCTTTTCCTCAATTTACTTAATAAACATTTTAATTGTTTCTATTTTTTCTCTATTAAAAATAGTGGTGCAGTATATATTCTTGCCTTATTATATACTTTTTGTCACACGTACATGAATTCTAAGAAAAATTCTTAGAATTGCTGCATCAAAGAGTATGTGAATTTAAAAATTTAATAAATATTGCAACCTTCAAATCCTCTCCCTAATGTAGTTATGCTTCATCTGAATGGCAGAACAGGGTTATAGGGTTTTAAAGCAGTTCCTCACTGCTCTTCATGTGCTCTGTTGAACAAACCAAAATCAATTTAAATGTTGTAGTCTAGACATTAATTCCCTATAGTTTTATAGCCATCACCTATGTTTCAATAATATAACATACATAGGTTTGCATATATATAGGACCACTGATTCAATGTGGTCCACTTTAGAAAGTCACTCCACATGTGCTACCCAAAAAAAAAATTAAACTAATTGTGAATAGAAGAAATTCCAGCACGTGATAAAGGTGAAATTGATTCACATTCTTGAAAACCTTGTTTCTTTAACAGTATGTCATTGCTTTAAATTTAGGTACATGTTTCTTAATATATTCCTTTCCTTTTGTAGAATGTGTTATTTTACCAGAACAGTGTACCTTAATATATTTCTTTCATTTTAATAATACCTTGTGCTATTAAAAAATAGCTTCACTTTTTATTTTATCTTAGAGCACTATATATAAACCTGATCTCTCGCCCTACATGCATAACTAATTCCTTCATTAGGCCAACTGGAGTTTAAGACTTGAAGACTGAGCTGAACTAAAGCCATGTTAAATCAGTTCTTACTGGTGTCTTGGTAGTATGTACAGAGAAAAAGAGAGAGAGAGAAAGAAAGGAAGTATGCCAGCTTCTCCTGGCTTTTCAAGGTCTGGAAGAAAGATCAAAGAAGATGAAATATAACACTGGTATTTTATTAAAGCTACTATGAATTGTCTCATTGTAAACTGCTCAAGGTGACAAAAGGGGAGCATCCATAGAAAACCACCACCACAATTATCTCTTCTGACACAAAGAATTGATTATGAAGTAATTAACAAAAAAAATGAGTTTAATATCCCCTTAGATATTAGAACTTCACTTCTGTGTCTCAAAGATTTTTCAAAATACCTCCAAAACTTATGACAAGAATTTATATTTGTGCGTCTAAGACATTCATTCAGGAAATATTTATTGAGCATCTATGATAATCCAGATACTATTCTAAGAACCAATAGGATACAGCAGTGAACAAAACATATAAAACTCCCAGTTCTCATTAAGCTTTCATTCTAATGGAGGGAGACATACACACACAGACACACACACACACAGACACAGACACAGACACACACACACAGAAAAATTAACATAAATATTGCATGGTGTCTGTGGTAGACAGAATCCTAAGCTATCCCCCGGTGACACTTGCCCTTGTGTGATCCTCTGGCCTTGAGTTGGGGTGGGGTTGAACCTGTGAATATGATGGAAATCACTCCTGTGATTATGTTATATGGCAAAAGGGATTTAGTAGATGTAATTAAGATCCTAGATCAGTTTAATTTGTAATAGGGAGATTGTCTAGATGGGCCTGACTTAATCATATGAACTCTTTAAACTTGTACCTTGAGGTCAGAAAGAGGAAAGTCAAAGATTCAACGTCAAGTAGGATTCAACACAAGAAGAATTCTCTGATGCTGCTAATGAAGGGAGCCATGGCAAGGACCTGAGAGCATCCTTTAAGAACACAGAGCAGCCACTGGCTGATAGCCAGCAAGAAAACTGGGACTCATTTCTGCAACTGCAGGGAACGGAATCTGCCAACAACCTGAATGAGCCCCCAAAAAGATTTTCCCCAGAGCCTCCAGACAAAAGTTCAGGCTTGCTGATACCTTGCTTTCTGCCCTGTGAGACACTAACTAGTACATCCACCACACCATGCTGACTCTGGGTTAGAAGTTTTGCAGATAAGTTAGTATTGTCTTACGTTGCTAAATTGTGGTATATTGTTATGCAACGATAGAAAACTAATACAGTGAAACTGGGTTCAAAGTGGTGATATAGAAAGACCCTGAACTCACCTCCTCCTACAGAGACAACAAATTTACTGTTACATATGGAATAATTTTCCTCTGAAAAAGACCTGAGACCTAGATGAACAGGCCTCCACAACAAAAGATAAAAGAGATGAACCAGCATGGGTAGGAAAGGCAGAGACACTGTCTTGCTCAGGACTCCACCCTGGGAGCAGTGACCCACGATCAGGAGGGATCCCCAAAATAGGGCTCACCACAGAGATGAGCCCCCAAAGCATCTGATTTTGAAAATCAAGGGGATTAAGTCCAGGAAAACTACAGAACTGCAGAGAACAGAGAATTTGCTCATAAAGGCTGGTGCACAGACCCACTTGCCCTGAGATCCGGATTATAAATTACAGTTTGAAAAGCATCTAGATCGTAAGTGATCTTAAAGGAGCTGCCAGAGAGGCGGGAACCTGCTGGGACTTTCTCTGGGGTCAGAAGCGCTGGAAGGTGCCATCTTTACAATTTCTTTCTAACTTTCTGATTACAGAACTGGCAGGTGCCATTTTTGGTGCCCTCCCCCTATCCCGCTAGCACCAGTGGGCATGCTCCTTGCACTACACACTGCAACTCAACCAGTGAGTGTCCCATGCCCCACGCTGCACAGCAGCCAGGTCGCAACCAGACCTGGTAAGCACCACGTGCCCCACCAACTCCATGCCACAGCAGCTGTAACACAACTGAGCTGGGCAAGCAAACTGTGCCACACCCTCCCCGCACAGCAGCCACAGCCCAGCCACAGGCAGCAGGCACTCACAGCTCACGCAAGGGACAACCCTTGAGCACCTAGCTCTGGTGGTCAGGGGATATTTGCTTCTGGGTCCCACGGATCATCTCCTATAAAAGACCACTTCCTCAAGACTGGGAGAGGTAGCTCTTCTGCTTAATGTATACAGACAAATACAGAGAGTCAGGCAATGTGAGGAGACAGAAGAATGTGTTGCAAATCAAGACAAATCCCCAGAAAAAGATCTTAATAGAATGAGGACAAACAACCTACCCAATAAAGAGTTAAAAGTAATTGCCGTATAAATGCTCACCAAACTCAAGAGAAGAGTGGGTAGACACAGTGAGAACGTCAACAAAGGTGTAGAAAATATAAGAAAGTACCAATCAAGAGCTATAACTGAACTGAAAAATACACTTGAGGGGTTCAACATCACACTGGATAAAGTAGAATGAATCCGCAAGCTGGAAGACAAAGCAATGACCCAGACAGAGCAGCAAAATAAACAAGGAAATTTTAAAAAGTGAAGCTACTTTAAGGGACCCCTGGGACAACATCAAGCAGAATGACATTGGCATTATGGGGTCCTGGAAGGGTTAGAGACAGAGAAAGGGCCAGAAAAATTATTTGAAAAAATAATGCTGAAAACTTCTCTAATCTGGGGAAGGAAACAGACATCCAGGTCCAGGAAGCCCAGAGGGTTCCAAATAAAATGAACCCAAAGAGTACTACACTACGACACATTTTAATTAAAATGGTAAAAAAGTAAGGATAAAGAGAGAATCTTAAAAGTAGCAAGAGAACTTGTTATGTATGAGGGAACCCATAAGACTATCAGCAGATTTTTCATCAGAAATTTTACAGGCCAGAGGGAGTGGCATGACATATTCAAAGTACTGAAAGGAAAAAAATTCCAGACAAGAATTCTGTACTTGGTAAAATTATCATTCAGAATTAAGGAGATTAAGAGTTTTACAGATAAGCAAAAGTTAAAGGAATTCACTAAACCAGCCTTACAAGAAATGTTAAAAAGAGTTCTCTAAGTGGAAAAAAAGGGCACTAATTAATAATAAGAAAACACGAAAGTAAAAAAGTTCCCTGGAAAATGTAAATATATAGTAAAGGTAGTGGATTAATCACTTATAAATCAAGTATGAAGACTAAAAGACAAAAGTAGTAAAATTAACTAAAACTACAATAATTTGTTAAGGAAAGGATAAAATGAAAAGATGTAAAAGGTGTCATTGAAAATATAAAACGTGGAGAGGAGTAAAAATGTAAAGCTTTGAAATGTGTTTGAACTTAAGTTGCTGTCAATTTAAAAGGACTGCTATATAAGTAGGATGTTATATGTGAACCTCATAGTAACCGCAAAGAAAAAACTTACTGTAAACATACAAAAGAAAATGAGAAAGGAAGCTAAACATTACACTTAAAACAGCCAGAAAACAACAAGGGAAAAGAGAAAGAGAAGAAGAAAGGAACAGAGAGGAACCATAAAACAGCTAGAAAACAATGAACTAAATGGCAGTAAGTATATACCGTTTGGTAATTACGTTAAATGTAAATGGACTAAATCTGCCAGTCAAAAAACATAAGAGTGGCTGAATGGATTAACAAAAAAAGAAAGAAAGAAAAAAAACCTATCTATATGATGCCTACAAGAGACTCATTTCAGAACTAAGGACACACATATACTGAATGTGAAGGGATGGAAAAAATTGTTCCATGCAAATGGAGATGAAAAGAAAGCTGGTACAGCTATATTTATATCAGACAAATAGACTTAAAAACAAAGACAGTAATATAAGACAAAGAAAGATACTACATAATGATAAAGGGGTCAATTCAGCAAGAAGATATAACATTGATAAATATATTTGCATCCAACACAGGAGCACCAAAATATATAAAGCAAATATTAAGGTACCTAAAAGGAGCAAATGAAAGCAAGACAATAATAATAGGGGAATTCAACACCTACATTACAGTAATGGATGGATCATACAGACAGAAAATGAATAAGGAATCATCAGCCTTAAACAACACAATAGACCAGTTGACCTAATAGATGTATATACAGAAAACTCCATACCAAAGCAACAGAATGCACATTCTTCTCAAATGCACATGGAACATCCTACAGGATTAATCATATGTTAGGCCACAAAACAAGTCTCAATAAATTCAAGATTAAAATCATATTAAGCATCTTCTCTAACCACAATGGCATGAAACTAGAATTAAATTATAAGAAGAAAAAAACATGAAGATTAAACAATATGCTACTAAGCAACAAATGGACCATTGAAGAAATCAAATTAAAAAATTAAGAGGGCTTCCCTGGTGGCGCAGTGGTTGACAGTCCGCCTGCCGATGCAGTGGACACAGGTTTGTGCCCTGGTCCGGGAAGATCCCACATGCCACAGAGCGGCTGGGCCCGTGAGCCATGGTCGCTGAGTCTGCTCATCTGGAGCCTGTGCTCTGCAATGGGAGAGGCCACAACAGTGAGAGGCCCGTGTACCACAAAAAATAAATAAATAAATAAATTTAAAAATTAAGAAATACCCAGGCACAAATGAAAACAAAGTACAGCATACCAAAATCTGTGGAATGCAGCAAAAGTGACTCTAAGGAGGAAGTTAATAGCAATAAATGCCTACATCAACAAACATGAAAAAAATCCCAAATAAACAATCTAACTTTATACCTGAAGGATCTAGAAAAAGAAGAACAAAGACCAAAAGCAGCAGAAAAAAAAGATAATAAAGAGCAGAGTGGAAATAAATGAAATAGAGACTAAAAAGACAATAAAAAGATCAACGAAATTAAGACCTCATTCTTTGAGAAGCTAAACAAAATGAACAAACCTTTAGCTAGACTACCCAAGGAAAAAAGAGAGAGAGCTCAGATAAATAAAATAAAAAAAATTAAAGAGGAGATATTACAATTGATACCAAAGAAACACAAAGGATCATAAGAGAACACTACAATTATACAACAACAAATTGAACAGCCTGGAAGAAATGGACAAATTACTGGAAACATACAATCTACCATGACTGAATCATGAAGAAGTAGGAAATCTGAATAGCCGGATTACTAGTAAGGAGATTGAATCAGTAACCAAAAATCTCCCAACAAACAGCAAACTAAAGTCTAGGACCAAACAGCTTCTCTGGTGGATTCTTCCAAACATTCAAAAACGATTTAGTATCTAACCTTCTCAAACTCTTCTAAAAAAATTAAAGACAAGGAAATGTTTCCAAACATATTTTACAAGGCCAGCATTACCCACATACCAAAACCAGACAAGGACAACACACTCACACACACACACAATTAGGCCAATTTCCTGTTGAACGTAGATGCAAAAATTCTCAACAAAATATTAGCAAACTAAATTCAATAATACATTGAAAGGATCATACACTATGATCAAGTGAGATTTATTCCAGGGATGCAAGAACAATTCAAAATCTACAAATCAATGAACATGTTACATCACATTAATAAAACAAAAGATAACTATTATATAATCTCCTCAATAGGTGCAGAAACAGCATTTCATAAAATTCAACATTGATTTATGATAAAAACTCTCAATAAAATGGGTATACAGGAAATGTACTTCAGCATAATGAAGGCCATATATGGCAAGAACACAGCTCACATCATACTCGAAGGTGAAAAGCTGAAAAGTTTTCCTCTAAAATCAGGAATAAGACAAGGACCCTCACTCTTGCCACTAGCATTCAACATAGTATTGGAAGTCCTTGCCACAGCAGTTAAGCAAGAAAAAGAAATAAAAGGTATCCATATTGGACAGGAAGAAGTAAAACTGTCACTATTTGTAGATAACATGGTATGTATAGAAAACCCTAAAGACTCCCCTAAAAATTGTTAGAACTAATAAAGGAATTCAACAAAGTCACAGGATACAAAATCAATATACAGAAATCCGTGGTGCTTCTATATATTAATAGTGAACATTCAGAATGAGAAATTAAGATAACAATCCTATTTACAACTGCATCAAAAAGAATAAAGTACCTAAGAATAAATGTAACAAAGGAGGTGAGAGACTCGTACACTGAAAACTGTAGGAAACTGATGAAAGAAATTATAGAACACACAAATAAATGGAAAGATATTCCATGCTAATGGGTTGGAAGGATTATTATTGTTAAAATGTCCATACTACCCAAAGCAATCTACAGATTCGCTGCAATTTCTACCAAAATGGCATATTTGGCATATTTCACAGCACTGGTACAAATAATTCTACAATTTGTATGGAACAGTAAAAGATCCTGAATAACCAAAACAATCTTGAGAAAGAAGAACAAAGCTGGAGATATCACACTCCCTGATTTGAAACTCTACTACAAGTCTATATTAATCAAAACAGTACAGTACTGGAACAAAAACAGACACACAGATCAATAGAACAAAATTGACAGCCCACAAATAAACCCCCACATATATGGACAATTAATTTATAACAAAGAATTAAAGAGCACACAAAGAAAGGACACTCTCTTCAATAAATGGTGCTGGGAAATCCTGGACAGCCACATGCAAAAGAATGAAAGTAGACCACTATCTTACACCATACACAATAATCTGCTCAAAATGGATTAAATACTTGAATGTAAGACCTGAAACCATAAAATTCCTAGGAGAAACATAGATGGTAAACTCATTGACATTGGTCTTAGTGACATTTTGTGGATCTGACTCCAAAGGCAAGAGAAACAAAAAAGCAAAAGTAAGCAAACTGGCCTACCTCAAATGTAAAAGCTTCTGCACATTTAAAGAAGCCATCAACAAAACAAAAAGGCTACCTAATAAACAAAAAAAGATATCTGCAAATCATATATCAGATACGTGGTTAATATCCACAATATATAAAGAACTCATACAAGTCAACAACAAAAAAAGCAAACCATCCAATTTTAAAAATGGGCAGAGGATCTGAATAGACATTTACCCTTAGAAGACACAAAGATGACCAACAGGCACATGAAAAGATGTTCACATCACTAATCACTAGGGAAATGCAAATCATAACCATGAGATATTGCCTTACACCTATTAGGATGGCTATTACCAAAAAGGTAAGAAATAACAAGTGTTGGAGAGATGTGGAGAAAAGAGAACCCTTGTATACTGTTGATGGGATTGTAAACTGGTGCAGCCACTATGAAAAACACTATGGAGAGTCCTCAAGAAAATAAGAAGCACACTACCATATGACCCAGCTATTCCACTACTGGCTATTTATCTGAATACAAAAACACTAATTTGAAAAGACATATGCATCCCTCTGTTCATTGCAGCATTATTTACAGTAGCCAAGATATGAAAACAACCTAAGTGTCTACTGATGGATGAATGGATAAGGAATGTGTGGTGTGTATATAAATACATACATATATACATACAATGGAATACTACTCAGTGGTAAAAAAGAATGAAATCCTGCCATTTGCAACACCATGGATGGACCTTGAGGATATTATGCTAAGTGAAATAAGTCAGAAGGAAAAAGACAAATACGTATGATTTCACTCATGGGGAATAAAAAAAAAAAAGAACAACTAAACAAAAAACAAACTCATAGATGGGTTTGCCGGGGGGGTTGGCGGATGTGGTGAAGGGGGTCAATTGTGTGGTGATAGATGGTAACTAGGGTTTTGGGGGTGATCACTTTGTAGTGTATACAGATGTTGAATTATAATTTAATATACCTGAAATGCATATAATAAATAGAAAAAAAAGAAAATTAATACAGTATTTTAGGAGCTAATCAGTGTTATGTAAGAAACAGAGGAAAGATGTGGCAGGACATGAGGGAAATGGGAGTGGAATGGGTGGGAATGAAATTCTAAAAGTAATAGTTCCAATCCATTTTATATGGATTATTTGTAAATATATCTTCTCAGTTGGTAGCTTTCAATTATCTTCTTTTATGTGACTTTTTTCACAAAGTTTTTATATTAATGTAATTAAATATTTCAGTCTTTTACTTAAAAAAAAAATAAAGTAATGGTTAGCCAAATTTGAGTAAAACAGAATAAGGTGAGAATCCAGCCTTGTGGATATCCAGAGGGAGAAGTTTGCAGCAGTGAGAACCTCTACAAAGGCCCTAAGGCTGAAGTTTGCCTGGGGTGTTACCAACCAATTACCATAATCTGTGGGTGGTTTAAATGAAGTATAAGGCATAGATCCTGCCTGCTTTAAAGAGTACATAGTTTAGAAGACAGAGCAATCCCTCCCTCCCTCCCTCTCTCCCTTCCTTCTTTCCTTCCCTCCTTCTTAACTCTCCTTCCTTCATTTCTTTCTTCCAATGTTTTTTCCTCCTTTCCTTCCCTCCTTCCATTCTCCTTTCAATAAGAATTTATTATATGCCTATTTTGTGCCTGGAAGTGTAATAGATAGTGGAAATATAATACTGAATGAGACAAACACCACTGTTACCCTCAGGGAGTTTACTCCCAGAAGACAGTAAAGGGGCAATCACAAGCAATTTGGTAAGTTGTAGGGGAAGAAAAATAAACTATGGCACAGAATAACAAAGGAGGGAGGGCTAGTCCAGATTTGGTGACTCAGAATGGTTTCTCTAAGCAAGTAGTATCCAGGCTGAGACCTCAAAGAAGAGTGTTTTCCAGGAGAACGGGGCCAGGCGGCAGGCAGTGGTTTCCTGGCAGAGAGGAACCTACCAGGTTCAAAGACCCTGAATAGAATAGGCTCCCAAGAGGAACTATGAAGAGTTCAGAGTGTCTGGAGCGTGCGCTACAAAGGATGGGATGGGGAGAAGTAGGGAAATGCTCAAAATAAGCCTGGGAAAGTGGGCTGTGGCCAGGTCTTTTGAGCCATGTGAATGAGTTTGGACTTTTCCCGAAGAGTAAAATAAAGCCGTTGAAGCATTTAAATGGAGGATTTTGCCTTTTAGGAAAATGTGTCTTTTAGGAAAATTGTTCTGGCTGTCACATGGAGTATATGCTTAAGAGTCAAGACTGGAGAGAGGGAATCCATTTAGGAGGGAGGTCCTGCTAACCAAGGGAGAGATGGGGAGAGCTTTGGCAGGGGCAATACCAATAGAAAGGGAGGGATTCTGGACAAAGTTGCAGGGAAATTGATAGGAATGCGCTGTGGAGGGACTGCAGAAGGTTCCACATCTGTCAGATTTCTGATCTGGATGTTATTAACTGAACTGTGTCTGATATATTTTAATTAGCTCTATAATCAAGTATGATATCAAAGTAAGTGGTACGAAGAACTGTGGGAGTTGAGAAAAGAGGAATTTGGACAGGGGCAATGTTAGAGAAGGCTTCTGAGAAAGATGGAGCTTGGTTGGGACTTCAGGATGGCATCTGGTTGTAAGAGGGGTAAAAGGAAGCTGCTTTCTCTGAGTGGAACAGCCCAAGCAATGGCAGAATAAGAAACATGACTGATAAAAGGCCAGAAAAGACAAAACTGAGGATGCTCAGGGTGGCTATAGGAGTAAAGATCATCTCTCTAAGTAGAGTCAGGTTACAGAGGAACTGCAAAGGCAGGCTTTGGAGCACAGGACACCAGTAAGTAAGAAGAAACGAAGCAAGAGCTGTGTATTTTGCAGGTTAGCCTAGTTTCAGTCGACTGGATACTCTGAGCACAGAAAGGGATATCTGAATGCAGGAAAGAGCAAATAAGTTGTTTCAAAACTCCATGTACAATGTGATGATGTCATCTATCAGGGCACATCTCCCTGTCAATTAACTAGGAAGGAAGAACTGATGAATACAGTGAGATCTTTGAACCAGGACTACACATTTGGAAAGACTAGACGCTGAGCAGATAAACCTAGAAGCATATTAGCGGGGCGGGGGCGGTTCTTGGTATAGCAAACAGAAGTTCCATGAGGCACCTAGCATCAAGGCATCCCAACATGGACAAAATGAGGTCTGCAAATGAGTTAGTGAGGAATCCAGGTTCATATAATATTTAGAGACCTGAGGATGCAGATAAGCAGCACTGGTGGTTCACATCAAGAAAATCTGCCAACAGTTGCTCAAGCTCCAATTAACAAGCAAGGATTGAGAGGAAAGACACAGCCTTTAGAAGAGATACTGTCAGAGAAACCGGGATCACTAGGCAGATTATTAATGTGGGGACATGAGGACAGACAGTAAAACTAAGATCCACTCACTGTAATGAGGGATAATGTGAAAATCGGGTTAGGGAAAGATACAAAGGTCAGTTCAGATTCGGGGCACAGGAAAGAGAAAATAGTATGGACTAGACTATTGGGTGGCTGAATTTCTTTATATTCACCCTGGTTAAAGTTAAAATGGAGACATAGACTTCTCAGAGCCAGGTCATGCCTACTGGTTAAGTGTCAAGAATTGTTAAAAAGAGAAAAAAAAACAGAATATTTGGATTTAGTTAGGGCCTGATAATAAGAGTCCAGAAATAGTTTCACTTTAATAAACATCTACTATATGCCAGGCACAGTGCTACTGTCAAAACCTTTATTATCTTTAGTACTCATATAAGCCTTGTAAGGAATTAATGTTGAGGAAACTCAACAGCAGAAAGATTAATTCATTAATAAGTTCACACAAATAGTAAACTGGCAGAGCCAGAAATTGAACCAAGGCCCCCCGTGGTTTCAAAACTCAGTCTCATTCCAGCAGTAGATACAATGTGGCTTTGGTGTGAAAAATACTACACACTCTCTTGGATGCAGTGCCACAGGAGATTAAGGAGTGAATCCAAAAAGCCTGCCCAAAGGAGACAGGACCAATTAAATATGGAAGAAGATGCAAGGGAAGAGAGGGAGGAATCACAGATGATGCAACAGATTTTGGCCTGCTAGATTATAAGATCGGAGATACAGAAATGAGAAACATTGAGGGAAATTATTTTTTGTGGTGTGTGCATGGATTGCTGATGAAAGAAGGAAGTGGTTTTGAGTATAACTAATTTAAGTGAAAATATTTTAGAGGTATTCGTAACTAACAACGTTTAAGAGGAGATATATATTTCGAAGCACATTTTAACTTGATTCTATTTATTAACACAGAATCTTGACTGGAAGAAATTAAAACTACTGTGGCCATTTTTATGATCTAGACTATGAGAAAATTGCTATAGATATGTTTTTGTATGTGTGCTGTCTTTAGGTGATATACTTTTAGGGATATACAATCAAATTATACATATAACCGATTATATACTATATGTATGCGTGTATGTGTGTAAGTGAGCATTTATAATTGCTTACAGAATATTTTCACTTAAACTAATTATGCCCCAAATTAAGTCTGTCTTCTCTCTTCCTTATCCCACCAGCAACCCACACACATACACACACATATGGTATATACTCTGCTATATATAATTTGACTTTATATTCCTGATTTATATATATACACACACATACACACACACACTCTAGGGTGTAATTAATATATATGAATATGTATATGCATGAATAAGTTTATATATACATGTATACTCTGTATAAATTAAAATATGGTCCTTTAAAATACACTTATAAGAGAGTGTCGTTTATGTAAAAATTCACTAGATTTTAATATTTTAAAATTTCAAGGACATGTGCAGAATTAAGGACATATATATTCAGGTTCAATGCAAATATAAGAAAGATGTGAGAATTAGAAAGATGTGCTAAGACTCCTATCAGGGAAGTCCTTGATTAGAAAAGTACAGTCTTGGGCTTCCCTGGTGGTGCAGTGGTTAAGAATCCGCCTGCTGATACAGGGGACACGGGTTCGATCACTGGTGTGGGAAGATCCCACATGCAGGAGAGCACTAAGCCCATGCAACACAGCTACTGGGCCTGCACTCTAGAGCCCATGAGCCACAATTACTGGGCCTGCATGCCACAACTACTGAAGCCCTGGACCTAGAGCCTATGCTCTACAATAAGAGAAGCCACCACAATGAGAACCCCTTGCACTGCAAGGAAGAGTAGACCCTGCTTGTTGCAACTAGAGAAAGCCCGTGCACAGCAACAGAGACCCAACACAGGCAAAAATAAATAATAAATAAATAAATAAGTTAAAAAAAAAAAGAAAAGTACAGTCTTGTTAGATGTATCAGGGCTGTGCCATTTGCACACAGAAAGAGGCCCTTTTCAGTTCTATTCGGTAAGGGGTACTGTTCAGTACCCTAAGTATTAAGATAAAATGTCAGATAATCTTTTTTTATTATAAAAGCCATACATTTTAATGAATATATAGGAATTTAAGGAATAAGGGCCCTTCCTGAGAAATCTACTAGAGAGTAAGCTTCAGATAGTCAAGAGCAATGAAGAGATGTCAACACAAAGATTGGTGATTTGAATTTGGAATCATGTAAATATTTTGCATAATTATGACTTAAATTAATTTTTAACAAAGAAACCAAAAAAATGAACATAAAATGAAACAACTGAACCTATATGAAAACAGTTTGTAGCATAATAATACAAAGAGGCACAATTCCAAGTCACTTCAAAGCATAATAATTTGTCCCAGCTATAACCTAAGACAAAAGGAACTGCAAAAATAATAATAATTCACCCATTTTAAGCAATCATATTGCTGGTGGTAATGCTTCTATTGGTATTCTGAAATTGTTATATATGTATTTTTGGACTAGAAAACAAAATTATGTAATGCTCTAATTCTTATTCCCAGTGAATTTGAGACCTAAATTTTGTGCAGGAGAAAATTGACTCAAATGTACATCTAAATATGAATTGGAAGTATAAACAAGAACTCATGATGTTTTTTTTTTTTTCTGAGTTCTGCCAGTGGAAAGGCCTAGAAACAATGAGCAAACCAATGGCAACAAATACCCCAAATGCTCAGATTTAGATTTTCAAAAATCATTTTCCAATTTTAAAAAAAGGAAAAGAAAAGAAACAGGGGTCCTTGAAAATGGGGCTGATTCTAGCTCTGGTACCAGATATGCACAAGATGAGTCTGAAATACCAGATAGTTAGAAAACTATTGAAGACTACTAGGGTCATGTCAATAAGACTTACAGCCAACTTGAAGAAGCTGCCACTGGCCCAAAATGGGACAATTTGGCTGTCGATAAAGATAATAATTGAAACATTATCAATAATTTAAATTCATGAATTCATAATGATATTAAAATAAACTAATTGGTCACCACTGCAGGATATAGCAAGTCAACTCAACATTTTGAAAACAGTTAAGAAATCAACAGAATTGAGCATTTCTCCTGCCATCCCTATATGAATTGTGCCACTGGATAACCGAAGAGTAGATGAAAGAAATTTTTGCTTTTGGATTTTTTTTTTAACAGAAGTATTCTAGACAATAAATGAAGAAGAAATAATAGAATATAGGTATTACCATTTTGCAACTCCAAATGGATCTAGGCTTTGAGAATCAATGGTTACCAATATAACTACAAGAGAGTGAACTAGAGATTAGATATTTCTTTTTTTGTTTTTAATAATAACTGGAAGTTTGTAACTTTTTGACCACCTTCACCTGTGGGTGAAGATAAATGTGTCTTCATGGTACACTACCACTTGTGAAATGGCCTTTAAAAATAAAACACAACTAACCTGAATCTGATAAAGCCCTTACCACTTTCCAACTGCTAATTTACAGAAAATACAGAGTTTAGGGAGATACGTTATAAAACACTATGGAGATGCAAACAACAAATTTCACATTGTGGGAAATTTTTCAAACAACTGACTCTGTGCCCTCAACAAACAAACTGCAAGAGAAAAAAGAGAAATGAGTGAGGAACCAATTGGAAGAAAATTAAAAGACATGATCATTAATTGAAATGTGCAGACTATCAAACTACTAAAAATGTAATATAAGGCAATTGGAAATTTGAACACTATACATTTGATGATATTAAGGAATCATTACTATTTTTTAATTTATAACAATGGTAGGTATGTGGCCAGATATTTTTTGGAGGAAGTGATAGAATCTCTAAGATTTCATGAAAATAATATGGGAAGAGAGCATATGGGTGGAGGTATAGATGAAATAAGATTGGCTATGGGTTGATAATTACTGAAGCTGAATCATGGGTATATGTGGGTTCATTTTGTTATTTTATCTACTTTTGTATACATTTGAAATTTTCCAAAGTAAAAAATATACATGTTATTTGGGGTAAGAGTTTAGCCTGCACAAAACAACTGGCGAAATTACTAAACACTGGCTTGAACTTCGCATTGTACTCTCGCTAGAAGGAATCCTAGCTGTGAGATATGCCAGTGCTGATTGACATTGATCTACTCCATGTGGAATAAAATAAGTAGATTAGGTGGAATCTGATTTTCTAAAGAAGAGGATTTGGACCAAAATCAGGAAAGACATTTTTCTAGCTACTCTTAGATTAGAATGTCATTAGTACTCTAATTAGAAGTTGTACCTGGCAGTGTCCTGGCAAGAAACACATGAGATACTCAAAATCATTTAGCTGAGGAGACTTTAATAAAAGGACTACTTGCAGAAGAGTGGGTAGAGTGACAGGGATCAACAAGGGGTCGAAACATCCAGGAGGTAGAAGAGTGGGAAGCAGGGGCAAGCCCTGGGCCTCAATGTGCAAGGGGAGAAAACTGTAGAACCTGAATCCCCTAAGAGCTGGAGCTCTGCAGGTGGTCTGCCCAACAGGGGCTGTGGCTAGAAGCCAATGGACAAAAGGAGCCAGCGTGATACATTCCTTAGAGGTCGTTCTCCTAGGGCAGGACATAGAAAGATAGACAAGGGAGCTAGATGGGGACCAGCTGACAACAACCAGTGCAGAATGTCTTGTTGTATTATATGTGTGCACACATATTGACTACATAGTTTCATATATTATATATATATGTGTTCTGTGTATTACATATAGATGTAATATATGCATATACATAATATATATGTAATAGCTGGAAACACATATAAACTCCTTATCGTGTGTGTGTGTGTGTGTATGTGTGTGTGTGTGTGTGGAGAGATCGATCCAGAGTATGGATTTATTTGACCTTTGCATCTAATCCTTTAGTTTTAAGATTTTAAAAATAATCCACAGAAAAGAAAATACAAATGTCAGATAAACTATAAAAAGATGTTCAACATTACAAGAAATCTGGGAGATGCAAAATAAAATAAGATACTATTTTTTACCCATCAGATTGGCAAGTAATGAAACATTTAAAAATATCAAGTATTGGTGTAGGGAGTGGGACGGGAACTCACACACACAAACAGGGAGAATGCAAATTTGTTTAGTTCCTTGTTCAATATGGTGGTGTCACCAAACTGAGACAGTACGGTAACAAGGTGAAGAGCTCAGACCTGCTGTGGGTTCAGATACCTGCTCTGTCACTTAATCTCCACATAATCTTCTGTGAATTACTTAGTCTCTTATACTTCTTATTAAAAATACTTAACCTCCCTATACCTCAGTTTCTCTACCTGGAAAATGGGTAAGTAGCAGCATTTAGCTCACACTCTTAAGTTTCAGGTGCATAAATGCTCAGCAAACATGAAAAATGCCCATGTACCATGATTCAGCCATTTCACTCCTCCTCTATTTGCATAAGAAGCTGACACATGGATATTTATTTCATCATTATTTGTACTGTTTGTTATGGCAGATAAATGGAAACAAACATATGTGTTCATTGCTAGCTATGGAAAAATTCCTGGCACATACTGTTGAGTGAATAAAATATCAATGAAAAATGCATGCTTTCCATGGAGCTCTATTTTTGAGCTCAATTATAGCTGCTAACATTTATAATATATTTGTACCTATATCTATATAAAAGTTTTAGAAAAACTCTTGGGGAATATATCCAATCTGACAACATACTTATTTCTGCAAAGGGACTGGGATTAGGGGTGAGGAAAGATAGTCAAAGGAGCTTTATATTTATGTTGTGTCTGAATTCTTATCAGGAAAATTTATTCATGAGGCACTTGTTTGATTAAAAATTAATAGTGTTGAAAAATAATTCAGGTCTACCTGATTCCAAAACCAGTGTGTGTAGTCACTACATATCAGAAAACCGTTTTCATTTACCAGGAAAGCCTTTCCTCTATGGCTATTTCTTTATTCATAAAAATTGTAGTTTAAAATTGTTTTCACTAGCTGCCTTGCTGGAGTTTTTATGTTAATCATTTATTGCCCATTAAATGTGAGTCATATCGAGATGCATGAATGACAGCAATGATCTATGTTATTTCCGATGGTCTGTATTACGTCTATCTGTTGGTGCCAAACATTATTTTCTCCTTGAAAAAAGAAAAGAGTGACAATAACTAACAGTAACGTACAGTTACAGTTTATAGTTACCTAACATTTTCACATAAGAAATAGGGGTTTTAAAAACGCAGCTTAATTTTTACCTAAAGAGTTGTAAATAAAGTTTACAATGTGAGATATGGAGTTAAAAATCAGAGATGGAAATAGAATACTTTTGACCAATTCAAAGTTCATAATGAGTTATTATCCAAACTTTCAGATGAAGTCTTTAACGACAACAACAAAAAAAGAGCAAGATGGACAGCAGATGAAATTTGGTGAAGAAAATATAAAATTGTGGTTAGATGTCTGAATTTGTTTAACAAGCTTTCTGAATAGTATGATTATTTTTAAAAGTATGAAATGTTCGAAAGTAGACTGTTATTGTTATTAATCATTATTTTAATAATGATATTTTATGCTGTAGGAAAGAGGAAAATGATTTAATTGTATGTTTATCGTCTTTTTCCCTTTGGGATCTCCAAGTCAGGGAAAGAATGTGTTTTGTAAACAACTATAAGTTTAACGTTCATCTGGGGGCAACTTCCCAAACTGCGGTCCTGGGCTTTACAAGGAAATTGCCTCACACACAATAAAGTAATAAATCATTAAATCGGATATCACAATTTGCAGCCAGCTCAACTCACCCCTTGGATGTTAATGTCCTCCTTGGTTATATATCATTAATATAACCATTTGAAAACTAAAATCATATTATTTATTATTCATTGACCTTGACATCACTTTCATTTTATTATTAAATTGATTGGTTATTTTTACACAATATAGTAATACTATTATATTGTAGAATTAATAATGATATAGAGTAAGACTTCAAGCTCTATGTAATTTCTTGATTCTATGTTTTTTCATTCATTATAGTTCTTTTATATTTGGCAACAATAATACCATAAAAATTACAGTTCTCCCTTGGATTATCCCTCCACCCCCAAATAATTTTCCTCCACAAAAAAAGCACTAGTGTTAAGGATAATAATTTCAAACTGAATTTACTTTAAAAAAATGATATGAATAAATATATTTTTTAAATGTAATTAGGGAATTTTAGCAGTTCATAATCACCATACTCTACAAAACAACTGATTTCATTCAGGATGAAATATATTAAAAATAGATATTTGACTTAGTTTAACGTGTTTAATCTGAAAGACACTGAACAAATTCCAAGCAGCTGATGTAAGCAAATATCAAAGTAATTGATTCCACTTTGCTCTAAAACTTAAAAAGCATAAAGTAGATTATGTGATACTTTCCTTGATATAAATCAAGGAGTACCATTCTAGACTGATCGATCATCTTCTCATTTTCCTTTCTTCTAGTCTACCACTGGAATCCAGCATTTTCTCATTACTGCCACCACCTCAAGAACCCCACATCCTACAGGTAATGTTGATAAAGGAGAATTTTTAGGGAGCTAAGAAAGCCTTCTCTGGGAACCTAATTGTGACTTTGAAATATTTCTGGAAGGATTTTGTTTTCAATCAACCCATTCTCGTTTTCTGTTTCCCTCTTTCCTTTCTAAGCCCCAGATATCATTTAGTATCACCAGATATTAGCAACAGGTAATACTGAAAACCCACCACAAATTATTCAGAACGTATATACTGTTTTATTTTGCTTTTCAAAAATTTCAAATAGATTATTTTCTTTTTAATTATTCAGATAACAAAAAAAATACAAAAAGAAAACACACGTTTAATATCATTGCCTAGAGGCAGCCACAATTAACATTTTGGTGTAGATCTTTCCAGAGTGTCTTATACATATATGATTATATAGATATTTACTTTTTTTTGAAAAACACAGAAGCACTTTTTGTGTGTAACTTATTCACTTAATATATTACAATTTTATTTACATATAAATAAATATTGATTTACAAGCACATTTTAATGGTATCATAGTATTGCATTATATAATATGTTATATGTAACATGTTGCATAATATGCAATATGTAATATATACATACATATGAAGTTTTAATATATATGTATATAAATTTTAAATTTTATACATAAAACTTTAATTTAAAAAAATGTTTCCCAACCATACTGTTAGCTGTTAGAGGGCTGGTTAAGTTTTACTTAAGATCCCTCATTTACTCAGATCTGCAAAAAGGCCTTCACAGAGTTACGTAGCCTCTGGTAGTAGCTACCTTCTCCTGCTTCTGTTAGAGTTGGGGAACAAAATTTACTTAGAATCTGTCCCTGCCAAAGTATCTTCATCATTGAGAAAATTTAGTGGTTTTCCCCTTTGTTCATTTATTCAGCAAATACCAATACCTACTGATCCCCTAAAATAGTGCTGACATCACATTGTTGAAACTCGGTTGGTATTACATTTTACCTACTTACTCCAGTTCCTCTGGGAATACCCGAGTAAGCCTAGAAGCCATATAATTGTGATTTAGAGAGGGGGTTAAAAAAGCACAGTAATAATGACCAACAGGCTAAACAAGGGTGAAAAAAATCAACCGGCTAGAAAACAGAAACGGATTAAGAGGAGGTAGAATAATACACATTTATGTAGTCAGCCATTTCTTCACCCAACCAACATCCCTGAGTGTCTGGTAAGTGCCAGGAACTGTGCTAACTCTAGTGAGAAGACACGTTTATGGCCAGGTGACAAGTACCATGACAGAGGTAAACTCAGAGTGCCTACTATGAAAGATCTTAGAAAAGGCACTGTCCCATAATGGAGGTAGGAAGTGGTGGTCAGAGGAGAGTTCCAAATAAGAATAGAGATTAGGCATTTGGAGTGTTAAGTTAATTAAACAAGGAGGTCAATAGGCTGAGGTGACTCTAAGGCCATAGAGCCTATGTAAGCAAACCAAACTCTAAGCCTGTAAATGTCTCAAGGTTAGGAAATCGAAACCTAAGGACAACCAATCACGAACAACCAACTAGGCTATAGGCTGTAGACAATCAGTAATTCCCTTTCTTTCCTTCTCTCCTTTCCCTGTAAAAATCATTCCCTGAGCTTCTGCCAGGGGAGTGCTCTAACCATTTCTGGTTTGCCACTGCCGCACTCTAATCAGATTTTGCTCAGATAAACTTAACATTTTTAATATGCCTCAGTTTGTCCTTTAACAGGAGTTAGAAACTACAGGATCTCTTACTGATGTTTCAGATCCATAGGTTTTGAACTCCAAATACAGTCAGTATAGAAATGATCCAGCAGCAGAATAAGGAAGTCCTATTAAAATGTAGATGCATGTTTGTTGCATCTACAACAAACATGATATATAGTGTCTGAGAGACTGTCAAAAAAGGAAGTGCCCGGAAGGGGGGAGGATTTAAGTTCAGCTTCTGCCATTCACCTCAGTTGAGTGGACCCTCAGTTTTATCTACTTTACAGGACTATCATGAGAAAAGAAATGAAACACCATCAAGCATGTGCCAGCATTTCATAAACTGTTAAAAAGGTTGCCAGTGTAAAATCTGCTACAGTAAACACTGCAGGGGCAGCTTGAATGCTGACACCATTGAAGCAGTGGCGTATTAAAACTACATTTAACACGATGGATTTCCTTCTGACAAAGTAATGAAGGAGATACGCGACATGTTAATCTATTAATCCAGTATTTTATAGCCCTTAACATTAATTAAAAATACTCTGCCTGCTTATACTCTTCTGCTCTCCTCAGAGACTCTCTCTTAGACATGTTAATATAAGACTAATCTTTCCAATTCAGTTCATTTCTAGTTAAAAAATAAATAGGGTAGAATAAAATAGATTAGACAGCCATAAACAGAGATAACATTTTATTATTTAGGTATATATGCTTGGCTCCCAAATAGTCAAAATTCTGATTACCATCTGTATGATCAGGCCACCCGAGATGGCTGTTCTCTTGCTCTCTGTACATCTCCTGCTGGACCAGTCCCTGCTTCACCTACACCCTACCCACACAATTGACCTTCCCTCTTAATCACAGAGCCTAATCAGTAAATGCCTACAGACTTGCCCCTGGCCCAGCTAGTGATTGTTCTAATCTTCAGATCAGAACTCTCCACTAGGATAGTTTATCAAAGGAACTGTGAGGGGCACGCTCCTCTGCTGGTTTCCCTAGTAACCGATGACGTCAATTCCCCCCCACATAGCTGGTAACCTCCCTCTACCCACTGCTTGGGAAGACTGCTGCCTTGTCCTGCCCGTCCTGCTGTCTGCCATCCACGGTGGGGTGTCTGTCACTCCAGGACACCCTTGCTTCAGATGTATAGGATCCCCTATCCAACCACTGACGTCGCATCCCCTGACTCTGGGCTCTTTCTTTGGTCTTGCAGCTGGGCAATTTACAGGGCTTGCAGGCCTGTGGGGTGCAGCCCAACACCATCGGTTTTAAGAGAAGTTCACATGACTAGAAGAAAATCAGAAAGTGAGTTTCTGTCAGGCGTGTGCACATAGATTCCCAATGGGAGACTCAGGGATACTGAGGCTAAGTCCCTGTTGAGGATAGTTGAGAGGCAGGGCTTTCTTCCTGTCCAGCCCCCACTAGGGTAACAAAAGTTCTGTCTTGAAAGTAGTATGCTGAGAATACTGGAGCACAGTTGCCTTTCCCCTGCTTGTGACGTGGACATTCCATGCCAGGAGAGCAAAGCTGAGAGGTCCCCAGGCTGCTGGCCCCCAACCACTGAGTGCTCAGCTTCTAGAGTTGGTGTGTCAGTCAGTGAGAAGGCTGCTTGCATTATTCCTAGCCTCAGCTCCAGAGCCCTGGCTCAAAGACTGCCTGGGGGGAGAAACAGGCCATTAAACAGCTCTTAAAACTCTTCCCAAAGAAACGGACTTCATTTGAAACAGAGAGTGAAGAAGTTCAAGCCTAAAGGCACTCTGAAGAAAAGTGGAGGTTGTGATGAAAGGATATTGGGAGGATATTCAATATATAGGCTAAACCATTTTCCCGAGAAAACAGGAAATAGGACACCTGGGAGGAGATCTTCTGAGATCAGAACAAAAATCAAACTCCATCCTAGGAAACTATTTCTTCAAAGGAGCCAGAATTTGATTGGGTATCATTTCTTTAAACGTTCAGTAGAATTCACTAGTGAAACCATCTGAGCTAGGTACTTCTTTTTCTGGAAAGTTATTAATTATTGATTCAATTTCTCGAACAGATATAAGCCTATTCAAATTATCAAATTTTTCTTATGTGAGTTTTAGTAGTTTGTGTCTTTCGAGGAATTGGTCCATTTCATCTAAGTTATTAAATTTGTAGGCTTATGTCTCTGGGCTGTGACCTTCACAAGTGCATCTTGACAAGAAGATCTTTCTTGGATCTTCAGCATGAGAACCTGGAGGGGTTCCTGGAACTAATGCCTCTAAAAGTGTGGGGTTCTCCCCCCAGTATGCAACTCCCAAGAATTTCTTAGTCTCACGTAAGTCTGCATTTGGTCTCTAAACAATTCATCAAATTTACCAATTAAATCTTCCTCTCAGTTCATAGTTCCAGTGGCTGCTGAAGTACATCTTGGCTGTGACCCTCTATATTTGTCTGTCCATCAGATTCCAGGGTGATGATTTGCCCTGCAACCTCAGCTCTCTGATGGGCTCCAAGAAAAGGCATTGCTTTTCGATTTGTTCCGTTTTTTCTTTTGTTTTGTTCTGATATAAAACAGAAGTGGTGGTAACTTCCAAGCTCTTTATATGTTGGATCTGAAACAGGAAGTGGTCAGTTTACTCTTTCTTATTGCTAAGTAGTATTTCATTGAATGAATTTACCAGAGTTTGTTTATTCATTCTCCTCTTCATAAGTTTTGGGGTTGTTTTGAATTATTGTCCATTATGAATACAGCATCTGTGAACATTCTTTTAACTGACTTTTGGTGGCCTTAGTATTCATTAATTCTAGAATTCTGTATCCAAACTAAACAACAGATCACAACAGTGCACCTATATAGCAAGTGAATCACTCACAGTGTAGCTGACTTTGTAACTCACTTGTCAGCGACTGACTAAGCACTCTCTGCAGAAAACAGAGCTGAGTAGCATCTAACTTACTCTTTGTAGACTTCAGCCTAAGAACCATCACTTCCTGTAACACCATCCATGAACTCAAGTGGGCATAAAAGTATCTTTCTTTTCCTAAAACTACATTTCTGTTGAGACACTGACTTGGTGACAGCATAGGCAATCTTAGTCATTTCCAAGTAAACTCACCCAGTCGATAAAGATTTCATATTCTTACTCATGCCCTGTCCCCAGTTTCCCTTCCTGATTCTAAGCTCTGAGGTGGATATCGTGCCATTACATTGGTGAGGTGATATCTTGTTCTACCCTGTGGTGGCACTTGCTGAGACAGATAGTTTCCTAAAGATGCCTTTGGATTGCTGTGCTTTCTTTTTTGAAAATTTACACACTGTTTTATTCTACTTTGTCAACTGAAAATATTACCTCCATAAACTATAACGGGTTATTATCAAATAGCTGCAATTATTTTGTATTTGAAATTCAAATCACAGTACACAGGGTGTCTGGAAAATCATATCCCTTCTAACCTTAGGTTATAGCTAATCATCATGAATACCTATAGCCAATTCACTTTATCATAGTGCCACATGCCTAACAAAATATTGTTATGACCAATAAAATCATCTGGAAGAGATTATTTCAAGGTCACTACAGAATATGTTTTCATTCTTAATCTTAAGAGTGTTAACTTGTATGTGGTGGAGTCCATTTATCCTCAGTATAGAGAATAATTCTCTCTCACTATCACCCCCTGTTAAGGGCTATTCTCACTAAATATTAGTTGATTTGCTTTTTATAATCAACCAATTTCTGCCTCCATTCCCCCCCTCCCAATACATACACACTAATGAAGTTTGAGAAATTTTTTAATACTACTGAAAGCCGAGCTTCTGAATTTTTACTAGACTCATCCTGATATTAGGCAGGCATAAAGTGTGAGCATCTCTTTATTGGGACCAGAAAAAAATCTTAGATTCGATGAAAAGTCAGTTCAGAACTTGTCATTAGCTGGTCCATAGAACATGTGGGAAATTGGGCTTCATTTGACCTTCCTTGAGATAGTTTATGATGGTCAAATTTAGTAGATTTTTGGTCTTTACAAAAAATTATTTAACAAGAACTTAGGTTTTATGGTAGATATGAAACGAACCACATAATTTTCAAAATAAACTTATGCAAATGACTACTATAGTGTTCACTAGATATTAGTAAGTATGAACCTACATTTTTGTGGTTCTCAGTTTCTTAAAATGGTGGAAGAGGTGACAGGTTGAACTCCATTAACTCTAATGCTTCTTACCAGTCAAAAATTCTGTAGTTTTCACTTAAATTTATCTCTATGGGCACAGAAGAGAAGGAAATGCCTACAAGGCCAGGGAAACGGCAAAAGACATAATGGCTGGAGAAAGTCAAGTAACTTGACTATAGTAGAGGGTTTATGTTGAGATTAGTATAAAGTAAAGCTTGAACTGTAGGTTGCAGCCCAGATTACAAAGAGCCTTGAATACTGGACTGAAGAATTTGTATTTTATTCTACAGATAATGAAGAGCTATTGTAGGGATTCAGGTGACGGTGAGCCTAATAATGGCGTTAAAAGGAATGATCTGGTGTTAACAATTAGGGATGGATTAAAGGGGAGCGAGGCTAAAAGAGGAAAAATCAACAGAGAGGATGTTTTCTAAAATAGGTGTGAGCTAATGATGGCTTGAGCAAGGGTGATGTCAGTAAGAATCACAGAGTAACAAAAGCATCTGGAAAAAAGAATCAGTGAAACTGGCTGATATGATATATAGAGCTAATGAGAAGAAAGAGTCAAAGAATATTCCAATTTAATGTTAGGAGAATTATATTTCCACTTAGTTCAACATGGAGAGCATTTAGAGAAAAGAGAAAATCAGTTCAGTTTTAGAGACTTTTCATTTGAAGCACAAGTAAGTATATGAGAGGAAATGCATATTGTGCCATGGAAACTGCAGGACTAGATGAGAGGCGAGGGTTGAATTAATTTTAAATAAAACCTCACTGAACAAAAATAAGCAGATGAAATATTAACGTTTCAACTTGAACATCCCATTTGAAAACTTAAGAGACCTGGTCATTCCTATTATTTCTCATTTTTTAAATTTATATTCAAACATATTGGTTAGATTCTGCATTTAATCATGTCTCTTAAGTAGGTGCTTTGCTAGAACACTATAAGCAATGGCTTCTGATTTGGCAGGGATTAGTAAACTGAATGTCTGTGATCAAAGGGAAATTTTTACCATTTAAGTGATTGTTCCCACTTAATACTGCCAATAAAATGTGAAGTGTTGGTGTTTCTGGCAAAAGAGGTCTCTGGATATACCACAGCTACATAATATCAAAGTAACTCAGTGGTTCAAGGCAGTGAGAAAATAATTCTATTTTGATTTATAAATCAAAATCAAAGCAGTTATTTAATAATTTTTTGGTAGGTAAAACCATAATGTGATCTGCTTGAAAATTAACTTATGTTCATTTCTTTGCACGTTAAAGAGGCTCAAAACATCTAAGTAATTAATCTAGCTTCGGTCTCCTCATCTGTGAAGTAGGAAGTTGGAATGATACCTGAGCAAACAGAAAACAAAAGGAGCTTATGATTGAACATGTCAGGGGTACTAAACCATGTGCCAGAAAGAACAATCGTGAAGAAAATCTAAAATCATGAGACACTGTGATTGATACTGTCTGGAATGTATTTTATACTAAGCCCTTATTATCCAGGAAGCTTAAAGAGTTCTAATTGTAGTAATCACGGTCTTAAAAGGGAGGGAATAGGAGCAAATAGTCTAAGCCCCATTTCAGCTGACACAGCAAATCAGCAGTATAAGTGGTGTCCTCATATCAACAGCCTAGGTATCGCCTGGGATCTCATTAGAAATGCAGAATCTCAGTCTCTACTCCAAAGCTACTGAATTAGAATCTTCATTTTAACAGGATCTACAGGTGACACCTGTGCATATTAAAGTTTGAAAAGGATTGATGCACAATCCTACTGGATCTACATCCAATGAGTGAGGAGATTCATATCATCCACCCATGCAGATCCCATATCTGTCTTCTCTTTAGTTAATTACATTTTATGATGTCACTTGCCCTAATGTCATAGGCTTGGTAAAAGAAGATATGTGACCCTGAAGAGATTCTTCATGAAGGAAGTAGCTTAAATTAGACTTCATATAAGAGTGGTATACCCCATTCATGGGAACCTCCTCCACTCTAGCCAAGGAGTGCCCGGAGAAATTCAGTTCAAAATCTTAACCAAGTTTCTTCAATCACCAGGGCACAAACAAAGGTTATCTGGAGAGCGAGACAGAGGATACATATGTTCTTCATCATTTTGCAATTAATGTTCCACGCCTTTACACTTTTGATGCAGAAATTGCTTTAAGTTATACACAAAGGACTATTTCTTGCCTCAGCTTCACTAAGCTTTTTTAAAATATAGGGTTGCAATGATGCTTGGAAACAAGTAAACTGAACTGACTGAAAAGAGTACTTGTTTGGTTCACTAGGGGGAAGAAAAGGGGAGGCAAAAAGAATGAAACGATTACTTGGGCATCTACTCTGCGCTAAGTACTACACAAGATGTTTTATATAAAACCAGGGTCTCTAAAATGTCAAGCTTGAGACCTGTTCTCTAACCATATAAACATGGTGTTATTGTGATCTGTCACAGCTCTAAAAACTACAAATAGGTAGCTTTACGATCATTCAATAACTTATAAAACTCTATGTGTTTACGAGGAGCTTCAAGATGGCGGAAGGGTAAGACGTGGAGATCACCTTCCTCCCCACAAATACATCAGAAATACAGCTACACGTGGAACAACTCCTACAGAACACCTACTGAATGCTGGCAGAAGACCTCAGACCTCCCAAAAGGCAAGAAACTCCCCACGTACCTGGGTAGGGCAAAAGAAAAAAGAAAAAACAGAGACAAAAGTATAGGGACAGGACCTGCACCAGTGGGAGGGAGCTGTGAAGGAGGAAAGGTTTCCACACAGTAGGAAGCCCCTTCACTGGCAGTGATGGGGGCTGGTGGGGGGAAACTTTGGAGCCACAGAGGAGAGCACAGCAACAGGGATGCGGAGGGCAAAGCAGAGAGATTCCCAGACAGAGGATCAGTGCCCACCAGCACTCACCAGCCCGAGAGGCTTGTATGCTCACCCGCCGGGACAGGTGGGGGGCTGGGAACTGAGGCTCGTGCATCGGTCAGAGCGCCGGAGAGAACTGGGGTTGGCGGTATGAACACAGCCTGCAGGGGTTAGTGCACCCTGGCTAGCTGGGAGGGAGTCCGGGAAAAAGTCTGGAGCTGCCGAAGAGACAAGACTTTTTCTTGCCTCTTTGTTTCCTGGTGCGCGAGGAGAAGGGATTAAGAGCGCCACTTATAGGAGCTCCACAGATGGGCGCGACCCACGGCTATAAGAGCAGACCCCAGAGACGGGCATGAGATGCTAAGGCTGCTGCTGCAGCCACAAGAAGCCTGTGTGCGAGCACAGGTCACTATCCACACCCCCCTTCCGGTAGCCTGTGCAGCCCACCACTGCCAGGGTCCCGTGATCCAGGGACAACTTCCCCGGGAGAACACATGGCATGCACCAGGCTGGCGCAACGTCATGCTGGCCTCTGCCGCCGCAGGCTCGCCGAGCACTCCGTACCCCTTCCTCCCCTCAGCCTGAGGAAGCCAGAGACCCCGAATCAGCTGCTCCTTTAACCCCGTCCTGTCTGAGTAAAGAACAGACGCCCTCCGGCGACCTACATGCAGAGGCGGGTCCAAATCCAAAGCTGAACCCCGGGAGCTATGCAAACATAGAAGAGAACGGGAAATCTCTCCCAGCAGCCTCAGAAGCAGATTAAATCTCCACATAACTTGATGTGCCCTGCATCTGTGGAATACCTGAATAGACAACGAATCATCCCAAATTGAGGAGGTGGACTTTGGGAGCAAAGATATATATTTTTTTTTTCCCTTTTTCTCTTTTTGTGAGTATGTTATGTGTATGCTACTGCGTGTGATTTCGTCTGTGTAGGCTTGCCTTTACCATTTGTCCTAGGGTTCTCTCTGTCCTTTTTTATTACTTTTTAAAAATTTTTTCTTAATAATTATTATTTATTTTAATAACTTTATTTTATTTTACTTTATTTTATTTCATTTTATTTTATTTTATCTTCTTTCTTTTTTTCTCCCTTTTATCCTGAGGCTTGTGGATGAAAGGATCTTGGTGCTCCAGCCAGGCCTCAGGGCTGTGCCTCTGAGGTGCGAGAGCCTAGTTCAGGACACTGGTCCAAAAGAGACCTCCCAGCTCCACATAATATCAAATGGCGAAAATCTCGCAGAGATCTCCATCTCAACACCAAGACCCAGCTTCAGTCAACGACCAGCAAGCTACAGTGCTGGACATCCTATGCCAAACAACTAGCAAGACAGGAACCCAACCCCACCCATTAGCAAAGAGGCTGCCTAAAATCATAGTAAGGCCACAGACACCCGAAAACACACCACCAGACGTGGAGCTGCCCACCAGAAAGACAAGATCCAGCCTCATTCACCAGAACACAGGCACTAGTCCCCTCCACCAGGAAGCCTACAAAACCCACTGAACCAACCTTAGCCACTGGGGACGGACACCAAAAACAATGGGAACTACAAACCTGCAGCCTGCGAAAAGGAGACCCCAAACACAGCAAGTTAAGCAAAATGAGAAGACAGAAAAACACACAGCAGATGAAGGAGCAAGGCAGAAACACACCAGACCTAAGAAATGAAGAGGAAATAGGCAGTCTACCTGAAAAAGAATTCAGAATAACGATAGTAAATATGATCCAAAATCTTGGAAATACAGAAAATACAAGAAACATTTAACAAGGACCTAGAAGAACTAAAGAGCAAAAAAACAGTGATGAACAACAAAATAAATGAAATAAAAAATTCTTTAGAAGGGATCAATAGCAGAATAACTGAGGCAGAAGAACGGATAAGTCACCTGGAAGATAAAATAGTGGAAATAACTACTGCAGAGCAGAATAAAGAAAAAAGAATGAAAATAATCAAGGACAGTCTCAGAGACCTCTGGGAAAATATTAAAGGCACCAACATTCAAATTATAGGGGTCCCAAAGAAGAAGAGAAAAAGAAAGGGACTGAGAAAATATGTGAAGAGAGTATAGTTGAGAATTTCCCTAATTTGGGAAAGGAAATAGTTAATCAAGTCCAGGAAGCACAGAGAGAGTCCCATACAGGATAAATCCAAGGAGAAACACACCAAGACACATATTAATCAAAGTAACAAAAATTAAATACAAAGAACAAATATTAAAAGCAACAAGGAAAAAACAACAAATAACACACAAGGGAATCCCCATAAGGTTAACAGCTGATCTTTCAGCAGAAACTCTGTAAGCCAGAAGGGACTGGCAGGACATATTTAAAGTGATGAAGGAGAAAAACCTACAACCAAGATTACTCTACCCAGCAAGGATCTCATTCACATTTGATGGAGAAATTAAAAACTTTACAGACAAGCAAAAGCTAAATAAATTCAGCACCACCAAACCAGCTTTACAACAAATGCTAAAGGAACTTCTCTAAGCAGGAAACACAAGAGAAGGAAAAGACCTACAATAATAAACCCAAAACAATGAAGAAAATGGTAATAAGAACATACATATTGATAATTACCTTAAATGGAGATGGATTAAATACTCCAACCAAAAGACATAGACTGGGTGAATGGATATAAAAACAAGACCTGTATATATGCTGTCTACAAGAGACCCACTTCAGACCTAGGGACACATACAGACTGAAAGTGAGGGGATGGAAAAAGATATTCCATGCAAATGGAAATCAAAAGAAAGCTGGAGTAGCAATTCTCATATCAGACAAAATAGACTTTAAAATAAAGACTATTAGAAGAGACAAAGAAGGACACTACATAATGATCAAGGGATCAATCCAAGAGGAAGATATAACAATTGTAAATATTTATGCAGCCAACATAGGAGCACCTCAATACATAAAGCAAATACTAACAGCCATAAAAGGGGAAATCGACAGTAACACAGTTACAGTAGGGGACTTTAACACCCCACCCTCACCCATGGACAGATCATCCAAACAGAAAATTAATAAGGAAACACAAGCTTTAAATGATACATTAAACAAGATGGACTTAATTGATATTTATAGGACATTCCATCCAAAAACAACAGAATACACGTTCTTCTCAAGTGCTCATGGAACATTCTCTAGGATAGATTATATCTTGGGTCACAAATCAAGCCTTGGTAAATTTAAGAAAATTGAAATCGTATCAAGTATCTTTTCCGACCACAATGCTATGAGACTAGATATCAATTAAAGGAAAAAATCTGTAAAAAATACAAACACATGGAGGCTAAACAATACACTACTTAATAACCAATGGATCACTGAAGAAATCAAAGAGGAAATAAAAAAATACCTTTAAACTAATGACAATGAATACACGACGACCCAAAACCTATGGGATGCAGCAAAAGCAGTTCTAAGATGGAAGTTTATAGCAATACAATCCTTCCTTAAGAAACATCTCAAATAAACAACCTACCTTACACCTAAAGCAACTAGAGAGAGAAGAACAAAAAAACCCCAAAGTTAACAGAAGGCAAGAAATCATAAAGATCAGATCAGAAATAAATGAAAAAGAAATGAAGGAAACGACAGCAAAAATCAAAAAAACTAAAAGCTGGTTCTCTGAGAAGATAAACATAAACTAAAATTGATAAACCATTAGCCAGACTCATCAAGAAAACTAGGGAGAAGACTCAAATCAATAGAATTAGAAATGAAAAAGGAGAAGTAACAACTGACACTGCAGAAATGCAAAGGATCAAGAGAGATTACTACAAGCAACTCTATGCCAATAAAATGGACAACCTGGAAGAAATGGACAAATTCTTAGAAATGTACAACCTTCCGAGACTGAACCAGGAAGAAATAGAAAATATGAACAGTTCAATCACAAGCACTGAAACTGTGATTAAAAATCTTCCAACAAACAACAGCCCAGATCAGATGGATTCACAGGTGAATTCTATCAAACATTTAGAGAAAAGCTAACACCTATCCTTCTCAAACTCTTCCAAAATATAGCAGAGGGAGAAACACTCCCAAACTCATTCAAAGAGGCCTCCATCACCCTGATACCCAAACCAGACAAAGATGTTACAAAGAAAGAAAACCACAGGCCAATATCACTGATGAACATAGATGCAAAAATCCTGAACAAAATACTAGCAAACAGAATCCCACAGCACATTAAAAGGATCATACACCATGATCAAGTGGGGTTTATCCCAGGAATGTAAGGATTCTTCAGTATACGCAAATCAATCAATGTGATACACCGTATTAAAAAACTGAAGGAGAAAAACCATATGATCATCTCAATAGATGCAGAGAAAGCTTTCGACAAAATTCAACACCTATTTATGATAAAAACCCACCAGAAAGGAGGCATAGAGGGAACTTTCCTCAACATAATAAAGGCCATATATGACAAACCCACAGCCAACATCATCCTCAATGGTGAAAAACTGAAACCATTTCCACTAAGATCAGGAATAAGACAAGGTTGCCCAATCTCACCACTGTAATTCAACACAGTTTTGGAAGTTTTAGCCACAGCAATCAGAGAAGAAAAAGAAATAAAAGGAATCCAAATCTGAAAAAAAGTAAAGCTGTCACTGTTTTCAGATGATATGAAACTATACATAGAGAATACTAAAGATGCTACCAGAAAACTACTAGAGCTAATCAATGAATTTGGTAAAGTAGCAGGATACAAAATTAAGGCACAGAAATCTCTGGCATTCCTTTACACTAATGATGAAATATCTGAAAGTCAAATTAAGGAAACCCTCCCATTTACATTGCAACAAAAAGAATAAAATATCTAGGAATAAACCTACGTAAGGAGACAAAAGACCTGTATGCAGAAAATTATAAGCCACTGATGAAAGAAATTAAAGATGATACAAATAGATGGAGAGATATACCATGTTCTTGGATTCGAAGAATCAACATTGTGAAAATGACTATACTACCCAAAGCAATCTACAGATTCAATGAAATCCCTATCAAACCACCACTAGCATTTTTCACAGAACTAGAACAAAAAAAATCGACAATTTGTATGGAAATACAAAAGACCCCGAATAGCCAAAGAAATCTTGAAAAAGAAAAACGGAGCTGGAGGAATCAGGCTCCCTGACTTCAGACTATAGCACAAAGCTACAGTAACCAAGCCAGTATGGTACTGGCACAAAACCAGAAATATAGATCAATGGAACAGGATAGAAAGCCCAGAGATAAACCCACGCACATATGGTCACCTTATCTTTGATAAAGGAGGCAAGAATATACAATGGAGAAAAGACAGCCTCTTCAATAAGTGGTGCTGGGAAAACTGGACAGCTACATGCAAAAGTATGTAATTACAACACTCCCTAACACCATACAGAAAAATAAACTCAAAATGGATTCAAGACCTAAATGTAAGGCCAGACACTATCAAACTCTCAGAGGAAAACATAGGCAGGACACTCTATGAAATAAATCACAGCAAGATCCTTTCTGACCCACCTCCTAAGGAAATGGAAAGAAAAAGAAAAATAAACAAATGGGACCTAATGAAACGTAAAAGCTTTTGCACAGCAAAGGACCATAAACAAGACGAAGAGACAACCCTCAGAATGGGAGAAAATATTTGCAAATGAAGTAACTGACAAAGGATTAATGTCTGAAATTTACAAGCAGCTCATGCAGCTCAATAACAAGAAAACAAACAACCCAATCCCAAAACGGGCAGAAGACCTAAATAGACATTTCTCCAGAGAAGATATATAGATTGCCAACAAACACATGAAAGAATGCTCAACATCATTAATCACTGGAGAAATGCAAATGAAAACTACAGTGAGATATCTTCTCACACTGGTCAGAAAGGCCATCATGAAAAAATTTACAAACAATAAACGCTGGATTGGGTGTGGAGAAAAAGAAGCCCTCTTGCACTGTTGGTGAGAATGTAAATTGACACAGCCACTATGGAGAACAGTATGGAGGTTCCTTAAAAAACTAAAAATAGAACTACAATATGACCCAGCAATCCCACTACTGGGCATATACTGTGAGAAAACCATAATTCAAAAAGAGTCATGTACCAAAATGTTCATTGCAGCTCTATTTACAATAGCTAGGACATGGTAGCAACCTAAGTGTCCATGAACAGATGAATGGGTAAAGAAGATGTGGCACGTATATACAGTGGAATATTACTCAGCCATCAAAAGAAACGAAATTGAGTTATTTTATAGTGAGGTGGATGGACCTAGGATCTGTCATACAGAGTGAAGTAAGTCAGAAACAGAAAAACAAATACTATATGCTAACACATATATATGGAATCTAAGGGAAAAAAATGGTCATGAAGAACCTGGGGCAAGATGGGAATAAAGACAGAGACCTACCAGAAAATGGACTTGAAGATATGGGGAGGGAGAAGGGTAAGCTGTGACAAAGTGAGAGAGTGGCATGGACATATATACACTACCAAACATAAAACAGATAGCTAGTGGGAAGCAGCCGCATAGCACAGGGAGATCAGCTTGGTGGTTTGTGACCATCTAGAGGGGTGGGATAGGGAGGGTTGGAGGGAGGGAGACACAAGATGGAAGAGATATGGGAACATATGTATATGTATAACTGATTCACTTTGTTATAAAGCAGAATCTAATAGATCATTGTAAAGCAATTATACTCCAATAAAGATGTTAAAAATAATATTTATAATAAATTAAAAAAATAACAAAACCCCCCAAAACTCTATGTGTTTAAAATTAGCTTTATTATAAACTATTAACACTTCCTGGCATTTCTCATTTTCTGTTAGACACTATTAGGAAATATCTTATAAAAGTAGAGATCAGATGATCTTGTTATTACAATATCCAATAGTGCCTATCTTAGATCTTAAACACACATGGAGATTTTACCTGGGTTCCTATGATGATACTGTTTATCTGATTGTGGTCCCTGAAAGTATCTCTGGACCATAATTGAAACCATTTTGCAACCTACGTTTTACCATATGGAAGATATCTTTCCTTCATTCAATGCATATCTATGGATACATCCTATCTGTCATACAATTTTAACAGCACAGTGTGAAAATACATAAGTAAAGAGACATAAATCAAATAATTATAAATTGTGAAAAGTGCTATGAAGGATAAAAACATGAGACCATGACAGAAAACTATCAGGAGACAGTTTCCTCTTCTGCTGTGGATAAGAAAGATCCAACCAGAACAACCAACCTCCAGAGAACAACGATACAGACTCTGAACAAAATCCAGGCAGTCCTCACATTGCATCATACCTGTTAAACGAAATTCGTGCGTATTGGAACTGTGTCCTTGCTTTACACAGTTCTGTAGTAAGAGTTCCTGTGCAAAGCGAGAGCCTGGGTACAAAATTCACAGGTTTCAGTTAACAAACCTGTGCCTGCAAGGACTACCTACATAACAAAACGACCACCTGAAGGGTGGAGAAAAGCAGTGGATATTGGAGGAGGTCAATACTTTTAAAAAGGAATAATGCGGAAGCTTTTACCTTTTCTACAGTTCTTTGCCTAAACGAATGTTTCAGAAGGCACCATGTACAGAATGGATAAAATTCCTCCAGAATATCTGCAGACTTTCTGACTCAAAGAAACAGGACAGAATCTCAGGGTCCTGTGAGACAGTAAGGTTTAATAAGCATGTAATTCAAGTTAAGAAGGAGAGGAGTACAAGAATGGGGCAGAAATAATATTTGAATACATAATGGTTGACTAGTTCCAAAATTTGGCAAGACATTTATATTTACAGTTTCCAGATTCTCAGATAACCCCAAACAGGAAAGATATGAAGAAAAACACTCATCAGTATGTCATAGTCGAAATGATGAATACCATTCAGAGAAAACCTTGAAGGCAACTGGAAACTCTGAGATAATCGATATGTGTTGTTGTTTTAAGCCACTACAGTTGGGGGTAATTTGCTGTGCAGCAACAGATAACTAACACACCTATTATAGTGGGGGTATCAACACTCGTCTCTCAATAATTGATAGAATTAGTAGAAAATCACGATATAAGAAGATAAAATATTATCAAGCAATTTGTCCTAAATACAGTTTATAAAACATTTCAGTCAATAACAGAAGAAAATGAATTATTTTCAAGTGAACACAGATTATTTATTAGGATAAATCATATTCTGGACCATAAAATAAACGTCAGTAAATTTAACAGGGTTGAAATCATTCAAAGTATGTTTTCTGTCCACAATGGAATTAAATGAGGAATCAACAACAGAACAATGTCTGGAAACACCCTCAATATAGGGACATTAAAATCACACTTCTCGGGCTTCCCTGGTGGCGCAGTGGTTGAGAATCTGCCTGCCAATGCAGGAGATACAGGTTTGAGCCCTGGTCTGGGAAGATCCCACATGCCACAGAGCAATTGGGCCTGTGAGCCACAACTACTGAGCCTGTGCGTCAGGAGCCTGTGCTCCACAACAAGAGAGGCCGCGACAGTGAGAGGCCTGCGCACGGCGATGAAGAGTGGCCCCTGCTTGCCAGAACTAGAGAAAGCCCTCGCTCAGAAACGAAGACCCAACACAGCCAAATATAAATAAATTTATAAAAAATAAATATATCACACTTCTAAATAAAACGGATCCAAAAAGATATCACTGGGAAAATTAGAAGCAAATTTTAACTGAATACAAATGAAAAACAGTATATAACCATGAGATGCAGGTAAAGCAGTGCTTAGAGAGAAAATTATCACATAAAACTCTAATATTAGGAAAGAAGAAGGGTCTCATGTTAATAACCTGAGTTTCTACCATAAGAATCTAGAAGAAAGAGTAAATTAAACCTCAAAAAAGCAAAACAAAGAAATAAAGGTAGAAATCAATAAAAAAAGAAAACAAAATGATCCAAAAAGAGACAATCAATAAAGCCAAAAGCTGATTTTTTGAATGGATAAATAAAATTGATAGCCTCTGTAAGGCTTACTAAGAGTTTATCAAAGAGAAATGAAAATACAGATTTAAAAACTAATCAGGCATATTTATTCAAGAGATGAAAGTATAGATGCTCAAAAAATGTTTGTATAAAAACATTCATAGCAGCTTTATTCAAAGTTTTAAACACTGTAAACAACCCAAATGTCTATCAACAGAGGAGTAGATAAACATATTGTGATATATTTATGTCATGGACTCAACTCAGCAATAAAAAGGAACTAACTCTTGATACACACAATGACATTGGTTGTGGTGAATCTCGCAGACATAACACTGGGCTAAAAGAGAGACACAAAAATATATATACTATCTGAATCCATTTATACGAAGTTCTAGAAGAGACAAATCTAAACTACAAGCATAGATATCAAAACAGTGATTATCTCCGGGTGGAGAAGGTGGGCAAAGATTTATTAGAAAGGAACACAAGGGAGTTTTCTTGGTGCCCTGTATCTTGATGGGTGTAGGTGGGTTACAAGGATGTATTCATTTATCTACATCATCAGACTGTTCACTTATGATCAGAGAGAGAGAGACAGACAGAGCAGGACGCTGAGAGAAAGAGAGAATATGAAGGGACAAAACCAAGTAAAGAAAAACAGCTGCCCAGCATCTTGGGGGAAAAAAATTAATCTGGACCAGGTCAGAAGCAGAGAGGAGTTACAAAACAAGACCAACTTGGAACACTAAGATGCAAACATTAAGAAGGAGTAGTCTCTAGAGAATGGACAGGAGCCTCCAGGGATGACCTGTCTTTAAGTTATTTACTCTGCATCTAAACACTTGCACTTGTAATTGTTTGTGTGTGTGTGGTGGCTATTTTATAAATAACCACACTGGCTTTAAGTATGTATGTGTGCAACAAGAACCAAGTTAAGATTCGTCCCCTAAACACAGACAATATTATGGTATTCTGCCTTATCTACCCCCATTGTGTAATTCTAAATTAAAATTGTATTAACCATAGACTGAAATATTTATGATGAATATATGTGATATCTAGGATGTGCTTCAAAGTAACAGGGGTGGAGAGATGAATGATGATGTGGAAGAGTTTGGCCATGGGTTAATAATTGCTACAGCTGGATAATGGGTATCATTATATGTGTTTGAAAGTTAAATAAAACCTAAGTAACCATATAATAAGTGTGCTAAGGCCAGTGAAGTTTTTATTTGCTTTTCATGAATAACTACTTTGAAGCTTTTAAAGCAAATCTTCTAACTGTTTTAGTGCCCCTGTTGCTAATGTTAAAAGCCCACACATAGGGCACTTACTGGGTGATCCTCCTCTGGTTAGACTGAGGATTGCTGCCAGCAGTGTCTTATCTCAGGAAGGTTTTACAGGTTAAAGGTGCCCCAGGGGCAGTGCAAATAAAAGCTAAGAGATGGAGCCAAATCCTTTGTCACTGCCTAGTAAGAAGCATTCCAGCTAACAGGAGAAAGGACCGGAAATCTTTTCCACGTCAGATGACACAGAGGCAGCAGTAGAGCAGGTCCTGGTATATTTAGCTTTTCCATTTGGGACATGAAGAAAATTATAATTGAGAAATAAAACATAATTTTAGAAATAAAAACTAAGGTAGCAAATTTGAATTTTGTAAAAACACTGTTGATTGTAGATTGCAGCTTTTTGATATGACCTATTGTTAAACGTATGTATTTAATACATATTAGGCAATTTATAAATATTTTCAGTTGTTGAAATATGTGTTCATTTTCTTTGAGCAAATATAAACCACTCTGTAGTCATGTTGAGCATATAACTGGAAAAGTTAATCAGCTTAAATTTTTAGATTATCAAAAATTTACAACAGTGAGAAAAAAAAATACCAAAGAAAGAAAATCCTTTATACTTAAATACCTCTACATTTGTTTTTTCAAATTTCTTAAAGAAATAAAAAATTATATTGCCCCCAATTAATGATCCTACAGTAATCTTTCCTGGTTAAGGTAGAAATTTACGAGATCATAGGTAGTATTACTCCTTGCAACTAAACAACAAACCAAGTTTTTACTTCTTATTTGTTTATAGAAATAGAGGAAGACTTCTGTTATCAAACTTTAAATCATTATTGTAACAAAAATTAATACTGTGCTAGGAATATATATCGTAACACTTGGAAATGCACACAGATTAGTAATAAATAGAAAGAGAAGACATTACTCTTACATTTGGGGCAACATCGTGTCAAAATAGTAACCTATTTTCAGTTAATCAGGAAAGCAATCAGCAAGTGTTTACTGAATAACTACAAGATGCTGTGAAATGTACAAGAGATGTATAGGATAAGGAGTTCACAACAGCTGATGAAGGAGCAGACAATTCTGATATCTAATACACATGAAATGATTAGATAACACAACACAGTATGCGAATAGGTTTCAAGACAGGGTTTCATATGAGTTCAAGGAGGATGGATAACACTAGGCTGGAGAATGTACTTTGATGATGGTAAGAACAGGACAGAATGCATTTGGAACATAATAGTTATGCAATGCATATAATCCTTAAAGTATTCGCTCTACTTCTACTATAAAATAAGTAAATTGTTTCTATCTTCTTTGAAATCATAAACAGAAGATCTTAAAATATCCTCTATTTTCTTTAATGTAAACTGTAAAAATTTTTTAAATGCAGAGAATCTCTTCCTCTAAACATATAAGACAGAGATAGAGACCGGTGGAATTACAATTATTTTTCCTTGTTAAATTGAAGAATATGATTACAAAGAGAAACATACTGGCCTGATATTGATCGCAAGATGTGCATAACTCCATTGTCCAAAATTTGGGGAGTTTGTTTTAAACATACAAAGAAAGAGAAAGGTTTAGGTACCCCAATAGCAAAAGCAAGCCACACAGGGTATCCAATTCAGCTTGTTCACATAAAACATATCAAAACGTTCTCTGCCAGAGGTATTTACAAGCTTAAAAGAATTATTTCCATATGCTTCATTGTGTCAGAAGTAAAAGTTTTTTATTTTCTTCACCAGAGTTCTCATCTTATACCTACAGCTATTCTCCAAGCACCTCCTATATGAAATAAACATGCTTGATTCTCTAGGGAGGAAAAAGAAAGGATGTTTTCATCATGGCCTCTGTCCTTGAGAATCTTAAAAATGTTTTTGAGTTATGTGCAAATAAAAAAAAATAACAACCTCAAAATCAGGAAACTTTCATGTTTGTCCAGTGAGCAGTACAAACAAGGCCAACTGTAGATTAGGAACTGGCTACAGCATAAGGCTTTTGGTTTTGATAAAATATTGTGAAATCTCTGCCATTCCTGTTCCTTTCTGACCAGCTGATTAACATTAACATAGAAAGTAAAAGTAATATGTAAATGAAAAGCATTAACATCCTATAGAAAGTTCATGCTGATCTGGTGATGCAGGTCAGGAACAAAATGGAGGAAAGGACAGGAGAATCATACACAATATTTGTGGCACAAATAAAAGATAAGATCTTAATTAACAAAGAAATTTGCGTATTAGTAAATATATTATCACCTCATAGGAATACTCTTTAAACTATCACAAAATGCACCTCCTAAAATGTAAAATACCATTATTTCAAAAAATAAATTTTAATTATGGATCTACTCACATATTTGTTACACATTTTAAAAGATTACAATTTGATTAGTTTAGTTTCATCTCTACCCCCACCTTTTTTTCATTTAGTTTTTTGTTATAAAATACAAGGCTTCACAGCATCAAATAAGTTATATGGTATTTACTGTAGGGATTAACTTTCAAATTAAAATGTGTGCTTGTTAACATGGTCCTGACCATCTACAGGAGATTTGGGCTGTGTCTATATGATATGCAAAGAATTATTTCAGTGGGAAATAATTAAATTAGGCAAATGATTTCACATAAATAAAAGTGTTTTGACTAAGCTTTTCACTTTGTACCAGGTTTCTTTGGTATCATTGAAAACATTAGGTTTTATTTAGAAATTATCAAGGAAAAATTAGACATTTCCCTGAGATAATGTGGATAGCTATTCAGATAACTCATTTTCAATAAATAGCAATTTTTGGCCTTAATTATTTGGATTGGTCATCTACATTGACCAAATTTGTTAGTGACATTTCTACTTTATTCAATATTATTCTGGATTATGTGTATCAAGACATTCTGTATTCTTGGGCAAAACAAAAACAGTCAGCCCCAAAGCAATTAAAAATAGGGTCAATCATCAGTAAAGTGAGTAAATGATAAGCACTGTAAAGCTGTACTCTCTAGCTGGCTTTTTTGCACTGTCTCCACTGTGACAGTACGCATGAGTTCTATCTGAAACATTTGGGGTTTGGTTGTGTTCCATTGAGAGAATAGATTCTTCCAGGAGTAAAGGGTGCACTAGCGTGATGCCATTGAGAGATGTAAACCACCATAAAATGTGTTCATGAATTGCCACTATAAGGTGGAAGAGCAGCTATTTAAAATAGCAGCAGATTTATTTATTTGAACCCTAAGAAACAAGATACACTGGACCGCTTAAACCCATTCTTAGGCTCCGTTCTCCCTTTCAGTGCATCCGAGGAGAGCATGGAAAATGCAAACAGCATTTCTCCTGAGGATGTTAGTCAGACAGGAAGATCAACCGAGGAGACACTGGCTGAGCACCAAAATAGGTGCTGCCAGAAGCAGCTGAGTTATGAGGCACTCAGTCTAGGTAACGGGGCAGGGAACACAGGTGGGTGAGGAAGAAAAACTGCCCTCCTGGGCTTGCAAATACTCCCTAACAGGTGTCAGAAGTGTGCCTCAAAGCAGGATTTCTCAGGCAAACAGACACCTGCTTAACTATATAAATATGCATCTTGAAGTGATGCATGAGGAGGCTGAATGAACACCCTTGGTGTTTATAAATACAAACACATACTGACACCCCCTCAATTTTTATGATTGCTTAGGTCACAGTTTATACTTTTCAGTGCAGGTCAGAAGACCATGTTCTGTCTGAGGCTGATGAGTTCCAAAACAGTGGTATCTTGGAATGTCAGAGAACAGCAAAGGGTTCTGACTATCCTTGGGAGCCAGAGAGAAGGCAGGACTTCTACAGGAAGGGGGGACAATGAAAAAAAAAAAAAAGAGAGGAACAAAATTCGCCCACTTCATAATTCTGCCCAGGGCTCGCCCTGGTCTCCAAGTTTTGTAGCTGTCACACCAAAAATATCATATAACCATGAATCCCCCAAGCCACAGCTCAGTTGATCCATCATCTCTACCTGTGTTGGACTGTTAATAGACTTTTCATTCTTAAAAGCTAATCAGTGTATTGGGGGAGCAGTATTTATGTAAATTTTGTGTTGTTCAAGCCCCCATATCATCCTTCTCTGAAACAGTAGTCTATAGCCGGGGGTATAAGTGTTTTTAATTGATAAAATAGTGATGTCTTTACTTCTTCAACTCTTTCAAATCCATTTTCTTTTATACTTTTGTCATTCAAATCTTTTAAATATTCCAAAATTATTAATTCTTCATTCCCCCAAACTAGACTAGCTCACAGATGACAGCAATCATTCTGATTTGACGTATAACCCATATACACTCCACACGTCACTATGTTAATAAAGCACATACACACACACACCTAGTTTCTCTGTAACATAGTGAACATTCTGATCTGACCTATGGCCACTCTCATTTTCACTATAACCTATTTTAAAACTCAAGAAGTTATAAGAGCAAAATAGTAAATATGCGTAAATTATTTTCCTCGGTAAAGATAGGCTAAATTAGTAGGAACCACAAATACGTGTGCATAGTCCTATTAAAAATATTTTTTTTCCTAAATGGAATTTTTCTGACACAAACAGCTAGTGATTGTTGAGTCACTGGAGTTGTAATGTACTTCTGAAACACAGGTTATAATCATCAAGCCTAAATACATCTCTAATTAAAACAAACGCTGCCAAGAGTATGCAGATCAAAAGGAAAGTGCTCTTGATAACACTGCTGCTCAATTCAGGCCTCCAACCCTTGTGTAGAAATCTCCCAGAAATACGGCAAAGCCATCAGACTCCACTACATGCTAACGCTTCTAGTTTAACTCCAACAGCATGTGTAAAATCCTAGATTATAAATCACCGTTGTGATCTATGCCCAGGAATCCAACTAGTTGAATTGTTTATGAGAAGGATTGGAGGAAGGTGTACAAAGCAGCATCTTTAGGGCTGACCGATCACAAAATATAAATATTTCCAAAACCATGAGTGACAGTGCTCAGCACTTCTCCATTCAACGTGTGTAAAACTATGGAGGATTATTATATTCTTTTAAAATGAAACCCACAGAGATGCCCACCTCTAATTATTATTAGGCTTAATAAAGACTTATGAAAAGCACTTTGAAAAATCAGAAGTGCTTTAAAAATATAAGATGTTATTATTATTATTTTCCTTTAAATATTGCAAGCCTAGCTCTGTTGCCTATTTTAATATACCTTTGCCTTTGGTTTCCCATATACCTCCCTGAATTTCAGTGTTAATTTCTTCTTAAAAATTTTAACTATGTCATGGCTATTTGATTCCATTGTCATTTTTATTATTCCATTATATTGACAGGTCAGTCTATTTATTTCTTCTAGTGGACCCTGTATGGAATTATGAAGATTGAGATCACTCAGGATAGCCTCTGTAGAACTCACACCTGGTTTCTTTACCATTAAATTCAAATAAGCTTATCAAAAAGTAATGATAACAAAAGTCTATGATTTCTTAAATTTGTTTTCCATGAAGCAAAATTTGGAAAATTTTTGCTTTCACTTGAAATTTGATACTTTTTCTTCTTTTATGTTTTTTTCCCTTCTTCTCTCCCTCTTCCTGTAACTTCTTAATACCCTTTTATTCTTCCCTTTCCCCCACCTCCTTTCTCTGCTTCTCTTTAACTTATTCTCTCTCTCACAACATTTTTCCTCTCCTCTCTTCTTTGGTTAGCTGCTGAATTTTCCTATATACACCTGCACAAATGCTATCCAAGAGTGCTCTTTGTGAGAACTTTTACAGCATAAAAAAAATTCCCATTTAGTGTTTATGTGAGTACAGTGCATGTGCAGGTGAAGGGCAAAATAATGTATTACTTTGGCCATTGAGATACTGTGGAGGTCAAAGACAGATGAAATCTGGAACACAAAGACAGATGAAGTAATTTTAACATGGAACAGAAACTAAGTAGGTAAAAAGAAAAGGAGTGTATCTTGTACTTTCTTTGTGATAATTTATAACACTAAAAATAATAAAGTGTTTCACCTACAGATCATTCAGTGCATATATATATACACACATATACATCATCTCAACAACTAGATGTAAACTAATGGAGGACAGGTTCCATGTATTAAATTCCTTTATACCCTTCAAAAGAGCACAGCTCTTCATACACACCAGGCACTTAAAAGAGGATTGAATGAAATACAGAACTCATTATGAAATTGGTGGCTACCCCCCAAAACATTGACTGAAATTGCTTGTTACTGCTAAGGAGTTTAAAACACTCAAATGAATATGAATACACACAGGGACATGCAGACATAAAACAGCCCCGGAAAAATGAAAGAAAGAAAATAAATGGAAACATGAAACTGGAGATATATACAAATACACAAGAGAACATTCTATGAAAACCCATACTAGAGAAAAATTAATTAACTAATTTGCGATCTTAGGCAGAAGGTCATTTAAAAATAATCAAAAATATCTTCATTATTTTTCAGTACCTTAAGTTTCCAGGAACTGATTATAGTGAATTTGGCAAATTGTGAGTAGCTGTGCAATTAATGTTTATAGTGACATACTGACTTACTTGAACCTGGATAAGTCATGTTATCTGCCCTGTGCTTCTGTATCTCTGAAGTGACAGTACTAGTTGCCTTCTCATCCTCTTCCTCTGCAAAGATGTTCTGCAAATAAATGAGGTAATGTTTGGGAGATGTTTGCGGCTTGGGAAAGAAACCCACTGCACACATCTCAGATGGTATTACTATTCCATATTCAAACCTGGCATATTATTGCCTCTGTTTTAAATTGAAATTGTACTGTTTGAGTCTTGGGTTCTGAACAAAATCTGGGTCGACATAAGAGGACGATTATTTTTAATTTTAATTCTGAGGCTCTGTTCAGCTCCCTTGCACGTGTGAGGGCCAACTGTAGGAAATAAACAAAGCACATAAATCAAGCTGTGAAAGAGGAAAATCTTTCTCCAGAAGGATTTTTCTTTTTCCTTTTTTTTTTTTTTTTTTTCAATGAAGAGCGTGAACACCGTATTTCCCTTGAAGAATATTTCGGTCCAGGAAGGAGGATAGTGCATGCCGTGGGAGCGTATGTGTGCGTGTGTGTGCATGTGTGTGTATGTGTGTGTGCTGTGCGTGCGCGCCCGCGGAGAGAGGGGCGGGGGAGGCGGATGAGGAGGATGAGATCATAGTTTCAGGATCCTCAGGAAACCCTGGTACTGGCAGCAGCCAGCCTCTGCTGTGCCCACATGACCCACAACTCTGGCAGCGGACCGGGCACTTCCAACATTATTAAATAATAAGAAAGCGGCTCCTACTCCATGCCCAAACCTCCCCACAGACCGGTGGACACCTTCTAAGAGTTTGACGAGTCGGTGACTGAGGCGCCCGTCCATTCCAAGGTGTGTGCGAGGCGTTTTCTTCCCTGACAGCTCTGGAGTGGGGGAGGGCGCGGGGGTGGACGGGGTCCGTGTGGCGGGCGAGGGTGGGCGCGGGGCCCGGCTGCCGCGCGCTGACCCCGGCCGCCCGGTGCCGCGGAGCCAGCCGCCGGGCGGGAGATGCCGGTGACGCGCAGCCCTAGCTGCGCAGGGACCGCAGCAGCCCACGGCGCCGGGGCGCGGGCTGAGGAGGCTCGGCCGCCGGAGCAAGGGCAGGCGCCACGCACCCGGCAAAGTCAAGAGTGGAAGCGGGCGGCGAGCGCGGCGAAGGGAGGGAATCGCCCCTACGCCCACTCGCGGGGGTTCCCACCTGTGCGCGGGCGCCGGCCGCCGGGAGCGCGAAGCATGTGCCGGACGCCGCAGCCGGGACTGCGGCGCGGCGCCTCCCCGGGCGGCGGCGGGCGGCGCCTCGGGCCCGCGGGGCGGCGGGAGCGGCTGCGGCAGGATGGCCGGCCCGGGGGCGCGGGGCCGCGCAGGTAAATGTCGGCCTCCCGCCGAGGCCGGGCCGCGCCGCAGCCCCCGCCGCCACTGCCGTCGCCGCTGCACAGCTCCCGGGAGGGCGAGGGCAGCCGGCTCGCTCGCGCCGCGGGTTGAGTTGTTTTTGTGGTCACGGTTGCTCGCTCGGTGGTCCCCGCGGGCTGAGCTACTGGGAGGTGGCGTGGCCACCTCCATTAGGGATGACACTCACGTGGGGAGAGTTCTGGGGGGCTACTGTTGACCGGGAAATCCGCGGTGGGATCCTCTCCCGCCGGCGGCGTCTGCGCGTGTTGCAATGCACTGCGGTGCCGGGGCGGCGGGCCGGGCGGGAGGGGGCGCCCTGCGGGGGGCGGGGGGCGGTCGGCGCGGACGGTGAGTGTCTCCGGCTTTTATAGCCTGTTGCCCACTCTGGAGTTTTCCTCTGAACAGAGGGCGGAAGCGAGGTCCGTTCTGGTACCGGAGTGGGAGGTGGCGAGGTGTCTATCAGAAGACCAAAGCCAAGGAGAGAAGAGGGATGGCGGGGCTGGGCTCAGGGGTACCATGCCCGGGACTTGGTAGTAAAACTTTCCTCTGGCGAGATTGGGGTTTGGTTTTGAGAAGGTAAGTGTAGAACTTGAGTCGGGGTGAGGGGTATTGGATGTACTCTGGCAGTGAAGTTCACCGCCATTAGGTTCATTGTTGCTCTAAAAAAGGGTCTTTTGAGTTGATGTTTTTGTTCAAGTTTATCTGTTATGATCGCTTGGTGTTTAATGTGTCTTGTGTTTCCTTTCAAACGTATCAGTAACCTACATTGTTGACGTATGCCTAATTATTAATTTCTTTTACAAAAAGGACTTATTTTGCTTATTCCAAAGGTAGAAACTTTAGGAAAAAAACAGCCCTCCAGGCACAGTTCTATGAACTTTAGCTTTAGTCACTCACTTAATTCTAACACCACCATAAAGAGTAGGTAATAATACTGTCCACCTTTTACAGATGAGGAAATCCAGACACAGAGAGGTGAAGTAATTTTCCCAAGGTCGTACAGTTTTAAATATTAGAGCCTAGTTGAGCTTTTGATGTACTCTAAACCAACATATATTTTTTTCATAAAAATAAGACCTAAAATCTTCTATATTTGATATATTGACCACGTCTCTACCAAGATGAACCTCTTAACTGTGTGCTACACCCTTAGGACAATTAACACTTTTTCTAATACTATAATTTCTAATACTATAATTACGGCAAGTATCCTTTGAGGCATTTCCTTTTGCCACAATTGACCGTTTCCGACAACAATTATAGATTAAAGTAGTATTTATCAGCAAAGTTAAGATTTTCAGCAGTTAAGATTTATCAGCAAAGTAAATTATAAAGCAGGCAGCTGAATCTCTAAATTTGCACTTAATTTTAAACTTCGTAAGGTATTAGTCTGTTCTTTGCTCAAAGCAGGGCCATCATTTTCTTCCAAACACCATCTTGCAGAAATTTTGAGCGAGTTTAATCATCTTTAATTCAATCACACTGACAAGAGCTTAGGCAGTTTTAAAAGAAGAATTATGCAATTCTCTTTCAACTCTCAGTGATTAAAAGCAGGCTATATTGCGAGTGTTTGTATATGTCATGCCTTTTCACCAATTGTATGTACTTTAGGCAAAGTTGTGTAGCAATGAAGACTGAAATCACATTTTCTCATTAGTTCTAAGCTGAAATACTGTAAAAATATCCACTTGTTTTAAATGAACCATGATGTGAAGAAAGGTCTCAATGGGGTAAAGTCCAACTGCACATATTTAGAGAATTACTTCTCATTTGAACTTATCATGGAACTCTTATAATATTCATTTTATTGGACAGATGTCTCTCTTAGGTCTTCATCTGTTGTTTTCTCAAGTAAATTTAATTTCTGCTTCACATAATGTTTCAAAATTATTTTGACATTCATAGATTTCCTTAAGTCTTGTCTTTCAGTTTAATTAAATTCAGTGTACATACTTCAAATGCTCACTTATTCCACATCATATGTGAAAAGAGAATACAATCCAACTGAACTATATGGAAACGTGATCTTTGGACATGAAAATAATTATCTTCAGTGGTTACACTCTTCCACACGCCAAATTAGGGCTCCATCTTTCTTTGGGGGTGTTAGAGCACAGTGCTGTAGTCAGGGAAGTTGCATGCCATCAGGCACAATCGTTTTTGTTACTGAAAGTGAATTTGAATTTTCCGAGTCTATATAAAACGTTGATGGTTATTAAGGCATAAATCCTATGGCACATACATATATCCTTTCTGAACTGACTCACCTGTTCCAGTTTTCTAGTTTCTCTTACTTATTTTAGAAAAAGCATTCTCTCACTACTTTTATCTCACCTGGGGGATTTGACACGACTTTTTCCTTTCAAGTCCCCTACCTCTAGTTTTGGGAGAGTTGTGCTGTCTCTGTTTCTTGAGAGGCCCTTCGCCTCCAGTGCTGGGCAAAGAACTGGGGATCACTGGTGAGCAGAAAGATGAGTGCGCCCTGCCAGCACAGGGGCCAGACTTCAATACAATGATTATACAAATAAATGTTTATTTACAAATTGCCATGAGTTCTAAAAGAAGGATTTCTGTAAGAATGTGTAATAAAGGATTCTGGGCCAGACATGGAAGTTGGAACAGGATGCCCTAGAAGTCACATATTTACAGAGGCATGACGTGTGAGGAGGTGTTTAAGTCAGGTGGTCTTCTTAAATGCTTTCATCAATGTTTTCTGAATCAGAGATTTATATCTCACTCTGGTTATCTCTGCACTTCTCTATTTACCAGCTGATGTACTGTTTCACCTCATCATCCACCTATGGACATGGGGAGGATTACAAAACTTCTATCAATACTTTTTATAGCATGTAGAGCATGTGCAACCTGTATCTGGTTATTAACCGATTTTTGAAGTTATTTAAATTTAATGAAATATAGTCATTTTCTTTCTTTGCCTTAACAACTACTTTCAAATTTTAAAAAGCAGTTGTGTGTGTGTGTGTGTGTGTGTTTGGTTGTTGTTAAAGTGGCAGAATGTCTCAAAATAGAAACGTAATCGATTCATCGCACGTCCATAAGACTCCCTGAAATGTCCGTAGGAAGAGAAGAGGCACCAGAGTGAGTGAGGTGAATTAAGTGTTGAACACGCTGGGGAAACGTGTATTAATAATTTAAAGCAAACAATAATAATAACTAAATTTATTGACTTACTGTGTGCTGGACATCATTCTACAGCTCTATATAGAGTAACTTAGGTATTCTTCACAAGAGCCAAACGAAGGCTTCCTATATTACCATTATCCCCATTTTATGGAGGAGGAAACTGAGGCACAAGGAGAACAGTAATCATGACCACTGTCACATAGGTAGAGATTCTGATTCGAGTGTTGATTCTGTAATCCATACTGTTAACTACAGATGTAGTTAGTACTAGTCATAGTTAGACTAATAACTGTAGTATCTAGTTCATAATTTTACTGATGCATTAAGTTCCCATCATTGTTAAAAATCATAACACCTAATTTGATCTTTTGGTTACTTCTCCCTCAATAAAAACCAGTGGAAAAACTTGTAACTGCCTTTATATAAATTCTTTTTGCCCCATATTTTGCATGTAAAATATATAAAGCAAGAACAGGTATATAAATGCCTAGACAAAGCCTGGTGACTGCTGGATTATGGGGAATTTCTCATTTATGTTATATATTTTTTGAATTCAAAAATAGTAACTTGAGGACCATTTGAAACTATAGAAATTTTTAACATCAAGAATATATACTATAGCATTTCAAATAATTAGGAAAATATCTTTAACAGCTGGAAATTCTATGACCATCAATAAACTTAAGAATTTAAAGTCACCTGTTTCATCTACCCCCAATATCTTTGTCTAGAGTACTGTATACTGCAAAGAGGATATAAAGTATAATATAAAAACACCTGTTGAATTATCTTGGTAAAATTAAAAAGTCTCTGTTAATCTTTACACTGGAAACTTTTGACATGACCCATAGTAATTGTTATGATAAAAAAACTTAATGTTAAATATTATCCAAATAATGTTAACCTAGAACACATGGCACATGTGATTAGCAAAGTGAAGTACTAATTGGTTAGGTGTGCTGATGCACATGAAGATCTATGCACAGTGTTTGAAAACATTAATGTTATTTCTCCCTGCAAATGATGGGTAATATGCAGTTGATATGATTAATGTTAATATTAACCATGAATCACAGTTTTTATAGAGTGCACATATACAAATACCTGACTCTCTTCTTTGAAGCTGTTGGAAATGTTCTAGGCCGCGCATACATTTTCTGTGACTCATGTATCCCTGAAGAATGTGATACAGTATTTCACTGTATGCTCCCCAAAATACAAAGCATCATGGAGTAACTAGTAAACTATTGTTCCAGTTTATACCATAAGGAAAGGGACTCAAGGCTTGATTTGACTTTGTGTGTGTGTGTGTGTATTATCAGAGTGGAAGATTCCATCAAGTACACCAATGAATAATTCATTAACTATAGTTTACAGTTTGATGCCATAGAGCAGTGTCCTATTGCAAAGACTTTTGTGTGTTTAATGTAAATACAAAATATATTAGTCAGTTATAATAGTTTAGGTTATGCAGTCATAGCAAACAACTCTAAAATCTCGGGTCCTGAAATGAATACAGGTTTATTTCTTGCTAATGCTTTGTGCCCAAGTTGGTCAATAAAAGACTCTTACTTTACATCTTCCTCACTCGGGGACCCAGGCTCATAAAGCCCCTGTCATCTACAGGATCCTCATAATTCATTCATCAAACACATGGGAACATGGTGAATCACCCACAGGTTCTTAAAAGTCTTCTATCAGAAGCAACACCTGGAACTTCTACTCATATTTTATTGGCCAAATCAAGTCATAAGGCCACTCCTAACTTGAAGATGAAAGAGAAGTGCTGTTCTATCACATGCCCAGATGGAAGTAAACTGCAATATTAGTGAACAGACCTAATTATTACCACATGAAATTAGCCAGTTCCCTTCAATAGTTTTATCACATAAAAATGACTTATTAATGGAACAACTGTGTTTTAGAACTTCAGCCTAGGAAGGTAATCCCTGCATAAAACTACCAGCAAAGAGAGTAGAGGCTAAACTTGTAAAATTGGTGATATCCCTTTTTGTCAGTAGGGATTGGATCTAGGAATGATGATAAAGCTCTGGTTTATTTTGAGTCAGAAGAAGATTGCCTTTTTGACAGCAAGCACAAGCCAAGAACAGTGCCAAGACCTGCAACACAGCTATGTTTTCTGAACAGATTTGATAGTAGCAACACAGCACAGAAAACTGAACAGCTATGTGTGTATCTTTTTTTGTCACCTGCAGCAACATGAATGAAAGTATCATATGTGGTATCATATATTATTGTAAAAAGTAATACAGATAAACATATAAACATATTGTATGATTATTTTACATTGACAAACATAATCTGAAAAGTTAGAATATATCCAATCCATGTTTGTAGTGCTATAAATTTCCCTGATGCACTGCCATGGCTGTGTCCCATACATTTTGATATGTTGTGTTTTCATTTTAATTCAGTTCAAGTACAATTTTTAAATATATCTCCTGAGATTTCCTCTTGGACCCATGGAGTTATTTAGAAGGGTGGCATTTAATTTCCAAATGTTTGGAGATTTTTCTGTCATCTTTCTCTTATTTTGGTCAGAGAACTTTATTTCCTGTGTTATCTTTCTCCATTTTGGTCAGAGAACACACTCCGTATGATTTCAGTTTTTATAAAATTTGTTGAGGTTTATGTTATGGCCCAAAATGTCTATCTTGGCATATGTTTCATGGAAACAATCTTGAAAAGATTGTGTATTTTGATGTTTTGGGGTAGAGTGTCTTGTAAATGCTCATTAGATCCTGTAGGTTGATGGTGCTAATGAATTTTTGTATGTCTTTACTAATTTTCTGTCTAGTTGTCTCATTAAGTGTTGAAATAATTTTTGAACTTTCCAATTATAATTGTGGATTTGTCTATTTCTCATTTCACTTCTATCAGTTTGACTTTATGTATCTTGCAGCTCTGTTGTTTGGTGTGTATATAAATATTTAGGATTGCTATGTCTTATTGGTGTATTGATTATTTTATCATTGCATAATATTCCTCTCTATATCTGGTAATTTTATTTGCTCAAAGTCTACTGTATCTGATAATACAGACATTCCCTTTTTTCTTTGATTGATGTTTGCATATTTCTTTTCCTGTCCTTTTACATTCAGCCTGGCTATATTATTATAGTTGATTTGAACTCCTTGTTCATAAAATATAGGTGAATTACATATTTTAATCCACTCTGCAGATCTCTGTCTTTTAATTTGTATATTTTCACCATTTACATTTACTGTAATTATTGATATATTAAGGCTATGTATGTCTGCCATTTTATTGTTTGGCTTTTTTTTTCCTCTGTTTTTGTTTTTTAGTTTCTCTGAGTTTTTTTCCCTGCCTTCCTGTCAGTTACTTGAGCATATATAAAATTCCTATTTTATTTATCTGTAGTGTTTTTAAGTGTATCTAGTCATATAGATTTTTTAGTGGTTGCTCTGAGTATTACATCATATACATCATATACATATAATTTATCACTGCCTGTCACTGTTGTCATTTTATCAATTATAGTGAAGCATAGAAACCTTACCTTTCCTTATGTACCTTTATCCTCTTCCATCTGTAGTATAATTGTCTTAAATATTTCCTCCACATACATCAGAAAGTGTTATAATTTTTGTTTCAACTGTCAAATATAAGTCAGAAAGCTCAAGAGGAACAAGAAAAAATTCATTGTATTTATCGATATTTTTGCTTACCGTATTCTTTCTTCTTTCTTGATATTGCAACATTCTTTCTTTTATTGCTTCCTTCTTGTTTCGAGAACTTCCTCTAGCCATTCTTTTAGAGCAGACTGGTCTCCTCGTGACAATATATTTTTGTTTTCCTTCATCTAAGAATGTCTTTATTTCTCCTTCATTCCTGAAGGATGTTTTAACTGGATATAGGATTCTGGGTTGACAGTTCTTTTCTTTCCGTACTTCAATATGTTGTGCCACTTCCTTGTGGCCTCCCTGTTTTCTGGTGAGAAATCTTTTGTCATTCTAACTGGTTTTCTCCTATAGATGAAGCGTCATTTCTCTCTTGCTCATTTAAAGATTTTTTTTGTTTTTAGTTTTCATAAATTTGACTACACATGTGTCTAGTTGCGGTGAGCGGGGGCTACTCTTCGTTGTGGTACGCGGGATTCTCATTGCGGTGGCTTCTCTTGTTGCAGAGCACGGGCTCTGGGCACGCGGACTTCAGTGGTTGTGGCGCATGGGTTTGGTTGCTCCGCAGCATGTGGGATCTTCCCAGACCAGGGCTCGAACCCATGTCCCCTGCATTGGGGGGCAGATTCCCAACCACTGTGCTACCAGGGAAGCCCCCTTAGCCCATTTTTAAATTGAGTTATTACTCTTACTATGGAGTTGTGGGAATTCTTTATATATTTGGGAGCATAATCCCTTATGAGATATATAGTTTGCAAATATTTTCTCCCATTCCTTAGATTGCCTTTCCACTCTGTTGCTTCCTTTGGTGTGCAGAAACCTTTTAGTTTGATGTAGTCCCACTTGTTTATTTTTGCTTTTGTTATCTATGCTTTTGGTGTCATATCCATGAAATCATTGTCAAGACCAATGTCATGAAGTTTTTCCCCTATGTTTTCTTCTAGGAGTTTTATAGTTTCAAGTCTTACATTTAAGTCTTAACTAGACACATGTATTTCTTTGGGCTTTCTGTTTGGCATTCAGGTTCACGAATCTATAAATTTAGGTCTTTTGTCAAAATTTGAGAAATATTCATCCTTTATTTCTTTGAGTACTTTTTGATCCCTGTCCATTTTCTCCTCTCCTTCTAGGTCTCTAAGACATGAACGTTAGCTCTTTTGTTATAGTACCACAGTGTATTAGTTTCCTATGGCTGCTGTAACAAATTACCACAAATGTGGTATTTTATAGCACACATTTATTCTCTTACAGTTGTGGAGACCAGAAGTCAGAAATCAGTTTCACTGGGCCACAGTCAAGGGGTTGGAAGGACTAGTTCCTTCTGACGGCTCCTAGGGACAATACCTTTCTTTGCCTTTTCTAGCTTCTGGGGGCCACCAGTATTCTTTGACTCACAATCCCTTCTTCACATCACTCCAGTCTCTTGCTTCTGTAATCACATCTCCTACTTCCTTTCTATAGTCACATCTCTTTTTTGCCTGCCTCTTTTAAGGACACTTAATTACATTCAGGTCCCACCCAGATAGTCCATGATATTATCCCTATCTCAAAATTTTTAATTTTATCACATCTACAAAATCCCCTTTGCTGTATAAGGTCACATTCACAGCTTCCAGGGATTAGGACCAGCCTGAAAATCTCTGGGAGCTTCCACGGGTTTCTGAGGCTTTGTTGTCATTGTTAGTTTTGGTCTGTTTTCTCTGTTGTTCAGACTGGGTAATTCCAATTGTTCTATCTTATCATACCTATCTATCAGATTCTTTCTCTGTCACTTCCATTCTGTTATTGAGCCCACCCACTAAATTTTATATTTGGTTACTGATTTCTTTCAGTTCTAAAATTTCCACTTAGTTCTTTCTTATATGTTCTGTTTCTTAGCTGACACTTTCTACTTTTTCATTTGTTTCAAGCATGTTCATAATTTCTCATTTTGATGTATTTTTTTATTATAGCTGCTTTAAAAACTTTGTCAGATAATTCTAACACTTCTGTCATCTCGTTATGGGCATCTGTCATTGTCTTTTTTCACTCAGTTTCTGATTTCCATGGTCTTGGTATGATGAATGATTTTCAACTGAAACCTGGCCGTTTTCTTATTATGTTACAAGACTCTGGATCTTATTTTAACCTTCTGTTTTATTTTATTTTATTTTTTAAAGATTTTTTTTGATGTGGACCATTTTTAAAGTCTTTAGTGAATTTGTTACAATATTGCTTCTGTTTTATGTTCTGGTTTTTTGGCCATGAGTCATGGGGGATCTTAGCTCCCTGACCAAGGATTGAACCCACACTCCCTGCATTTGAAGGCAAAGTCTTAACCACTGGACTGTCAGGGAAGTCCCTAACCTTCTGTTTTAGCTAGCTTCCAGTAACATCACCCCAGTGAAATGGGAATGGTGCCACCTCATCATCAGTGGATGTAGAAGTGTAGACTTCTTACCCAGTCTCCCCTGTCACCTGAGAGGGCTCCGGATTCGTGTTGGGCAGGGTATGAATTCAGGCTCCTCACTGGGTCTTCACTGATACCTCTCATTCTGTTGCCCATGTGCCCTCACCTGACAACATGAGGACAGGGAGGTGGTCTAATTACTGCTGGGCCATGATGATAGTCCTTACTCTCCTCTAGGCCTCCCATGACACCACCCAGTAGAGAGGACGAGGGGAGACTTGGTATGACCGGTGGGGGTGGAAGTTCAGGCTCCCCATATGGTCCCTATTGACAGCCTAGTGGAGGTGGGCGGTGGGAGTCCCATTACTGCCTGGTGAGAAGGAAGTCCCACCTCCCTACTTTGCTTTTTGTGACATCACCTTGATGGGGTTGAGGGGAATTGGGGTGCCTTGTTACAGCCTGGTGAGGGTGAAAGTCTAGGCTCCCTACTCAGTCTTTGTTGGCATGGAGGTTGTGGGACCCCAGTTTTTCCATCTCATATGGCTGGAGTAGAGAAGTTACTGTCTAAATGTTTTTTTGTTTTTTTATGCTGCTCCTTTCCTGGCCCTTTGGCTGAAAGGGCACACTTCTGGTGGCCTACCATTTTTTTATCTGCGCCTTTTGGCATTTCTGGGTTTCCGGTTTCTTTATATCCATGTCTGGTATGTATGAAGCAATGCAAAAATCCAGGGAACTCGCCACCCTGTCATTCCTTGGGCCCTGAGAACCCCTAGCTTCGTTTGCCTTCTCGCTTTAAGAGTCTTTGTATGTTTATTTTATGTGCAGTGTCCAGGGTTTTGAGTTATACGTAGCGAAAGGAAGAGGGAAAAGTATTTCTGCTCCATCTTCACAGACGTCCACTCCACAGTTTTTATGCAAGTGTAAACTTAAAAATATCACTCAACATTGATTCTCAGAGGATAAATCTCAGGGGATTACGACTGATCTGTTTCTGAATAATAAGCACTTTACAGATCAGTGGGATGAGGGAGTACTTGGACAAGGATACAAATAGGATTACAGAACATTCCATCAGTGCTAAGGTTCAGGGATCACGTGGCGGTACTCTTATTCCTCCGAACCAAGGCTTTTTCCTCTACAGGGAAACCATGACTGCAGGCTGCAGCAAGGTTGGAAACTTCCCCCATTCTCATAGACTGTCTTTTCTGGCAGGATGCTGGAACTACACCATCCCAGCCCTTCCTGAATTCTCACTAAGTGTCCTTCATTCCCAGGAACATTATCCATCTGAAATGCAGTTTTCAACCAGAAAGCGTGTGGGAAAAGGTGGCTAAGCTAGGAAGAAAATAGTGAACCCCAAATCTATGTTTAATCTCTAAGGAGCACTTACCAGCAAGCATTCATGTTAATTTCTTTTGATGTAAAATTATGCATTAAAAATAAGTATATTGATTTTGTCAACTTGTTTGATCCCTACTCAGGAGATTAAGTACAAGAGCCGGGGCTAAGAAATAACAGTTGACAACGAGGCAATCACAAAGAACAACAGTCTAGCGAAATTCTTCCCAAAGACAAATCAAGTTAATGACATTGTAGTTAACCCTGAAATTCTCACCATAGTGGAAAAGTGGTTCTCAAAGTGTGGTCCTCAGGCAGCATCAGCACAACCTTGGAACCCTTTGTGAATGCAAATTTCTAAGACACTCTGGGGATAGAGCCCAGCAATCTCTTGCAACAAGCCCTCCAGGTGCTTCTGATGCTTCTACAGCTGGAAACCAAATACCTAGAGCAGCCCCTTCAACCATTGCAGGACACACTAAATCTATGCTTTTCATGATTCTTGACTCATCAGTTAAGGTTTTTGGAAAATCTGTTTATCACATTTAACATTCAGCATGTTTTAATTATAAATATGTTTCAGAAATATAGAAAAGAAATTTAAAATTTATACCCCAAATGGTCTCTTTAGTTGAAGCTTTCTTAATGATCTGCACAATTGTTTTGTATCCTTAACCCAAATAGTCATAACTGCTCCATGTCTGATTCTGTGGTGGAAACCAAAAAATTCAACCACGCCTACACTTCCCCGCCTTTGTTCCTCGTAGCTGCCAAGTCGTACATTAATGCGTTTTTCTAGCTGTTTTCATGATGTTTTCTAGGGCTGACACCAGGCATGAGGATATTTGGAGGCGAAGGTGGGGGGCGTTTTTGCATCACTTGAAGATTCATTTTAGGAGGTCTTGTCACACAGTATTGTTAGAGACAGATGCATATGCAGATGTCCAGACTCATCATTGTCATTACCACACCAGCTCTACCATGGGGGATTCACTGTCTATTGCATGCTGGCATTTTTCTCTGGAGTCATGTGAGATTAAAGGAATCTTGGCTCCAAGGCTGTCCTGAGGAAAGAGAAGCTACATTCCTAAATAGAGATTTTCTAATTGGGCCGCAGTTACAAACCCCAGGATGCGGTAAGACAAAATCAGTTCAGAAGTAAACGGTTAAAAGATGAAAAAATATGTTTTATGATTGTAATAAAATACAGATAGATGCAGATTTGAGAAGTAGTCTGTGACTTATAGTCCTAAATATGGTTCAGTTTTAGTTTATTTTAAGGATGGTATTTTTTAAAATTATTTCACGCTTTCAATTAGCAATTCACTAAACTTAGAGAACATAATAGTTTTGAGTTTACTTAGTATCCGTCACTTTGGGTGACAGATATTTTAGATTTTTGATCAGTTACCACATTTTACTATATGTAATTTTTTAATGGAATTTTTTAGTTTCTATAAATCACAGATTTCAGGTCCACATACCTTTTATTCCACATGCTTTTTTAAAGGTGTCTTGTTCTTGAGTAAATCAGGGAAATGGCTCATAAACAGTTTATCTACTTTTGAATTCAAATGGCACGTCCTGGGTCTGGAAAAATATTATGTTATCCTTTCAATATTCCCCACTGCCAGTTGTATTATGCTTTTCATCCCTTCTGTTCCCTTTGTGCCTTACATATGATTATATTTCTCATTCACTCATCCTGCTTGGATGTTTAAATGGCTGTGCCTTCACAGTGTTTTGGGGAGAAGACTTTTCTGAACCTTCATTATACGGTGTTTGTTAAATAACACCATTTGGGCAGGTTGGAGGAAGCACCTCTTTGAAAATGTATTTTGAAATGGTGGAGCAAATGTTTTCTCTCACACACTCATCCCTTATAAATAAAGGCCCCTAGACCTGGCAGTACTAGTCAGATGTCTTCTTTCTTAGAGGAATCACTTGGTTGGCATTTTTAAATGTGGTGGTTATATCATCACCAGGTTGCTTAGGTAAGGCTTAAATATGAAGGCAAATAGTTCTTCCACAATAAATGGGGGGCAAGAAAAGGGGGATTCAGGAGGGGTAAGTGTCTTCTGCAGGTGGTACTCCAGATTTTCCTCTACAGTGTTAGTTTCTATTTATACACATTAAATGTCACGTGATTTTTTTCCACATGCAGATAAATTCTGACTCTTCCTTTTAACCTAAACACTGCCAAAGTAATGTTTACCATGAGAATGCATACAGAATAATATTTCTGCTAATGCTGCTAAACAACTTTTAGGAAGCAATATATGTCAGGTTGATTTTGAATATTTGGTCAAACCATGAATCAGATTTTCAATATAGGAAAACATTTCAAAGCATCCAACTGTTCTCTTTTGTCTTCCTCAATGTCAGTGTAGTCTGTTGTTTGTGCATTTTTTCATTTTCTTTTTTTTTTCCTTTATTGGCTTAAGAATTCTTTTTCCTCTTATGCCTTATTTTCCAGGAGCATATGACATAACAACTATAAATTAAATGTCCTCATTTTCTAACTACCTCTAATATTTTATTTTTTTGAGGTACGCGGGCCTCTCACTGTTGTGGCCTCTCCCGTTGCGGAGCACAGGCTCCGGACGCGCAGGGTCAGTGGCCATGGCTCACGGGCCCAGCCTCTCCGCGGCATGTGGGATCTTCCCAGACCGGGGCACGAACCCGTGTCCCCTGCATCGGCAGGCGGACTCTCAACCACTGCGCCACCAGGGAAGCCCCCTCTAATATTTTAGACATGAGATTGAGAGTTGCTTCATATTTCTACAGTTTGAATCCTCATATTGACAAAGAAGAAAAACACCCATCTGCTCTGGAGTGGTTACAAAGGCAAAATAATGCAACTTCACCCAGACACCATCGTCTAAGGGGAAAAAATCGCCCTGTGATTTCACAAGGTTGAACATGTGGAATATTTTTTGGTTTTGATTTTAGGGTTGAGTTGGTGATAAAGGGGGGAGAAGCTTCATTTCTTTCTTAGCCTTCATCCTTCTGCATGCTTGTGAACAGATGCTAATCTATGCCAGTTACCTTTTTCTCCTACCTATTCTTGCCATCATTTTGTTTGTTTGTTTGTTTTGTTTTGATTTTCTCTTCTCTTCCCCCACTCCATACCCCAGCCCCCATCTAGCTGAGCTGAAAGGTCATCAGGGAGACTCATCAGTTATGAAACTAGAAACATGTGAGTCCCTGGCTTGTGCTTCTCCGAGCTCTCACCAAGCCCGTGGCAAGACCATATTTTCTACTTTTCCTTCCTCCCTGGTGCATCAGTCATTCCACATTATTTACTTGGATTCAGTATCTTATGATATTCTGTGAGAGAGCTCGCCTTTGCCATAATTTATACTCACCATGCCTTCCACGTGCCGCTCTGGCTCAATGGGGCTATGAAATTGGCCATTCATGTTTTTTAATCAGTCTCAAAATATGTTTCAAGGACTACCTGCATCAGAATTGTCTTTCTGACTTAGAATTTCAAGGCTAACACTGATTATGGGGGTTAGTGCAGATCTGTGCTTACAGCCCAGGGTAGCTTTTTAAAAATCTGAATGCATGGATCCCATCCCCAGGTTGTAATTTAAACAGCCTGGTGTGTTCTAACATGCAGCCTCTGTTAACAACCAGAAAATGAGCTGTAGAAGCTGGGAGGAAAGACAGAGGTTGGTGTTGACACAGAAGCATTACTTCAGTGAATTCATCAAAGTCCAGAGATTGAATTCAGAAACCAGATCTTTTTCTCAAGGGCATAGTCACATTAAGCAAGCTTATACGGACTGAGCTATAAATAAGGATGCCATTTTTAGAATTATCATTGCCACTAGGATCAGCACGATCAGGGCATTCTTGCCCTATAGGCAAGAATCTCCATGGAAAGAAAAATTATCATCAGAAGTTGGCTCCTGGCATCTGGAGTCAGACTAAGGGAAATGAGTTGAATAAAAGTAGTGGAAACACTGAAGAATTACGAGGTGTCAGGAACTCTCCTAAACATTTCACGTGTATGATTTCATTTAATCCCTCTCAACAATGCTTTACATAACTTGCTTAAGGGGTAGAACTGAAATTCCCGGGGTCTATGACTAAGTTATTAGTGAACAAAGAAAGAAGCTACCAGACAACTTTAGAGTTGCCTGGGCCTTGTCATCTAGGTAACTGATCAAGTGGGGGCAGAATAGCTTCTAGAAGGTGGAGAAGAAAGGAATGTGCAAAACACTGATTGTATGAATAGGATGCTTTCGAGTCATGAGTAATTAGGAAGAGCAGCCACTGGGTGGATGAAGAGTGATGCCTTGGTCAGACCTTGTGCTTTGTTTATCTGATCTCTCTATAGTTGTAATTAAGTGAGAGACCCGCATAATCAGGCTCTGCTCTCAAATTTTCTTTTTCTAAGGACATATCACAGCCATACACAAACAGCTAATCATACATATTAATAAACAGTAATAAGACACATTTAAATATAATAGACAAGTTTGCACATGTCAGCCTCATGGATGTCCCCACACCCTGAGGTAACTCTGTCTCACAAAGTATGAGTGAAATTGGCTTGAACGTTCACTAGCACCACCTCAAACGTATTTCCTGTTTGAGGGAGAGGTTTCCATGTAGCTTACGGTTTCCCTGTGTCTCTGTTCTGAGTTTCTGTATCTGTTGAATGCCTGATCACCACTCTGTTTTGTTTCCTTGCCCACGAGGTCCCCCTCCCACGAGGTGGTAGAATGCCATCCACCACCCTTGAGCCTTTATGCCCCAAAGTACCGTCAGCCCGGGCTGTGTGTTTGGCAGACTTTGCTGTAGGATTCGGGCAATGGAGTTGAATTATGGCACAGAAATATTAGACAGCCCTAGTATTACAACTTCCTCAATCATTTCTGAAAAAAGTTATACTTTGTGATTTTCACTTATGCTCCCCAGGTGAGAAATGGGGTTATTTCTAAGTGTATAGATTCATCTCAAAGTGGCAGGTACACTCCAGTAAATCATATTTCTGACTTTCTGTTTTCCCCAGTTTATCTGCTAGTAACTATTTATCTATCAGATTCTCAGCTACTATTGAAATGTAACCCTTACTGTCTCAGGCAGGAAAAGCAATGGCCCTCTCATCTATGAAGCAAATGGCGGCTAGCAGCAGACCTCAAAAACCCCTCAGCACATATGACTGTTCCACCTTGCATTGGTGAATCCAACAGACAAATTGCATAGCTGCCATTATGGTCTTGGGGTTAATACTTCGAGACCATTTGAAGCCAGAGCGCAACCCTAACTCCACAGTGGTGCTGGTGTCACCATTCACTGAAAAGGACTTGTGAGAAGTACATAATCTGCTAAGAGTGGAAAACCTTAGCGCTGTAGGTCTGGAAAACATCATATATCGTTGAACAGACATCTTTCAAGAACAAAACAACTCTTATTTTAACTCTTTTTAGCTTAAACGACTCTTTCCGATATGAGAGATGACTAAGAACAATGCTTAAATAAACATGTTTGGCACCTTGCAGGTTAGGGTTTATCCATTTTTGCTTATTTGATGGAAAAAAGTAGAAATATTCTACCGTGATGAGAAGTAAACACTGCATTATGGGATACAAACTAGCAAGGCTTCGTAGAAGAATGATCCTTTTTTCCCATAAGATGTGATTGTTATAATCAGGATGACTGTGGTGAATGAGGTTCACTTGATGGATCTAACAGTTCATAGAAAATTTTAGAAGTTGCTTAAAATTGGTGATAAAAGTAACAGCCACCCTGTTTTAGATTATCATGCATTTACACAGACATAGCTTTTGAAGCTCAGTTTATTTTCCAGAAGCCTTTACTTCATATCTCTTAAAACTGCCAGGGTGTGTATTATTGTGAGCTTGATCTATTATACTAATCACCATGTCCATGACCCCAGAAAACACTCATCAAGATGGATGCAGACCCAGAAGATAAACACAAAGCTTAACCACAAATATACACTGATAGTGAAATTGACATTGCTGCAAAATTAAAACCTTTATATGGTCAAAATATGTCAGTCTTTACATAGTGATAGACTAAGAGGAATATATAGCAGATCTCAGACGCAAAAATAGTATCTTACTGCTAACATCATTTTCTTTAGCAGTACCTGAAATGTTACCTGGGCTCTGCCAGATGCTGAGCCGGCAACTGAATGATTTGCTCTAAGGTCTCATGAGAGAAGCCATCAGCCTATCGCAAAGTAACGTTTCCTCTGCTTAGGTAACTCAGGGCGGGACTGGAGGAAGATGAAGGTGTCCATTCACCAGTGTGTATGGGAAGGCAGGGCCACTCAGAGCAGTTGGAGAAGCACCACTCCCTTGTCCTCAGGGAGCTTACATTCTACTTGGGAGATGCAATTCAGAATTCTTGTGTAGGGGTTGGGAGCATGGCAGTGGTTTCATGGGTTGATTATCCTGGAATGTATAATTGTAAGCTTTTGAGTATTCATTTAACAGTTCTACTATTGGAGCAGACTCCCTTCCCCTTGCTTGATGCCTTTTTAAATTCTCTCTCAAAATACTCCCAAACAGGGACTTCCCTGGTGGCGCAGTGGTTAAGAATCCACCTGCCAATGCAGGGGACACGGGTTCAATTCCTGGTCCAGGAAGATCCCACATGCTGCGGAGCAACTAAGCCCACGCGCCACAACTACTGAAGCCCACGTGCCTAGAGCCCGTGCTCCACAACAAAAGCCACCGCGATGAGATGCCCGTGCACTGCAATGAAGAGTAACCCACACTCGCGGCAACTAGAGAAAGCCCGCACGCAGCAACGAAGACCCAATTCAGCCATAAATAAATAAATAAATTTATATATATTAAAAAAAAAAAAAGAATACTCCCAAACAGCTGGCTCAGCCTACTCCACCTGCCTCTACCCTGAGATCAGCTCTAAGCCATTCCAAATGGATTCTTCCACTTAGGTTGCCAGTAGGTTCACTGGCTTGGTTCATTTTGTTAGATGGCAAAGTCCATGAAGGAAAGACTCCCTCAAGTCTGTGTTTGGACTCTTGGTTGGCTAATCCCTGTGGTTTCCTAACTGTTCAGGAAATCTGGGCTACTATGTTCCTCCAGCTGCAACCTCCTACACAGACCTTTCCTTGGGGAAAAACAAAAACAAAACTATGATGCAAAAGGACATTAATTCCTCAGTTATTTTTAAAATACTTCCATACATGTACACAGACACAACAAAACCATTTTTTTTTTTTTTTTTTTTTTGCGTATGCGGGCCTCTCACTATCGCGGCCTCTCCCGTTGCGGAGCACAGGCTCCGGACGCACAGGCTCAGCGGCCATGGCTCACAGGCCCAGCCGCTCCGCAACATGTGGAATCCCCCTGGACCGGGGCACAAACCCGTATCCCCTGCATCGGCAGGCGGGCTCTCAACCACTGCGCCACCAGGGAAGCCCCCAAACCATTTTTGAAAGTGTCTTATTTATATTTGTGAAATTAGCTTTGTCTTCAATTATGTTGTATATGGTCCTGTTTACCATAGTGGACTAAATGTGTCACCTTTGTTCTCTATTAGTCGTGTTTTACTAGGATATTGCATTTATGTTTCCAGTTTTCCTAAGAAAGTGTTCCCAAGCACTGTATATTTGTTTGATGTATCCTGTTTCCAGAGGTTAAAGTTTCTTATCATCAACAAATGCTGTTCTAAAACCACATTAGTAATCTTACCAAAGGGAAAGACTTCACCTTTTTCTTCTAACCAGGTCCCAGTGATAATCTTCCTCCTCCCCCTCCATCTCCTCCCCCTCCTCCTCAACTCTTATCCTCTACCTCTGGCTTAGGACCAGGATGTGCTTGTAGAATGTTAAAATCATCTAGCCCCACCCTCTCCTCTAAGAGGGGAGTTGACGGGAACTTTCCAAGGCCATACACTATGTCAGTCACACAGGCAATGAATAAAGATCAAGACCTTTGAGCTTTTAGGCAAGCTCTCTCTACTCCTGTATCTGAAATTTTAACTGATATAATGGAATTTAGTCAGCTGCATGACTGCTGGATGTGATTAACCAAAGCAGCTGCCACTGCTATATAAAAGGTGAAAACTTCTATTGAAGCTGCCCTAAGCTTCTTCAATGCCTTCATTTTTTAAACAACTTTAAATTTTGAGATATAGCTTCACATGCAGATGAAAGGAATAATAAGAGGTCCCATGTACATTTCAGCCAGTTTCCCCAATAATAACATCTTGCAAAACTGTAGTGCAATATCAGGACCAGGAAAGTGACATTGGTATGATCCACCAACCTTATTCAGATTTCCCAAATTTTACATACACTCCCCTGTGTATGTGTGTGTGTGTCTGTTTAGGTCTGTGCAATTTTATTACATGTGTAGATTTGTGTAAACATCACTGTTGTCAAAATAGAGAACTGAACCGTTTCATCAGCACAAGATTCCTAGTGCTACCCTTTAATAGCCACTCCCACTTCTCTTCCCCGCCTCCTTCCCTCCATCCGTAATCCTTGGTAACCACTAATCTGTTCTCTGTCTCCATAACTGTGTCCTTTTAAAAATGTAATATAAATGGAAATGTACTATATGTAACCTTTTGAGGTATTTTTTTTAACTTAGTATAGTTGCCTTAAGATCTAATCAAATTGTTGCATATATCCATAATTTATTCTTTTTTATTGCTGAGTAGTATTCCATAGTATAGACATACCACAGTTTATTTAGCCATTCACCCATTGAAGGACACCTGGGTTGTTTGGGGCTATTACAAATAAATATGCTATGAACATTCATGTATAAGTTTGTGTATAAATGTAAGTTTCCATTTCTCTTAGATAAATACCCAAGAGTACAATTTCTGGATGTTAAGTTTCATAAGAAACTGACAAACTGTTTTCCAAAGTGGATGTGCCATTTTACATCCCCTCCAACATTTCATGAACGATGTAGTTTCTCTGTGTTCTCACCAACATTTGGTGTTATCACTTTGCTTTATTTTAGCCATTCTGAGAGGCTTGTAGTGATATCTCACTGTGGTTTCAATGTGCATTTCCTTGATGACTAATGATATTGAACATTATTTCATGTGCTTATTTGCGATCTATATATCTTCTTTGGTGAAATGTCTTTTGCCCATTTTCCAATTGTATCATTTGTTTTTTTTACCATTAAGTTTTGAGAGTTTTTAATATATTCTATATGTTAGATGTGTAGTTTGGAAATATTTTATTTCAGTCTGAAGCATGCCTTTTCATCTTCTTTACTGGGTCTTTCACAGAGCAAACAGTTTTAATTTTTATGAGGTCCGATATATTCATTTTTTTAATGGATTGTGCTTTTGGTGTGAAGGTTAAGAACTTTTTATGTAGCCTTAGATCCTGAAGATTGTTTCCTGTGTTTTATCCTAAAGGTTTTATAATTTTACATTGTATATCTGATTCCATGGTGCGCTTTTAATTTTGTATAACAAGAGAGGTTTAGGTTGAGGTTCATGTTTTTGCCTATGAATGCCCAATTACTCCAGCGAAAATGCCTCCAATTTTTTTTTTTTTTTTCGGTACGCGGGCCTCTCACTGTTGTGGCCTCTCCCGTTGCGGAGCACAGGCTCCGGACACGCAGGCTCAGCGGCCGTGGCTCACGGGCCCAGCTGCTCCGCGGCACATGGGATCTTCCCAGACCGGGGAATGAACCCGTGTCCTCTGCATCGGCAGGCGGACTCTCAACCACTGCGCCACCAGGGAAGCCTGAAAATGCCTTCAATTTTGATGTATCTTTTTTTTCTAGTCAGCACACATTTATTGTGAGAAGCTACCATGTGTGAGACATGATTAGGCAGTAAAGACAGGAAAATTAATAGAATATGATCCCCAAAAGATCTCATAGTTGGGGAGGTACATATGCAAATACTTTGAAATTTTTAGGTTAAATTATAAGAGAGAGGAATACATAGAGGAAAAGGACTTGAAGAACACAAGGGGATGCTGACAAGAGTAAGTATAAGCTATGTAAGCTAAGTGTAAGAGTAAGTGTAGCTTAAATGAGAGATCATTAAAGCAGGGATATAAAGACTGAAGGGGAGGAATATATATGAGAAATATTTTATGAGGAACGTTTATCAGAGCCGCCAAGTAAGGGGTGACTTAGATAGAAGGAAGGATCAAAGGTTGACTGTATGGATGGTGGTTTATCCAAAAAGAAAAAAAAGGAACAGGTTTGGGTGGGAGATAATGCATATGTTTGAAACTTCTTGAGTTTGAGGTAGCAATTAAACATTTTGGTGGAGATGGCTTAGTCACAGTTTTGACATGTGAAGTAATATTTCTGAGTGAATTTCATGGTGAGCAGATTTTGAAAATTGCCAATAATCATTTATAGCCAAGATGCTATACATTTAGGTTACACTCTTTTAAATCAAAGGCATAGAATTCTAGAAGGAAGCATTATGTTTAATGTAAAACCTTTGTGCTCTGGTGCATTTTAGGCTAGAGTCGGAAATAGAGTGTTTCTGATTACAAATTGTGTTAGCTAAAGAAGTTTGGGTTTTAAAAAAAAACTCTTCTGAGCCTCAGTTTTCTCATCTATGAAATGGGTGTATTTGTAACCCTAGAGCTTACAGGATTGCAGTGAGGACCAAATGAGATGAACCAGAAGCCTAAAGTACTTTATCTACAATGAAGATTTAGCACATATTAGTTCTTTTTTCCCTGCAAGGTATTTTTGAGATCATTTAGGATACTGTTTGAAAACATTAAGGAGGGGAACCCTTCTTTCAAATGAAGGCTTATTCAGACCCAGAAAACAGATAAAAGCAAAGCTGTATCCTCTTTACCCAAGTTCCACCCAAGCAACAATGTGGAATCTCAGGGCTCTTCGAAAATCACTAATATCAGTAGATCCTCAATTTAAAGATGAGAAAACTGGTCAGAGAGGTATAGAAAGTTTCCTCAAGTTACATGGTTTGCTGGAGACAGACCCTCTTCTAGCCCCCAGGTTACTAACTCCCTGTTACGAAATATTCTGAAATCCCATAGTACCTATGACTCAAATAACATTGACTTCCATGGATGGCTATAGTTACAGTTCCAAAAGAAACTGGTGTCTTAAATATTCTTTGAGGTGCAGCAGCATTCTTGTGGCCTCCAAACCACCCTTCTGAAAAGCAAGCCTCTTTTTCATAGGTGTGCTTTGTTGTAGTTAAGAAATGGGCTTTAAGATAAAAGACGACCATGATGTTCTTTATGTCCTGCTCTAACAGCCAGTGTTGGCAAACATTTTATGTCTTAGAGGGCTTGGAAGATCATGTCCTTGGGCAGTGGTTTTAAACATGGAGTTACCCAGGGGATGCTTTTAAATTATATATTCTGGAACTCAATCCTTGAAGATTCTAAGGCAATAGATCTGAAGTGTATCTTTAGAATCTCATCTTTGAAAACTTCCCAGGTGAGGCTAGAATTTGAGGACCATTGCTCTGGGGTTGCCACTGCTGTTCTCCTAATGTTTCCTTTCTAGATAACTATTGCTTTTGAACACTTAATAACTTTGCCCAAATCTTCTTTCTAGTTCAGAACTAGGACACATTCTGTCCTATCTGAGTCAGCCTGTTCCCATCCATCAAACCTTTTCCACGAGTAACATCTTAGAGGCAAAAGATAGCATCAGCTTGGCAGTAACAACAATAACAACAACAAAGTTACTTATTACTTATTGAGTATTTACTATGTGACCGATGAGTTCTTGGTGTTTCGCCTATATTTTCTGATGACAGAAGTCTGAACCATAGACTTTTATTTACAACAGCTTACTCAATATTTCACACAGAACTTTTTTTTTTTTTTTTTTTTTTTTTTGCGGTACAAGGGCCTCTCACTGTCGCGGCCTCTCCCGTTGCGGAGCACAGGCTCCGGACACGCAGGCTCAGCGGCCATGGCTCATGGGCCCAGCCGCTCCGTGTCATGTGGGATCTTCCCGGACTGGGGCACGAACCCGTGTCCCCTGCATCGGCAGGCGGACTCTCAACCACTGCGCCACCAGGGAAGCCCCACACAGAACTTTTGATTACTCTCTTCCCTGATATATGCTCCTTTCCCTGCTTCCCTCACTCTGTCCCCAGCAGCCTGACAGTTGCTCATGCCCAGATCTAGGTGTTATTCTTGTCCCCCGTTTCCCCTGACACCCCATAACCAAGCCAGCGGTACATTCTGTCAGTCGTGCCATCAAAGTGTATCCCAGTCTAACCACTTCTCACCTCTTCCACCAAGAGTCATTCAATACAAGTCACTACTATTTCTTTTCTATATTATTTTGGTAGCTGGCTGACTGGACTCCCTATTCTGCTTTTGCTTCCAACGGCTAGTTTTTCAGAGATGAAGCAGGAACAATCAGATAAAAGTACAAATCAAAGAGGGTCATCCCTCAGCCTAAAACCTTCAGTCACTTCCTATCACATTTAAGTTAAAAATTCTTGTCCTTACCAAATACTACCCACAAGTTCCACACAATCTGGCTAGTCTTTCTCTTCAAACTCATGTCATAGGACTCTATTCCTTGTCCTTCTTCCCTCTACTTCACTACTGTTCCCCCAATAAGCCAAGCTTTTGCCTACCTCAGGGCCTTTGCACTTGCTGTTTCCCATAGCTAGACCACTCTTCCCCTAGAGCTTCCCATGACTCACTCTCCTACTTCACACAGGTCTTTGTTCAAATATCATTCTCAGTAAGGCCTTCTCTGCCCATTCTGTTTAAAACAGCCTCCCTGTCACTCTCTACCCCTTTTCCCTCCTTCACTTTATAGGCTTTATGACTACCTAACCCTGTAGCATACCTTTATTTGATTGTTTATTGTCTTCTCTCCCCGACTAGAACGCAAGCTCTGTGGGGCAGGGGATTCTATCTGTGTCTTGTTCACCTTTGTATCCCTAGCACTTGGCACATAGTCAGTGCCCATTAAGTATGTGTTGAATAAATGGATGAGTAATCATGGTGGTTGTTACCCTTCTGGGTTCTCTGCAGCAATGCTTTTGATTTTTGCCCCTCAGACGTACATGGAATTCCTGTAAATGTAGATGACCTAAGCCTTGATCTCTGTCAGTCATTTTATTCATGATCTTGTTTGCTTTTTGTTACTACTCTTTAATATTTATAAAGAACACAGCCATTCCTAGAACAGCTAGTCATGAAAATACTTCACTGTTTTCCCTCTATTCTGAAGCCACTAGGCTTTGCCTCCTGGCCTTTGCTCCAGCGCTGTCAGATCTAGATTGAAAGAGGGCTATAAAGATGGCATGCGACATCAGGTCGTGCGTGCCCTATAGACAGGGAAACTCCAGCCACACTTATTGTCTCTCCCAGACCTGTATAGAACCACAGGAAGGAGGGAAACGTACTTTTACACGATATGATAAGAATGCTGACTCTGGGACCTTCAGACTAATATTCCTCCTTACTTCTTGCACTAGAAACATACAGACGGGTGATTTTCCTTCCTCTTCTGTGGGCGGCTTCCTATAGAGAATGAGCGATTCTCTATAGGAAGTTTTGCGTGAGGTCTATGTTCACTGTTGCTGAAATACTAGTGCAGCTCTGTCCTCTTTTTATTCACGCTAGGAGCATTTGTTTTATGACACATGAGAGCCAGCAAGTGTGCTCAAGTGCAAACAGACCCATGTGTAGGTTGGGTGGAAGGGCTCCTTGCAGAAAGCCAGCTCTCACCACAGTGCACCCACACACAGACCTTGGAAGGCTGGCGGCTCTGCTGAAGTAGAATGGGCCAGCTTGCCAGTGGGCATCTTGCCATCAGAACAGATGGGCCCAAGCAGGGGCAGCAGCAGAACACGCATGTCCACATGCGTATTTCTTGTTTAAGTCTTTTAATTTACAGGAGACAAATTCTTGCACAGAAAGGCTAAGTTTACAAAATAAGAGTCAGGAAGGATGAGCTTTCAGCCCTTCATTAAAATATTCAAGCAAAGAAATCAACGTTTTCATCTCATTTAGTAAAACTTAGAGTAACTTTTTGTTACAGACCCTCTTCAATCCCAAATCCCTCATCACTGGAGGCGATGCCCTGTCTTGCTCTAGCAGTTTGTCACTTGCAAACTCACTAGGTAGCCTAATCTTTTTCAAAAAATCCAAAAATCTAGGAGAATCACTGCATTCAGTGAAACTAATTTTACCAGTGTATTTGTTATTTGAAAATATTATGAGAATTACTCTCCAAAACTATTTTTCTCTTTTTAATTTTCCCATTTTAATATAACAAGAACTCAATTTCATTTCTTTTCCTGCTAACTTCAAAAGATGACTGTATGGTGATAGGACTACAATGGCAGCATAAGCAAAAATATTTACACTTTGAGAGGCTATTTTAATATTACTTGTTCAAGTGTCCCATTTGCCCAAGTGGAAAACTTGAAAGAGAAAAGAATAATTGTGTCACTGAAAAATAGTCACCTTAGATGATTTATAAGTATTATATCCATCTGAATAGCAGTGAAAAAAAGAAACCTTTCACAGACCCTATGTATCATTCATGGGCATATTATAATAATATTCACTTTTACATCACACCTGACATTTCCCACACAGTTTTCACATACATTATCTCACTTGAGCCTCACCATAACCTGTGCGGCAAGTAAAACAGGCCTGTTAGTCTCACTTTGCAGTCGAGGAAACAGGACTGTGCAGGTAGAATGACTCAAGCTCAAAGTTCAACATCATTTGTCTTTTATCATTGGGACTTCAGTTTGGAGGCTGTTATAAAAGGAGAAATTATCTAGTGCTGACTTCTACATTTTCATAGTCTTTACAATCTTGCTTTCTTGTTTTTAATTTAAAATATATATATACATACTTTAAAAATAACATTTGATTTATTATTGCAGAAGTAATACTTGTTCATTTTTTGAAAAGAAAAAATAATAAGGAATAATATACAAATAATAGAAAATGGAAAAACACCAAACAGTGGTAACTAACATTAACTCATGATTAATATTGTTCCAACCTTTTTCATGTAGGTAGTATGTTAATAGGTAGATGAGAGAGAAATAGAGGGATAGACAGATAATCATTTTGAATGAAAACAAGACCATACTGTTGTATTGTTTAAAGCTTTGTTTTTATCACAGAATGTATCATAAACATCGTCAACATCAACAAGTATTCATGTGCAACATCACTTTTGATGAATGAATAATATTCTATTATGTGAACTTAACAATTTACTTAACTATTATTCCATTGTTGGACATTTGGTTTATTTACATGTTTCATTATGACATACAGTATCTCGATAATCTTGTCATTAAATTTTGTGAGCATCTCTCTCAAGTGATTTCTTTATATATAACTCCTAGAAATGGAATTTCTAGATCAAAGGATATATATACTTTTAATGCTTTTTAATACGTTGACAGATTACTTTCCTGAATTATTTTATCACTGTATAATCTTCCAGCAAGATGAGAGAGCCCTTTCTTTTCTTTCAACCTCACCAATACTGAGCATTAGCATTTTAGTAATTGCCAGTATAATAGTTTAAATTTTTATTTTGTAGCTTATGCTTGCATTTCTTTAAGTAAGATACGGTTGAACATTTTTTCAGTGTTTTGAAGACAATTGATTTACTCCGTGATTTGCCTCCTACTGTTATTTTTCTATAGGATGTATCTTTTTGTTGTTGCTTTATAAAAATACTTTCTATATTAAGGAGTTAAATTTTGTCATACATGTTTCAACCACTTTTATCATGTTAAAAATGTGTACTTCTATGTGTCTTTTACTATCAGATTTTATTAATCAGGAAAGAATGTTGAATTTTCAGTCTATTGAGATGATTGTGGCTTTTTCCATAATTAATCTGTTAATATGTAGAAATGTATGAATTGATTTCCTACTTGCTTTCTATTTTTGATTTTGCTTATGAAATCTGACAATGGAGACATAAGGGGAACTCTTATGTTTCAAGTGTCTTGGCCACTGGCTGCAAAGTCAGTATTCTGAGCCTGCTATGTATGTTTTTGACAACAGTCAAGCCTTCTAGGGCTTTGAGTAAGTTACTGAATGTGCGAAATTTTTGAATCATCATGCTGATGGTTGTTCCTGATCTTTTTTGCTGCATTCTCTATCAATTCCATTTAGAGATATTAAAACAATATCACTGCTCAAGGGAACTGTGAGTGGAGACATATAGTACTTTTGTTTTCCACAAACTCAAGTGGTGACTGCCAAAATAAGTAGAGAAGCGATAAGTAGAACTCTGTAGTAAATTGCTGTGCTCTGTGGATGTTTTGTATGAAAATATCCTTGTAAAAAATGTAAATTTCATTTTGTACCACTGTGCCTAACCTCGTGGGGTTTTTTCCCAACTAAGTATGGACTTGAGGACCCAGGGAGGGGGAAGGGTAAGCTGGGACGAAGTGAGAGAGTAGCATTGCCATATATACACTGCCAAATGTAGAATAGATAGCTAGTGGGAAGCAGCCGCATAGCACAGGGAGATCAGCTCGGTGCTTTGTGACCACCTAGAGGGGTGGGATAGGGAGGGTGGGAGGGAGGCACAAGAGGGAGGGGATATGGGGATATATGTATACATATAGCTGATTCACTTTATCATACAGCAGAAACTAACACAACATTGTAAAGCAAGTATACTCCAATAAAGACGTTAAAAAATACTATGTTCTTATTTTGACATGCTAACAAACAACACTGCTGACAAACAACATGCAATAATTACTGTTTACATTTACCATTAAAAATTATAGATTTTTGCCCTTGGACCTAAAGCTAATAATGCAATTTTCCAGTCTTAAGAACCAATCAAAAATCTTCTGAAAGTGAGCTCACTTAAAGAAACCCAGAAAACTACTCTCCTCATGAAGCTTGGTAGGATATCATCTGACTCCTATTATAAATAGCCTGTTTGAAGAGATAGCAGTAAGTTAAATCACAAACGGTTTTCCAAGTAATTGATATCCATTACTGAATTTGGATAGGGCAGAATTATTTGTTTATGGTGGCTGGTGCTCTGGTATGCAAAGATAGTGTGCCTTTTCTGTTGTCAGTGGCTTGCAGAAAAATTATAGTTTTTTTTTAAGACTTCACGGAGCCGCAAGAGGATTTTTTTTTAAGGTTCATACATGTCTCAGAATCTAAGTGAAAAATATTCCAAGAAGCTGTGACAGCCCGGCCATATGTGTCTGCTAGAGGACTAAATTTCATCACTTGCGCAGAGAGCCTAGCACTCAATAGCAAGTGCGTTTGGGGCATCCTGGAGCCATATAATAAGAGATGAATTCTAGCATAGATTGGACGACAGCTACATTTCCTAAACCCACTAGTTCCTTAATTCTGTCTTGAGGTCATAAAAAGGGAAATAATTAAATTTAACACGTACCCTAGGTGACAAATTTTTGCAAGGAATCAGATTTGATGTCAGCTTTGTAGTATGGGGTTGGCCAAAAAGTTCATGAGAGTTTTTCCATAACATCTTATAGAAAATCCTGAATGAATTTTTTGGCCAACTCAATACACGTGGAAACAATCACTCCTAGGAAAACTGAGATGGAGTTCTTTGTTGCTCAACCCTCCAAGTCTGCATGAATCCCCGAAGAACAATGAACAAAATGAGAACGAATAAGTACTCTACTCCCTAAGGCATCAGGGTGTCCAGTGGGGCCGGCAGATCCACAGCATTTGCTTCTCCCTCTCCAAAAAAAAAAAAAAAATAGACATAGATATAGATATAGATACACGCACACACGTTGAACAACCAGGGCAGGGATGTCATCCCTCTACCACCACGCCTTTGTCCACTTCCTCTCACTTTCTGTCTTTTCTCCATCTCAGGTCCTCCTTTTCCCCTCTGCTGCTCTTGGAGCCCCTTCTGTCTGATTCCTGGAGTTTATCAGTACCTACCTTAGACTGTTCTGAATGTGATCTGTCCCTGTTTGAGGGAGTATTTAGACTTTTGGTATATAAGTTTTAAAAAAGCATTGTGAGACCAGAGGTTCTTCATCCTTCAGATCTTTTGTTAAAAGAGAGCCCATTCAGCAATCACATTGTTCTATAGTGGGCCTTTCCACTATTCAAAGAAAACCACTCCTCTGATACACAGTGGAGGAACTAGAAAGAAATAATTCCTCAACACAGTTTTATTGATTGAGGAAGAGCCAGTAGGTTTTAGTGGAAACAGAAAAGAATGAGATTTCTAAGAATTCCCATGGAATTATATTTGGACACAATGAAAACAGAAAAAGCAATAGATGGACTAGCTAAGGTGCTACCAAGAATTTTAAGTTATCAATGCATCTGTTTTCTCATTCATGCATTCATCATTCCTGAGAATAGGTTAATATCATCTACACATCACAAAGTTGAAGCTAGGCTCAGTTCCCCTGTGGTCTGGCCTGGTGCTCATTTTTGTAGGTTACTAGGGTTGTAGGACTATGATGGTTGGTACATCCTTGAACTCAGTGTTCCTTTGGCACACTGAGCCATGCTCTGTAGCAGAATGTTTGCTAGTAGAAAGGAGTGGTTGGTGATATATGATAAAAGAACATGACCCCACATATTCTGGTTAAAAACCAAAGATCCATTATTCACTGGGCTTTACTGTTAGAGTCTTGAGAGATTAGCAAATCTTCATAAAATTTTGTTTCACACAAAAGTAGTGGGGGACTTAAAGAGAAAGAGTTGTGATTTAATAGCTTTTGTCTTTTGTCTTCTTACTCTTTAGATTGGTTGAAAATACAGTGAATATAAAGCACTCTTACCAGGGACTCTTGACCCACATTGACTGAACTCACATCCCAGCATCTAACCCTTAATGGGTTGTGTGCTCTTGGGAAATTTTGCTTAGAAATTTTCCCCTCTGAAAATGGGAATAATAATGGTACCTACATCATAGGGTTGTGGTGAGTATATGTGTGCTGAATGTAAAATACTGAGAGCAGTGCCTGGCACTTATTTTAAAAATATTTACTATAATTATTAGAATTAACCAATAAAATAAAACTGCTATAACTCTAGATTTAAATCATCACAGAAATATATTAATGCTAATAATAGGAATATATAAAATTATAGTTTTGTGGAACTGTACTTCATAGAGTTGATTCAGTCCCATGAAAGCAGTATTTGACTGTCCCCAGCATAAGAAGCTGACCTTCTACTTGTTTAAGGATGCACAATTGGTATTTTTGCCCATTCTTAAAATTTTGCTGCTTTTCTTAATGAGCAAGAGAAGAGAAGCCACTTCTATAGAGGCAGTTTCTGTTCCTTGGTCTACTTTTAAAATTTAAAGTTGGAACATCATTTTGCACGTGTATATGGTTTCCATCCACAAGGGGCACTGGGGTGGTCTGTTCATTCACTAACAAGGAACAGACACTAAAGTCTCAGGCAGGATTTAATGGCAGGCTCTGCTTGCTTTTCCCACTACTTTTCTCAGGCTTATCACTTTTTAAGCATTTGGCCATAACTTTTTTTCCTCTCTCCTCTCTCTACACCTACCCTTTCTGTGACTCCTCCCATGTAAGTACACATAGATATATGCATACGTGAAATGTGGTGTGTTTGTGTGTGTGTGTGTGTGTGTGTGTGTGTGTGTGTGTGCGTGTGTGTGCGTGCATGTTGCCATACTTGAATCTAGTAGTTAAGTTCTTTCTGCGGAAGGAGAGCAGCAGTAAGACTGATTAGACAGGAACTCAAAAGGTCATTTAGTCAAACCCTTTTATTTCAAGTAGCATTTCCCACAAACCAAGGGGAATTGTCTACTCATCAAGAAATAGATTTCTTATCTTCCCTTAGTCCTGTACAAAAGTGTATTTTTAGTGGTTCACCAGATGCTGCCAACAGTTATAAAGAATGGCATTTTAATAGTAGACATTCTCGATACAGACAGAAACCTCAGTGAAACAAGACAATGTTTCATTTTGTTTTTGTTCAAGGCCCTGTGCTTCCTGCAAAAAAAGGTGAAATCATTTAAGTGGCAAAAACAAAATCTATATTTTGAGTGAAGACACATTGTTCTTCGTTTAGTTTCTCCAGTTTTGTGACTTGCAAATTTGACCTATCATTTTTAAAAGTTATTTTTATTCTACAGAACAAAAATAAAAACCTGGAAAAATATTTCTGTAGAGTCAAGTGCCTAATCAAAGGTCAGAGAAAATCACTGGTAAGACAGAGATTGGAACAGCCAATTTTCAGTTGTTAAACTGTGACTTAGACCAGTAAACCATGATACATAAGTCCAGATACTGCAGTTAAACAGAACCCCAAGTTTTGCTTGAGACTCTGTCAAGCTCAACAAATTACCTGTTTGTCACCTATTTGGGGAAATTCTTTGTGAATTCCTTCTTGAAGTGACATTGCTTAGACCCCTATTGTCCAGTGAAAGTGCTCCTCTTATGCCTAGCCTTTAAGCAGGGGATTTGCAAGATGAGTGTTCTCAGCCTCTGGAGTACACAAAAATGTGTCTATACTGCTACTGGGATTGATTTATTATTTAATTCTATTTTTATTTCCTCATTTAATGAATTAGAGTCTCCGTACTTCTGTCTTAGAAACCCATTTATTTCTAATATATGGTTGTAATGAAAGCATGCCCTTGAAACCTGGATTTCCTCTACAACTATTATGCGTTAGACAAGACCTTGAAATTAGACAATTGACTGAACCGAGGAAACTTCTGCCAGATCTATTAGAATTAACCATGAAAGTTATTTGGAACCAAAGAAGAGCATTAACTTCATAGCTTGGAATTTGTTCCTTTAAAAATTCTAGAATTGTCCATCCAGCTGGTAATGCCTACTCTGAACAGAGAAGCAGTCATGGGTTAGTCTTATCAGCTCATACACCAGGGTGTGGCTACAAAGCAGAACATGGAAGTCATAGTAACAAACAAAAGTCATCAAGATAGTGCCTTGTTAATTTCACGTTCAGAAGCACCAAATATATTCATATATTTTTTCTGATTTAAATAAAGCTAAGTAAATGATGATTTACACTCTGTGTAACTGAAGAGTTTTAGGTTAACTACTTTCTAAAAGAAAAGCACCACCCAGAACTAATGCATTGGTGCCACGTTGCATAATGAGATCAGTCTTTGGGTTGCAGGGCCTAGTAAATTGTCTAGAAAAAATGCCTTTCTATCATCAGGATCTGTTGTACCCCTTACACACACTACCAATTGGGTAAGTGCTTCTGTATTTTAAACGTGAGTCTGTATTTTTCTTGAGAAGTTAGAGAAGATGGCTCAAATTTGAACTGAGGGTTGAAAGCTTAGGGTCATTTAATGAATTGCTGTGTTTCCTTGGTTCATGGCTGTGGCAGAATTCATGTCGTCACACCCAGTACCTAATCCGAACCCTACTCACTTGCCTGTCCCTACATTATAGGTTGTAAAGTTTATAGATTGTCTCTTCTAGTCTCCCTTGTAAGTATGGGGACAATGTGACACAGCTCTAACCACTGAGATGCAGGTGGTTGTCCGCTGGCATTGCCTCTGCTCCCATCCCTTTCCTCCTGTTGGGATCAACAGCAGAATGAGTGGAGTTGCAGCAGCCATCACGCCACCATGAGAGAAAGACTTTAAGAATCTGAGAGATATTACATCCAACATGTTTGAGCAACTAAACTCATACTAGTGATTGCCTGCTTCTAGAATCCTTGGTATCTGACTTTTTGAACTCTGTATAGGTATATAGATTGATATGCCCTCTGTCCTTCGTCCTATTAAATAGCATGGTATAACTTCATCATCAGAAGTACTGATTCACTTATTCATTCATGATTCGTTACATGGTAGCATATGACTGAATTCAGCATACAATATGACAACGTAAAATAAATTTTTAATGATGAGAAGTATAGGGCAAAGAGAATATAATGGTAGAAAAGTGAAATAAAGCCAAAGAACACAAAAATATACCTAAAGGTTTTATATATTTTTTTAGAGATTAAACAAAAATTTGGCTCATACGTTCCAGCATCCCGTGCGAAGGGGTATACATGATGAATTATACAATTTACAGTGTCCATGACAGAAAAACAAATCAGTTGCTTAGCAGAAGGCTGACTGCTGCTGACTAGGAAATGGTAGAGACATTTTCCCCATGGACATTCACAAAGTGGTCATTGTGTCCTGTAAAGAACAAGACCTTCAACTGTTTTCATACAGTTACATGTTTTATAGGTTTTTTTTTTTTCTTGGACTGTCTCTTAATATACGCTGGTTTTATTTGCCAAATTGCACTTTAATGAAAACAACTTTAAAAGTCACCAGTATGATGCAGTATCAATTCATGATTATCTGAAAGGCTGGTTTATTCCGGAGTATAACCAGGAGTATTTAGAAAAATGGAATGTGAGAATGTGGTTCAGAAAGTACCTTCTTCAGTAGTTTCTCTCAACCAAAGTTTTGGTAGCTATTAAGAGACGCTGAGTCACAAAATATTTTTAATAAATGTAATTATGAGGGCTTTCCTGGATTCTCTGAAAAGATAGATATGATAACATGTTCCTTTCACTCTGTGAGGTTATAAATGAAGGCAAGAGACATGTAGATCCCTCTAAGCTACTTTATCCTTGAGAAAATACTTGTTGACGTAGCGTTTGGGACTCTTGATCATGGAAGGTGGAGAGTAACCTGGTGGGCCGGCCCACTCTCTTCCAGGGCAGAGCAAATTCCCACAATGGCCAGTCAAAGCCTGATGCTCAGAATGAGGATGTGAACATCATCAAGGCTAATTTAGAACTTTAAAGAATGATGACACTTTAATAAAAACATTAAGTTTTAAATGAGCCATTTACTCTTGGTCCTCTTATGTTCATGCTTCATCAATCTAGGTGTCTTTCTCCTTCAAGAAAAATGAAATCCTGATGAAACTGTGTCATGCTCATCACTTGGAAATCTGTCTCCAGTATCACCTTTAGTCTCTTCCCACCAATACCCTTCCTTTTCTTCAGTTGCCCTATCTCCATATCCACTTAACCCCCCATCTCTGCTTTTTATTGTATTATCATACATGGAAAAGCATCCTGAATAATTCTGTACCACCAATACTATTAATAATAGCTAAATTACTGGGGATTTATTAAGTATCAAATCTTTCCTAAGCACTTTTACATACATTATGTCATTTAACCTAAGTAGCAATGCTATAAAGAAGATAACTATCTTTATCCCAATTTTTCTGATAGAGAAGATTTTTGGAAGTCACTAAATAGTAGAACCAAAATTCAAACCCAGGCTATCCAATCCAGCACTGTCACTCTTGACCACTCTGCTTCTAGAAGTCCAGCTGACGGTCAAAGTATAGAACAAAAGTTCTTTGTCACCATTACCAAGGAATCAGCAGGGAATGCTTCCTCTTAGTATATCAGCAGCCCCTGGTCTCCTTCCCTGTTCTCCCCCCACCTCCCCTCCCAAAACAGTTACAGCATGTTTCAGATGTCCAGTTGAACATTTCTGTACAATCATACAGCAGCTAGAACTTGTGCAATTTGTTTTTCTAATGCTTTAAAATTATAGCAGCTTCTGGAAAGCCACTGATATAAAGTACAGGCGATTATACACTTAGTTCGAGAGATAAATCTGAATGGGAACATGGTATTGAGATTAAAATTGAAGGACACATGAGAAACACAATTTGGCTAGACGTCTCCACCTCAGCCTAGAATTTGTGTGTTTCCACTCCGAGTGTAATTCATGATCCTTTGGAGGCATCAGGAGCTTACACTAGTAAAACCAGCAGAGGACTGATGGTCAGGAGGTAAGGATTCCAGTCTGGCTCTCCCCAGCTGTCTGTGTGACTTTAAGCCAGGCTTTGTTTCCTCATCTCTCTCAGAAATACTCATAACTCTTCTGGGACTTCCTATTGTATTAGTGTTATGAAGACATGATTAAATAAGCTATTTTTTCCTTTGAAAATTTACAACTATGCTATAAGTAAATGATAACAAAAACATTTTACTCTCCTCCGCCTTTCATTTGCACACCCATTATCCAGGTTATAACTTTCTGCTCTTTTTTTTTTTTTTTTGCTATCGCTTTATTCTTTGGGCTATAATCTATGTAAATTATTCAACTATGCAAATGCAGACACAAAACGCTTAATGATTAAGACTGTAGTCAGACAGTACAGAGCAGTTTGAGTACCTCAGTTTCAGTTCAGATTTTTTAATGAATCTAAAATTCATTCAGTGTTCTCTGTCCAATCAGGTAAGAATTCTGAACCATTTCTGACTGTGAGTTTCAACAGTTTTTAAAAAGCATCTGAGAAGCCCTGGAACAAAATAAGATAATACTTTGTTTTTATTAGTTTTAAATAGCCACATGGAAGGTTTTTTTTCCCATTCCTGTTAAAAATCCTCTCCCTCAGAGTTGAAAAAAACATGAAAATCTTCAGCCAGAAGGTTAAATCCTTTGACTAGAGGGCCTTTCAGGGAAAGTGCCCGAAGATCACGAAGAATAAAAATGCCTTCTCAACGATTTTATTTAATTTAATTCAACAAGCATTTACTGAGCAACTCCTAGGTGTCGGTTATTGTAAGAGCCCCTCTGGGGAGCTCAAAGATGAATGAGACATGGCACCCGCCTTCTGTTAGCGCACAGGCCAGTGGAAGGAAAAGACGCATGCAGATGTTACTGTCAAACAGAGCCAACTGGATAACTGGTCAGTGGAAGCAAGGAGCGATGTGACGGAGGAAAAAGAGAGATTAATTCTGACTAGGGCATTTTAGCAGACTTTCCCGATGAGGGGGTATCATTGAAGCCATTTCTCGAAAAATGATAAAGGAACAGAAGGCCATTCTAGTCTGAGACAACTAAATAAGCAGAGAAAAAAAAGGTGCTGGTGCTTGGGGTCCTTTGAGGAACCGTAAAAAGACAAGTTGACTGGATTGTAGAGCACGGGGAGATGCTAGAAAGCTCAGCTCAGGCGGCTTTATGGAGGGTTTGAATGCCAGATTGCCGCTATGGAATTTGGAATCCACCATATGCGATAGGAAACAATTGAAGGTTTTTATTTTTTAGCAATTAACACCTTGAAGCCTTGGGAATTCCCTGGAGGTCCAGTGGTTAGGACTCAGTGGCCAGGGCCTGGGTTCTGTCCCTGGTCAGGGAAACAAGATCCCACAAGCCGCGAGGCATGGCAAGAAAAAAAAAAAGATAAAATTAAATTAAAAAGGAAGCCTTTGTTTTTATGCCCCTCTCCCTAGTCCATGTTACTGCCCCTTCCCTAATGTCATAGAACCTTATGCATACCAACAAAAAGAGTGTGTAGCATAGTGAGTCAGATTTGCCTACTCACTTCTCTATTGCCCTGCTAGGCTGTAAGCCCTCTGTGAGTCCGATCTGTCTGTTTCTGTATTGTCAGCATCTCACTAGTACAATAGGAGGCAAATGATTATCACTATATATGCATTCATGGAACGAACACATTTTAAAAATTAGAAACCATGTAGTCAGGGTCGTGTTTTAGGTAGACAGATTTGGTGACCAGGCATTGGATGGATTGGAAGACGGAGACATAGAGAGTAACTGGACAAGGGAGAGGGTTTGTAGCTCTCCTGGGAGGACAAGGGAAGGGACTGAAGCAGGATATCAAGGATTCAATTTGGACAAGATTTGGTGACTTCTTGAGTTTAAGATTAAAGGAGAAGATGTAGAGGGAATGAAGATGTTTCTTTGAGTTTTCTAGCTTGTGTAACAAGGAACTGACTATACCATTAGCTGGATAGGGAAGAGGATGGAAGGAGCAGGTTTCAGGGTCACACATGGAGAGGGAGATGATGACTTCCTTTTGGATATGGGGAATCTGAGTGTTATCGCATCAACAGCTACTACAGTATTGTCTCTGTCACTTACAGAAAGTGAAGTCAAAGATAAACAACAGAATTTAAACTAAGTATTTTATACATGTATAAACTCATTTAATCCTGAAATAATTCAATAAATTGAGTATTAGTATTACCCACCTTTTACAGGTGAGGAAATGGAGGCCAGCAGAAGTTATATTATTTAACCAAGTTCATGCACTGGCTAAGTATTAGAGCCAAGATTAAAATCCACACAGACTAACCCAAGGGGTTGAGCTCTTTACCACTGTATAATACCATAATGCAGGAAGGAAGGTCACTTTTGTTGGTGAAATAATGTAGAAGATTTGGGGAGATGAGCAAAATGATAGGTTTTTGTTCTCCCCAAATCTGGCTTTTGATAATAGACTCACAGTCTCATTGAGCTAAATGCACACAGTGGGAGATGGTAAGTCCTGCCAAGTGTAATGGTCCCCATATCTGCTGTCTTCCACAGTGATTAAGTATCAGCAGTTAAGCTCTGCTAAGTCTAGTTAGTAGCTCTCACTCAAATGTGTGTAACTGGGAGGAGAGGGCAACCATCCACCAATAATCACGGTTAAAACAACCTTTCAGTACACCTCTCTGCAGGAAGATCTTCAAAGACTTGAGTTTATGTGTTGTAATTTAGTGACTCATTTATGGCATATATTTTCTGAAAATTCAGTCTTTTTCTCAAGAGAGAAAAAAAAAAACAGAAAGTAGAGAGAAAGAGAAATCTGAAAATGTATCTGGTTAAAGCCTAAACCATAAAGAAACAAAATATCTGTTCAATATGTAAATATCTGACTCTGTTCTGGACATGATATTAAAAGATCTTGGTTGAGGCTTTACGGTAACAGATGAAAATCTGTTGACGGTTCTAAAAAAAAAACCAGAACTTTAGCGTTTCTGTGTTTCTTAAATTTGGTGAGACATTTTTGTGTGGATTCCGCAGGAGCAATTTAAATGGCTTTGAGAAATGAATGAATTTTAAAAAGAATAAGATTTGCTTGGTTATCAGTCTTCTAAGAACTTAACCATTTGAAACTCAGTTTCCTTAGCTCAGAGTGGGAACAGAAAGGACTTCAAAAACATACGCTCGGGCTTCCCTGGTGGCACAGTGGTTGAGAGTCCGCCTGCCGATGCAGGGGACACGGGTTCGTGCCCCGGTCCGGGAAAGATTCCACCTGCCGCGGAGCGGCTGTGCCCGTGAGCTATGGCCGCTGAGCCTGCGCGTCCGGAGCCTGTTGCTCGGCAACGGGAGAGGCCACAACAGTGAGAGGCCCGCGTACCGCAAAACAAACAAAAAAACAAAAAACAAACAAACAAAAAAAACCATACGCTTCATTGGAGAATTAATTAAATAGTGCTGAAAAATATTTTTATTCTGGAGAAAGGCTTCAAATAAAAGGTATTGTTGTGTTACAACAATTTATGCCCTTGGGAAAGAAGAAAACTAAGTGGAGGATACATTCGTTCACTACTTTTCTTGTCATTATAGCCAAGACAATAAGATCTGTTAAATATATTCAAACAGAAGAGCTGGGGAAGAATATATATTATCCCTCTAAAGGTATTTGAATATTAGAAGAGGGTCAAGAAAGGGTTAATTCATTTCCTTCCTCCCAGCTCCCTTCCATCCCTTGCCTTTGTGAATATTGAGTGCCTCTTAGGTTGAGATATTGGTGTTGGCATTGGGGATACAATGATCAAATCAGCCATGTCGAAACTCTCTTTTCTCCTTCCTCCCCAGCCTACCAAAATTTGCATTCTTGCTGTGACGTTTGAGGAAGTGGAAGTTCAGCTTTGTCCAATGAGAGGTGCTTTGACCGAGGTTTTCCTTAATACCCTTCAGATTTTAACCTTTATAAGCAACAAATGTTTCGTGTTAGGCATTATGCAAAAAGCTGGCCTTTACTGTCATCTAAAGGATCCAATAGGCAAAGACTCTTCTAAGACATATTTCAGTAACTAACAATCCATAATTAAAACGGAAAGTGAAAATAATAGCAGTTGACCCTCACGTCAACTGCAGCAAAATAATTTGTATGGTTTTATATGTCAGCGTTTACAGAATTGACTCTTCCATTTTATTCCTATATCCTTTTATTCCAAAACTTATTTCATCACTTTCCTCTTGGCTACAAGCAAACAAGGACTAAGGATTAAATATTACTGGTTACCAAATCAATCACCAAAAGAACTGCTAGCTTTGGAATTAATTGCTTACCCAGTCCCTTTCTGTTTTCACCGTATCACCTACCCTAATTCCCTTTCTCAGTTACTGAAGACAGTGTGGTATTCTAAAAAGATTACTCAAAGACCTGTCACTGGTTTTGACCCATGTCCAACCATTAACTAGCAGTTGATATTTGTCATATCCCTTGGTTCTTAGTTTCTTCATGTTTTAAATGAAGAGGTTGCATCAGGTAACTGAATTTGTTCTAGCTTTAAATTAATCATTCTTTGTTTCTCTGGAGTCAGGCAAAACTAACCCCACTGAACCCCATTCCTCATATTTTTTCAGTTAAGTGGCTGGTCTGATCTCTGATTTGAGCAACTCTAATTCCTAAGCCTGTCAAACACTACACTCTCTTTAAAACAAGTATTTGGTCATGCCTGATACTCTTCTGAAATAAAATTTATAGATAATACGGCCTTATTTACACACAACTGAAACAAAATATCAATATATTCTCTAAGTTAAATAAGCGAGAAATTAAAGGAAAATAATTTAGAATAAAATGATATGCATTTCAACATGTAAGTGCTCAGACCTCACTACATAAGAAACAGTGAAATATTAAGATGCTTCCACCTGGTCAAAGGCTCACTGTAGATGTGACAACAAGTACAATTGTGATTCACCTGTGTTGATACAGACAGATTGTATTGATGACTCAAGTAGTGCTAATAGCATTGCTGTTGGTGATGTGATCTTTCAGAATGGTAAACAAGATTTGGTCAGTTTCCCAAAAAAGTACAGCCTTCTCTAATTTCTATGGTAACTATATAAAAGCTACTTTATGTGTGCGTGTGTGTGTGTGTGTGTTAGGTTATAGGCTCAGAAAATAGTAAACGGGGTTTCACTTATGTGACTTTCCCAAGGGACACTTAAAGGTCTCGCAAAACTCGGAGCAACTCTTCTTACGAAGAAGTGAGTCAAGTGTATTGCAGGACATCAGGCGTCCTTGACCTTTGCTTACCACACAGTTAAGAGGAGCACCCCCTGCTCTGAGGACCACTGGAGGAGTGAAGAGACTCGCTACTTTTCTTCAGATTAGCACAAAATTTTTATTTGGTTTGAAGAACTTTTCATGAGCTGCATGTTTATTTTAGTTGTGTTTTAGCATTTGGGCCATCTAAGCAGACAGGAATCTGATTAGTCTTTTGAGCTCTTGTGTCCTCCATGTCTAACGTGTTAGAAGATCAAAAATATTTGATGATTAAAAGAAAACAAAAAAGGGAGGGAATGTATCTTCCAGCCTTTACATAGGTTCCCTTTGAAAACCAAGGTAAACAATGAAAAGTTTTTGAACTACAACTGAATGGACTAAAATACTATCATTTATAATCAAAAGAGAATAGGGAAAGGAAAATGTGTAGTAATATAGGATTGAGAAAGGCATACTGAGAATGGTTGGGCCAAGACAGACATTTTGTGGGAAAGGGAAAAAAATTTTTCTTAATGGAAGAATAAAGTAGAAGTTTCTGCAGATGTATGCCTTCAGCATTAACAATAAGTACTAACATTTACGTAGTGTTTACTGTGTGCCAGATACTGTTTTAAGTGCTTTACACATGTTAAATCATTTCATCTTCACAGCGATACCCATTTCACAGGTGAGAAAACTGAGGTACAAGGATGTTTAGTACATAGGTCATGCAACTAGAGAGATGGAGTTGGGGTTTGAACACAGCTACCCTACCTGTGTCTTAAACTACTGTTTTATATTGTTGAGGCCTATGTGCTGGTCGCTCAAAATAAAACTTTAAAATAATATTTTTGCTGAGTAAATTAGTTTTACTATTATAAAGCCATGAAAGGTTTAAAATAATGTGATTGAGAGAATGAAAGGTCAGGACAATTCTCAGTTGTGAGACAATCTCCCACGCACATCGGCAGGATATCAAGCATCCTTGACTCCTGCCCACTAAATACCAGAATTCTGTATTTTAATTACACAAATAGCACATGAAGGCATTCTCATGATAAAGCTTTAAAATTCAGAAGTTTATAGAGTGAAATCATCTTCCTTCACTCTTCTAACAATTCTATTTTTCATAAAAATAACAGTTTGAGATATTTCTTTCTGCTTCTAAGAATTTATGAACACACACACATACATAGTTTTCTAACATAAAAAGGCTGTGAAATACATATTTTTTTCATTTCTTTGTTTCATTTATTCTTGCCATTTTTTTTCATACCCAAATATATGGATCTTTCTAAGTTCACTCTGTATGACAGACTCTAGGTCCATCCACCTCACTACAAATAACTCAGTTTCGTTTCTTTTTATGGCTGAGTAATATTCCATTCTACATATGTGCCGCATCTTCTTTATCCATTCATCTGTCGATGGACACTTAGGCTGGGACCTAGAGACTGTCATACAGAGTGAAGTAAGTCAGAAAGAGAAAAATAAATACCATATGCTAACACTTAAATATGAAATCTAAAAAAAACAAAAATAAAAGGTTCTGAAGAACCTAGGGGCAGGACAGGAATAAAGATGCAGATGTAGAGAATGGACTTGAGGACACAGGGATTAGGAAGGGTAAGCTGGGACGAAGTGAGAGGGTGGCATGGACTTATATACACTACCAAATGTAAAATAGATAGCTAGTGGGAAGCAGCCGCATAGCACAGGGAGATCAGCTCGGTGCTTTGCAACCACCTAGAGGGGTGGGATAGGGAGGGTGGGAGGGAGATGCAAGAGGGAGGAGATATGGGGATGTATGTATATGTATAACTGATTCACTTTGTTATAAAGCAGAAACTAACACACCATTGTAAAGCAATTATGCTCCAATAAGGATGTTAAAAAAATAAAATAAAATAAAATGGTTTTCCCAAGTAAACATACATTAAGAGATGAGTGTGCCATGTTCTTGCTTCTGGACCATCAGTGCACATAACTGATTTTTAAAAACATTTTACCAATCTTATCTGTAAAAAGTGGTAACTCATTTTAAATTGCATTCACTACTAGTGATATTAACATCTTTTCATTTCTCTTTGGCTGTTTGTATTTCCTTTTTATGGATATTCCTCTTATTCTATTGAATTATTTTTCTCTCTGTGTAGCGTTTATTTCTTTTCTTTAGTGTCTCTCACGGTAGAGAAATTTAAATTATAAATGAGCAAATTTTTCTATCTTTTCCTTTATGGATTCTGGGTTTATGGATTCTGGACCTTTAAGGAAGGTCCTCGCTACCTAAGACTGTAATCATAAAATTATGTATTATTTTATGGTGCTTATGTAGATTTAAGTTTAGGTATTTAGACTATATGGATTCATTTATGTGTGAGGTAAATATTGTCTAAATAATACTGGTAAACATGTATAGGATATTTACCACACATCAGGCATTGGGCTAAGTATTTTAAATGAATTACCAAATTTAATCCTCCCAACATTTATGCAAGATACTGCTATTTTCTTATCAATAACATATGAGGAAATTGAAACACAGCTTATTAATTTGCTATTTAGGGTCATGAAAGTCAGTGAGAAACAAATTTGAACTCAAGCAGGCTGACTGCATAGTGATTCAGGTAGTCAGAATTCACTCCACAGTGGATATTTAAGGATTCTACAAGTTGCTCTTAATTCTCACAGTGTTTTGTTAGGATGAAGGATTATCCTAATAACTTCCCATGATTCCATGCTCTTTGTTTTCATTCCACATCAATAAGAGAGATGGAACTTAGGACCCAGCATATATGAAAAATAGTTGTTCCCAAACTTGAGCAAGGATCACAATCCCTTGGACACTTTATTAAAACACACACTGGGGGGCCCCACCCCAGAGTGTCTGATTCAGTAGGTCTGGGGAGGGGCTTGAGAATTTGCATATCTAACAAGTTGCCAGGAGATGCTGAGGCTGCTGACACATGATAAACCATTATGTTGTAGTGTCTTAATGAATATGAGTTGTCCCAACACAGAGCTAACAACAGTCCATCCTTTAACTGATCTGAAATGCTACTACTTTTCTAGAAACTAAATTTCTACATGTATATGGATTTCTTTTTCAACTCTCTTCCATTCCATGAATGTATTTGTCTATTTTTAACCAGGACTACACTACCTTAATCACTGTATCTTTATAGTACATCAGTACTGATATCTGGTGGGGTAATTCCTCTCTGTAAATAGGAAGTGCTTTTTCAAAACAATTGAGATTATTCTAGTCTGTTTTATCCTTCAGATAATCTAGAAAATTATCTTCTCAGATTCCATGATGGGTTTTTAATTCATAATGTATCAAATTCAAAAATAAAAGTGGATGTACTGATATCTTACCAGTATGATAACTAGAAAAATTGTATGTCCATCTCCATATACTATTCTGGTCTTCTTTTATTTCTGTCAAAAGAAGTCCTTAACTTTTCATGTTTGGTTTGTTTATAAGTATTTTATATATGCCTTGTAATACTGAAGGGATTAATTTACTTTTCATCTTGACTGGTTATTTCTGGTGTAAAGCTATTGATTTTTTAAATACTGATCTTACTTTCTTATTAGTTCTAATTGTTTTATGGTAGCTTATCTTGGATTTTTTTGTCAACCATATTATCTGCAATGAAGCATATTTTAAAATATTTCCTATGCTTTTCTAATTGTCTTGGACAGAATTTCCACTTTAATGTTGAATAGTAGTGAGAGTAATGGGCATCTTTTACATTTTCTTGATTACCTTGGAATGTTTCTAATGTTTCATTAAATAAATATGTTACCAAACCAAACTTGGATCCACTCACCTGTACCCAGTAAAGCCAAATCTACTGAAACCGGGTGGTGGTGAAGAAAAGTGCAGCAGTATTTATTGAAGGTGCAAACAAGGAGTCTGGATGGCTAATGCTCAAAAGAACCAAACTCCCTATGGCTTTCAGGGAAAGGTTTTTAGAGACAGAGTGAGGGAGATAGTTGTGGGGTACGTGATCAGCTCATGGACATTCTTCTGATTGGTTGGTGGTGAGGTAATTGAGAGTCAACATCATCAACCTTCTGGTTCCAACCAGTCTGGGGTCTACATGTTTGTGGTCAGCATACAGTTAACTTCCTCCACATGGTGGGAATTTTAGTATCTACGAAACAGCTCAAAGGAATATTATCTATAGCCCTTGAGGAGGAACTAAAGGTCCTTGACTTTGTTTAATGGCTAAACTGTTATTATTTTGTCTTCTTCAACTGTTTTCCTTTGTTTCTGCATTTTGTCACTTCTCTGATTAAATTTACTCTTTGGAACTTGGCGAAGGCCCAGAGGCTAAAGTTTTTCTACAAACAAGAGGCAGGTAGAGGAAATGGGGGTGTCGGTCAGGGGAAGCCCCTGTAGGGTCCTGCTCAGTTACAGTTCTCCCCTTTTCTTTGTTACTTCTCAATCCTGAGGGGAACAGATGAGGAACAAGAAAGAGAATAACATTTTGGATAGAGAGGTAAATCATAAACTCTGCAGAGGAACTCAATCTTGGGGGACTCAGTTTCAAATACAGTGTTTACTATTGATTTCTCATAGATAGACCTTTTCACAGGAAATTTCTTCTATTCACAGGTTACAGAGAGTTTATATCAAGAATTGGTGTAATTTTCTTATTAAATACTTTCTCAACAGCTGAAAAATTATTACCATTATTACCACAGAGAGGTTTCCTTTTAATTTATTAATGCTACTCCAATCTACTAATGTATATACTGTGTTAACTGTACTATTTTGGTATTTCTGGCAAAAGCTTGCTTCACCAGTATGTTTGCTCTCCTAATACATAATTGACCTTCATGCACTTTATATTTAAGATTCTTATAGTTATGTACATAATTTGTATTGTGTGGTTATTTTCCTTACTGTTCTTCATCTGTGCTTGAAACAACTGTCATGCTAGACTATCTTTTTCAGTGACTTGAATCATTTTATTTCATTTGGGAGTATTTGTTCCTATAAGGAAAATGTTCCTATTATTTCACATAGAGAGTTATTTCATTTGGGAGTGTTTGTCCCTCTATGAACCTCACATTGAAAACGATCTGTATTTATAAATTTCTAGGTATAGATTTTTGTCTGGTTTTCAACTTCATCACTGAAGTTTTCCCCTTGGATACTTCTTTAATCATATTCCATAAGTTTGAATATATTCTGTTCCCATGACGGTTAATCTCAACAGCAAAAATGTTTACATTTTTTTTTTAACTGAGAACCTTTGGGCACCAGACACTTAAAATAGAGCATAAAACAAAGGGATCCAGGCTCCCACTCTGCTAGAGCTCACATTCTAGAAGGAGGAGGTAAGGCTGAAGAAGTAATCACATACACAACTGCATAATATCTGATGACGATTAGTGCTATAAGGGAAATGCAATAGGGAAATGTGGTGGGGGCAAGTAATGGCAGTGGCTACTTTAGATAAATACTCTGAGGAGGGGCAAGTGAAGCTATGAACTGAATGAGGAACAGGAGTCCTTCATATAAGACTCTAAGAGAAATGGGATATACATAGAAGGAACAACATGGTGGTGACATAATCAAGAAAAAGAGGATGACAGGAATAGGTTTATTAGTTGTATTATTAAAGTCCACTCTATCCTTAGTTAATAATAATTTATATGAAAGTCCGAACACATGTGAGGGGTAGAGGGAATGCTATTAATACTTACTTAGGAAGAATGTCATAAACAGGGACCATCAGACAAACCAGAATATATGGACACCCTCTTAATTATTTTTCCTTCTACTTGACCTGTCAGTTGTTGAAAGAAGAGTATTTGTGTTAAGATCAACCATCCCATTTATGGTTCCGCCATTTCTCCTTGCTTTTCAATGAAACAAAATTAGATGGAAAGAGCATCTGTTTACTCTAATTCTCTTTCCCTTTAATTTTATCTGATTTTATATTTAGATCACCAAAACTGTTTTCCTTTTGTTAGCACTCACTTGGTTAACCTTTGACTAGCCTTTGTTTTCAACTATTTGCTATTTTGCTGAGTATAGCTCTTGTAGACAACTGAGAGGTACTTACCCAGAAGTGCAGATAACTTGTTTTGTTTTTTGTACTTATGATGATGGTTAATAATTTGGATCCATGCCTTGCAATTATTTTTCGTATTTATCATACTTGCTTGTTGCTTCTTTTTGCCTCTCTCCTACTTTAGAAAAATTCAACAATTTATCTTTATTCTTATTTTTCCCTTTAATGATTCTGGAGTTATGTATCTATTTATAATCTTCTAATACTCAAAATTTTACAACATTTTAAAAATTCTAATCTTTCATCAAAGTCTAGAATTAATCTACCTTCCTCTCTCCCTCTACATAAAACACTTTAGCACACTTTTTCTTCATTTTACAGTGCCACCCCCTTTATTGGATCTCAGCTATGTACTGAATTCATCTGGAACTATAGTTCCAGGTTATCATTAATTTTACTGCAGGTCTTTCCTCTGTGTGTTGTATTATTGCCATTCTTTCTTATTTTAACACATTAATCACGTTTGAAATGCCTAAGATTTCAGAATTTAAATGCACTGAGGTAAATTTCTGAGAATTATAACTTGCTTTGTAAGGGGTATGATATTGTATATATACTCCTTAGTTTTTTTTCACATGATGTCTTACATTTTCAATAAGCGTTGCATTCCAATATGTCAATATAATAAAGTTTTCATAGAGTTCTCCTTTTTCTTAAAAATGATTTTGAGTGGTTTTATGTGATTTTCATAAATACTGTCTTTTCTTGTGATACGATATTCAGATTTTTATTTTCAGCATTACAAATTTTCTCTCTGTAGATTGTCATGTTAGCAAGAAAGAGTAAGTTAGTTAATAGAAAATTACAAATAGGCACCATTACTTTAAGAATATGTCAGATATTCATATTTTTAGTTGAGTCATATTAGTATGATGTATGAATTTCTCTAAGCCTCTTACCTGAAGGAGTTTAAAAACCAGCGTTGCAAAAATTTAAAAGGACGTTGTTTTGCCCTAATAGTCGTATGGATTTAAGCAGGTGTAGTTCGTGATTAGCAAGTTGTTCTGATAGTTCATAGAACAGAGTTTAACTTCAAGGGAGCAAAGGAGAGAATATCTTTCTTTTATTGTCCCTGCATTTTTCTCATTTATTCATGTCACTCTCCTATTATAAAAGCAGCTGGCTGACTTACATTGTCTCTGTAACTGAAATGCAACAAAGGCACCTATATCCTCTTTCTTTTTTCCCCTCCCATATCATTTTACAACCAAAGAGAACACTTTAGCTCAGATATATTTGAACGCTTTTATACAAGCATTAGAAATATTGTTATAACACAGAGAAGAGGATAAATTGGCATATGGGTTTTTAATTTATTTAGTTCAGTAAATGGGTAGTACATACTTCTCATATGCAATTGAAAAAGAACCCCAAATTTGGTAATAGATATGCTTTATTATACAATAGGAACTTATATAGGAAACTGTTTTCTAACTATAAGCTGTATGTATAAGAGTACATACAGAGGATATGCTTATAGTAAAAACTTGGATTTGAGAGAAATTTGTTGATTTTCACGAAGCAAAAGTAAGTTTGAAGAAGATATGTACCTAAAACTCATTATTACATGGGAATATTTTTATTTGGTAATATTTATAACCACAACAAAAGTTATCTCTAGATCAGTAATGGGAACTATTTGACCAGTGTCCTTGCCTTTGACCATGACAGACAGCACTCGCGCCGTCTCATGACCCTATTGTGCCAAAGGATGCAACTCCAGAATCATTCTCAACACATGCTGTAACTGCTTTCAACTGAACAGCTGTTATAGAGGGCGAAGGGCTTTTTCTATGAATTTATGTTGATTAGTCAGTGCATAGCACCGGGAAAAGAGAATTTGGTAGGGCTAAGACTGAATGATGAAGGTACTTAATACCTGAGATTGAATGAGGTTAGGACCAGAGAAAAAATAAAAATCACTCACAGCATTAATACCTGGAAAGAATTTTCTATCACTGCAAGCTCGTTTCTTGGGATTTTGTGATGTAGAAGTAAGGGAAAGAGATGAGATAGATAGGACTTATGATGCAGAAGATGAGCAACTTGTGTTAAAACCATCCAGTTTTTACTTAAGAATGAGAAACAAGAACACAAGTGGAAAGAAAGAAGTGAATGAAAGAGAAGAGGGTTTGGTGTTTCAAGGAGAGTTTTGGCTGGGTACAGAGGGAAATGGTGTTTGGGAGATCTGGAGAAGTAACTGCCCTCCATCAGAATGGCAGCTATACTATATGACATGGGGTTTAAACCAATTAAAACATAATGTTATATGGCATTCTTTCCTTAAGACACTGAAAGGAATTATTCTCAGTTACATCCTTGATTGCCAGACTTTACTTAGATAGAAATCTACAAGTTATCTGAACTGCACGAAACCTTAGTTATGTGTGGGTTACTATGGGATTGTTCCTGATCACAGTGTAGATGTTTTAATTTACTGATACATCCTAAGATATTCAAAAGTAAAAGTTTAGAAGTAGCTGCTTTGGTTGATTTAACTTAGAAAGTTAATAAGTTCATACCACTGAGATGTGGGTGGGAGTTGCACTGCAAGTGCTTTTTCTTCTACTCATACAGGGTTGATGAAAGAAACGTTTGTGCGTAGGAGTCATTGAAATGCACAAGTCTTAGAAATTCTTAACAAATAATATTATACCAAATGATAAATGTTCCTTTTTGTAAATTGGAAAGCAGATTTTTTTCTTTATTTTTGGTTTTGTTTTGTTTTTGTTTTAGCATCTTCATTGGAGTATAATTGCTTTACAATGGTGTGTTAGTTTCTGCTTTATAACAAAGTGAATCAGCTATACGTATACATATATGCCCATATCTCCTCCCTCTTGCATCTCCCTCCCACCCTCCCTATCCCACCCCTCTAGGTGGTCACAAAGCACCGAGCTGATCTCCCTGTGCTATGTGGCTGCTTCCCACTAGCTATCTGTTTTACATTTGGAAGTGTATATATGTCCATGCCACTCTCTCACTTCTTCCCAGCTTACCCTTCCCACTCCCCGTGTCCTCAGGTCGATTCTTTATGTCTGCATCTTTATTCCTGTCCTGCCCCTAGGTTCATCAGAACCTTTTTTTTTTTTTTTTTTTTTAGATTCCATATATAAGTGTTAGCATACGGTATTTGTTTTTCTCTTTCTGACTTACTTCACTCTGTATGACAGAGTCTAGGTCCAGGCACCTCACTACAAATAACTCAATTTTGTTTCATTTTATGGCTGAGTAAAATTCCATTGTATATATGTGCCACATCTTCTTTATCCATTCATCTGTTGATGGACACTTAGGTTGCTTCCATGTCCTGGCTAGTGTAAATAGAGCTGCAGTGAACATTGTGGTACACGACTCTTTTTGAATTATGGTTTTCTCAAGGTATATGCCCGGTAATGGGATTGCTGAGTCATATGGTAGTTCTATTTTTAGTTTTTTAAGGAACCTCCATACTGTTCTGCATAGTGACTGTATCAATTTACATTCCCACCAACAGTGCAAGAGGGTTCCCTTTTCTCCACACCCTCTCCAGCATTTATTGTTTGTAGATTGTTTGACAATGGCCATTCTGACTGGTGTGAGGTGATACCTCATTGTAGTTTTTTTTTTTTTTTTTTTTTTTTTTTTTGCAGTATGCGGGCCTCTCACCATTGCGGCCTCTCCCGTTGCGGAGCACAGGCTCCGGACGCCCAGGCTCAGCGGCCATGGCTCACAGGCCCAGCCGCTCCGCGGCATGTGGGATCCTCCCGGATTGGGGCACGAACCCGTGTCCCCTGCATCAGCAGGTGGACTCTCAACCACTGCGCCACCAGGGAAGCCCTCTTATTGTAGTTTTGATTTGCATTTCTCTAATGATTAATGATGTTGAGCGTCCTTTCATGTATTTGTTGGCAGTCTGTATATCTTCTTTGGAGAAATGTCTATTTAGGTCTTCTGCCCATTTTTGGATTGGGTTGTTTGTTTTTTTGATATTGAGCTGCATGAACTGCCTGTAAATTTTGGAGATTAATCCTTTGTCAGTTTTCTCATTTGCAAATATTTTCTCCCATTCTGAGGGTTGTCTTTTCGTCTTGTTTATGGTTTCCTTTGCTGTGCAAAAGCTTTTAAGTTTCATTAGGTCCCATTGGTTTATTTTTGTTTTTATTTCCATTACTCTAGGAGATGGGTCAAAAAGGATCTTGCTGTGATTTATGTCATAGAGTGTTCTGCCTATGTTTTCCTCTAAGAGTTTTATAGTGTCTGGCCTTACATTTAGGTCTTTGATCGATTTTGAGTTTATTTTTGTGTATGGTGTTAGGGAGTGTTCTAATTCATTTTTACATGTAGCTGTCCAGTTTTCCCAGCACCACTTATTGAAAAGGCTGTCTTTTCTCTATTGTATGTTCTTGCCTCCTTTATCAAAAATAAGGTGACCATACGTGTGTGTATTTATCTCTGGGCTTTCTATCCTGTTCCATTGATCTATATTTCTGTTTTTGTGCCAGTACCATACTGTCTTGATTACTGTAGCTTTGCAGTATAGTTTGAAATCTGTGAGCCTGATTCCTCCAGCTCCATTTTTCCAAAAGCAGATTTTTAAAAGTGGTAAAGATGTAGAGGTAAAAGCATCTAAATCCTATCTTACCCAGAGATAAACCAGGTATTGTTTTGGCATATTTCCTTCTGGACATTTTTTCAAAGCACTTTTACATATTTCTATGTCCTAAATATTTTCACCTATTATATAACTATTTTTTCCATTCTATTAAAATGTGTAAGTGTAATTTGAACTTAAAATTTATTGTTACCTTGTGTGAATATAGCATATTCTAGGAATATATTCTAATGCTCTGTATTCTTTCTATGTTAAGTACTTATACCTAACTTTCCAGATTAGAGAATAGACTTAGGCGCTATAACAAAGAGACCCCACAGTACAGAGTTTGAACCAAATAAGAAGTTTACTTCTCTTCTTCATGTAACAGTCTAGTGGTAGCTAAGCTGCGTTGGGCTTGTAAGCAATTTTGCCATCCTCTACATGTGGTGTCCACCTGTGGGCTAAAGATGTTCTGGCCATCTCCCAACTTGGAAGAGGAAGAAGTGGATTGGAGAACCACAGTTATTTTAAGGGCAAGATTCATAGTGGCACACATCACTTCTGCCCACATCACATTAGTAGGACTCAGCTGATCACACTTGACTGTAAGGAAAGCTGAATTTTCTGTTGACCACCCATGCATCCACATAAATTTTATTATTGTGAAAGAAAGGATAAAAGATATTGGGCGACAACTAGCAAGCAGTTAATTGCACTTTCAAATAGGATGTTGTGGGGCTATCCATAAGTCCACGAAATAGAAGCCAAATATAAGTTGAGTAGGGTTATTTTCAATATCCTCATGCCATCAAATCACTAAAATTCCTATAAAATAATGTCTAACATGGATTCTATTTTATGACTTGATGACTTGGTTAATTACTTAAAACTGGTATTGATTTTTGCCTTAATTAATTATACCGTTATTGCCTCTGACTCTGGATTGACTTCAAAATTTGATTCTAGTTCCCTAAAGTTAAACTGGGAAAAAAAGGCCTACTCTTAGATGTCCACTGGAAATGTTAAAGCATTGGTGGTTCACTGACTCGTTAATTTAGAAAAATTGGAGGCAGTCTACATTTACAAATTCCTTTCAAGTAATCTAATGAAAGGTCTAATCTAATAAGAGGTTCCAGACAGTCCAATTCCGTGTGATTACCACTATCAGCCTGCTTGCAATTTCATTTCTGTTAACATAGCTACTATTGCTTTTGGCCCATGGAGACAGTCACATTGTTTGCTGCATCAATATTGACTTGTTAGTTGCTAGCAATAGTTGTAACATTCTCCATAAGTACATATCTCTTTCTTTTAGGTCAGGGCTTTTAAAGCTATAAACCTCTGACCATAGAGAATTAAGAATGCCATGAGTTGGAATGTGTCATCTTAATATTAATTAAGTTACAATACATAAACCAAAAACAAAAGTTGCATCTACTTTATACCTTCTTCAAAAATAATTTTTTTCCTATTTAAATTCCTTTTTTTGACTGGTAAAACTAATTGTTGCTACATGTTTTCAGAACCTTTTATCGATATAGTCACTATATTTTATTAATCCTAAATCAAATGACAAATCTGATAGCTATAGCTCTGATTTTTGAATAATTAGTTATTATGAAAATCTTATGTATTAATATATTAAGTTGCTTTAGACTTTACACTTAATGGATCACCTTTATGGAAAATAATAATAAAATCTAAAATTGAGGCTAGCCAAGAAAATGTGAAATATCTAAGTACTATTTTTTTTTTTACTTATTTCTTCCTTTACTACACACGTCATTTGGCAGAGTTCATATAATAAAAAGTATTTTAAAAAATCATGAACAGAAAAACAGAAACATTGAGAAAAGGAGAGAACAGAGCACAGACATGCAAGCCATAAGGTTCTACATGGCTCCTAATGGTTGAAATTAACATTTGTCTCTGAGCTTCCTGTTGGCCACAGTGAAAAAATAATCATTATCATTTATATGATTTTCATTGTACGGACATAGAAAACAGACTGAATCTCCATGGGAAAAAATTTTTTTTCCTGGAACATAATCTTATTGGGGGCTTTGGACACTCAGATCTGGTGCATGGACAGTCACCTTATTAACATTCCTACAACATATGCATTATCAGATTCCACAAAACAATATGTAGTATTACCTTTCAATAATATTTAAGGTTGTGGCACCAAAGCATATAACTAAATAAAAGAAGGTCTGTGGGAAGCCAAGACGATATGGCCCAAGGATACCCCTTCTGATAGTCCAGTTTAATCCACAGGAAAAAATATAGATCATTTAGGCAAAATCTAAACAACTCTCAGAAAAATAAATGGAATTCATATCCTTCAAATTCACTCCATAAATACTACTTCTCTAAACCAGACTTATGATGTATTGGACAGCCAAGAGTTTGAGGTTTTATTATGGTCATTGTACCCATTTGAAATATTAAATGGTTTCATTAGCCAGTTTGCTTCTTGAAGACAGGGTCTTCATCTTTCATGGAAGCTCGTCTGCATCCAGGACAGACCTGAGTACCTACTAAGCCAACTGGAGAATGGTGGCCCAATTCACTGAAATAAACCTTCTTGTGTGTTGTGAAAATAGATTATGCAGCAAGACATAATATTCTCCTGTGTTGAGAACCAAATGAGACTTTGAAAGTTTTGTGAGATGTTAATCCTTTTTCTGGCCCAGAACATCATAAAGTTGCCTCCAGAAAAAGTTTAGTTTTGAAAACAAATTTTTACAGATGTCAAACATAACACAGTTTTACAAGTCAAGTAGTGATACTAATGTGGTAAATATTAATTTGATTTTGTTCTAAGCTCTATCACTCCATGACTTTTTATCATGCTACTCAGATTTCAATCTTATAAAGAAGGAAATAAACATTTATATTATATATTACATGTATTACAAAATATATTAACTAGCAAGATTCATAGAGTATAATGATGTCAGCAATTAAAATACAAATATTGAAAAAAATATCTTTGATAATCCATTCACTTATTCATTCATCAAATATCTTCTGAGTAAATACCCTATAATTCCTCAGTAAAGAAAATAGATATAGTTGATCTCACAATGTCCTATTAGAGTCATGGAAATTTTGTTCTAGTGGAGGACACCAAATCAGACAAGTAAACAAAACTGTAAAAATACATGCACGCATGCACACACACACACTCAGGTACTTATGGATAAGTTTTTTTAAAGGGTAAGTAATTTGATGGAGAGTAACTGCAGGCACTATTCAAATAAAGAAGTTATGAAAAGCCTTGCACAGTAGGGACTTGAATAAAAAGTGGGAACAAAATTATCTGATTTGTGGGGAAAGAGTATTTATCAGGGATCTATATTTGAAAGAGTTCTTGAGACAAGAAAATGCTTGAATTTTGTAAGAAACCAAAAGATAGCCTGTGTGAACAGAGCAGAATGAACAGGAATAAAAGAGTAAAAGGAAATAAGTGAAAAACAAGGACTAAGAGCAAGTTCAGGTACGACCTCACAGCCATGGTGAGGTATTTGGATATTTTTCTAAGGGGATAGGAAACCATTAAAGAATTTGGGGCAGATGATTGATGTGATGTGATTTATATTTTTGAAGGCTCACTCAGGCTATTGTGTGAGAATGGATTTTAGGTTAGGGATGCGGGGTGGGAATTGGAGAAAGAAGGCAAAAGTGGAGGCAAAGAGACCAATTAAAAGGCTATTTTAAGTTTCAAGTGAAAGATGATAGTGGCTTGGTCTAGAGTTGGAGTAATGGATGTAGTGAAAAGTGGTTAAATTCCAAATACATTTTGAATATAAGACAACATGATTTGCTGATGGATATGAGACAGGCTGGGACCTGGGACCCTTTGCTGCAGTGCTTGCACCTGAACAAACATCTCCTCGAGCAACAAAATACAAAACAAGTATAAGGGACTAAAAACAACTGTGTGCATGTGAAGTTTGGGCAAATTATGGACAAAAAAAATACAAAAAGACCAAAAAAAAAAAAAAACCCAACTGCCACTTCTGAAGAGCTGGGAGCAAAAACTGGGTGTCGGGAGCAAAAGCAGGGTACTGTGCATGCCCCCTGCACTCAACACCACCAAAAGGTTGGGCAAAACACCTAAGCCACCCCTCTGGCCGGACCCCTGGTCACAGTCCTACCCTCACCCCATATAAGGTACCAGCTCACCCTGCCTTGGGTAGCGAGCAAGGGAATCTGTTACTTGTTTTCGCTCCCTCCTACGGCCTCAGGAGCCCCAATAAAGCCTTGCCTGAGTTTCCTGACTGGCGTTTTATCAATTTCATTGATTGGGGAAGGCCAAGAACCCTGGTTGTTACAGACTGGACATAAGGTCTATGAGAAAAAGTCAAATATTTCTTCCGGGCCTGGATAACTAGATGATTTTCTGAGATGAAAAAACTGTGGGATGAAGGAAACGTAAATGCATATTACTGAGTAAAAGAAGTCCATCTGAAAAGCTACATACTGTATGATTCCAACTATATGACATTTAGGAAAAGGCAAAAGTATGGAGACAGTAAAAATATAGGTGGTCTGGGGATTGGAGTGGGAGACGATGAGTAGGCAGAGCACAGACAAGTTTTAGGGCAGTGAAAATACCCTGTATGATATTATAATGATAAGCATATGTCATTATACATTTGTCCAAAGCCATAGAATGTATAACACCAAGGGTGAACCATAAAGTAAATTATAGACTTCTTATAGACTTCGAGTTCGTATGATATGGCAGTGTAGATTCATCGTCGTAACAAATGTACCACTCTGGTAGGGGATTTTGATAATGGAGGAGGCTATGCATATGTAGGGGCAGGGAACAATTGGGAAATCTCTGTACCTTCCTTTTAATTTTGCTGTGAAACTAAAAGTGCCCTTAAAAAAATAAAGTCTTACTAAAAATTTTAGATAAATATGGGATTAACCAACAGAAAGCACATTCAGTAACGATTTACTGAACACTAAACAAAACAAGAACTGTGGGAAAAGCTGGATAGCAGGGGAGTGGGGAATCAAGAGTTCAGTTTTGAACGTCTTAAATCAGAATATCCTATTAGACATCCCAAGCTGATATTGCCTGGGCAGTTGTAGACACAAACCTGGATTTCTTGGAGGTATATGTCTTGAGTTATAAATTTGAGAAATATCTGCCCTTAGATGCTAGAGGTTGGGCACTTGGTGAGATAATCTACTGAGTGAGTGTGCTTAGAGATGAGAAGGAAGCGGAATGCAGAGTTCCTGGGCACCCTGACACTAAGATGTCATGATCAGGAGCTCTGGCCAGGAGCTCCTGAGAAGCCCAGGTTGGAGGCTACTCAACTGAAGCATGTGTTTCGGCCATGAGGAAGTGTGGCAAGTTCTACTGAAGGGCTGGGTGCGATGAAAACTGAAACGTGACCCTTGGATTTGGGATTTATGACATTTACTGACACTGGTAGGAGCTGTTTCAATAGTGGTGGGGATGGAAGTATGAGTACAGTGAGTTAAGGGGAAAATGGGAAATGAAAAGGAAGCAGCAAATTTGGGGTACTGCTATAAAATGGAACATAGAAATGTGACAGTAGCTGGAGGGGGATATAGGATTAAAGGATGTTTTCTTTTTTCTTTTTTTTAAGGTAGTGACATTATAGTACGTTTCTTTATAAGCTGATAGGAATGATTCAATAGAAGGAGGAAATTAATGAAAAAGAGAATAACTCCAAGAATAAAATTTGTGAGGCAAGAAGGGATGAGAACATGTGGATTTGTGGATGGCTCCAACTTGAGGTAGTAGTTTGGACAACTTATCCAGTATAATGGGAAAGGAAGCAAATTATATAGTTACAGATGTAGCGAGGCTGGTGATGGGAGAATGAGACAGTTCTTCTTTGTTGTTTTTATTATTTCAGTGGAATAAAAAGCAAATTGCCATCTGGGAGAAAGGAACGGGGAGAAAGTGTGTAAGATTTGAGAGAGGAGATGGTGTTAAATAGACTTCATTCATGGAAGTGAGAACTGACCAGAAAAAAGAAGCAAGATTGTAAGGCGGTGTTGAAAGCCCACTCATAGTTATAAATATAGGAGAGCAAGCCACGACTAAAATCTTTAACAAACGAGGGAAGTGACCAGAGCAGTAGATAATTGTACCAGCAAAGGTGTTAGGTACTATAAACTGATGGCATGTGCTCCAGAGGAGCTGGGTTTGTTTTTGTTGTTGTTGTTTATGTTTAAGGAGGAACAACAAAGGGCCTCGAAGAGACAGTATGGTGGATAGTTACTGAAATCTGGGCTCAGAGTGCAGAGATGTGTTCTCAAAGGATAATCATTTTAGTTAGGGCAAGAAGGTGATGAGAACATTCACAAAAGAGATGAGAATATAAAGGATTTTGTGATGATGGACACAAAGGAAGGCTCTAGGTTTCACTGAGTAGTAAGGGACTAGGTTAGACTAGAAGATGGCCAGGAAAATGTGGGGAAAGTTGTCCCGGAGAAGAGGAATGTGTTGGGAGCCATGGACTTCTGGTGGTGACTGCAAGGTAGGGTGAATACAGTCCTGGAGTCAAGTAGGGATGGAGGGCAAGCAGTCCTAACTAATGCTCCTTCTTGGGAGTAAGCAAGTCATAGGAAGTTTGTGGCCTGGGGGATGGGGAGAATCCAGGGGCAGTGGGAGGGGGCAGAAGAGAGTGGTGGTCGCAGGGGACCACACCCTCCAGTCTAGCTGTGGACAGTGTCTTATCTAGACTGGAGGATATAGAGGAGAAGAGAGCTTAGCAGGAACATGGGAGTAAATTGTTTCATTTTTTGCTGCCATTGATTTCCATTCATTCCTTTCCTTTATATTTTCAAAAGTTTCTGCTGATCATCCCAATCTAGAACTTGACAAGTTCAGTTTTATCATCGTACTTTACCCCTGAGAACCCACAGTACAAAACAATTGTTCAGTTTCAAATTGCTTCAGTGATACATCGTTAAAGATTTCCAGCTCCCTGAATTGAATCTCATGGAATTCATGAAACTTGGGTAGACATGCATCTATACTGTGATGATACATTCTCTGCTCCCATGGACAATTTTTTCCTCTCTGAACTGAATGCTTCTTTGCTTTTATGCCTGCTCATTAATGCCTACATAGTAACTCGCTCCTGACAAAGTCCTATCTGCCCAAGTGTTTCACTTAACATACCCAGTTGAGGCAGAAGTGAAATTTTTTTTTAATTTTTAAAAATATTTATTTATTTATTTGTTTGTTTTTATTTTTGGCTGTGTTAGGTCTTCGTTGCTGCGCGCAGACTTTGTCTAGTTTCAGTGAGCGGGGACTACTCTTCATTGCGGTGCACGGTTTCTCATTGTCGTGGCTTCTCTTGTTGCGGAGCACAGGCTTTAAGCGCGCGGGCTCAGTAGCTGAGTTACTGAGCTATTTTTGTGACTAGATTTACATTTTTGCATATTGTAACCATAATACACATGAGCACACCTGTTAGCAAAAAGTATATGCATAGGAAATTCACTGTCATAGACTCTCAGGTCTATTAAATATATAAAAGGTTAGTAATTTTAACTCCATTAGATGGAGACTTGAGTTTTCTTTTTATAGCCTTACCTTGACAATGTCTAGTGATGGGGAATTTACTGTTTCTCCATGAAACCCATTTTATTATCTGCCACCTCCAAAATTAACTTTACTTTTCACATACATTGCTTCCTATAATTTCCACAAATTTGTCTTTTTTTCTGAATTTGAACCAGATAAATAAACTCATCACTTTTCTGAATGATGGCTTTTCAACCTCATACATCATTCCTCCTCCCAGGTTCTCTCCAGGCTCAGTATCTTCAGTTTGTGTGGTTACCATTCCCATAAGTTTTTCAAGCCCACTCATTAGTCTGTATGTTTTCCATGAACTGTCTTCCAGTTTGTCAGTTTGACACTGACTCACCACAATACTCTGGATGGTTTAACCAGCAATGAATACAGTAGAATTAGCACTTTATAATTCTGTATATGATAATACAGTATAAGATCTAATTTTCTTTCTTTTTTTCCCAAGCACGTCACACTGTGGCTTAATATCAACTAATATCTTCATATATTTTCCACAATTTTTCTATTCTTAAAATGTTCTATATGACATATTTAATTAAAATTTCACTTTGTTAGATTTAACCCTTTTTCCAACCTACAGACACTTTAGATCTCCCTTCTGTGGGTCTCCATCTCTTCAGGACTTCTTCCTTTTACTAATTGGAGTAGTAGTTGTTTTCAATGTCCCATCCAGCCATGGATGGCTGAGCATGACAGGTTGGGATGAAAGCACGGCGGCATGCCACAAATGGTACTTCAGTTACCTTACATTGCCAGCGATTCATTCATCAGTGCCACAGAGATAAAATCCCCCAAACTCTTTTCTTTCTGTCAGCATAACTCATGTATTATTTTTTAATTTTCTGTAATTACCTACCTGTACAAAGAATTGTATTAGGTGCTTTGGGCTATTAGCGTGATTCATGAATAGATTTATGGGATCCTACTAAATGTTATAATAGGCCCATATCTCTACCTATAATATATGCCACAATTACATAAAACTACTGGTTATCAATTTCATTTTCAATTATTTGATATATAAAGACCAAAAAATTTCAATCCAATATGCCTTTGTTAAGTATATTAATAGTTATAAATAATTTCCATTTAGATTTTATATATGTATACACATATAAGGATGAAGAAAGTTCTATCCCTGCCCTTGAGGAGCTTACAAAGGCTTTGTCAGGCCTTGGAAAATTCAGATGAATTTAATCCATTGTGTTTTCCCATCTCATGACATTAAGAAATGAAGCCAGTTTGCATTGATATTTTTTTATTAGCAAGCCCTTCCTGTTCCTCCTCTGTCTCTTCCTTGATGAAGTTTTGTAAATTATCAATCCGATTATGAGATGGTGGTCTGCTTCCTAGAGACAAGGGTGGTCTTTTGACCACTTATCCCTGACATAACAAAAATAATCATCCATGTTATTGATTACATTGACCACGTTTATTAACTGCTTATTTTGTAAGTAGTTTTCATGCATTATATCACTTAGACCATATTTCACCACTTTATCATTACCCCCATGTTATAGATAATAAAAATGAAACTCAGAATTGTCAAGTATGCCCAAGGCCGTATTGCTACCAAGCAATGGAGCCAGGCATTCTAAATTTTAAAAAATATGTAAGGAAGAGCACAAGAAATGCAAAGCCATAAACCATCACATGAACTATAAATAATTTTCCCCTCAAAAAAATTATAAGGATAATAAAGGAATCCCTAAGGAAGTTGTCTTTAGCAGACAGAAGACCAAGTATGTGCAAAATAGCATGAAGTTGTAAAGGCAGCCGGAAATCCATAGAGCATAGTTAGTACCGCACATTTCTTCTTGGCTAGAAAGCTGTCCTAACACAAATACTCTATCTATTTCATAGAAGAATTACACCTGCACCTGTAATTAACTTTTATGGATGTTGAACAGCATGGCAGAATCATCCTAAGGGGGAACCAGAACACTACTTCTTGCCCCATGCTGTAGTTACTTGCTCACAACAGTAAAATAGATTATACGAAAGTACCTGGGGCTTCCCTGGTGGCGCGGTGGTTGGGAGTCCGCCTGCTGATGCAGGGGACACGGGTTCTTGGCCCGATTCGGGAAGATCCCACATGCCGCAGAGCGGCTGGGCCCGTGAGCCATGGCCGCTGAGCCTGCGTGTCCGGAGCCTGTGCTCCGCAACGGGAGAGGCCACAACAGTGAGAGGCCCGCGTACCGAATAAAAAGAAAGAAAGAAAGAAAGAAAGAAAGTACCTGGCACAACGTCTGGAACTTAACAAGCCTTGAACGAATGTTGATTAATTCAATCATGATATTGGTGCACTGGACTTGGAAAGCATGGGCAATAGAGGATAAAGGAATATCTCACAAAATGAGAACATCGCACAAATACCATGCACCCACACACATACACGCATAAAGAAATGCTTGGAAAGTAATACTTGATTCACTAAAAGTTCTTTTCAACATGTGGCAGAGCCAGCAGACATATGGGAAACCAGAAAGATGAGAAAGATGAGCCTGAACTATAGTAATCACGATGGAAGGTTGGCAAGAAAGGGTTTGTTTTTTTTTTTTTGGTACAAAATTTCTGCGGCCAGCTGTTAACTTCAAGAGGTGGTTGCACAGAATGACAAGTGTGAAAGTGATAGATTCTTTCACATAAAAAGCCAGTTAGTTTTGTGAGTGTAGGAAAATATGAACTGTGCAAAGTGGAAATGAGAGTACTTCCTTAGAGAGATTGTACAGGTTAGTATTTTGTAACCACTGACCAGATGGAAGCTATCATCAGTGGCATCACTTATAGATACAAGGCATAGCAGAAAATGGGACAAGCCTGGGGGGTTTTTTGTCATGTAAATTATGGTACACTCCAGTTTACTTCAATGTAAAAATACATAACAGTATACTACAATGCTATTATGTGTGTGTGTGTGTGTGTGTGTGTGTGTGTGTGTGTGTGTATTCTGTCCATGTCTATGGTAAAATAATAGAATAGTTTTTACATGACCATGGAAACTGTTGCTATGCTGGAAGCCTGTTGACATAATTGAGTAATATTAAGAAGGACCTGTTTCCAAGGGCACTATCCCTTGAAAAGAGATCATACAATGTTCAACTAACAAAACAAAATCATACTTGGGCACTTGCTTTGATCTTAAAACAGAACTAGAGAGGAGTCAAGGAATTCAGTCTCAGTGAAATTTTCCATATAATTGTGAGCCTTTTATGGAGAGTTCAAAAGCTTAGTTGGTATATCAGAATTTTAAATTAGAGGATATATATGTATGTATAATTACATTGACGTTGGTGTTTTACTTGGAAAATGAACAGCCATTTTTCATAGCATCTTTAGAACGCAGTTGGGTGAAGTTGCAGGTATCTATGCATTCATGAGCAAGAGTCTTGTAGTCTGTGAATGAATGGCCACAGTAGTTATTCTGACTCCACCAGGCCGAAAGAGTGCTGGGTCCTCAGCGTGGTGGGAGGAAGGCTGAAGATTTGCATGGGGTACCAGTGATGGTCAGTAAGTGCCCAGTGCCTAAAAGAGCCACTTGGATAGTGTCAGAAGGGCTTGACACTGACTGGGTTATCCAGACACGCAGGTGCAGCCTCAGGAAAACATGGTGTTGAGGACTGTGATTATGACAGGTGGCAAGTAGAGTTCAAGGTAGCCATCCTTGGCCAGCAGGATCCCTACAAAGTGAGTGCAGGAGGCACACATGCAGAACCCTTTCACGGGAAGGGGATGGATAAGTCCTTGGCAGGATACCAGACAGTGCTTGTTGAGGGCTGATGGGAAGGAGAAATAGTTAAGTACTAGTCAGGGCAGCTATTCAGAACAGGAGAGGATCTCACTGGCAGTAGAGGTGATGGTAATGATCTGAGAAGCTCCGCAGTCTGGCTCACCAGTGCGCATGGGGTCTGGACATCCCAGTTAATCTTAAAGCCCCTTTGGTGTAGAAAGGAAGAACCACTGTGCACTGTGCAATGGAGGACAAGGATATGCTGCGAACCCAAAGTTCTCTTCCTACTAGGGTATTCATGCCATAGGAAACTGTTGCACCTTTAAAAATGTCTCTGTTATATTTTTGTAATATATTTCTTAAACGTGTGATCAACTCCGCCAGGTACCACAATCGTTAACGAAAAGTTGCATTCGTTGATTTATATAGATATGTAGAATATTTAACTTAAAAAAAATGGATCTAACATTTTCGTTTCATAGTAGCATGTGAACTGAGTGGGAGTGTGCCTTCCTTTTCTGTAGCAAAATGTCAGGTACACAGGTTTGAACACCAATGCTCCCTCTCCCTGATGGACTCAATCTTCTGCCCAACTCTAGGATTTTCTGAATTACATTTAACAATGTAAAATTTAAAAAATATTTTTATTGTACATGGCAATAGGTAGAGTTTAGTGCAGTTTGTTCAGTTCACTGTTTCTTTTTTTTTTTTTTTTTGTATAGTAAGAAAGAGGAAATACTTTTGTTGGTTTCTCATGACAGGTTGTGGAATAAGGTTAATGGTTCATGGGGTCAGTTTCTTCTGTGCCAACACTTTCTCAGCAAGACTCTAGGTCCCAAGTGTACACAGCTTTCTCAGAGCACAGCGTACCAAGCATTTATCCAGAGCTCATTAATTAAGAATCTACAGATGCTCGGCTCTGTACTACATACTGCAGGAAGAATGTTGAAAATACATTCTTCCTATAAATTGGTCACAAGGGCATAAGAAATACCCAGATGCTTTCAAAAATGATTTTACTGACCCACAATAGGAAAAGTGTGGGTCTCCCATGCCCCACAGCAGTTCATGTTCTCCCATTCCTCCTCTGGCCTCTGTCTAACCAAAGGCGTGAATTTCAGCTCATCCTAAGTGAAGACCTGGGTTCACTCTGCAGCCATGGATCAGTGAAACTAGCTAATTTACGTGGCAATTTGCCCTATATTCACTTTACATGGAGATCTGTCCTATAAACTGAGTCCAGTTAGTACAATGCTCTAACCATATGCACTCAAAACCATTCCTGGTTCATTCCATCCAGCATTTAGTTTCAGTCAGTGATACCACAAGCAGTGTCCTAAAACTACCTATTTGAGTAAATCAGGGAATATCCACCATTTTTCACATTCTGAGATATTGTGAGCAAGCTCTTATTTACCCATCTCACATCCTACTAGACATCCAAGGGTCACTCCTACCCAGCTTAAGATTTCAATAAACATTACCAGTTCAATTTAATTGTTCTGTTAAATCTGAATTAATCATGCCTCCCTAATAGGTGAAAGGAAGAGTCTTAAAAATTACCAAAAGGATCTAGGTTCACACATGACTGCCTGATTGACTAACTCTATGCTGATTAATATGCCAGCAAAAAATTAGTCACATCAGTTCCATTCTCCAAGAAACTCAAAACCCAAGACATAATTGATGTCTCCAGTATTATCTCACAAACATCAAGTTCAGCACTAAACCTTTAAAGAAAGCTGAAGTGACTTTTTTTTGTGGGTAAAATGTGTGTCCTTTAGGGAAGGACCAAGGGGGTGAGAAGTAACCCAGTAATTACCTACTCTCATTTTCTTATAGCTTTCATATTATTATAAATCGGTTATTATGATATTGCCTAAAATGATACAGAGGGAATAATCGTAACATGAATTATGTTGATGATTTGTTACAGATATGGACAATTTTCATAAAGATTGGATAATTTTATAATAGTATTTTGAGAGAAATTGTTTTCTGCCTTTGGTAAATTTTATCATCAGGCCCTGTCACTCACCAGCAAAAGAAAATATATATATATACGTATATATAAATATATATATATATATATATATATATTTCAGAAGCATAGAGGATCTATTTTTCTCATAATGACAATTTTTTAATTATTAAATTTCTAACTCTTTATGCCAGGGAGCCTCAGTCAACCTGTCATCTTCTTGCCTTTACTTTCCCTCTGCCTCCATCAAAAAAAGAGTTACACCAGCAGAAATTGACCTTGCTATGGATTTTGCTCTGAGCTGCAACCAGCCAAGGAATTACTCTATTGTACGTGTCACTGCAAGACGTCCTGGGAGAAGTCCTACCAGGCGAGAATTACTCTGTGCAGTGACCTGTGTGCATAAGGCCCGATGCAATGAAAATTACAGGCTGCCTTGATGTGGATGAGTTTATGAAAGACATCTATGATTATTTTTCAAACAACATTGCGTTCTTAGAAATGTACCTTATTGCTTCCCTTGAATACGTTGTTTTTACTTTTTCTTCATCGGAAAACAAAACATTCCTGCTTATGTAAATTGTGTTCTTTCTTCATAGGAGAACAAACTCAGCATTTGAAAATCCCTTCTAAAAAGACATACGACTGATCTCAGGTGACAAAAGTTGGAATAGATTGTTTAGAAGCCTTTTGAATATGAATTCTAATATATTCCAGGTACAATATGTGTCTCCAAATATCAGCCAAATTGTCATCACAGCAAACAAACTAAATGTGAACCCAGCCAGAACCTTTCTTGGATGGTTTTGAGATGAATCTAAAAGAAATGAAACTAAAGATACAATGAAAGATTAAAAGAACATTTTATCAATATAGCTGAATTTAATTTATTTTTTATTTATTTTTAACAACTTTATTGGGGTATAATTGCTTTACAATGGTGTGTTGGTTTCTGCTTTATAACAAAGTGAATCAGTTATACATATACATATGTTCCCATACCAAGGCTTGATACATATGTTCCCATATCTCTTCCCTCTTGCGTCTCCCTCCCTCCCACCCTCCCTATCCCACCCCTCCAGGCGGACACAAAGCACCGAGCTGATCTCCCTGTGCTATGCGGCTGCTTCCCACTAGCTATCTACCTTACGTTTGATAGTGTTTAAATGTCCATGCCTCTCTCGCTTTGTCACAGCTTACCCTTCCCCCTCCCCATATCCTCAAGTCCATTCTCTAGTAGGTCTGTGTCTTTATTCCTGTCTTACCCCTAGGTTCTTCATGACATTTCTTTTTCTTAAATTCCATATATATGTGTTAGCATACGGTATTTGTTTTTCTCTTTCTGACTTACTTCACTCTGTATGACAGACTCTAGGTCTATCCACCTCATTACAAATAGCTCAATTTCGTTTCTTTTTATGGCTGAGTAATATTCCATTGTATATATGTGCCACATCTTCTTTATCCATTCATCTGTTGATGGACACTTAGGTTGTTTCCATCTCCGGACTATTGTAAATAGAGCTGCAATGAACATTGTGGTACATGACTCTTTTTGAATTATGGTTTTCTCAGGGTATATGCCCAGTAGTGGGATTGCTAGGTCATATGGTAGTTCTATTTGTAGTTTTTTAAGGATCCTCCATAATGTTCTCCACAGTGGCTGTATCAATTTACATTCCCACCAACAGTGCAAGAGGGTTCCCTTTTCTCCACACCCTCTCCAGCATTTATTGTTTCTAGATTTTTTGATGATGGCCATTCTGACTGGTGTGAGATGATATCTCATTGTAGTTTTGATTTGCATTTCTCTAATGATTAATGATTTTGAGCATTCTTTCATGTGTTTATTGACAATCTGAATATCTTCTCTGGAGAAATGTCTATTTAGGTCTTCTGCCCATTTTTGGATTGGGTTGTTTGTTTTTTTGTTATTGAGCTGCATGAGCTGCTTATAAATTTTTGAGATTAAGCCTTGGTCAGTTGCTTCATTTGCAAATATTTTCTCCCATTCTGAGGGTTGTCTTTTGGTCTTGTTTATGGTTTCCTTTGCTGTGCAAAAGCTTTTAAGTTTCATTAGGTCCCATTGGTTTATTTTTGTTTTTATTTCCATTTCTCTAGGAGGTGGGTTAAAAAGGATCTTGCTGTGATTTATGTCATAGAGTGTTCTGCCTATGTTTTCCTCTAAGAGTTTGATAGTTTCTGGCCTTACATTTAGGTCTTTAATTCGTTTGGAGCTTATTTCTGTGTATGGTGTTAGGGAGTGATCTAATCTCATACTTTTACATGTACCTGTCCAGTTTTCCCAGCACCACTTATTGAAGAGGCTGTCCTTTCTCCACTGTACATTCCTGCCTCCTTTATCAAAGATAAGGTGACCATATGTGCGTGGGATTATCTCTGGGCTTTCTATCCTGTTCCATTGATCTGTCTTTCTGTTTTTGTGCCAGTACCATACTGTCTTGTTTACTGTAGCTTTGTAGTATAGTCTGAAGTCAGGGAGCCTGATTCCTCTAGCTCCGTTTTTCGTTCTCAAGATTGCTTTGGCTATTCAGGGTCTTTTGTATTTCCATACAAATTGTGAAATTTTTTGTTCTAGTTCTGTGAAAAATGCCAGTGGTGGTTTGATATGGATTGCATTGGATCTGTAGATTGCTTTGGGTAGTAGAGTCATTTTCACTATGTTGATTCTTCCAATCCAGAACATGGTATATCTCTCCATCTATTTGTATCATCTTTAATTTCTTTCATCAGTGTCTTATAATTTTCTGCATACAGGTCTTTTGTCTTCTTAGGTAGGTTTATTCCTAGCTATTTTATTATTTTTGTTGCAATGGTAAATGGGAGTGTTTTCTTGATTTCACTTTCAGATTTTTCATCATTAGTGTATAGGAATGCCAGAGATTTCTGTGCATTAATTTTGTATCCTGCTACTTTACCGAATTCATTGATTAGCTCTAGTAGTTTTCTGGTAGCATCTTCAGGATTCTCTATGTATAGTATCATGTCATCTGCAAACAGTGACAGCTTTACTTCTTCTTTTCCGATTTGGATTCCGTTTATTTCCTTTTCCTCTCTGATTGCTGTGGCTAAAACTTCCAAAACTATGTTGAATAAGAGTGGTGACAGTTGGCAACCTTGTCTTGTTCCTGATCTTAGTGGAAATGCTTTCAGTTTTTCACCACTGTGGATGATGTTGGCTGTGGGTTTGTCATATATGGCCTTTATGTTGAGAAACGTTCCCTCTATGCCTACTTTCTGCAGGGTTTTTATCATAAATTGGTGTTGAATTTTGTCAAAAGCTTTCTCTTCATCTATTGAGATGATCATATGGTTTTTCTCCTTCAATTTGTTAATATGGTGTATCACATTGATTGATTTGCGTATAATAAAGAATACTTTCATTCCTGGAATAAACCCAACTTGATCATGGTGTATGATCCGTTTAATGTGCTGTTGGATTCTGTTTGCTACTGTTTTGTTGAGGATTTTTGCATCTATGTTCTTCAGTGATATTGGCCTGTAGTTTTCTTTCTTTGTGACATCCTTGTCTGGTTTTGGTATCAGGGTGATGGTGGCCTCGTAGAATGAATTTGAGAGTGTTCCTCCCTCTACTATATTTTGGATGAGTTTGAGAAGGATAGGTGTTAGCTCTTCTCTAAATGCTTGATAGAATTCGCCTGTGAAGCCATTTGGTCCTGGGCTTTTGTTTGTTGGAAAATTTTTAATCACAGTTTCAATTTCAGTGCTTGTGATTGGTCTGCTCATATTTTCTATTTCTTCCTGATTCAGTCTTGGCAGGTTGTGCATTTCTAAGAATTTGTCCGTTTCTTCCAGATTGTGCATTTTATCAGCATATAGTTGCTTGTTGTAATCTCTCATGATCCTTTGTATTTCTGCAGTGTCAGTTGTTACTTCTCCTTTTTCATTTCTAATTCTATTGATTTGAGTCTTCTCGCTATTTTTCTTGATATGTCTGGCTAATGGTTTATCAATTTTGTTTATCTTCTCCAAGAACCAGCTTTTAGTTTTATTGATCTTTGCTATTGTTTCCTTCATTTCTTTTCATTTATTTCTGATCTGATCTTTATGATTTCTTTCCTTCTGCTAACTTTGGGGTTTTTTTGCTCTTCTTTCTCTAATTGCTTTAGGTGCAAGTTTAGGTTGTTTATTCGAGATGTTTCCTGTTTCTTAAGGTAGGATTGTATTGCTATAAATTTCCCTATTAGAACTGCTTTTGCTGCATCCCATAGGTTTCGGGTCGTCATGTCTCCATTGTCATTTGTTTCTAGGTATTTTTTGATTTCCTCAGTGATCACTTCGTTATTAAGTAGTGTATTATTTAGCCTCCATGTGTTTGTATTTTTTACAGAATTTTTCCTGTAATTGATATCTAGTCTCGTAGCATTGTGGTCGGAAAAGATACTTGATACACTTTCAGTTTTCTTAAATTTACCAAGGCTTGATTTGTGACACAAGATATGATCTATCCTGGAGAATGTTCCATGAGCACTTGAGAAAAATGTGTATTCTGTTGTTTTTGGATGGAGTGTCCTATAGATATCAATTAAGTCCATCTTGTTTAATGTATCATTTAAAGCTTGTGTTTCCTTATTTATTTTCATTTTGGATGATCTGTCCATTGGTGAAAGTGGGGTGTTAAAGTCCCCTACTATGAATGTGTTACTGTCGATTTCCCCTTTTATGGCTGTTAGTATTTGCCTTATGTATTGAGGTGCTCCTATGTTGGGTGCATAAATATTTACAATTGTTATATCTTCTTCTTGGATCGATCCCTTGATCATTATGTAGTGTCCTTCTTTGTCTCTTCTAATAGTCTTTATATTAAAGTCTATTTTGTCTGATATGAGAATTGCTACTCCAGCTTTCTTTTGGTTTCCATTTGCATGAGATATCTTTTTCCATCCCCTTACTTTCAGTCTGTATGTGTCTCTAAGTCTCAAGTGGGTCTCTTGTAGACAGCAAATATATGGGTCTTGTTTTTGTATCCATTCAGCCAATCTGTGTCTTTTGGTGGGAGCATTTAGTCCATTTACATTTAAGGTAATTATCGATATGTATGTTCCTATTCCCATTTTCTTAATTGTTTTGGGTTCGTTATTGTAGGTCTTTTCCTTCTCTTGTGTTTCTTGCCTAGAGAAGTTCCTTTAGCAGTTGTTGTAATGCTGGTTTGGTGGTGCTGAACTCTCTCAGCTTTTGCTTGTCTGTAAAGGTTTTAATTTCTCCATCAAATGTGAATGAGATCCTTGCTGGGTAAAGTAATCTTGGTTGCAGGTTTTTCTCCTTTATCACTTTAAATATGTCCTGCCAGTCCCTTCTGGCTTGCAGAGTTTCTGCTGAAAGATCAGCTGTTAACCTTATGGGGATTCCCTTGTGTGTTATTTGTTGTTTTTCCCTTGCTGCTTTTAATATGTTTTCTTTGTATTTAATTTTTGACAGTTTGATTAATATGTGTCTTGGCGTATTTCTCCTTGGATTTATCCTGTATGGGACTCTCTGTGCTTCCTGGACTTGATTAACTATTTCCTTTCCCATATTAGGGATGTTTTCAACTATAATCTCTTCAAATATTTTCTCAGTCCCTTTCTTTTCCTCTTCTTCTTCTGGAACCCCTATAATTTGAAAGTTGGTGCCTTTAATGTTGTCCCAGAGGTCTCTGAGACTGTCCTCAGTTCTTTTCATTCTTTTTTCTTTATTCTGCTCTGCAGTAGTTATTTCCACTATTTTATCTTCCAGGTCACTTATCTGTTCTTCTGCCTCAGTTATTCTGCTATTGATCTCATCTATAGTGTGTTTAATTTCATTTATTGTGTTGTTCATCGTTGTTTGTTTCATCTTGAGTTCTTCTAGGTCCTTGTTAAATGTTTCTTGCCTTTTGTCTATTCTATTTCCAAGATTTTGGATCATCTTTACTATCATTATTCTGAATTCTTTTTCAGGTAGACTGCCTATTTCCTCTTCATTTGTTAGGTCTGGTGGGTTTTTATCTTGCTCCTTCATCTGCTGTGTGTTTTTCTGTCTTCTCATTTTGCTTATCTTACTGTGTTTGGGGTCTCCTTTTTGCAGGCTGCAGGTTCGTAGTTCCTGTTGTTTTTGGTGTCTGTCCCCAGTGGCTAAGCTTGGTTCAGTGGGTTGTGTAGGTTTCCTGGTGGAGGGGACTAGTGCCTGTGTTCTGGTGGATGAGGTTGGATCTTTACTTTCTGGTGGGCAGGTCCACGTCTGGTGGTGTGTTTTGGGTTGCCTGTGGACTTATTATGATTTTAGGCAGCCTCTCTGCTAATGGGTGGGGTTGTGTTCCTCTCTTGCTAGTTGTTTGGCATAGGGTGTCCAGCACTGTACCTTGCTGGTCGTTGAGTGAAGCTGGGTGCTGTTGTTGAGATGGAGATCTCTCGGAGATTTTCGCTGTTTGTTATTATGTGGAGCTGGGAGGTCTCTTGTAGACCAGTGTCCTGAAGTTGGCTCTCCCACCTCAGAGGCACAGCACTGATTCCTGGCTGGAGCACCAAGATCCTTTCATCCACATGGCTCAGAATAAAAGGGAGAAAAAGTAGAAAGAAAGAATTAGTAGAAGTGAAAGAAAGAAAGAAAGAAAGAAAGGAAGGAAGGAGGGAAGGAAGGAAAAAAGAAAGAAGATAAAGTAAAATAAAATAAAGTAAGATAAAATATAATAAAGTTATTAAAATAAAAAAATAATTATTAAGAGAAAAAAAAGAAAAAAGTTTAAAACAAACAAAACGGACGGATAGAACCCTAGGACAAATGGTGGAAGCAAAGCTATACAGACAAAATCTCACACAGAAGCATACACATACACACTCGCAAAAAGAGGAAGAGGGGAAAAAAATCATAAATCTTGCTCTCAAAGTCCACCTCCTTAATTTGGGATGATTCGTTGTCTATTCATGTATTCCACAGATGCAGGGTACATCAAGTTGATTGTGGAGCTTTAATCCGCTGCTTCTGAGGCTGTTGGGAGAGATTTCCCTTTCTCTTCTTTGTTCTCACAGCTCCTAGGGGCTCAGCTTTGGATTTGGCCCCGCCTCTGTGTGTAGGTTGCCGGAGGGCGTCTGTTCTTCGTTCAGACACGACGGGGTTAAAGGAACAGCTGCTTGTGGGACTCTGGCTCACTCAGGCCTGGGGGAGGGAGGGGCACGGAGTGTGGGGCAAGCCTGCAGCGGCAGAGGCTGGCGTGACGTTGCACCAGCCTGAGGCGCTCCGTGCGTTCTCCCGGGGGAGTTGTCCCTGGATCCCGGGACCCTGGCAGTGGCGGGCTGCATAGGCTCCCCGGAAGTGGGGTGTGGATAGTGACCTGTGCTCGCACACAGGCCCCTTGGTGGCGGCAGCAGCAGCCTTAGCGTCTCCCGCCCGTCTCTGGGGTCCACGCTTTTAGCCGCAGCTCACGCCCATCTCTGGAGCTCCTTTAAGCAGCATTCTTAATCCCCTCTCCTCGTGCACCAGGAAACAAAGAGGGAAGAAAAAGTCTCTTGCCTCTTCCGCAGGTCCAGACTTTTCCCTGGACTCCCTTCCGGCTAGCCGCGGCGCACTAACTCCGTGCAGGCTGTGTTCACACGGCCAACCCCAGTCCTCTCCCGGCGCTCCGACCGAAGCCCGAGCCTCAACTCCCAGCCCCGCCCGCCTCGGCGGGTGAGCAGACAAGCCTCTCGGACTGGTGAGTGCCGGTCGGCCCTGATCCTCTGTGCGGGAATCTCTCCGCTTTGCCTTCTGCACCCCTGTTGCTGTGCTCTCCTTCGCGGTGTCGAAGCTTTCCCCCTCCGCCACCCGCAGTCTCCTCCTGCGAAGGGGCTTCCTAGTGTGTGGACACTTTTCCTCCTTCACAGCTCCCTCCCGCTGGTGCAGGACCCGTCCCTGTCCTTCCGTCTCTGTTTATTCTTTTTTCTTTTGCCCTACCCAGTTACGTGGGGGGTTTCTTGCCTTTTGGGAGGTCTGAGGTCTTCTGCCAGCGTTCAGTAGGTGTACTGTAGGAGTTGTTCCACGTGTAGATGTATTTCTGATGTATTTGTGGGGAGGAAGGTGATCTCTGCGTCTTACTCTTTCGCCATCTTCCCGGAAGCCCTCTTACCTTCTGTTTTCTTGAGGCTTGAGGGATTTATCCTTGAGTTGAAATTCGGTGGAGACTTTGATTTTCCTCCTTTAAAGAATGACCTCTTCCATGCTGCCTTCGATGTATTTCTCTGCTATGAATTTGGTGACTGGACGGACGTGTAACTGAGAAACGCATGGCTAACGCCGCCTGAACAGACAAGACTGAGCCCCTCTTCCTGCAGTCGGCCTGGGTTCATGCACTGTGGTCATTCACGCAGGCTAGAGGGGTTCCCCAGAGAGGGAACCAGAGCCAAGAGGGGAAAGGGTCACCAGGCAGTCCAAAGAGCAAGACTCTCTCTTGGGCTGAATTCTTTTTCTTTTTACTTTCTTCAGAAGAAACAATCTAAGGTGAAGAAGACAGTGATAATTAACATTATGTAGAGCATTTTACAATTGAAGCATTCCTTTCAGTGTTTAAAGTATTGAAAGTATCAAGTCATTAAAAAGGAAATCGAACCACGTGCTTTGATTTTAGGGATTTTAGGGAAATATTTGTCATTTTGTAACCGAGCAAGATCCTATGGGGCCTTCCCAGCACAGGTCTTCCCCCATATCCTGTGCTTTAGCTCCTCTCTGAAGGTACCTAGATAACAGTATTTCATGCACATTTCCTGAGCTGTTTTACAGATGTAACAAACCCCCACCAAATGGAAGATGTTAACTACCTGACGGCCTTGAGCACATAGCCCCCAGGCCTCTTGGAGCCTAAGGACTGATAATGTTAACACCTGTGACACCACCCTGTTCCCTCACCATCAGCCAATCAGAGAACTGTGCTCGAGCTGATCACATACCCTGCGAACTGCCTCCCTCACCTGGCTTTTAAAGATGCTTTGGTGAAACCCTTCGGGGAGATCAGGGCTTTTAGGGCCCGTCTCCTTGCATGGCCCTGCAATAAACCTTTCTCTGCTCCAAACTCCAGCGTTTCGGTTTGTTTGGCCTCACTATGTGTCCGGGACTCGAGCTTGCACTAACAATTTGATCATATCTGTGCACACCCCTTCCTGCCACCGAGGTACTTACTAGGCCTGGGTTAGTCTCCTAAGTGTCCCAGGCCAGGAGTCAAAACTCCTAATACCTGCTGTTTCTTTGAGAGCTTAAACTGGCCCCTGAGCAAAAATACCTTCAGGTGTTAACAGAGGCATTTAACTTGTTAATAGGGAGGAACTACCCAGTGGCTTTGTAATTGTGCCTTTGTTCTTCCTAATGCCTGGCCAGTCAAAACCATTTTGCCTTGGAAGAGAAACAGAAAACAAGTTTGAAAGTGTTCTGGACCATTTCAGTTTTCATACTTGAACTCATGATTCCTATCCAGTCTCTAGAATGATTGTGACAATGATGCTAATGATGAGTCCTCAGCAGTCTCATCACTATGGTGTTTCTTCCCCTTATGCCCACCTTAGTAAGGGGTACCACCTTCTGTCAGATCCTTTCCAAGCCAAGAACAAAAGTTATCCAGAGCCCCGCCTTGTAGACATGCCTCCCAACGATTTCTTCAGACTCTTCCTCTCTCAGCTCCCACCGTGGGTATAGTCATGAGAGTCTGGTCACTTCTCTTGCAAGTGACAAGAGTCTCTGTCTTTCGGCCCACACTAGTGCCAGAGGGGCTCTCTCTAGAACATAAATCTTTCCCTGACCCCAAGGTGAGTGAGAGGCCACTTGTTTGGACTCTTCAGTACCCAGCATCCCCCTCTGTCCAAAAACCTGTCACAATGTACCTTACTTCTTAGTTTGAGTGACTTACACATCCATTAACCTTAGGCATCTTTAGGCTGTCCTCCAACAAGTAGTTGTCAGTTTTTAATAATTTGTGAATTACTCTATGCCTAAACCTGCTGTTCTGTTATTTCCAGATTTTTTTTTGTTTCTTTTCCTATTAGCTTTCATTATTTCCTTGCCTTTTGCTGGTTTTTCTCTACTTGCTTCTCTGAACATTATTTAAGAGCCAGATTAGATAAGATGTTTTATTAATCTTTAGCGACTACTGGCTTTTTTTTTTTTTCACTAATGATAATGACTGTAGTTAATTTGAGAGTTAGTTCTTAAAAGGGGTTTCCCAAAGGGTAACTTTGAAACTGATCTGGTGACTGGTACATTTGGCAGCTGAATCATAGTTTGAAGTTGAACGAATGAATTTGGCTTGATGAACTTTGGGCATTAAAAAAAAATGACTTAGAGTATTATCTGATTCCAAAGGTTATCTTTTGCACCTGAGCTACGTTATTAAAGAAATGGTTTACATCACCCTCTCTGCCTTAAAATCGAAGTATTCTCCTAGTAGATGTGTAAACAACTCCAAAAAGCTTCCAGTGGTACACTTTATCCTTTTTTCTGTTATCCTAGAGTGCCAGCTTAGGTGATTTAGAAATTTCACAAAGTGAACTTGTTGCCTTCGTTGTTAACATAAACTAGAAAGTTGTATGAATTGGTAGGGTGAGGGTGGAGTTTTCTCAGAAATTCTGCAGTCAACATTTCCCATGTACTACTTTCCAAGAGATTAATAAGCAAAAAGTGTTCCTGTGGCCATTAAAAGCTATATGGGGTTGGTTGGTTGTTAAATGGTTTTAGGGCCTGAAGATATGAACGCACCGCTAAACTGGATCTTTCCTGCTCACCCGAAGAAAGATGCTGGATTATCAGAAAAGAGTCCAGATATCAATTTAGTATTTATGTCACGTCAGGATGGAGAGCAGGTGGATAAACACATTTTAAAATGGATTTTCCAATATTATCTAGTGAAATTCTTAGGTGCCCTTTCAGCCTAAGAATTGCCACTTGAGATCTATATAAGTTTTAAATATAACCCTAATTAATTGCATTGTTAAAAGACTAAGAAAATTAGGTAGTTTTGTTCTAGTTATGTTTACTGAAAATTCATTAAGATATCAAATGATTCCAACTCTAGGTTCATTGTATTGTCTATTCAAGGAGCTTTCTTTCATTCCTTTCAAGATACAGTAAAAGCCAGTAAAGCTCTGAATGTATCATTCCCAATCAAAACGAAATGCAATCCTTTAAAAGAAAACATTTCCATTTTCCTGTTATATTATGTTCTATCCTCATTTCTCCTGGTTACTGTATTTATGTGTATGGCTCTTCGGTTAATTGCACAGCTTTCTTTGCCGACTTCTCATGTATTCTGTATTGCTCAATAGAGGCCGTCCTTGGGCACTGCTTTTAGTCCCATAGTAACTCAAATTTCTTTTAAACCACACTGCAATGGAGCTCCTGTTTCCTTTGCTGTAAAATATAAGGCCATCTGTTGAGTCTGGGCTGTTATTATTTTTATCATCACTGTGACTAGACTGGACTCCATTCATACTCTCTTGATGAATCTAGGCTGTCATCCCTCAGAACAAAAGAGTTTTTGTTTTAGCTCTCCTATCTTATTTCACAGCAATTGATCATTTCTCACTCAGATTCTTACAGTTCGTGAGTTCTTTATATGAAGGCTCTCCCTTGCCTGCCCCCACCCCCCCCTGCTGCCCATGTGTAGGCCAAAAGCAAGTCAAGTGGTTCTGCCTCCAAACTATATTCCACAGGGGGTTCACCTCTGCACAGCCATATCCACAGCCATCACTCAAATCCAAGTCACCGGCATCTCTTACCTGAATCACTGTAGTATCTTCTGTACTGGTCCTACCGCTCTACTAATGCACTCTTCACACAGCTGCCAGAATATCTTCTTGCTTTACTTTTCATTGGAGTCTTTTCTGTCTTTGCCTGTTGGCGTTTCCAGGTTGGCTTCCCCAGTGCCCAGTCTGAGATGTTCGAAGCAAAAAGAAAAGCCAGGGAACTCCCTGCTGTGTCATTCTCAGGCCTCAAGGTCCCTAGCCTGTCTGTCTTCTCTCCAGCGTTCAGTCTTCATATGTGTGTTTTGTCTATAATGTCTAGGGTTTTAAGCTGTACCTAGCAAAAGGAGTAGACAAAAGTGCATCCTCTCACAGGTCTGGACCCAAATGTCCAGAATATCATTTAAAAGTGTAAGTCAGGGACCTCCCTGGTGGTCCAGTGGTAAAGAATCCACCTTCCAATGCAGCGGACGTGGGTTCGATCCCTGGTCAGGGAATTAAGATCCCACATACCGTGGAGCAACTAAGCCCGTGCACCACAACTGTTGAGCTCAGGTGCCTCAACGAGAGAGCCCGCATGCCCCAAACTACAGAGCCCACGCACTCTGGAGCCCCCATGCCACAACTAGAGAGAGAAAACCCACACGCCACAACTAGAGAGAAGCCCGCGCCGCAACTAGAGAGACCGAGTGCTGCAATGAAAGAACCCACATGCCTGAGCTAAGACCTGACATAGCCAAAAAAACAGAGAAAATAAATAAATAAATAAATATTTTTTAAAAAATAAAATAAATAAAAACGTACATCACCTGATATCACTGTCCGAAGTTTAAACCTTTCAGTGGCTTCCAGGTGATCTTGGTACACAGTGCAAACAGATGTTAGTAACCTACAGGACCCAGGATAATGTGATCTTGGCCTGCCTCTTCAACAGTGACCTTGTGGCAGTTGGTTACCATTGCATTAAGTTGGCCTTTTTTTTCCTTGCAGAGACTCCTTTCTTACTCATAACCTTACGACAGGTCATTCTTCGTCTCAGCCATTTGTCATCAATGCTACTCTGCTTGGCTCCATCTCAGCCTTCAGTTTAAACGCCTCTACCTAATATTATTCTCTTACTTTCCTTACATTTAAATTTTCTTCAGGAATTAATATAAATCAGATTTTTTCAGTCATTGCTTTTCATAGTTAGTCTGTGTGAACAGGATGACAACATGGCCCTTGATCTTTTGAAGATGCATTTAACAAACACCTCATGTGGAGGATGCCGGTGTATTAGAATCAACCACTTTATAAACAAACACCCAGAAAGTCCTTAAGTTACAGGTCAGCATGTCATCATGAACTCGGTTCCTGGTTTTAGCTTGCTTATTTTTGATTTATTGATTCATTTAACGTTTACCGGGGCTTCCCTGGTGGTACAGTGGTTAAGAATCCACCTGCCAATGCAGGGGACACAGATTCGATCCCTGGTCTGGGAAGATCCCACATGCCACGGAGCAACTAAGCCCATGTGCCACAACTACTGAGCCTGCACTCTAGAGCCCACAAGCCACAGCTACAGAGCCCGCGTGCTGCAACTACTGAAGCCCACACACCTAGAGCCTATGCTTCACAACGAGAGAAGCCACCGCAATGAGAAGCCCGTGCACTGCAACGAAGAGTAGCCACCACTCGCCACAACTAGAGAAAGCCCGCGCACAGCAAGGAAGACCCAACGCAGCCAAAAATAAATAAATTAAAAATAATAATAATATTTACCAAGTGCCTATTAGTATCATACACTGTTCTAGGTGTTGGGGAGACAGCTGTGAGCAAAACTAAAGTCCTAGCTCTTAGGGAGCATACATTCTAATGGAGGAAGATAAACAATAAATAAATATGTAAGAAACGTGCAGTAAATATGTCATGTGACAAGTGTAAAAAGTAAAACAGGGCAAGGGGAGAGAAAGTGGTTGGAGTATTCAGAGAATAGGAGAGGGAAGTATTTTACATAGACTGGTTAGGAAATGTCTCTTTGTAATAAGGTGGCATTTGAGTAGGGACCTAAATAAAATTGGGGGTCAAGCCATGCAGACATCTAGGGGAAACAGAGGGAAGAGTAAGGACAAATGTTCTGAAACTGAAATGTATGGGCCATTGTTGAGGGGCAGTGGGACACTGGTGTGGCTGGAGCTTAGGTAGGGAGGAGCAATGCTAGGAGACTAGGTCAGAGGGGGAGCCCTCAGAGTAAGGGCATTGATGAAGGTCATTGGCAGACTTTGACCATGACAAGCTGCCTGTGCTTTTTACACATGGCCACCCTTAATGTTGACTAAGTACTGCCCATGGGAACATGGCAACAGTGCCACCAATAGAAGGAAGCTGTATGGTGAGATTTAATTCAAAACATTAGTTGATAGCTTTACGGTCTAGAAAGAATACTGTATACATGACACCTATCAAGACTGATTTCCCTCATTGATTCCACAAAGGCGGAGAGAATGAAGAGAAAGTAAAGATAATTAGGATGAATTATAAAAAAGTAATCAGAAAGAATTCTGAAAAGAAGTGAACTAATTGTTTCAAAGTTGTTTAAAATTCCAAACTCATAGTTGTTTAATTGCTTTCCTATACTGCAGTGTAACCAGTGTAAGCAACTGAATCAAGTCCTGTGGTTAAGTGAAAATAACAATAGAAAATCAAACAAAGTATTCTGGAAATACTGAATAAAAATTAAATGTATGCAATCTTTTATTTTTTAACTGAAACTTGAAAACTGCACTTGGTGCATATATGTGCAGTGTTATATTTCATCCTGTAGATATGGGATGGGAACTCAATGTCACATCTAAAACTACAAAGAGTATACGTTAGTGTCCTGGACAGGCGACGCAAAAAGAAAGAAGTGGCCAGTGTCCTTTGTTGTACTCATCAATTTCATCCATCCATCCAGGGTCATATAGTGAAGACCTTTAAGCTGACGTTAACTATGTCTGATTGAAACAGAAAATAAAGGTTTCATCCGCACTTTTCCTGACTGTACTCCCTTCTGAAATCAAAAGTAAGGAGAGCCACTTTCTAGAGGTCTTCAGTAAACATGGATATTCTCAGAGCTGGACTCCTTCCTTTTTCTCATTTACTATCCATTTCTTCCCTAATAGGCTGGGATTAATGTTCCATCTTCTTTGTCATTACATGGACCAAACCACAAAGTATGTACAGAAAAATGCAAATTATACAGTGCTTGAAAATATTATGTCCCATTTTGTAATAATTATAATCATGTACTAGACCATGCTCACCATAATAAACCACTAGAGAGTCTTGCATTTCACCCTACTCTTTTTCACTCATAACCCTTCACATAAATGGTTCCCTTTATTTGGAACGTCTTCCTTCCCCACCCAAATCTTACTTTGCGTGACTAACTCCCATTCATCTTTCTAAACTGAGGTTTTAAGTGACCTTTTCCTGTAAACCTTCCCTAATCATCCCTTCTTGGTAGATAATTTTTTGCACTTTAGCTTCCTGTATGCCTATATTACAGAATTTAACTGACGATTTTTGTTTTAGATACGTCTTCTTTAGGAGACAACAAACCCCTCAAGAGTAAGATTATGTCTTAATTTTTCTTATATCCACAATATATAACACAATGCCAGGAACATGGCTAGGCACTCTAAATATTTGTTGAATAAAAACAAACATATTATTCAAATATGATAATGGGAAAGTTATAGTAAATTCTAAGGTCATGAAGGTATTTATTGCTTAGAATTCCTTTTAAAGTAAGTGCACTGTAGTGTTCTCATAATTGAAATAAGCCCACATTTATATTTTACTCAATTATTTTGATGTTCATTGAGATGATTCTTGATTCCACTGAGTATCCTGAATGTTCAATACATCTTTCTTTTTCATGGCAGTCATTGAGAATTACAGCAATTTAAAATTTGAATAAAATTTCTTGACGGTATTTTTTTTCACTAAACAATGTCAGTGAACAAACCATCTAAAATTATTTGATGTAATATATAAAGTTCTGTATTTTCATTTCTTATCTTTTTAAATTCAATGCTAATTATAATCTGCACAATATATTTGATTGTGTTCTGTCACTTGGTAATGAAGAGAGTGATCTTACCAGAAAAAAGAAAAAAATTATAATTTTTTTCTTTTCTTTAAGACGTAACAACAATTTTGTAAACATATACTACAGCAAACATTACTATAACAATAATAGATTTTAGCATCACTTTCAAAGATGAAATGGGTTTCCCTAAAAATACTGTTTTTCTAACCTCCTTAAAAAGAAATTGAGATGAAATTTGAAATACTACCATTAGAATCCTTAAGAACTTTACAGGAGCACTCAGTAATGAAACCACTGCCCTCTAGGGATATATCTGCATGTATTTTAAAACACATAACTGTAGTAAAAGATTTTACTCTTCAGAATTTTGAAGTACTGCCAAATGAACTTGTTTTCTCTTCTAAATTTATATTTGATATTTGGTGGCTTTCCAACATTATGGCTGAGTCTACCAGAGTAATAATGGCTTCCTTACAATGCTGTTAAAATCTGAAAATGCTTTGATTTCTTCACAAATCGATGATTCAACTGTATAGGAAAGAATCCATTCTTATTGTACCTCATAGATAGAAAAAATATTAAAATTTCCTGTACATGCTAATTACATTAGAGGAGAGGTTATAAGTGGGTGCTTATAGAAATATCTTGACTTATAATTCTTCTTACATTGGCCATTTTTTTGTATATTGCGATTTTTATTGATGTCGGAAGGTTTCGTTTTTTCAGCTACTTTTACCTACCTGTACTTGTGCAGGGGAAAATTGAGAATGCTATATCACAGCAACTATTCAATTATAGCAAATTTTAGCAAAAGTTAAATTATTGCATGTATTTTTTCTACTCTCCAAATCATCATTATTTGTATTTTAAGACGTTAATACCACTTTCTTTTTTTCCATACACTAGAACTTATGGTAAAGATATATGGCTATATTTATGGTGTTTTCTGTAAAACCAGTTTGGAGCCATTAACTATTGCTTCACTGCTGAAGGACATTCATTTATTCAATAACTGTTTCTTAATGTAGAAATTATCACAAGTCAGTTTTGCTAGAAGCTTCTTTTAAAGGTATACACACACACACACACACACACACACACACACAATCTAAATGCTTATACTTGAATAAAAGAAAGTAAGCCATGTCTGTAGTTTCACCATATTTATTACTGTCCACTGAAGTTGCCTTAATTTCACCAAAATTTGGAGACACTAAGCTATATTTAGAAAATAAAAAGACTTCTCTTCTTTTTCAAATAGGAATTATAGTTCTTCAGGAACCCCAAACTAGCCAAAGGTCAGTATAATCATTCCACCTCATTCTGTTCTTGACCTCTCCATCAGTCAGAAGTTAATAATAGATGTATTTTGCCCCCGGAAGTGGCATCTTTCTCCTTTTCTTTCTACACTATTGTATTCTACTGCTCTTCACCTTTAGGGATCAGTGTAGAAGGAACGAGCTGGATAATGAGGGAAAAGATCTTCCTTCCTGAGAGTAACAGAGATCCTTACCTGACGATCATTTAGGACAGTGAATCTCAAACTGTAGTCCCCAGCATCAGCATCAAGATCACCAGGGGCTGTTAGAAATACAAATGTCTAACTCTGAGATCCCTGCAAATCCGTCTTTTTATTTTTTAACATCTTTATTGGAGTATAATTGCTTTACAATGGTGTGTTAGTTTCTGCTTTATAACAAAGTGAATCAGTTATACATATACATATGTTCCCATATCTCTTCCCTCTTGTGTCTCCCTCCCTCTCACCCTCCCTATCCCTCCCCTCCAGGTGGTCACAAAGCACAGAGCTGATCTCCCTGTGCTATGTGGCTGCTTCCCACTAGCTATCTATTTTACGTTTGGTAGTGTATATATGTCCATGCCACTCTCTCACTTTGTCACAGCTTACCCTTCCCCCTCCCCATATCTTCAAGTCCATTCTCTAGTAGGTCTGTGTCTTTATTCCCGTCTTAGCCCTAGATTCTTCATGACCTTTTTTTTTTTTCTTAGATTCCATATATATGTGTTAGCATACAGTATTTGTTTTTCTCTTTCTGACTTTACTCTCCAGGTGCTTGTGAAGACGGTAAAGTTCTAGGCCCACTGATTTAGGGAATAATTACCATGACAATCACCATGAGAGAGTGCACAGAAAATTCTATGCTATCTTTGAAGATCTTCCCCAAAGTTACTGGTTAAATGCAGGAAAATTTGATGTCATGAGGTACTGTGCCTTTGGATATATTGTAAATTAAGAAAATTTATCCCAAACAACTATGACTATGGGGCCTTTATCCCACAAGCTACAATACGAGGTTTGAGAACTTCAAAGACAGGGATTGTCCTAGATTGAACAGTCTCCCCCCACAATTTATTTCTACCTGGAACCTCAGAATGTGACCTTATTTGGAAACAGGGTCTTTGCAGATGTAATAGTTAAGATGAGGTCATACTGGCTTAAGGCGGGCCCGGCATTCTAGAGAGAAGGTCATGTAGAGAAGCTCCCAGGGAAGAATGAGGCAGAGATTGTAGTTACGCTACCACCGAGCCAAGGAACGTTAAGGCTTGCAAACACCTTTGCTAGGAAAGAGGCAAGGACTGTTTCTCCCCTAGAGCATCCACAAGGAGCCAACCTTGCTGACACCTTGATTTCGGACAGTAGGCCTCTTGAACTCTGATGAAATAAGTGTCTGCGATTTTAAGCAAACCAGTTTTTGCTAAAATTGTTATGACAGCCCTGGGAAACTAATACAGAGAACGTCATAAGGTTTAAATCTTATGAGTGTTCTTTGACTTACTGTTGGTCCATAAAGACCTTCTCATGAAAACATGTTCTGTCAGAAGGCTGCCCTGTCACCCCGGCCCCGGTTCCAGCCCCCTCTCCTCTGCCCATCCCCCCACCCTTCTAAAGGACCTTTGAAAAGTCTAGCTTTAGCTGGGAAAACCATATTCTTATTTACTGTTGGAGAAAAAAAAACTCTCCTAGGAAAAAGATTAAATGTAAAACCCTTTTCATTGTGGAGAAATAAAGCATTTGTGTATTTTTAGTTAGAAATTATGCCTATTATCTTCCATCCATCTGTCTTTCAATAACATTTTAGATTGATGTGAATTATGTTTTTGAGCTGCTTTATACTCATTTGTTCAAATATATACCGAGCCTTTTAATTGGACCATTTTATATGCAAATAACTCTAATACTTTTAAGTGTATCTGTGTCTCCTTCTGTTGCTGTTTCAGTTGTGTCATAAATGCATTGACCCTCCACAAACAGGGTTAATTAGTGTGTGAGTGGGTGTGCTTGTGGCGGCTGCCAGCTGTAGATCTAAGATAAATAGGCATTTACCAAGCAAAGCTCTTTGTGTCTTTTTTTTTTTTTCCTTTGTGTCTTAAAAACAAAACACATGTAACTATGAATGATATGTTTAGGGAGCTGCCTTAAGGATGTGGATTTGTATTCACTGCATCTTATATGAATAGCTCTGTGCTCTCCTTTGCTATGTTTTATTTTTCTCAAATGACATAGTAAAAACCTCTATATTTTAACATACAGGTACGTATTTTAAAAAGTCATACAAATTGAAAGAAACATTTAATAAGACAGCTTTGATAGAATAATTTAAATGACTTAAAAGATCTATCTTTTTTTAAGATTTGTTAAATTTATGTTTTTAACAATTGCTTCTTTTTTTGTTGTCGCTCAGTAATGCAACATTCCTGTTAATACGTAAAAAAAGCACAGAATGTTTAAGAGTGTGATTTTTCCTGTGCTTTCTTCCATTCTTCATTTCTACAGCTCTCATTTCTAAACTTGCTAATGTTTTGTTTCCCCTAAAACTTTGAACATTCTTAGTCAATTTGTCAATGTTGTTTTCTAGTATTTCTCAATTTTCTTTTCTCAATTATACTTGAGCCAGCACAAAGATCTCAAAGATATTTTTGAGACAATACCCTCAACACAAAATCGATTCCACACTTTAATACAACAATGGTAATGCAGTTTGAATTCCATACTAAGGATGCTGGAGTTTGCTTTTAAAAATCAGTGTAGGTGATAAATGTTTTTGTGTAAGGCAATAGCCTAGGAAGTGTTATGCTGAATCTGAAGGTATTAAGGAAGACTACTTGAAGAAGATCTGTCTTTATTATGTTTAGATTTACGCTATTTCTATACTAACCATTCTTGCAGTATACCTATTGTGTGCCGAGTATTAGGGATAGAAAAGGAATTCAGAGTCCTGCTTTCAAGGAAAAGTAGTCTAACAGGGAAGAGGGACAATAAACGGACAACGATGAATCAGCTTAAATATAGAATTGGGGCACTTGGACTGGGGGAAATTAAGAACGGGTACTCTATTGGTTTCCTAGACCTGCTGTAACAAATTACCACAAACCTAGTTAGTAGCTTAAAACAGCAGAAATGTATTATCTCATAGTTCTGGAGGCTAGAAATCCAAAATCAAAGCCCCAGCAGGGCCACGCTTCCTTGGAAGGCTCTAGGGATCTTTCATGCCTCTTCCAGCTTCGGTGGTTCCTTGACCTGTGGCCACATAGTTCCAGCTGGCCTCCATCTTCATACAGCCTTCTCTGTCTTTTCCTTTCTTGTCTCTTGAAAGGTAATGTGTCATTGGATTTAGGGCCCACCCTAATCCAGGATGATCTCATTTCAAGGTCTTTAACTTAAATACACCTACAAAGACCCTTTTTCCAAATAATATTACATTCATGGGTTCTGGATGGACATATCTTTTGGGGGCCACTATTTGACCCACCGCAGCTACCCGGAGGAGGTGACACCTTCATTGCAGAGTAGGTTTGAGGGGAGATGGGAGACACATGTGAGTTCTCTTTTAGGCATGGACAGTGTGAAATGCCCAAGTCTTTTCTACTCTTAGCACAATGCCTGGCACATAGAAAACACTCCATGACTGTGGGATCATAATCCCACATGACATGTACTCATGAAAACGTTCAGCAGGCAGGTGGATATACAAGTCAGGAGGAAGATCTGGGTTTGACAGAAGGATGGATTAGATTACCAAGGGAAGCTTTGTGAGAACAGAAAAGACTAAAACAAGGACCAAGAGACAGTTCATCTTTGAGGAAGGAATTGCTAGAAAAACAAGAGGGAAAGCAGTAGAGTGGGTGGCATGGGAGACGAGAAGAAATAATCTTTCAGAAGAAAAAGAAAGGTGTCAGGTTAGGTGGAGCTGATTAAGTAGTATAAAGCCTAGATTTGGGGACTTTGATTCTATAAGCAATTTCAGCAGTTAGGAAGCCAGTTTTCAGTGGATTAAAAATGGTAGAAAGTTTGACAAACATTAAAAAAAATTTTCCAAGCAATGAACCTAAACCAATACATAGGCTTCCCTCCATAACCCAGGTGTACATGTTTCAAAGAAAGGGTTTAAAAGTTTTGTGTGTGTGAGGACACATGTCCATGGCCTCTTTCCTTTGATTCCAGAAACAGACTGGGCAAGTTGTTTTGCATTGTTACAGTTGCCGTGCTGCCTTCCACTTGTAACCTCTCTGCTGACAGGATGTCTAATCACATTCACCGTGGGAGGATGCAGTTCCCAAACTGTGATTCTGACTCTGATCGTCCATGTAAAAGAATGTTCTTCAGGCATACCACTGAATCTACTATAAAACACCAGTCAGGCATAAGTAACATGGACTCAGAGACCTTCCTGTTGAGTAGTGTGAAATACATATATTAAGAAGAAAAAGATGCTTCAGTTTCATACACTAGAGATTCATAACCACGCTATACTTTGATGTCATCATCAGTTTTTTTTTCCTTTACAATGGCAGTTACTGTTAAATGAGGGCTTTTTTTAAGTTAATAACTGAAATACCCTGCTGGCTATAATCTCATCTGTTATGAGGACACTGAATGAATTCTTCCATCGCCTGTTGTCAATATACCACAAATTTGGCCTTTTCAATTCCATGTTAAGAAGCTGAACATTGAGTTTCTTTTTGTAATTTATATTTCACCACAACATTCTTAAAGTAGTAACAATAGTAATTGTATTCTAGTTCATTTGTGTCAACTAATTTTTTTAAATTAAGGAGAATAAGTTTGGACATTTGGAATGTTGTTATTTTAAATGGTAACAATCATTGGCTGGTTTTGAATCATTTTCTAGGCTTTGTGAACTGAGATTATGGCAGGTGTGTTCATTTCAATGGCTAAAAATTGACTGGCCATTACTTACCTTAACAAGCGGAGCTTTAAAGTCAGGCCAGGGCTTCCCTGGTGGCGCAGTGGTTGAGAGTCTGCCTGCCGACGCAGGGGACATGGGTTCGTGCCCCGGTCCGGGAGGATCCCACATGCCGTGGAGCGGCTGTGCCCGTGAGCCATGGCCGCTGAGCCTGCGCGTCCGGAGCCTGTTGCTCCGCAGCGGGAGAGGCCGCAACAGTGAGAAGCCCGCGTACCGCAAAATAAATAAATAAATAAAATAAAGTCAGGCCAAATAAAAGAACTTATTTAAAATGAACTCTTTAACTGTTACTATTTTTTTGAGATTGAAAATGTAAGAATTTGGATGTGCTTCTTAAAGGAATTATTTAAAATTTTGTTTAATAGGGATTTTGTGTTAGACTCTATAAATCAGAATTAGAAAGTATATAAGTCAAAAAGAAATTGTTAAGTTGGAACATGTTCAAAACCTGATTATGCTCATTTATTATGCCATTTTATGATAACTGATATAGTTAAAACTAACAAACTTGGGATTTATACCAATAGGTCCATAGATAAACATAGCCTTTGTCTTAGGCTTGAATCACACAATGTTACAGATCTTTTATTATTCTACCTGCTATTTTGATATGAAGTTCAATTAAGACATGATTTTTTAAAACTATTCAAACCTACTTTGATCCAGTGATTTTTTAAAAATTGAAGTGTAGTTGATTTATAATATTATATTAGTTTTATGTATAGTGATAGTGATTCAGTATTTTTACAGTTTACTACAAGATAATGGATATAATTCCCAGTGTTATACAATATATCCTTGTTGCTTATCTACTTTATACATAGTATATACAATATATCCTTGTTGCTTACCTACTTTATACATAGTAGTTTGTATCTCTTAATCCCAGCTCCTAATATGCCCCTCCCCCTTTCCCTTTCCCTGCTTGTAACCACTAGTTTGTTTTCTATATCTGTGAGTCTGCCTTTGTTTTGCTATATACCTTCGTTTGTATTATTTTTTTTAGATTTCACATACAAGTGATATCATACAGTATTTGTCCTTCCCTGTCTGATTTATTTCATTAAGCGTAATATTTTCTAGGTCCATCCATGTTGCTGCAAATGGCAGAATTTCATTCTTTTTCATGGCTGAGTAATATTCCTGTGTGTGTGTGTGTGTGTGTGTGTGTGTGTGTGTGTGTGTGTGTGTGTGTGTGTATGTGTGTATACTCACATATACACATACATACATACAAACAGTGGAATATATATATACCACATCTTCTTTATCCACAGTGATTTTTAAATACATGTTACAGCAGTGCTGGTTACCCAGGTTGCTTACTGGTTTATAACATTATATAAGTTTTATATATTTCGACTTCTGTATACACTACAGTGTGCTCACCGCCAGAAGTTTAGTTTCCATCCACAATTAAGACATGATTCTAAGGCTTCTTTGGGACAGTGTAGAAAAATCCAGCAGTATGTTTTCTGCTCTTTTAGCATTTATATTCACAAACTACATATATGTATCTAATTAGAATTTAATAAGCCTTTCACCCAAGAGAGAATTCTGATCTCTGTAAAGCTTTTATCCTTGTCCTACTTATAATGTCACCACCAAATTCTTTATTCTGCAAATGTATTGTTTTTTAAAAGTACAATTATATGTTATTTTCCTGCATGTTATAATTATGCAGTTTTCTTTACATGAATATTGCTTTCTGGGAAAAAATGCTCTTTGAAATATTAGGGAAATAAAAACCATTCTTTCTATAGAAATAGGAATACTCTATATGAGCAATAGATTAGAAAAAGAGGCGTATTCATCATGCATCTGAGTCTTTGTTGTTCACACTAAATGAAGGGTGATTTTCTAAAAATAAGGCCAAGAAAAGTGAAATATGGGATTTCATAGTTTATTGGCAGTCAAACATTTTGACTGCCAGTAATTCATCATAGTGTAGTCTAAAACCACATTCGACACTGCTGGAGGAGGGTGTGTGTGCATGCAGTGTTATGATTTGGCAAGGCACGCTGTCGTTTACAGATTTGAGAGAGATGGAGAATTCTGCTTGAATTTGATTATAAATTATTTTACTTTATAAAGAGAAGAACATGCAGGGTCTTAGGTGAAGTGATCTTTTTACTGCTTCTGTTCTGGGCTTCTCTTGCTCCCCCCAAATCTCTTACCACGTCTTTACTTTGTTTCCAGATTTTCTTTCTGCCTTTTCTTTTGTCCTTTTATTTTTCCTACTTCTTTCTCTAACCTTAAGTTCCCCCATGCATAATCATAAAGGCTTCCATTTATTATTATTCCTTTTTCAAGTTTATCTCCAAAATATCATTTATTAAGTGAAAATTCAATACTCAAGGATGTCATCACTGTCAATCAAGCCCCCTTGATTGGCCTGACAAAACTACTGTTACTATTGTGAGTCTGTATCCTCTCCAAATGTTAACCCTTAACTTTGATTCCAGCAATGAAAAGCCAGGTACAATGTGCCCCCCTTCTAGTGTAATATCTAGTGGAATATCTGGCAGGATCTGAACTTATTGGATCTAGTTCACCAGAACATGAGGTCATGTTCATGAATGTACACACACACACACACACACACACACACATCTAACAACACGTGAGCATGTGAAAGCTTGAGCACAACTCAAGGGAAAGCAGAGAAGCTGCAGCTGTGAGAGAGGAGATAATTATTGAATTAAACTCCAAAGGGAATGCTTGAGAAGAATCTGGAGCACAAATGAAAGATTAGTTGTAGGAAGGAAATGGTACTTTCCCTTTGAAACAGAAGAGGAGGAGTGATCCAATAAAGATAAGGGGGAACCTTTGAGTTAAATGGAAGGAGTTGAAAGAAATCATGTTGGATGGCATCTGTTTCTTGGGGAAACACGAGTCAAGGGTGGGACTTGAGTCTTGAGAAGAACAGGAAAAGATTCATGTAACTCAAATGCATACCATATTACAGTTCTGCAGAGAAAGAGGACCAATATAGGATGTGTGTGTGTGTGCATATATATATATATATATATATATATATATATATATATATAGAGAGAGAGAGAGAGAGAGAGAGAGAGTGACAGAGAGAGAGGCAGAGAGAGAGAGACAGACAGAGAGACAGACAGAGAGACAGAGAGACAGAGAGAGATTATTTTAAGGAATTAGCTCACATGATTATGGAGGCTGGAAAGTCCAAAATCTGCAGGGTGCGCTAACAGATTGGAGACTCAGGAAGAGCTGATGCTGTAGTTCAAGTCCAAAGACCGTCTGCTGCTCTGGGGAGGTGAGTCTTTGTTCTATTAAGGCCTTCAACTGATTGGATGAGGCCCACCCACATTATGGAGGACAATCTGCTTTACTCAGAGTGCACCAATTTAAATGTAAATCTCATCCACGAAAACATCCTCACAGAAATATCCAAAATAGTGTTTTACCAAATATCTGGGCATCTTGGGCACCCAAGTTGACACATAAAATTAACCATCACACACATGTTCCCTTAGATCCCTGACTAACTCCATGTTCCTCAAGAATTAGTTCTCCCATCTTTTCCTCAGAAAGCCTTCCCATAAACCCATCCTCAGGTGGAAGTTTGCTTCCTTGAACTAAATTCCCAGACCACCCTTCTGTAATGCCCCTCGCTGGAACCTAGTCCCTGAGCATGGGGATTTTTCACTTTTTGGTTCACATCTGTATCTCTAGGACCTAAACTGTCACCAACTATATTGTAGGCACTCCATTAAAAGTTGATGAATGAATGATGGAATGAATTCCATTTCATTTCTGTTTGTCAGTCTTATTTGAAAGGAGAGACAGTCTTAACTACATTTTGTACTCAATACCTAGCATGAACTAAGAGCTCAGTAAATGCTTCCTGAAAGAATAAATGGGTAAGTGACCTACCAAATGCCTGCTGTGTATCTTTCCTTATTCCTGATTAATTTTATTTTCTTCCAATAATTCAAAAAATTTTATACAGATTCTCATTGCTCTATGGGTGGAGAAACTATACTAGCAACTAGGATTACAAGTCAGAAAATGCTGGTGGTAGGAATCAGACATCAGCAGTTTTTAAAGTCCTGCAGGTGATCCCAGTGGGTGGGAATCCTTGTAGTACTGGGTACAGTTAAAGTGGGGAGGATGTTAAGGAAGGCTAAAAACAGTGGATATCTCTGTGGAAGGCAGGGCCAAATGGGAACACCAGAAAGGAGGCTTTGAATGGGTTACAGAGGAAGAGGGAAGGACACCTACAGAGGAGAGAGAGAAATCCTGAAAAGAAAGTTCTGGGTTGTTTTGTAAGCACTCTCAGTATTTATCATGCACCAGGCACCATGCTAAGTGCTTTACATGCACTGCCACCCCCTTTTTTTTTAACATCTTTATTGGAGTATAATTGCTTTACAATGGTGTGTTAGTTTCTGCTTTATAACAAAGTGAATCAGCTATACGTATACATATAACCCCATATAACATATAGCCCCTGTGCTATGCTGCTGCTTCCCAATGGCTATAAATTTTACATTTGTTAGTGTATGTCAGTGTTACTCTCTCACTTCCTCCCAGTTTACCCTTCCCCCTCCCTGTGTCCTAAAGTCCATTCTCTACGTCTGTGTCTTTATTCCTGTCCTGCCCCTAGGTTCATCAGAACCTTTTTTTTTTATATTCCATATATATGTGTTAGCACATGGTATTTGTTTTTATCTTTCTGACTTACTTCACTCTGTATGACAGACTCTAGGCCCATCCACCTCACTACAAATAACTCAATTTCATTTCTTTTTATGGCTGAGTAATATTCCATTTTATATATGTGCCACATCTTCTTTATCCATTCATCTGTCGATGGACACTTATGTTGCTTTCATGTCCTGGCTATTGTAAATAGTGCTGCAATGAACATTGTGGTACATGTCTCATTTTTTTTTTTCTAACACCTTTATTGGAGTGTAATTGCTTTACATTGCTGTGTTAGTTTCTGCTTTATAAAAATGTGAATCAGCTATACATATACATATAACCCCATACCTCCTCCCTCTTACATCTCCCTCCCACCCTCCCTATCCCACCCCTCTAGGTGGTCACAAACCACCGAGCTGCTCTCCCTGTGCTATGTGGCTGCTTCCCACGAGCTATCTGTTTTACATTTGGTAGTGTATATATGTCCATGCCACTCTCTCACTTTGTCCTAGCTTACCCTTCCCCCTCCCTGTGTCCTCAAGTCCATTCCCTACATCTGCATCTTTATTCCTGTCCTGCCCCTATGTTCTTCAAAACCGGTTTTTTCTTTATATTCCATAAATATGTGTTAGCATAGAGTATTTGTTTTTCTCTTTCTGACTTACTTCACTCTGTATGACAGACTCTAGGTCCATCCACCTCACTACAAATAACTCAATTTCGTTTCTTATTATGGCTGAGTAAAATTCCATTGTATATATGTGCCACATCTTCTTTATCCATTCATCTGTCGATGGACACTTAGGTTGCTTCCATGTCCCGGCTATTGTAAATAGAGCTGCAATGAACATTGTGGTACATGACCCTTTTTGAATTATGGTTTTCTTAGGGTATATGCCGAGGAGTGGATTGCTGGGTCGTATGGTAGTTCTATTTTTAGTTTTTTAAGGAAACTCCATACTGTTCTCCGTAGTGGCTGTATCAATTTACATTCCCACCAACAGTGCAAGATGGTTCCCTTTTCTCCACACCCTGTCCAGCATTTATTGTTTGTAGATTTTTTGATGATGGCCGTTCTGACGGGTGTGAGGTGATACCCCATTGTAGTTTTGATTTGCATTTCTCTAATGATTAATGATGTTGAGCATCCTTTCATGTGTTTGTTGGCAGTCTGTATATCTTCTTTGGAGAAATGTCTATTTAGGTCTTCTGCCCATTTTTGGATTGGGTTGTTTGTTTTTTTGATATTGAGCTGCTTGAGCTGCCTGTGTATTTGGGAGATTAATCCTTTGTCAGTTGCTTCATTTGCAAATACTTTCTCCCATCCTGAGTGTTGTCTCTTTGTCTTGTATATGGTTTCCTTTGCTGTGCAAAAGCTTTTAAGTTTCATTAGGTCCCATTGGTTTATTTTTGTTTTTCTTTCCATTTCTCTAGGAGGTGGGTCATAAAGGATCTTGCTGTGATTTATGTCAAAGAGTGTTTTGCCTGTGTTTTCCTCTAAGAGTTTTATAGTGTCTGGCCGTACATTTAGGTCTTGAATCCATTTTGAGTTTATTTTTGTGTATGGTGTTAGGAAGTGTTCTAATTTCATTATTTTACATGTAGCTGTCCAGTTTTCGCAGCACCACTTATTGAAGAGGCTGTCTTTTCTCTATTGTATGTTCTTGTCTCCTTTATCAAAGATAAAGTAACCATATATGTGTGGGTTTATCTCTGGGCTTTCTATCCTGTTCCATTGATCTATATTTCTGTTTTTGTGCCAGTACCATACTGTCTTGATTACTGTAGCTTTGTAGTATATTCTGAAGTCCTGGAGCCTGATTCCTCCAGTTCCGTTTTTCTTTCTCAAGATTTCTTTGGCTATTCAGGGTCTTTTGTATTTCCATACAAATTGTGAAATTTTTTTTCTAGTTCTGTAAAAAATGCCATTGGTAATTTGATAGGGATTGCCTTGAATCTGTAGATTGTTTTGGGTAGTATAGTCATTTTCGCAACGTTGATTCCTTCAATCCAAGAACATGGTATATCTCTCCATGTGTTTGTATCATCTTTAATTTCTTTCATCAGTGTCTTATAGTTTTCTGCATACAAGTCTTTTTACTCCTTAGGTAGGTTTATTCCTAGGTATTTTATTCTTTTTGTTGCAATGGTAAATGGGAGTGTTTCCTTAATTTCTCTTTCAGATTTTTCGTTATTAGTGTATAGGAATGCAAGAGATATCTGTGCATTAATTTTATTTCCTGCTACTTTACCAGATTCATTGATTAGCTCTAGTAGTTTTCTGGTAGAGTCTTTAGGATTCTCTATGTATAGTATCATGTCATCTGCAAATGGTGACAGTTTTACTTCTTCTTTTCCAATTTGGATTCCTTTTATTTCTTTTTCTTCTCTGATTGTCTTGGCTAAAACTTCCCAAACTATGTTGAATAAGAGTGGTGAGAGAGGGCAACCTTGTCTTTTTCCTGATCTTAGAGGAAATGGTTTCAGTTTTTCACCACTGAGAACGATGTTGGCTGTGGGTTTGTCATATATGGCCTTTATTATGTTGAGTTAGGTTCCCTCTGTGCCTACTTTCTGGAGAGTTTTTATCATAAATGGGTGTTGAATTTTGTTGAAAGCTTTTTCTGCTTCTATTGAGATTATCATATGGTTTTTATATTCGATTTGTTAATAGGATGTATCACATTGATTGATTTGCGTATACTGAAGAATCCTTGCATTCCTGGGATAAACCCCACTTGATCATGGTGTATGATCCTTTTAATGTGCTGTTGGGTTCTGTTTGCTAGTATTTTGTTGAGGATTTTTGCATCTGTGTTCATCGGTGATATTGGCCTGCAGTTTCCTTTCTTTGCAACATCTTTGGTTTTGGTATCAGAGTGATGGTGAACTCGTAGAATGAATTTAGGAGTGTTCCTTCCTCTGCTATATTTTGGAAGAGTTTGAGAATGATAGGTGTTATGTCTTCTCTAAATGTTTGATAGAATTTGACTGTCAAGCCATCTGGTCCTGGGCTGTTGTTTGTTGGAAGATTTTTAATCACAGTTTCCATTTCTGCCCCTTGTTTTCATCATAGCCTTGCAAGTTACATTTCTTTTTTTACAGATGAGTATATTGAAGTTTCGTATAGTTTAAGTTCTTCAGTACCTTACACCAAGTGAACAGAACAGCAAAATTTCAAGTCTATGATTGTATGGTTACAAAGTTTATCTTCTCTCGCGCACACCAGTGGGTCTCAACCCCAAATGCACAGAAGGACCCCAGTGTATGCTGCACTTAAGATCTGTTGTATCAGGATCTCCGGGTAAGAGACCCAGGTATCAGTGTTTTATTTTAAATCCTACTGGTGTTTCTAAAGTGCCGCCAGGGTTGAAAAGCATGACTACAACCACGATGGATCCTCCACCACTTTGCCAACCTTCCCACCATGGGCTCAGTGTGCTCTCATCCAAGAAAAGAGACTTGACTCAATCCGTTTATAAATGGCCTGCTCCCAATTCAGATAAGGGAGCCTGAATTTGCCAGGTAATTTGAAGTGCTCTTTATAGGTATCTGCTTTGATTTTAGTGAGACTTTTATCTCCCGTTGTTACTTTGAGTTAATAAATGGATTACGCCATGCCCAGGCTCTGACTCTCCACAAAGGGTGCTGCTCAGTGCCACTCTGCCTTTGTGAGTTTTATAACACAGCTGGTACTTTACACATCCTACTCCATTCCAAAAATAGTTAGGTAATGCTGGGCCACACACACATACACACCTGCCCCACAAATGAATCAGGGCATGGTAGATGTCATGAAGCAATTATTAAGTTTAATATCAGATTTCCTTCTATTAAGTTTGAGGATACAGAACTCATTTTTCTTTGTATTATAAGAAATATGTAGGTAATGTCCATGGTCGCTAACTCCACCTGAAATTGAATGCGTTTGTGCAAGACCCTGATATCATATCAAAGTTCAGTCAGGTATTTTGATGCATGATATGTATGTAAAAGGTTAAACTGATCAGTTTAATCTCAATCCCAATAAGAAAGATTAAGGGGAAAAAACGGTCAAAACAGATAATATAGGGTAGAAGATCTCTACCCTGGCTGCACATTAGAACGTAGGAGGCCGTTTAAACGAACAGAATCCACCCCCCAGAGACTGATTAGATTGATTCACTTGGTCCCTTTGGAGCTCTGTGGATGATTCATATCTGCAGTTTCTTACCTTCCCCAGGCCTTCCACTGTTGTAAAAGATGGGTATTACGTGAGAATATTCTGATTCGCATATTTACTGTCAATGATGGGAAAGATGATGATAATGATGATAGTAACTCTAATTGAATTTGCTCTTACAAGTGCCTTACATATAGTAACTCATTTAGTACTCACAAGAGCTCTTTTATGAGAGCAACATTATTATCATCTCTTTGCAGATGACAAACAGGTGTAGAGAGATTAAGTAACTCACTGCAGGACTTGGCAGAAGTGGAACATGAATCCAGAGTCTGGTTTCGCATGCCATCTTGTTACAGCCTCCAGTGAGACCATGAAATAAGCTCCATGATGTCACCCCAGCTCGCCCCTCAGGTTCCCTTTCCCTTTTCCTGATTTTGCAGTGTCTAATCTAGGTTCAGGTTCACCCATCCCAGTAATGGTGATAAGGAACATGAGATTCCTCCACCCTGCCATCTAACTCCTACACCCAACTTTGCAGTGGGACAGCGCCGAGTCTTCAAGATTCAAGGGAGTACTGCTAGGTAGCGAATCTGTTTTGGAAAAGGAAACATTTATATTTCTCAGTACAACAGAAAAAATTTAAGGCTTTGGAACCAGACAGATAGAAGATCAAAGTTATGTACCTTTATTTAGTAATCCTCGTAATCCAATTAATTTAATCTGACACTCAGTTTCTTAATCCATTAAATAGACATACTAAATTTTAAATCATAGTATTTTAAAAAATTAAGTGGAATAAAATTTTAAATCATAGTATTTTAAAAAATTAAGTGGAATAAAATATATAAAGGTCTTTGGACATATTAGGCACTCAATACACATGGGTTGCCTCCCCTTTAACACTGCTCCCATTTCACATATACAGTTAGCTTCACACCTAGGAATTTTGTTCAGCTTCTAAATTTCTGCTTTCTTTATTCCTTTAACCTCTAGGTTTAAAAATGCTGTATGGGGCAGCCAAAATTGTGTATGTAAAAGGTACATTTACATTCACTAATTTACCAGGTAAATTAGTGAGCTACTAACAAAACTTTAGGGCCCTAAAAAAATTAGCAACAGAGATTGCTTCTTAAAACCCTATAAACACCACCCCTCTGCTACCAAGCCATCCAAATACCTAAAATCCCCGCCTTCAGATCTCACTAAGGAACTGTTAGAAAAGATTGCCTTTGTCTAAATAAAGCATGTGTCACCTTATTTTGCTTACAGCTAGTTACATGTCGGAACCTCCATATGCCATTACCATTAATGTGCAAAATGAGAGCAGGTGAAAGTCTGGGGGAAAAAAAGGGTAGATTTTTTTGTTTTAAACAAATAAAATCTTACTTGAGTACACTTCAACTGTAGCCTTAAACTATAGAGAAAAGAAAAGATTTTGGCAAACCCAAATAGCCTTTAAAGTTTCCACTGTATCTAGTTGCTGTATAGTTCATGAAAAATGCCTATTTTTCTTAATATTTATGGTGGTCTGGTTAATCAAGTCATAATACGATACTTTTACTACTTAAGAGTACAATGAAATGGAAATCATTCTTTTCTATAGGTATCTGGCTTTTCGTGGGGGCATGGCTGATACTTCTGTCTGCTATGGAATATTTCTCCTCTCTTTCTAAACTGTTTCTTCCCTAAACAGTTAATTTTCTGTGAGGTTTATTTCATTTTCTTGATACAGTTCAGTCATTAGTTTCTTGTCAAGCTTTTGAACCTTGCTTTTAATCTTTACATTTTCTGATTCTAAAGATGCACAATTGCTTTGAAGAGTTTTAATATGTAAGCTCTTTTATCTTCTCTAGCTAATTTACTACACATTTGATAATTTTTTCAGAGGTTTGTAAGGAAGCATTTGCTTGAAGGCATATACGTCTTCAAAGCTTCCCATCCAGGTGGTCCCAAGTTCTGACCCTTTTATCATATTCAGTTCCTACTGACCATCATCCATGTCATCTCCAAGGATAGCAAACAAATTTGTCATCTTCAACAGTCATTCTGTCAGATTCTGGACCTGATGATGCTTCTTATGTAGAGATATTTCCAAACATACCTTTGCATTTTCAACTGCCCCTCCACCCCATGTTTACTGAGTTTACTTACTCTCTCTTTCCATCCTTTACCCCCGTATGAAATAGTTTTAAACTTTCCTAAAGATTGGAATTTTATAGAAACTTTTCTACAATACTATCTACAGTTATGTTTTACTCTTCTGACATAAATTTTAAGGTTATTTTGGCTTAAGTCACTTGGGATTAGATGTGTTCCAATTTAACCTTCATTGGCTATATTGTATCCTTGTAACATTAATGGTCACCCCATCATGTTCTGCATGTTTCCCCCATTTTTTCCTAGCAAGTCTATTTTAACCTCAATAAAAGGTAGGGCCTATTCCATTTTTAAATATCTGCCTCCATACTCAGCATTTCAAATAACTTTGTTTCAAGTCTGGCCTCCAAAAAAGAGGTCTCCAGTGTTTCATATTCTTACTTAAAATGCTAGAGTCTGGGGCTTCCCTGCTGGCACAGTGGTTGAGAGTCTGCCTGCCGATTCAAGGGACACGGGTTCGTGCCCCGGTCCGGGAGGATCCCACATGCCACAGAGCGCTGGGCCCGTGAGCCATGGCTGCTGAGCCTGTGTGTCCGGAGCCTGTGCTCCACAATGGGAGAGGCCACAACAGTGAGAGGCCCGCGTACCGCCAAAAAAAAAAAAAAAAATGCTAGAGTCTGTCATAAATTTTAACTTTTTCTTCATCTAGGACAGAAAACATTCTGTACAGCTCTTTGTTCCTATTAGCTTTTAGCTATAAGAAAGCCCAGTGATACCTGCTCATACCATCATCTCACAGGGGAAAAATCTCAGAGTCCTGGACCTGGACTCACACCTGCAGATATAGTGCTCACAGCCTTGCACAGTGTCTACAGGATAAGCCTGCAGTAAAGCTGTGTGCCTGTTAGTGTGACCTCTGTGGGACCAGTGGCTGCTTCAGAGCCATAGACTACTACTGGTCACAACAGACTGCGGGGAACCCAGAATATTCCACTCAGAACCAAGGCAACAATTGGCAATCAAGACAAACCATAGGGAGGGGGTCAAGGATGTGGACACCTTCCCTCTCACTATTGTCCCATGATGGAACACAAAAAAAGTAGTGATATTTGTATGACCTCCAAGGAAAATGGGTGAGGATGTTACTGACCCACCCCACCTGGAAGCCTCAAAGGATAAGCAATCCATGTATTGTCACACCTGTGAATCTTCCACACTTGCTGGCTGTCAGGAAACTCTCCTGCCCATCTCATGTGCTAAGTCTCCTTTTTCTTTTTACCAGACATCTAAGCTTCAGTCCAAGAAATGCATCCAGCCTTGAACGATCTCCCCAGAATACACCCCACCCCCAGTTTATTGCTTGTCATTAATAGTGTGTGTGTGTGTATGTGTTGGGCATTAGAAGGGGTTTTGCTTGGCTTCGTATAGCAACTATAGATTTGTCTTTTCTCCTTTTAATTCTATTTTTGCTTCATGTGTTTTGAAGCTCTTTTTTTATTTGTATATCTTCTTGATGAATTCTTCGTTTTTTTTTTTACTCAAATCCCTCTTGATCTCTGATAATACACCTTGTCTTGGTGTCTAATATGTCCAATGTGTTTTAATATAGGCACACCAACATTTTCTGGTATAATTTTTGTATTCTTTTACTTTCAACCAATCTGTGTTTTTATACTTAAAGTGTATTTCTTTAAAAAAAGCATATAGTTTGGTCCTTCTTTTTTACTCTGTTTGATAATGGAGTGTTTATTCCATTTATATTTAATGTAATGTTTGCTATCTTTAGGTTTAAGCCTACCATCTTGATATTTGTTTTCTCTTTGTCTCATTTGTTCTTTGTTCTTGAGTTCCTTATTTCTTTGCCTTCTTTTGAGTTAACTAAATATTTTATCTCCTCTATTGATTTTTTTAACTCTATCTCAGTGGAATTTTTTTTCACTAGTTGTTTCTTGAGATTTTAAAATATGTATCTTTAACTTATTCCCTACTTTCAAATAATATTTCTGAAAGAACAGTCTTAAGAACCTTATAAAAGTATAATTCCCTTTACTTACTTGCTGTCCTTTTTCTTTATATTATATATTTTATTTATTCATAGGTAATAAACACAAAATATATTAATTTTTGCTTTAGATAGTCATTAGTTTTTTTATATAGATAATAGATAGATAGATAGATAGATGATAATTTTTAAAAGGTCTTTGACACTTACACAGATATTTATTCATTTATCCATTTTAGTGCTTTCCTTTTTGTAGATCCAGGCTTCCATGAGGAATAATTTCCTTTCATCTTGAAAAACTTCCTTTCTCATCTCTTGTAGTGTTTATTTTATAGAAATGAATTCTCTCAACTTTTGCCTGTCTTGTTTCACCCTCAAACTGAAAGCTATTTTTGCTGAACAGAAAAGTTTATGTTAACAGGTGGTTTCCTTCAGCATTTTGCAGATATTGCATTGTCTTATGGCATTCAATATTTTAGACGAAAAATCAGACATTATTTTCAAAGCTGTTCCTTGAATATGATGTCTTTTTTCTCTGGCTGCTTTTAAGATTTACTATTTACCTGTTTCTTAGCAGTTTAATTGTAAAATGCCTGAGTGTGTTTTTGTTTTTGGTTGGTTGTTTGGTTGTTTGGTTTCTTTGTTTGTTGTTACATTTATCCTACTTGGGTTTCACTTAGCTTTTTTCATACATGGATTGAATTCCTTCAATTTTTGACAATACTCACCTATGATTTCTTGAAATATTTCTTTTTCTTACATCCTTCTGGAGGTACAGTTACACATATGTTAGCCCATTGGATATTGTGTTACAGTCACAGATTTTCTATTCTGTTTTTTCCCTTTTGTTTCAATTTGGATGATTTTATTGACCTGTCTTAAATTTTACTGATCCTTTCTTCTGCTGGGTTCAGTCTACTATTCAGCCTACTGAATGGATTCTATATTTATGATACTGTAATTTTTATTTTTATAATTTCCATTTGGTTCTTCCTTATTGTACCCATATCTCTGCTGAAATTCTCCAACTGTTAAATGTGTGCTTCCCATTTTTCCATTATATCTTTTTAACATATTTAATACTTGTCTATTAAGTCCAACATCTGGGCTGTCTGTGGGTCTGCTTCTATTGCTTATTTTTAAATTTTCATTAGGGGTCACATTTTTCTGCTTCTTCACGTGTTCTACATTTTTTATTGTATAATTTTTTATATTGTATAGATTTTTTATATTGTATAGATTTTGTATAGGTATTGATAGATTTTGTAGAGATATTGTATAGATTTTTTTATAGTGTTCTATATTTTTATTGTATATTGCCTTCATGGGTAAAAGAATAGTAGTAAAATAATATTTAACCTCAGAAAAGGGCTCACTCCTTCTATCAATCAGGCTGCTAATATGTGTGTTATGTGTTGGTGGTGTATGTTGTGTGCAGGGGACTGAATCAATCTAATATGTGCTAGATCTGAACCTGGGCTTTGCTACAGCTTTAGTTAAATCCCTACCTCAATAGGACCTTTCCTTTAGGTATACTGAGCTTGGCAATGCTCTGGAGATGTCTTCATGCCTAGCCTAACAGCCAGCATTTCTGAACCACAGGAAATCTCTCCCTCCTTTACACTCCAGCTCCCAACTGTTCATTCTTAATGACATATTTTGCCTCCTTGTTGCCATGACCCCCAGCCACTGGAGAGCTGTCTCAATGAACAGAGTGAAGACCTCGTGCATCTTGAGGGGATCTTTGTCAGCTCTCCTGCCCTGCCCTAACCTGTCTCAACTACCCACAAGCACTCAGTGAAAGCCTGCAGGAAAGGGTTGGCAGTCAGATACAGATTCTCTCTGTGGTTGGGGTACCTCAGGATTCTAATTTATGATACCAGGCCATTTGCACCTGTTAAAAGTTTGCTAACAGTTGGGCTGTTTGTCCTTACATGTCCCTACTCCCCCTTCCCATGTGATGAGGGTGTTCCTCCTCTCACCATGTCCCCAGGAGTGATAAAAGCTATAGAATTCTTCTCTCCAAGGAAGGGTTCATCTCATTTGGGAAATTAATTAATCTAGGTTTCTTTGGGTCTACAGTTCTTTGGTGGGTTATTTCATACCTTCTGCATTCACCTCCCCATGATACCCTCCAGCCACCCCTAAGTCTTTAAGGTCTGCATACCAGAAGTAAGCCCACCTTGGGAAGGCAGACCTGGAAGCAGTCTCAAGGCCTTTGGGACAGAGTCCCAAGTACCAGCACATGCTGAGAAGAGAGTTACTGGTTCTTTTTCTAATTCAGCGCACAGTGGGGAAAAACACAGGCAAAGGAGAACTAGAGCAGCAAGCCCTCTGAATTGTGAGGCCCGGGCTGGGTCTTCTCTCCTCGCTTGACTGGGTCTGAGGGTAGTACTGATGAAAATATATTTAATATTTTGGAGATAGGTGGGAAAACTTCATAGAGAGAGGACAAATTTGGATGGAAAATGATGGATGCTAAGGATGACCTTTGACTCTTTGCCCATGGCCAACTCTTACAGCTGTAGAAATCATAGAATGTATACATCCTCTTTCCAAGAGTAGAAGGTAGCTTCAATGTTGATGAGATACTCTTAAAGAAATAGGGTACAGTATATCTTCTAGAAAGCTAATATCTCCAGATTGACATATTATAAGGAGCAGAACTAATGGGTTAAATGAATCAAGACAAAGCTTGCCTCAAATAGTAAAATACACGAACTTGGCCCACATGAGAATGACTATGACAACTTAAAAGGGAAATTACTTCATTGTCAGATTTACATTGCCTTCCAATCGAAAGCAAGCACAAAATGACTGCTGTGATAAATTTAAGATAATTTACTTGTCTTGATTGGGTTATGAGTTAATTGATAGTTTAGGTAGAACTTCAGTTACAAAACAATTTATTTTCATTTTTTAAGCTACATAGTTTTTACATATGAAGGAATTATCTATAAGTATATGTGTTCCTATATTTAATTCCACAGATATATAATGAAAGTTTTAATGTAAGGGACTACAACAAACTTCAGAATAAAAATATAACTTTATTTTAATTAAATGTTATTTTTCACTATGTCTGATATAGATAATTGTATACTTTGCTGGGATTTAGCTGTCATTTTAGCATTGGATATGTTTGTAGAAAAGTATGAAATATTATGTTGCCTCCCCACATACATGCACAACTGCTGAATTTGTTGGGATCATTTTGGAGAGAGTTTGGAGAATTTGTTTCCTTTTTAAAGCAATGCTGAAGAGTGAAGGCAGAGAATTACAGTTAATATGGTGAATGGAACACATACTTAATTCCACCCTCTCCCTCCCAAAGAAATCCTCTAATGACAGTAAACAAAAAATATTCACTAGAATAAAGAAAACAGGAGAGCCTACAACACAGGGAGCTATTGACATAGTATTTGGAAAATGGAAAGGGAATGACTGAGCGGTACTTGATTTAGCTGAGCAGAGATGTGGAAAGCCAGGTGCCTGAAGAGGAGATGCCTACGTAGATGGAAATGGAGACTCCCTAGAATGCTGGAAAGGCTCAAGGACTAGAGGTCTGTTGAAGCCAGAGGTGAGAAGTGGAGCTGAAAGCAGAACTTGGTTGCAAGTCTTAAAAAGAGTAGCTGGACTCTCAAATCGCCTCTTCTACCCTGTACAGCCTGGCAACTACCTCTCCCTCACCTTGCAGGAGACATGGCGGGAGGGGGCCTTATTCTCTGGAGTAACTTAATTAGAGAGGTTACAAACAGCAATACTGGAAACAGTGGCAGGTGGGGGTGAGGTGTAACACTGAAATCTGGTGGATTAAGTGGAAATCTCCATGCTGAATAGTGGTGAACTTCCCTCAATTTCAAGCCTTTTCACCCAGCTTTGCTTCCAGGACACTGGCAACTGAACTTGTCCCTCTTAGATAGGACACTGGAGGGGGGCTTCTCTAGAGGATCTGACTACCCAAGGGGGCAGAAACCTAGTTACCCTTGAGGATGTTTCAGTGAAGGCTCAGCTTTGTCTAATCACTTTATGGTAATGTCATAACGCCCATAACACAATGGCTGGGTGGATATCGAGGGAATACCAGATGTGGGGAATGTCTCTAACATAAAAGAGACCAAAACACACGAACAAACAAAGAAGAAATTGAAGCAAACAAAGATTGCAGGGAAGAGATGAAAGCTTTTTAAAAAACCTGAAATGTATATAGTCTTTGATATCAGAAAAGAAATTGTGTCCATGAAACAAAACGTGGTGTTATAAAAACAATTCGAGACAAATAGAATTCTTAGAAATTAAACATATGTTAGCAGAAATAGAATATTCAACAGAAGAGAGATGAGGAATTATTCCAGAGAGGAGGTGGTAGAAAGATGAATATAAGAGAAAAGATAATAAAATTAAGGGGTCAGTCTAAGGAGTCCAACATCCAACTAAAAGGAGCTTAGTTTCAGAATGAAAGAACAGGGAAAATAGAGCTCAGAAATTGCTTTAAAATAAAATTTCCCCAGGAATTGGAGGAGATGAGTAAAATTTCCTTGAGTTTCAAACACAGTCAATGGTGCAGGGACAGGTGGTGGTGGAAATGGGGGACCATACCAAAGTATACTGTCATGGGATATTAGAACACCAGGGATAAAGAAGAAATAATATTTGGACGATGGAACAGAATGACTTGTAAATAACAGCACTAGGAACTACATGACAGTGGAGAAATTCCTTGAAATTTCTGAGGGAAAAGTATTTCTAAACAATGAATTCTGTAGTCAAGCTATTGATTAATGGAAGAAGAGAATAAGGATATTTTCATGCGTTCAGTTTCTCCAAAACTTAATTTGTCCTGAGCATCTTTCTCAGGAAGCTGCTGGAGTTTGTGCTACCTCTAGTCACCCATCGGGGAGTCCATCAAGAAGGCGAGAACAAAGAACCCAGCAAAGGGACTCAATACCGAAGAGAAGCAAAAGCCAGTCCCGCGATGACAGCTCAGAAGCACTGTTGCTACAAAAAGGACCAGGGTGGGGGAGGGGGTAGACTGCATGCAGAAAAAATAGTTGATATGTTTGTCTGTATTAAGAGGAATGTTACATGTCTATTGGAGAGTTTGAAAAAAATGTAATGTTAGGCAGATAGAAAATTAAGCAAACAAAAATATGACACAACCACCAGTGTCAGGAAAAAGAAAACTGTGTAAAAGAAAGGAAATGGACTCATATATCCCATGTGGTTTACATGTGAATAATATACACATAGCCAAAATAATGTAATCACTGATAAGTGCTTCCCCTAAAATTGTTGTGTAATTAAATTGTGAGGATTAAGGAAAGTGTGTGTGTGTGTGTGTGTGTGTGTGTGTAAATGAGAATGAGGAAGGGAGGGAAAGAGGGAGAGAGAGGTTGAGAGCACACATGCTGGAGAAGGTGTGTATAAGAACTAAATTCTTATTTTCCGTAGTAGGAGGACAATAGATAATATTGACATTTGAAAAAATTTTTTTAAATAGGAGTACAAGAGCGTCATTTAAGAATACAGACTGATCGTCATAATTACCAGTTACGAGTTGATGGTCATCGTCTCTGGGATTCTAGGGTGAGGAGGGATGGGATTGGGATGATACATTCTTTTAAGCTCTATTATTCTACATGGCTTTAAAAAATACGTGCATATTTTAAAAAAATATATTACTGTTATACTTTTAAAATAAACTGAATGCAATGAGTTCTAGTGCTCAAAGGTTTTCAAGCTAAGCTTCCCAGATTCCTGGAGGTTTCCACAGGGACTGCTTAAGGAAGAGGCAGGGCCCCAGGTTTCACACCTGAGGTTCTGCTAAAGGAGCTATGCCTTGTCATTATTAAGTTTCAGTGAACTATTTCCTTTGAACAAAGGGTTCCCTAGTGAAACAACACCAACAAACAAATTTGAAAAGCACTGATGAGTCACATGCTCATCTGGAGAAAAACTGCTCCCAAATAAATAACCACCAGACTCCGTCCACCTTGCCTATCACCCGTCATTTTCTTTTACCACATACAATAGAATTGTCCTATTTCCAACTCTTGATAAATCTCAAGAGGCTTGGAGTAGAACCAATATGGAGTATACATGTGATTATGAAAATGTGCACAGATTTGAAGTGATGACATTAAATACATTTTCAAGGCATCAGGTATGGCAGATACTGCCAGAGCTCACGTAAGTGGTATCATAAGGTGTATCTCTCTGTCCCTAGGATGAGGTTGGATATTCTAGTTTTGCCTAGTGATTGTGATATATTTACGATTGTGCTTTAATTAGGGTTGATTTTGGTTCCACAAAGGAAAAATACCCCTACCCCAGCTTAAAGGAAAAGGTACAAATAAAACCTGTATTTCTAATATTAAAGATAATCCGTATCTTTTGTAAATGTGGAGTATTGATTGTTTCCTGGGCTATAGAGCGTCTCAAAAACAAAAAAAAAATCCTTAACTCAGTGAGTTTAATTTGGGGAAAGAGCAAATGCTGAAACACATACTCCTGAGAAAGTTATTCTCTCATCAACCAGTATCTATCTCTCTCTCTCTTCCCCTCCCACCACCCCTGCCACTTACAATTTGAAATGTTGTACCTCTTCTGTGGGCTTCCATTATTTCTCAGTCTAAAATAACTAAAAGCTTCTTTGAAAAGTACATATAATTTTTATAAAGTTTATGTAACATACAATATAAAATATATTCATTTAATATATTTTATATATTCTTATTTTACACGTATATCTCATTTGATGTTGACAACAACTCTTTGAAATTTGTATGATTGTTCTCATTGTGGAGATGAGGAAATAGTGGCCGTTGGAATTTGACCCCTCCCAAGTTGCATGGCTAATGGGGGAAATGCAAAAAGAAATCTACATTTTCTGATTATCATTCTACTTGGGCCAAACACCTGTTAATTAATAAAAAGACTAATCTTTATCAAAAGCATACACATAACATAAAAAAATTCCAGCTTACATGTATAGGATGACTAACTAGTCCTGGTTTTCCTGAGACTTTCCTGATTTTATCACTGAAAATCCTGCATCCCGGGAAATCCCTTAGTTCCATTCAAACCGGGATGGTTGGTCACTTTACATGCAGTGCTCAGCCTAAGAGGCTATAATAGCTACCTTTTATGGGAACTGAGAGTGATACAGGAAATGAAATGCAAGGAGAGGAAAGAGATCGAGATAGTTTATTTAGTCAAGGGTGAAGATAATTTCTTACGCATATCAAAGAAAACCAATTTTAGCAACCACAGCAATAGGACAAAACAATTACTGAAATTTTTCAAAAACGTTCATGTAAATAAATGTCTGTAGCTTCAAGATCCAGGTCAGTATCCAAAAGACACACAAATATGACACTACTAGATATTGAACAATAAAGTGTTCCATGAGAAGAAATCATAAAACACACAGCCAGATGTCCTAGGGCCAAACTACCTAATCCTCCCATTTAAACCTTGCTGTCCTCAAAGTCTGCCCCATTCAGAGGTGCTGCTCCCCAGTCTGGCTTACAGTTTGGTCCCTGCTTCTGCTGTACCAGATTCTGTTCACCCATCCCTTCCCTGTTCTCACTGGTGCCTTTAAGATCACTCTTTCTTGGGTATTTCTCTTGATGCCCTTTCTTCACATCAACCTAAGCCCCTTTAAGCTTCTTCTGTGTCTCTTTCCACATTGGAGTGCCTCCCCATTTCCTGTCCACTCCCCTCCCAACCCACCTGCCACACAAGAGACCCTGAGAAGAGAAATAGAGATGCTCTCCAAGGACAAGGAGGAGAGAGAAGGAATGAGGAAGGGCTGCAATTATCTTTATTTGAATATTTTGGCTGTGTGTGTGGTCCTGTGTGTGGACCCGTAAATCATTTAGATAGGATTCCTTCTGGCCTTTATCTTTCCTTCTAGTGCCCACAGGTGTTCTAATATAGTTGAAATCATGGGGCATATGCATTTATATGCTAAGCGTTAAACAATGTCTTTCTGTTGTCATCAAAACTACCATTGTTCCCAGTTATTTTCCACCAAATATGATATTATAATTAGTAAATTTATATATATGGCCCTTTCCATAATTAGGGCTATTTTCATATCATAGGCATTCAAAATGAGTGCCCAATTTCATCTAATTTTGAAATTGATCAGCATTTAATAAGATTATATGTAGTATGCTGCTGTTTTGAATCCCTTCCATATCTGTTGTTAGAGCCCCTATATATATAGTTTTTCTACTTTTTTCTTGGGCAGTGTCTATTGTAATTACTTTTCAAACAACTACTACTTGGATTTATTATTTTTTTCCTCAGGGGAAAAAACCCCACAATTTATCCCCCTCCCCCACACAAAAAAAACTCACTTTTGTATAATGAGTGTCTTAGTCCATTCAGGCCGCTATGACAATATACCATAGACCGGGTGGCTTACAGACAACTGAAATAAGCAACAGAAATTTATTTCTCTCAGTCTGAAGACTGGAAGTCCAAAATCAAGATGCCAGCAGATTTGGTGTCTTATGAGGGCTTGCTTCCTGGCTCATAGAGGCCCATCTTTTTGCTGTGTCCTCTCCTGGTGGAAGGGACAAAGAAGCTCTCTGGGGTCTCTTTTATAAGGGCACTAATCCCATTCATGAGGGCTCCACCCTCAAGACCTAAGCACCTCCCAAAGGCCCCACCTCCTGATACCATCACATGAGAGATTGGGTTTCAACATACGAATTTTGTGGGACACAAATATTCCGTCTATAGCAAATAGTGTATTTTTTTAAAATAATAATATGTAAAAGACAAAATCATCCACAAAACTATCATCCACAAAACATACAGCCTATGCCAGTGTCTTAAGGACGCCAGGGAGGAAAAAATAACAGGGATCATTTGCTTTTCATTGCCCAGATTTTTCATACACAAGATGCCTGCCTCCCAGATCAGCTAAAACCTGAGTTTTAACACCTTGTTCACCCCTCAAGGAGACTGCTACCAGCATTTGCCATCCATAGAACAGTGCTAAGACAGTCTATTTCTGGAGAATGGAGCGGAGATTAACTGCTTGTTCATGATAAATCAAGGGTATTTGATTTGCCTGTTACATGCCCAGTTTTCTTTGGAAGCAAGCCCTGGAAGCTATTTTTTTCTGATCAAATCCTAACTCTCATGTTAGTGCTTGTGAAAGAGAAAAATAACATTTACTCATGATAAAGACTGAGTTCTAGCCATTATAAATCTTATCAACTGCCACATGAAGGTTAGGGGGAGAAAAAGAAGAAAAAGAAATTCCCATGTGCTCACTCAACCTTGGGTTTGGACTCATGCTGCCACTACTGTTGCACACTGTTCTGGAATTTCTGTGATTTAAACAGATGAAAATATAAAAGGAGATAAATTTGGGAACCTAAGGAGATGTTTTCTTGTTGAATGTTGTACTGTAAGGAATGGCCAGTAACATTTCAATAAAGAAAATTGTTATAGTTTACTAGTTAATCTGAATTATTAGGAGGGCCTAATATTTTCTTTATTTCTCTTAGAAGCCAGCAAGATAAATAGAAATAAACTTAGCAGAATTTGCCATGTTGGTGTTTAGAGTCATTCACTCACACAGACACAAATGTATAATAATCTTTTTTTTTTTTTTTTGCTTCTATAAAGGTGCTCAGTGCCTAATATACCTTCCATATAATCTTTTGGTTAATGGCTTGAAAAGAGATATAATTCCCCCCACCCCATTATCTAAAATGTAAGCCAACATATAACAATTTTCCATAGGTTAAAATATACACTTTCACACAAGCAATTGTTTGCTTGTTTCAACAAACATTTCTTGGGTGTCGGTTGTGCTAATGTTCATTCAGAGGTACAGCATAAGTGAATAGTGTGGCCGAATGTGAAACAGATGACCTGCTGCCAACTCTGTCCACTCTTAGCTCACACGTGTTTTGACACCATCCATTAGCCTTGGGGAGAAGTGTTTTGATAGAGGGGGGAAGAAACACAAAGACAGGGATTTGTGCTCTCTGGGTGAGTGGTTATTTCTATTTATTTCTGAAGTTATTTGGATGTCTTTATCAGCATTACATACAGCTTGAAATTTCCCTAAAATAATCAGCTTGGGAATAAGAATAAAGAAAGTTTCTTCCTCCTCTCCCTCCTTCTTTCAATCTTTTTTTGTTTTTTTTAAAGGACATCTAGTAACAGGCTGAGGAGTGAGCAGGTTGGTAGGATCAGTCTATATGGGGCATCAAGATATCACCAAAATAAATTAGTCATAGGATGCCAGTTAATCAAGTGTTCACTCACAGTTCCCTAAAATGGTCTTGTTCAGATGTGGTAAAAGACCACCTAGGACAGAACATTTAAAACCAACCACAAACAAAGAGAAAGGTTTCTTTTTGGGAGTCAACCTTTGCCGTTGGGTATTTTCGAGATGTCTGTACAAGTTGCTAGGGGCAGCTGTGGCCACAGCACCACCCTGAGCCCAGCCAGCTGACATTCACCTGGAGCTGGCAGAGACAGCCAGATGAGATCTGGAAACCCCAGAATGCCTGGGGTGTGGTTTGTCTGATGCCGAAATTATAAATCCTCTATCAGGCCTTTCAAGAAGTTGTCTGGTCCATAACATTGCACATAATACACTCACTATTTTGAACAGGGTGAGGTAAATTATTTTCAGCAGCAGCAGATCTTTTGATCCCAGTGACCACAAAATAAATATTAAATACAATTTTAGTAGTGATTTAAAGGGACTCCACATTATTCATTCTTGTCAGATCCTGTTTGAGAAAATGTACTTTTTCCCCTCATTTCCGTTGACTCAATTTTTCTTTGTTCAGACATGTGTGTGTGAGTGTGGGGTGTGGGAGAGTATTGTACATGGCCAGCCCCACGCAGTCCTCACCAAAGTTTACAAGACAGTCCTGGAAAAGAAGACTTGACAGGGAGATAGAAGTGTTTCTCGCACCCTCTCCTCCTGCTGTCTGCAATATAATATATAGGACAGGTGAAAGCAGTTTTTTCACAATTCCTATGAGCAAGGTTTTCTCTCACAGAAAATCCGCAGATGGAATAGTTGCCCTTCAGAATACCGTCAAGCATTCAGCATAACCATCGCTTCCTCTAATGGGTCCCAACTCGTTTACTAATAAGGAAATTCAGCTCTTAAAAACAAATTTGCCATTTCCCTTTTCTACTGCATCCATAGCCATTTGGGGTAAAATTATAGGTGAATATTCAAACATAAACGCTATGCAACAACAAAAATATTTGTCATGCTCCCAAATATTTGCCCCGTTTCTCCTCAAAGTTAAGGGGGAAAAAATCCAGAAAACTTACTTGTTTGTATTATGTATACCTGGGAAGTTTTTCATGCCGAGTAACAGAACACAACTTGAGCTGCCTTGCTTTCCGCTTCCAGGAATGCCAATCAGAGAACATTCTTTTTCAGACAGCCAAGTTTGGAAGTCAGTTGGTTTCTGGTAGGAGGTAGGGGGAGGGGATGGCAGTGGGAAAAGCACCGTGAGTCCTCCGGCTGATATTCAGTTTCCATGTGTTTCCGTAATAGCCATCAATGAAAGCATCTCCTTTTACCCACGTGGAGACAGGTAAAAAGACAGCTGAGTAAATCAGTATTAGATGTAGCAACGGAAGCTCAGGCAGAGCATGGAGGGGGTTGAAGAGGGTGGAGGGGGTGGAGGGAGGGCTTTTGACAGCCTGCCATTGGTGAGCTTACCAAAGGCATCTGCCAGTGGGACTTCAGTGGAATGTGAAACCAACTCATTTTCAAGTTAAAGATAGACACAGTATACACCAGGATCTAGAAGCTGGATTTTAACCTTGTGTCTCTCCCTAGAATTTCAGAGAGTCCTGTTGTGATCTCTGTTGTAATTAGCCATTTGGTTAAGGTTTATTCTTTATATGAATGTGCTAAGAATTCATATATGTTCTGGATGTACTGGAATTAAAAGGATTTAAGAGATCATGTACATACTCTAGGGTAAGTGCAAAGATGTTGCTTCTCTGGGAAGGTTAATGTTGCATTTTTCTTTTTATTTGTGTGAATGAAAAAGTGATCAGGGAGATTTTCCAGTGTTGTAACTTTGTTACCTTTCTTGAGATATTTCGGGTTTTACATTTTGTGAAGTAGAAAGAAACAAAGTATTTCAGCTTAGTTTTGAAGATGACCTTGCACTTCTAACTTCAGTTTGGCTTTACCTTTACTTACTTTTCCCTCTATTAACTCCTTAAACACCCTGCATTTCTTGAATTACAACGTCAGTAGTTAAACCTGTCACAACACCGACTAAATGTTATTCCGTCCATGATGCCATTGGTGGTGACTGTATTCTTGTGAGATGGAGTTATTTCCCTTGCTTGGCACTATGGCATTTTTTAATTTAAAAAAGAAAAAAAGAAAACAATAATAAAAGTGTGGGGGGGGGAGGTGGTAGAAAGTGCATAAGGAGCCGTTGGAAGATATTCTGTTTCTTTTTTTAAAAAAAAAAAAAGATGAGAAAAATAGGCAATTTTCCATTGAAGAGAACAATTTATTAATAGAAGTTATTTTTTGGTGTTGCCTCATTAATTCCAAGCAGGTTCTCGTCCTCCAAAAAAGCTGATATTTGCTAAGTGAATAGAGGCGTTCTGATTCTACAGAGCTTGAGAGTGGAGGAGGGGGAGAGCTGTCTGATTTGCTGCTGCCTTGCTATGTGCTGAGGATTTCAAAACTTTTTTAGTGAAAAGAAAGAATGACAAACCTTAGTCCTCTTCAAGCTTTTGACCATGTATAGGTTTTGTTTCTTGTTTTGTCCAGTGACCTCTCGGCTCTCTTAGAGACAGCTTTTCCAAACTTGCACAGCATTCCTTCTGAATAAATACTGTCCATAATAGTCACAGAGTACATGGTATGAATTGGAAATTCTACTTTATATGGGGAAAATAAATGTGCTGATGTGCTTATTACAGAGCGTGGGGCTGAACAGTTGTTGCACGTAACTGGCCGGGTTTTGTTCTGTCAAGTCAACCAGATTCTAATGAACTAAGTTGGCTGAACTAGGTACGAACAATGAATGATAATATGGATATTTCACTCAACGTTGATCAGAATAAATAATAATACCACGTTACTCTTCTAAAATGAAAAATGAACATAATGAACATGATACTGATAGAGTCACTTAATTTTACAGTTCTGTTAGATCACGGTTAACCTTCCCTGATATCTATAATTAACCCATTAAGTTGTGAAAGTTGCAGTTAATTTTCACTTCTCTGCAAATGGATGGCATGTTTGTATATTTTCCCTGGTGACATTGGATGCCTGTCCCCCTTGCTTTACCTGGCTGTGTCCTGAACTGTTGACAAGAGGAGGGAGCCTGGCAGGAATCGTAGGTGTCTCCAAGATATTTGTGAGAGCATGCATCCCACACACCAGGACACGCACAAACACTTACATGTAAACTTACCTTTTACTTAACTAATATATTTCTGATTGAATTATACATACAAATAAAATTATATTAGTATGGGGCTTTGTTTTTGTTTTCAGTGTGTCAAAAGAAAGCCAAAAAAGGATACAACATTTAAAAATTTTAAACTATAAGAATTTTAGACGTTATGTGGCCAGATCGCGTTGACAGGAGAAGGGGCCGATGAATATCTCTCTGCTGCTGTGATGTCCCTGTTGACATCGTCAAGCTTGGATTTTATTTCTTTGAACATAGTAAGTGTAGTTGTTTTATAATATACATCTGCTAATTCTAATATCTCAAGAGTTACCAAGATTTGTTTCTATTATTATTGCTCCTGTCAGTTTTCAGTCTTGTTTTCTTGGATATCTTTGACTATCTGCTGGCAATTATTTTTAAAATTACTTGTAGGGATAAGTTGAGACCTAGTGGTGATGATGGTCTCCTCCGGAGAGGACTTGGGTTTGCTTCTGCCAGGGCCCCTGGATCAGACCAGAATCACCTTAATCAAAGGTGATTAATCAAGGCACCCCTGTGCAAGAAGTAAGGCTACACATTTGTGTGAGGAACGGTTGATTTGGTGTTCACATCTACCCTGAGGGAAGATATGATCTTTTGAGGTCCCAGGTGAAAGCTGGGTTAGTTTATTAAAGCCCTCACCTGAGGACTGTGGGCTTTGATGTTCCACCGACACCCATAAGGCTGCCCAGCATGAAGCTGGTTTCTCAGACCTTTTGTTCCTGATACTCAGATACCCAAGAGCAAAAGCTTTCAAAAACTAGTGTCTTTATCTGAGTTCTGGTCTTCTCTTGAATGTTCCTGTCTTCACTATCTTATTAGCTCTTTGTTGTTTTTACATTTTAAATGTTTTCGATTACCTCAATGAGAGTATTGGTCCAAATGATCTCATTACTGTTACCAGAAATGGAAAGTCACACTTTTGCTTTTATAGTCATTTTTTTTAAAGACTCCTCATTCTAGAGAAGGTACCAGGCAGTCTGCTGATATCATTGATAATTCCAGGTCATTTTTCTGATTTGGGGTTTTAGCTGTGGCCTGATATGTTGAGGCTTTTGTGGAGAACTTTGCAAATGCAAATTTCTGATTGGAAGAATTCATGTGTTCCAACCTGCTTTGAGCTGTGAACAGTACTTAACGGTCCTTTTATTTGTCCTTAGCTGGCCCCTTTTCTTAGTAATCTCTGTAGTCTCTCAAGCCACCCCTACTGTCATCACTCTGCTGTTGACCTTGACTCTTCATGCTATCCCTTGACCTATATCCAGCATCACCACATTTCGCAAATTATCGTAAATAAATTCCTTCCTTTCCCTTCTCTCTGTCTGTTTCAGGTGCTCATCACCTCCCTTGGTTATAGTATGGCTCCCGGTTGTTCTCTTGCCTTTAGGCTCCATCCCCAGCACATCTCCCATGCTGGGACCAATACACCATCTTCTAAAAGTCCTAGACATGAATGGATTCCCCCCACTACTTAAAAAATCTCTTGTGGTTCACCATTCCCTTCAAAATGCATTCCTTAGTATGTCTTGGTATGTCAGAAAGCCTCAACCTGTTTCTCTAACATCACCTCCACTACTTCACTGGTTATCACCAGCACTTTAATCACACATCATTGCTGCCTCCAGAATATTCCATACATGATCATATGTCTGTACTAGTCTACCTACTAGTTTCTTGGAGTTTTTTGCCCAGAATGCTCATTGTTTACCTCCTTTGTGGGCAAATCTTACTTCTCCTTCAAGGTTAATCTCATAAGTCACTTTCACTGTCCTGGCAGGCACTGTATCTTACTCATGTTTGTATTCTCAGTTCCTGACACATAGAAACCATTCAATACATGCTTAAGGAATGAACAAATGACTATTTCGAGGAAGATTTCCCTCAACAGTTCCTTTCTTACTTTATTCTTTTTCCTTCTAAACATCATTATTCTTTTGACCTTACGCTCCTTGTCTAGAACAGTGATCATTCATAGTTCTTGATGTCAAGTAGACTCAATTAAAAATGTTTGTTTGGTTATTGTTGTTTTGGTAAGGGGATGTTATCTATTTTCATTTTTGCCAAATGAGACTGTATACCTTGATTGTGGTGACAAAAGAGATGATAGACGTGTAAGTACGATAAATTAGTTGTATGTTCATAATCAAAAAGAAAGTCATAGAGTTGGAAAACAGACATGTTTCAACAAATCTAGCCCAGAATACTGAATAGCACAAATGGAAAAAGTCATGTGACACAACTAAATTAAAATCATCTCATTGCATACAGCCTGAATCTGAACCATCAGAAAACACTGGGTTATTTTCAGATCACAGTGTATGCTAGAAGGAAAGAAGTTGCTTGTTTATGTGATATGATATTGTGACCCCAAATCTTAAAGTTGGTTAAAATTTTTCCCTAAAAATTTTAAGGCCTTAAAGTGCAGTATTAATCATTTTGCTATGGTAAGTTAACAAAACTACATTTACTTATTATAAATTGAATATAGTTGGTAGGAGTCAGAGGAAGAGAAAATATAGCTTATTAATTCTAAGGGTGTTTAACCGATTTCATATTCCTCAGATCATTTATAAATATTTCACACACTTATTATATGGCTTTATATGTCAACTCCTGAGATTTAGAAAAATAAGAAACTTGGTTTCTATTTTTTCTTATATAGGGCTCTTTAACCTCCACAAAGACAAAAACCCTAATATGGACAGGGTCAAAATTTATCTTAAAATTTGTTTGAGTCTAATCAAATGTTCAAAGTCAATATTTAGATGAGAACCCAGATTTCTCCATCACAAAATATGAAAATATAATATTATTGAACTTTTTTTGCTTCATCAATGAAAGAAATTAAGACTAGATCTTGAAAACTGGCAGATTTTAAATTGTAACCTCCAAGTAGCTGAGCTAATTTGTCTTATTAATTTAACAAATCCCTATCAAGCTCCTACCTTGTGCCTTAACTGTGCTTGTCTTAGACAATGAAATTATTTACTTAGTCCCCTTCACTGGACACTGACACCAGAGTATGTTGTGTTAAGACAATGGGTGTAATTTACAAATTGCTTTATATTATTCTCTCATTTATATTCTTAATTTATTTGCACTAATCTCCACTTGTTAAAAAGTCACTTTGCCTTTTCCTCAACAATTTGTGTTTTTCTCTCAGAAAGCTAAGTTTTAAGAGTTTGGGGATTGCTTTTATTCTTAAAAATCTCATATTTTGCAGATATTTTATTATAGAATATTTTAAAGAGACCTAAACAAATTCTAAAAAAAAAAAAAGCTAAATAGAAAATGTATCCTTATCGCATAGGAAACTGTGTTGTATCTTAACATAAAATAAAAGTGCATTTATTTGCAGAAATAAAGCTGGATTCTGCATTCTTGCAAAATATATATGGCATAAGGATGACTCAGAGACACCCTGAGTCATGAAAACTTCGTAAAGCTCCATGTACTTTAAAGAGAGCAATAGAGTTATTTTTATTATTTTTCCTTTTTAGTCTCATTTTACTTTTGTACCCCCATTCCTATGTAATGTGGTAGCACACAGATTTATGAGTACTGAAAAAATGAATTCACTGAATTAATCATAGTTCAAGAATACAGATGCCTTTATTAATTTTATTAAAAGATGTAGGCTAATTTTGAATGAAATTTATCTTCTCATGCATTGAATTTTTAGTCTTAGATGGTTCATTACTACACATTTGTAGAAACATTTACTCATCAAAAGATGTTTTTAACACCTCAGGTAAGTGTAACAATTCTCGTCTAAAATGCATCCAGTGTTTCATACTACTTTGTGGGTAAGAGACATATGTTGTTATTTTCTTTTATATATGATAAAACTAAGATGCACACATATGAGGTGATCCAGATATACTATACGTGGTTTCCTGAGGTAACACACAACCTCTAAATCTCAGTGGCTTATAAAAACCAAGGTTTCCTTCCCACTCATGAAGATTATTCGTCAGGGGTTGGCTGAAGACCCTACTCCACGTTGCTGCTTTTACCAGGAAATGACCCATGTTCCTTATGCTCACATTTCCTTGGCCAAAGCATGCCATGTGGTCACACCTAACTTCAGCTGGGCAAGTAATACAGTCCTACCACTTGCCAAAAAGAGAAAAAGCTGGAATATTTATGAAGAGATCTAATGAATTCCACACTCATGGATGATAGGCAGTCCTAAACCCCCAGTAGACCAAAAGGTCTAGATTTAAACTCTCATATACCAGTGAACAGTTTTTGGTCCATACTTGGTAACACGTAGGCAAGCTACCTGCGGTCTGATGCTAACGTCTCTTGTCAGTTTTTATACTTTGACTTTGAGGCCCACTGAGAGTTTTTTGGGTCTCTAAATCTTCACCGTTTCTGGCGTGTCTGCGACCTTTCCTGTCACAGCTTCTCTGTTGCTTTGGAGTCCTAGCATTTTACCTGTCCTCACACTTAATCTCTCAGGGAGTTCTGCCCATGGAGAGCTCTGGGAAGGAAAAAGAGCCTCTGATAGGGCAATTTCTATAGAATGTAGAGAGTCAGTGTGCAATGCTAGCACTTTCCCATCTCTAAGAACTGATCGTGTGTAGCAGAGAAATGGAGAAAAAGTAATTGAATGTAATTCTAATCCCCAGCACCCCCTTTTTCCAGGAGGCAAAAGAAAAGGACTAGGATGAGGGAAAATGCCACAGAGGAATGGTGATCTGTATTATACATTAGCAATGCATAGTTTTGAATAACATTTGTATCCCTCTGCTACTCTACTTTCTACTTTGCATTTAGTTTTAAGCATTAACAAGGTAAAACTGGGGAATTCAGAGATTAATGAGGCACCTAAAAGTTGAAAAAATTATTAAGCCAATAATTTTAAGGGTTTTTTGGATTTTAATTTGAATCAGGCAATCCAATTTATGTTCTCAGGAGTGATAATTCTAGGAAATGCTATATGGAAGCAAAAGAAAAACAGATGAGGATCCTAGGTCAGATGAATTTGGGAAATGCTGTATACCATATTGCTCTCTTGGAGATTTATGGGACCTTTGCATTAAGGGCTCTTAAAGTTTTACACTAAAGAGACATGCTTGATTTTCTTTAACCGAGTGTTTCTCAAGCTAATTTGAATATATATATATGTGTGTGTGTGTGTGTGTATATACACACATATGTATAATTTGAATATATACAGACACATATATCAACATTATTTATATATGAATATATCATTTTTAACACATACTTTAATATACTTGGTAAATTCTGGATAAATCACCCCATTTCATTGTATTAATAATTAAAAATGTGATAGTGTGGTAGCTTATATAATACTTTGAGAAGATAAACCTGAGAATTATAAAGACTTTAAAAGATATCCTTACCTTTGGGTACTTTGTATTCTCTTTATAAATGACATTGCTTTTAAACACCAGCAGAAATCAAAGCTTAAACTGATAGTGCATCCAATAATATTTGTTTAACTCTATTCAGGTATATCATTTGTGATATAGCCACTTATAAGGAGCCTAGCTGTATTCAGCAGAACCCAGAACTCAAAAGGGATTTGCTTTATCTTACCCATGTTATTCAGAACTCTAAACTGTTATTCCATTTTAGAATATGTTCATACATTAATAATTTATTATACTCAGTTATCTTTATGAAGACCATGTGGAAAGGAAACTTCAACTTCAACATCTGTTTCTTGACTTTTTTTGTTCACCTCCTTTAAATTCAAAGTGTTTAAAGCTTAAAAAGGAAAAAGAAACTGTTGGGTTTCAAAAGATGCTCTACTACATTTATTATCTATGGGAATTTTTCTGTGCAAGGATAAGGGTAATAGACTAACAAGAGCAAAATGTCCATCTTTTGCTTTAGAATGTTTGTTATATTCAATTAAGTGCTGTGACCACTTAAAATGAACCGATTGTTCCGTGAACTTTTATACCACCAGCAGCTCTATTCAAAGAAAATCCTAGATATTTGGTTCACTTACAAGTATCAGGGTGTTTAGGTGTGACACGTAGCCTGTGTCCTTTTATCACCTTGTCCACCCTGGTAATGTTATTCTGCTTTCCATTTAATTGCATCTCCTCCCTCGATTTTAAGAGTATGAGATAAATCAATACATTTTTCAGAAAGAAAATTATTATACCTTCTTTCTGTTCCATAAAAAGAGAAATCATTCAATCAGAAGTGTAGACAGCATAAATTCTTAGCAAACGTTTTTCCTCTGACTGATTTTTGTTTATATTTTTCCTTGGGGTTATAATAAGATTCAAAAACTGTAATGATGTCAGCAACACCTCTAAAATTCCACTGAAAGAAAAGCTGAAGATTTTTTCTCAGCACTGCAGGGCTGCTCCTTTGGAACTCTGTGAGTAACCACACAGCAGAACCTTACCTTTACCTCATTTGCCAAATTATGAAGTCAATTATATCTGCGTTCTGAACTTGCTTAGCACCCAAACATTTATAATGCTGTAAATATGCTGTGTAACCATTTGCCATACACCAGAACATAAATCTAAGTTACTTAGATTTACAGTATTGTAATCTCTCCTTTAAAATGACATGAGGGAAGTGTTTAACTTAATGAGGCAGAGGATCCTGGTGTGCAAGTTACATTGTATTTTTCATTGCACAAGGGTAAATTATTGCTTCAGTCTCCTATATGGTACCCCAGTGGCCTCAAATACACAATGTAGCTTCCAGAAATGCCTGCTTTTGTCTTAGGCAATAACTTACTCCACTGGAGTGTGCTGAGAATTACCCATAACATTTCTTGCAGTAGGCTGAATTTCTTGAAAGTCATTCACAGATACTAACTGGATTTGACTTTTTAAATTTTTTTTAACATAGGGACATTGACTGACATGGTAAGTCTGCATACATTAATATACAAAAGGGAAAACGAGCGTTTACTTTCTGTCTAAAACTAGAAAACAAGCAAAAAAAATCTGAGTAAGAGATGAAATTATAGGACATAAAATTTTTTCTTAGCATTTTAACCCTGATGTTGCTAACTTTTTAAATAAATAAGCACAGGCCTTTGAAGGGTGGTCCATAAAGATTTAGGACTATAATAATTAAATACGTAGTTACATATTTGCAAAAGAAAAATCCTAATCCTGTATGGAACACCAAATTTATGAATCTAAATGTGGGGGGAGTTTTTTTGTTTTTGGGTTTGGTTTTTTTTTCGGTACGCGGGCCTCCCACTGTTGTGGCCTCTCCCGTTGCGGAGCACAGGCTCCGGACGCGCAGGCTCAGCGGCCATGGCTCACGGGGCCCAGCCGCTCCGCGGCACGCGGGATCTTCCCGGACCGGGGCAGGAACCCGTGTCCCCTGCATGGGCAGGCGGACTCCCGACCACTGCGCCACCGGGGAAGCCCTGGGGGGAGTTTTTTAAACAAGCTTTACTTTCTGATAAAGTAATATAGGAATTTAATTAAAACGAACCAAAAACTCCCCTCACCAATCAGTGTTGCAGCATTTGGGTAAATGTTAGAGCTTGTCAATTTTCAAGGCAGAGACGTTATTCCAGGCTTTCTGCCAAACCATTACTGGTAATCAAGAGACGAAGCACGTGAAAGTACTGTGCCTGGCGTAGTTAGATATGCATTTGCTAAAAGAGAAGCCAACACATTTCTCATGCAAGCCATCAGAATTACAATTGAGGAACACATACACACACACACACACACACACACACACGCACGCACGCACGCACGCACGCATACAATGCTTTTATAAGTCTAGGAATATACACATTAAAATGACACTCTGTGCTTAAGGGGAAAACAGTAGCAGACACAGCTCATGTTGACTGGATCCTTTCTTTATCGATAGAGTGGTTTTAATACCCAGCCACATTTCTCTCAGTGGCTGCAATGGGAGGAATTAAATTACTCATATCTGGACAAGATTTGAGATTGTACCACGTGCTTAAATTTTAGCAGCTATTTAAAATCTCTCATTGATAAATGGGTGGTTTAGGCTGCTATTTTCTGGTGGTTGTTTTTTTTTTATTTAAATGATTTGGATAAACATCTGTTTCCCCATAGTGCTAAAAAACAATTTATGTGATATAATAGTGATGTCAGAAAGTAATCAAAGCAAGCATTTTTATGAAAGGAAGACTGAAATGTTTTAAGTTCTTTGGAGGGAGGAATATTGGGTAAATAACTGAGTATTTGCATATATTATTTTGACCACTGGAGGGCTCTCAGATATTTTTACTTTAATTCTTTAGAAATCAATTTGACATAGCTGTAACTTCCGTAAAACAAATTTAAATCTTGGCACTATAAGGTCTATATAGTCACCTAGCTCTTAAGATGGTACATATTCTCAAAATACAACATAAAAGAGCAATCAGGTTTAATTTACTGTGTTCTTTCACTGTTTCACAACAAAATTTCACAACAAATTGACTCCCCCCAAAAGTAAACAAAGCCAAATAAAACGATAAATGCATACTCTCAAGGCAGACGACCTGGAGCCAGAGTTAGAAATGGTCTGCCATGTATATCAAGTTCTTTGAATTCTCATGCATTTGCATTTACTCAATAATAAATCTTTGTTTCATTATCATGAAAGTATTTTTCTGCAAATTTCCAGGAAGATGCACCATGTTTATCCAATAACTTCTCATCCTCCCAAGTTGCTGCCGGTATCCTTTAGAATTTCCTTTGATTACAAATCTCTTTTGCTCAAGAAGCATAGGTGTAGGTAGTAAGAATGGCAAGAAATGCAATTTAAATATATCAGTCACTCTAGACAGTGATTTTAAAGAAGATAAGAATGGAGGCAGACGAGAGAGGGGATAGTGCAACAGTCTATTCATAAAACATTAGATTTAACTGATTCCATAATGCCAAGGTTAGATGGACCACAAGAGTGGAGGTTCCCATATGTTTTGTAGCTTAATTCTTTAGAAATCTATTTGATATAGCTGAATATTCTCAAAATGGACATTCTATGCAAAGCACATGCAAAAAAGAGACTACACTTCATAGTTTTCTCATAGTTTTAGCCCTTCTGCAATACTGTGAATACCCACTAGGAGAGATGGGGGAAATGTTTGTCACTGTCACCAGCACAGAGGTGTTCGTCCTGATGGGTCCCTCTTCTATCTTTTCATGACCTCTTGGCTTCTTGTGGACATCTCCCATGAACACTCAGAATTCCGAGTTTTGCTGGCCATTTCTTCAACGGCTCACATAATCCATTTTATCCAACGTCAATAGGTCAGAAGATATAGAATTACACAGATCAAAGAGGAGAAAAGCAAAAGAGGAAACATTCTGGTACTCAGTGAGGAAGATTATTTCCAGATGGTTCTGCTTAATAAACAGTGAAATGCAAGGGGGAGGATTATAATAACGTGCTTAATCTGGAAGTGGCTATGATTCCAAATCCCTATGATTTGAATCTGGAGTGGCTGTGGTGCCAGTTTAGGGAAACCAGAAAGCTTCCTCGCTCCCTGATGAGGCTACCCAAATATTACGCTCTTTTGACAGATTCAACTACGATTTTAAATCTTATTTAAAAAGCTGTTCTCCTAGGGCTTCCTTAGTGTCGCAGTGGTTGAGCGTCTGCCTGCCGATGCAGGGGACACGGGTTCGTGCCCCGGTCTGGGAAGATCCCACATGCCGCGGAGCGGCTGGGCCCCGTGAGCCATGGCCACTGAGCCTGCGCGTCCGGAGCCTGTGCTCCGCAATGGGAGAGGCCACAACAGTGAGAGGCCCGCGTACCGCAAAAAAAAAAAAAAAAAAAAAAAAACAGCTGTTCTCCTCACTTTACATATCTAAATAACTGGATTGGTATTCCAGTAAATTGGAGACACCTTCATGTCCCCAAGCCTACAGAAATATAGGCAGCCTGAGCCACGATGATGACAAGGTTTTGCTGTCACAATCAGGAGTGGCCTTAATAAGTAGTTCTGCCTTTTACAAATTACTGCCTGGAAGAAAGACTTTACATTAGCAATGCTAAAAATAAAATATACATCCCCTAGTATTCAAATGAATAATTCTCAGTAACCCTGCTAGGTCAGTTTCTTCATCTACTTGAAGTATTTAACACCCTGGAGGACACCTCAAGTATGTCTTTCTATTCAAATATTCAGATATTTGATGAAAGCATTTCTTGGATTTTTTTAATGGATTCAGGCAGTATAATGGTGAGACCTAGCCATAAGAATGTCTAAGCCCGAATCATTTCTTTCATGCTTTAAGGAACTTATAAAATCACAGAGCAGATTTGGAACTTTTTTTTCTTTTGAGAAGGAGTTTATCCACCTCTTTGTGTACTGGAGTTACCCATCTCTGTGTGAGAATATGTCAGGCTTCTTAATTTTTCCATGAGAATATCAACCTGCTGCCTTTTCACCTGCTATTTAAACATATAGATCTTTCTTCAGTCAACCATGTAGAATATCTGCCCTTATAGCAACTATCAAAAGATTTAACCTTGAATTGACTGTGTTAGGTAAGAGTATGCCAAGGTATGTTCTCCAAGTGCTATAGTAAGTTGAATCACATACCTAGGCCTCATTGTCTTAACTGTTCTCTTCCCTCTCTGTACATATGTAATGTCATTACTGAGGAACCGGTTCATTTTGTGCCCTTGAGTCCTGTTCCAGTTTACCGTAAGACATGGCACTTTGGGAAAATAAAGAAAGAATGATATTGAACAACTGCAGTAACATTGTGCTAAGTATTACTTTATATCTTCAGAATAAGGGACTATACCATACAATTCTCATAGGAATTTGTGCCAGGAAAACATTTATTTCTCAAGATACACTTGTAAACTTTCTTTACTATACAAGGAAAATCATATGATCTATCAATTTCCATTTTTGTTGCGACTGCCCAAGTTACTTCTTGTTTCATAATAACACTCATCTGTCTCATTGGGGTGTTATTCGTGCTTTCCCCACCTGTGATTTCTGACTCAGGTGAGAGGTCAGTGCTCCACTGTTTCTCATCATCAAGCAGACAGTAGTGTTTGTTGATTTAATATGACTTTGCGCTGTCCTGTATGTTTTTAATAATGAAATACTCCATGTTAAAAATAGGAAGTAAAATTTCAAATCCTCAGGGATGGTGAACAAGACAGTTGAGAATAATGGAATAAATATAAACAGTAACATTTCTTAGGGGCATTTGAAACATTTTTTCCAAAGAGCTTGATGATATCCTTTTATCCGTACTCCCGTTTTGCCCAGAGTCTATATTTATTGCTATAAGTCAGGTCACATTGGATTTTACTTAGTTTTATTTTCAATAAGTTTTCACTTTCTTGGAGTTTGCATCGGAGGACTGTTGACAGAATAGTTAAGCAGTAAGGTTATGCTTATTCCTCTGCACACTCCCCTCCCTCTTTGATAACGAATTTTCTAATATTACACTGGGTCCAGAGAAGCTCAACTCTGGATTGAGTCACCAAATTTTAGAGCTGGGAGTAGGCTTAGACATCATGTAGTGACTCGTACAATCTATTGGTTTGACAGAAGATGAAAGCACAGCCTAGGGAGATCAGCTTTGTCCGAGAACTCGAGGACCAAGAGTAGCATCCATTCCAGTTCTGTTCTCTTACATCTTAGGGCCTTTTAAAAGTTCATGGCAACATTCTTTGGCCCTTACAATAATGATTTGCCCACCTCAATTACTTTCTTTTATGGAGGTCATCCTGCTTTACAATATTTGTAGGCAATATCATGAAATTGTTTTTGATAAGGAAAAACTAGGGACAGAAGGATTAAAAATTGGTCTGTAAAGCATTTTAAGTCAATGGTGACTATAAATCACTGTTTTAGGCAAACACAGTATCGGATAGCTCTCTACACACAGAGCAGGCAAATGGAAGCATGCCCTTCAAAGCCTGGAGCAGATAAGTCATAATTCTGTGACAAGCATTACAATCCTCTGAGCTTCTCAATCATTTTTCATTATTCCTTTCTGCCTGTGTCACTTTTAGAAGCTTAGACCAAACCGTTCATTGTTAGGAAATAGTATGTTCGATGTTTTCAAGGGCTTTGTGCTGTAAATAAAGAGAGAATTTCAAATCAGTGCTATGTGGAAACGTTAAAAAAAAATTTCTTGCAGTTTTGACTTAGCATTTTTCACGTTCATAAAATCATTGGTCAAATGAGTGATCCTTGATAATGAAGAGAATCTGTATCTTTTTTAATTCCATTTTTCATTCATTCACCATCTGCTTTGGTCACCAACCATGTGCCAGTTACTGTAGGAGATCTATGGATGCAATCTCTGTCCTCAGGGAGTTCACAGAGTGCAGGAGAAAGCCATGTACACAAACAAGTTGTCATGATTTTATGTGACAGATGCCATGACATAAACCCCAAAAGGCATAACAGAGAGGACAGAGGATTAATAGAGGGAAAGATAAATGATGTGAAACTTGAAAGATGGCTCCCAAGTTTGACAGGCAGGTTTGCGGGGAGGGGTGCACAATAGGAATGCAAAATAATATTCTGGGAGGAGCAAACCTCAGTTTAAAAGTATTGAAGGGGTAAGAAATTATGAAATTCTTAGATAACTGAAAATGGTGTAATATTGCTAAAGCATAAAATGCATTGTAATAAGTGATACACACTAAGACTGGACACAGAGAGAGAAATATCATAAAAGGTCTTTAAGACTATGTTAAAGAGGTTAAAATTTATACTGAGGCAATGAGAAACCACTCAAGAATTAAGACCAGGCTATGGATTAGTCAATCTGAATTTTAGAAACACCACTGTTGCCACAGTCTGTAAGAAAAGCTAGAGAACAAAGAACGCAAATCGAAAGAACAGCAAAAAGGCAACACACTACAAATCCCAAGCAAGAAACGTTAGAACCTGGTGTTCTAAGGAAGTTGCAGCGATAATTGCAGTGAGAAAGAAAAGGGAGGATCAACCCACATGATATTTCTTAAGTAGAATCAATACAATTTAGAGATTGGACAGGAGGCCCTGAGAAAAGTGAGAGATCAAGGATGGTTCTGAGGTTCTGGTTCTGGCAACAGGATGGATGGTAATGTCATTCGTGATATTAGGGAATGTGGGAACGGTTTATGTATGGGAAGGGTGAACACAGTGGCTTTGGACATTTTGAGTTGGAAACTTCTGTGGGACGTTCATGTAAAGATGTTCATTTGGCACTTGGGTAAATAGGGGGAGGACGTCTTGTGTAGAGATATTGATTTTAAAAGTCATTTGTGTATAAGTGGCTAAAGCTATGAAAAGTGTGACGTATCCCAAGGAGAGGTAGACTAAAAGGAAAAGAAAGATGAGAAAGAACCCAATGAACAGTAGTGATTTGGGTTGAGGAAGAGGAAGAGCATCTTCAAGAGACTTTAGGAAGAATTAGCCAGAGTAACGTCACCAAAATGGCAGCCTCCACCCCCACACAAAGAACAGCAATTAGTCAGATACCCATGGGCAAAAGCAGCTCTGGGAGAACTCTGGGGTCCACTTAAGAAACTTCAGCAACACAATGGAACAAAACGGGCGAGAATCATACAAAAAGGAAGGAAGACGGCTGCATCTGCATTATCCCATCCCCAAGTCAGCTTTGCTCAGCCCCAAGAGGGAAGTCTCCAGCTGGAAAGAGGTCCCCTCACTGGGAAAGGAAGAGTGGGTTAAGAGACAAGCTTCCAAAGAGGGTGGCTGGCCAAAAGGGAACCCAAATTGAAGGACTTTAAAAAAAATATATCACTTTTACATAGGATAGACTTGAAAATATTTTAATTGTTTATATGAAAAAGTTCATGGAAATGGAAAATGTATAGACTCAGAAAAAAAGGGGGAACTGATAAATTTCCAGAACAAACTTAACAAGGGAACCCATAGAACAGGCATTTGTGTGCAATACAGCACACTTATTACAAACCAAGATGCACATTGCTGTTGTGTTTGGCCTATATATTGTTTTTTTGATTTGATTAAAAGAAAAACCTATTTGAAGTGACTGAATTGCTCAGGGGACTATTTCATGAAAATACATTAAAAAAACTTCAGCTATTTATTGCAAATTTCAGATGCTGTTTTTTTCTTGATCAAGGGAAGATAAGTAGATACAATGTTGTCCTTTAGTCCAGAAAAATTTCCTGCTCTCACGTCTACAAATGATCACCTAGTGTTAGAAACAAGATTTCTTAAAGATCATTATGTATTATGGCAAGATATATTCAGCAGAAAACATTTTTAGAAAGAACTAAATTATGTGGGAACTGGTACTGCATTCTTAATAAAGAAATCAGAACTGGCTTCCAAATGTTGCAGCTAACTCATGTAATCAACGAGTGTGTCTTACCATCAAAAGAACAACTTGAATTGTTATCAGTAAGCCACACTGGTTGAATCCAAAATGCCAGTTTGATATATATGACAGGAGTAACCTCAGACTCTCTAGAAATACGAAAGATTTTTCTTCTTAGAAAATACCATGGGATGAAAAATGTGGCTGTATGTTCAGGCTCATGGCAGGACCACCACAGGCTAGAACTCTGAGGGACACCATTCACTTGTAATACATTGGATCTACATACCATGAAAACCCTACCAGTGTAGGGTCAAGGACCAAAAGATGCAGGCTTCACCAAAATAGGGAACAAAAACCTAATTCAGGAACCAGAATCTGAGCCTCAAATAAGATCGAGGAGACAGACTTTGCAGGACTTTCATTTTGGCTCTGCAGGAGCTGCAATAAAACTCAGAAACAAATCAAAGGGAACTCCATTCATACTGTATATTCCTTAGAATTGGATTTTTAGAGAATATTCTGGCAGATGGAAGTGGCTTTTCTTTAAAAAAGTGTATATTACAACCATTTTTCCTTTCTTGTTTGCACAAAGGGTTTTAATTTCTCTTTCTAGAGCCTCTGTTTCTCTATTCAGTTTTCACTAAGTAGTCATAGGAGCTCAAAAGCATCATTGTATTAGGAGAACGTTCTAATCTAGAAGCAATAACTACAGTTAGTACAAGTAGAGGAACATAAAGGGACTTTGGCAAGGCTTTTCTGTCCTTTGATTCATTCATTCATTTATTCAAGAAATACTTTTGAGCACCTGTTATGTGGCAAGAAGTGTTCTGTATTCTGGCCATGAATAAGCTAATGGTTCAAGGTCTAAGCACCTGCTGAGAGAGAAGGCATTATGTGTAGCAAGAAATGCAGCCACATCGGTGAATGAGGGATCAATGTTGTTTTCTGAAAGTTGCATTTTTAAAGCCATAATTCTTCCAAATGTGTTGAAAATTGTCCTCAGAAGCTATTTTAACTTTACACAGACGCAGCGCTTTTATAATAGGAAAATGCTCATATTTTCAACTCAAGTTCTTAAGTGGAGACAACACGGCAGATGCTTTTGCTAAGCTTAAGAGATCGATTTGAACTGAATTTTAATTAAAATTGCTCAAAGGGCTGGTGAAAAGTTTTCTCATGATTGTCTGAGTCCATCAAAAGTTCTGCCCCCGCTAAAGAAGGATGTAGTGTCGTACTTAAATCAAAATAGGAAGGAAAAATTGGTTATGTCATGAGGTTTCATTAAATGTTACAATAAAGTTAATTTTCATTTTACTCTTGGCAGTTACAGATATACTAATTTGTAAAGATATTGAAGTCAAGAAATTAGCATTGATGCACAAGCTTATGCTGAGAACAACATAATACATTGGTATATGAACATTTCTATAAAAAGTACCTACTGACTAGTTCAATATCTGTTTTTGCATTTTTTATTAGCAAATGCCTCTTAAGGACTGATGGTCTGACAACACAACTGATTAAATTAAATTTAAATTTAGACTTTAATGTTATTTTTTAATAAATGAATTAGGAAAGCATCAACCTGTTATTTTCTTCTCACATGCCAAATGTCAACATAATTTCTTCAAGGATAATCATTTTTAACTGTGGAAATGTTGGTTCCTCAAAAAGAGGGCAATAGGGAATGCTGCTGTGTCAAACAAAGTTGAAATTTCATAGAAACGTAATTAGTAACTATTGTTCAATTTTTTTTATTAACAGTGCTTTCTTAGGTACTTAGCAAGATAAAAGACGCATTAGATGGGACAGCAACTCATCCAGAGCTCACAAAATACAGTGGGAAACAGCTGTGATAAGTGTTTTAATAGCTGAATAAACAACATCCAGGCTGAAAGTACTGTAGGGAACAGAGAAATTAATTCCAGTTGGGGAAACCTTTTAAATTATATACACCAAGTGGAGCATTCGTTGCAACAGGGAACAATAATACAAATATATGACGTGGCCCTTTCCTTCAAGGAACTTACTGTCTTCTTGGGGAGAGAAGAATTATACATAAAATAGTTAGCGGACTCTATAAATAGAGAAAGTATTATAAAATGTGCAATTACAAAATGACACAAAGTCTCTAATCAGAAAATAAAGGATCTGAGAGTTCAGTGGAGGGAGAAATTGGTATTGACTGGAGAGATTAAATGATACCTTGGAGATGATGGACCATGATATGGGCTGGAAAGTGCTGGAAGTATTTGCAGAGGCAGCAGAAGGGGAAAACTGAAATGATGAAAACAATGAACAAAGACAGGGCCGATTACAGCCTGTTCCGTGACCTTCAGAGGCCGACCTGGTTGAAGCAGAAGGCCTTCTTTGGGGAGTATTAGAAGAACAGAGTGGCTGCATAAGGAAAAGCATAGGGTCGGGGTGCAGCATGAATGCCAAGATTAGGAATCCAGGCTTGATCTGATAGGAACAGGAAATCCCTGTAGTTTGTCCAGCAGCCTAGTGACACAAGGAGAGCAGCTAGAAAGGCACACTAGAAAGATTAGTCTGGAAGTTATTGTTTTTCTGCAGAATCATTTTATATAAAGTTCCCCTAAACCATTTGGAATCTGTAAAGCGTTAAACAGATATACAATGTTGTCATTACCTTAAACACAGAGAACTAACGAGCGTGTATACAAGCCTAACTCTTTAGAAAGTGTACTGTAGGATCTTGTGACCGAGATGTAGAAGAAATCATTCGGTTGGGCTGCTCTACCATAAAGGATTAGATGAAAAACGGATATAATGGATTAGCCTTTGTTAAAACAACATGAGAGAAACAGAAGTGGAAATGTTACATGAAAAGAGAGATTTATTTTCAAAAGGACCTATCTCAGATATTTTAGGAACCTTCAGAAGGTGGCCTGTAGTGGGAAAAAAAGAAAGCTTCCTTTTGTAAAATTTTTAAAAAGGGAGAAATAGCTTTTGGAATTACAAACTGGTTATCTCAGCTTTCATGCCTGACAAGAGACAGTCAACAGGTTGCCAGCAACCAGCAGGGCATTTACTGTAGGCAGTAATCAACAAGACCTTATGGAGAGAAAATCAGGGCAGATCAATTCAATTTCCGCCCCAGACACAGAAATAGATCTTAGTGATAAGGAGGTTATAATGTGGCTGAATTTTCGTAAGACTTTGGTATCTGCTCTGCTTGGCATCCTTTTTTAAATAAGCTACACAGATACACTCTGTGGGGCTTGCATGTGGGCATAGCTGATGCGTTTATATTCAGATATTAATTATTGATTAAGGATGTCTCACCATTAATATGGAAACATTTTTCTGTAGCTGATAAACTCAGTGGTCAAAGGTTCATGCTAATGGTGCCAAAGTAATGGAATTGCCCTCCATGTGGCCTCACTTTGTCCTGGAGTCACATTACCAGCTGGGCTCACTCCTTCCCACAAAATCACAGTGCATGTTGTTGTCACTAGAAGAACCAGACAAGAATGGTAGAACAAAATAAACCCATGTTCATTACTGGAATAAAAACTGCCCTTAAATGCTACTTGGGCAGAAGTCCCTGAGCACAGATGAGTCTGACAGTCAAAAAACCTATTGGCTCATTCAAAATACCTACTATATCAAGAAAACTGATGGTTTAACTGACTTGAACTTTTTTTTTACTCTACTAGTCAAATCAAACAAATTCACCCTTTTGAGACCAATAATGTTTGTGTGGGAATATGTGACAGTTGGGGAACCAACAATCATACCAAGTTGGACCTGGTGCAAATTGTGTTTACTTTCTCTTATCTCATTGCTGAAATCTCTACTGCTCTCTTCAGCCCAGGAGAGCTTATTCCTCCCAACTCCCCACAGCTCCTTCTCAATCCACTTTTTCCAGGCCCCTATCGGTTTCTAATGCACTTTTATGCCTTGTTGCCTCCTCCCAGCAATGCCCACATAGCCATTCAAGACATTAAATTTAGGTCTACAGATGCCAATATGGCCTCAGAGGTCATACAGAGGTGTGGCATCTGAAAAGACCTCTTCAATATCCACAGATGAAATGGCTCTCAGGCCTCTGTGCCATCGTCTCTATAATTGCCCGTGCCGTGTTCTTTGCCCTTTGTGTCACTGAGGCACGGTGCCCCACCTCGACTTCCTGTGTCTGGGAAGGAAAGAGGCCATACGTAACCTGTACCAGCGCAGCTGTACTTATTGAAAATTCCACCCACAGCATGTGTACTCAGCCTGGGGCACAACATGAAAGATTTTCCTTAAAATTCTTCATTCTGTTTATTATTAATGACTTTCTAGTGCTGCTACTAGTGTTTCTTCTAACACTAGTTCCTTTTAGGAATTACTTGGTATATCTTCTGTCTATGTCCTATTTCTAAAAATATGAATTCTAATCTTTAAGAATAATCAAGTTTTCTACAAGTGTTAATAGCTACAAAACGCTCTTTTGGTCATTTCTCTAGTTTTAATAAGGGGCATATCGAATTCTTCTTATGCATTCCATCTCTGCTAATCATCTCCTGTAAACCATCTTATTTTTAATAAAACAGTAAGTTAAAAGATATAAAAGAGCTCTGGCACATGAAAACTGTTACATATAGAATGGATAAACAACAAGGTCCTACTGTATAGCACAGAGAACTATGTTCAGCATCCTATGATAAACCGTAATGGAAAAGATATGAAAAAGAATGTGTATATATGTATAACTGAGTCACTTTGCTGTACTGCAGAAATTGTAAATTTTTATAGAATTGTAAATCAACTATACTTCAGTATAATAATTTTTTTAAAAAATTAAAAAAATAAACAATAGTAAAAGAGCTCTGTGCCAAACGAGTTCTACTGAGATGGTTTTAAGTGTTTTGGTAAAGCAGTCACATAGTCATGTGACACAGTGATTTATTTTGATCCTCTTGTGCCCTAAGGATCTTTAGACATGACATGCAACTTTATAAAGAAAACTAGCCGTCTGGTTAGTGATCCATTTATGGAGAAAGACTCATTTCCCTTGGCCTCTACTTATACAATGTTCAAATTGCATCATGTTCCTTGAGACTTTTTGTTTCATTGATCCAGATAACTCTGGCTTGATGCCTTTTCAAAGAACTGCTTATCAGAGAATTTCCGGTAACCTTCTGGCATTTCAAAATTGCATATTCCCTGGGTAACAATTTTATTTGTAGTAATTATAAAGCTTCAAACTTCCTAAAGATACGGCTAATGCAGAAAGACAAGCTGTGTGAAATATTATTGGCTACCTCAGTTTCATCCAAGCTCCGTACTTTTCCTTTTTCTCATACTTGAAACTGTCACACTTGCTAAACTTATATTTTCAAACTGGTTGAGACACTTTGTACCTACTGTATTCATAATTCTAATCTATCAATTATTTAAAATGTATAATGTTCACAATGTATTGTTTCTTCATGTTAAATAATGTTGATCATTTATCTAGTACATTTCTTCTTAGTTGCATAAATAATTTTATATTTTTTATTAGTGACCAAATGTTTTACTAAATTATGAAATGGCATATCATATAAAATATTTTAACAATAAAACAGTTCTTCCCTACGTTGACACAAGCTCTTCTAGTTTCCTAATTAATAAAGAACAATTCAGTTCTCATTACAGCTAAGTTTCAACTACGAACACAAACACCTTACCACATTATTTAGATTAAGAAATAACTCAGATTTTCCCCGGCACTTGAAAAATTTTCTTATTATAAATTGCCTCAGAAACTCCCCCAACTAAAGCAGTACTTACCAAAGACTAATATCTGTCCATCTGACCTGATGGAGTTTCCATAAGTACATGAACTGAGAGTCAGTAAGTAGGTTTGGGACTTGGAATTTCAGAACTGGTTTTATTTTTATTCCTCTATCGTACCTTTCTTTTGTCTTATTGCTGTCGTTGTTCAGATTCCTGATGAGTGTGATACTTTCTGTCCTAACTCTGAGGGTTTCTAGAATCGGTCCTAGAAAGTCACTCAACATGCTCCTTGTTCTTCTGGGGTAGGATTTCTTCAGAGAAACAGTGAATCCAGGTCTTCGTGAAATCAGACTAGGGAAGCCTAAGATGTTCCATTGTCCTGGGCTTCCGAGACGAGTACCGTTGAAAACCTGCAGCCTCCCCAGTCCTCCCAGCCACTCATGCCTGTTGCCTTTGGTCAACCACAACCCCATATGGAAAGCCCTCCAAGTCCCTCTCCTCTCCTGACTTCTATTACCAGACACAACACCCTGAGCTACTTTCCTCCTAAGTCTTTCCAGTTTGCACTAAATGCTGTTCCCCACAACCCTAAACAGTCTCTTCACTAAGCAATTCTCCATGTCCTGACCTTCTAGGCACCTGCCAGGCCTCTGATTTTATGGTTTCGCCAGGGAAGCTGCTAATCCTACCTTGCCCTCTGTGCCACAGAACTAGATGATGTGCTTGGCATTTCCCTCCCTCCCTAAAGTGGTTTCCAGATCTTTCTCTACGATGCTTGGATAAAGACCTCCCCTTGGGGCCTATGAAGTCGCCTTTACCCCTCTCTTCCTCCACTGATCGCTGTCATCCACCTACACGTTAAAGAGTTTAGAAGCCAATACATAGTGAACTTCACAGCTCCAGCAACTGCCATCTTCTTAAGTGATTTCACGTCTGGGCGGCCCATCCAGGAAAACTATAGTCCCTCGGGGTCTTGGCCTCCTTAGCGGAAGTCATCTTCTCCACACTGCTTTAGAAACCCCACTCCCTCCGTGACTAGTCATACGACACATATGATATTATTACTCTGTTGTAATCATACATTACAGAGTTATGTGAGGGTTAGAGAAAAGAAAATGAAGAATTCAATAGTGACTAAAAGAATGTAAGAGGAGAGTGGCAGCCAAGAAACCAGTGAAATATCTGTTTTATTTGCAGCAGAGAAGCTCCTGGGAGCCAGCATTGAGGTAATGCCAGTTTCCAGAGACATGAGTGAGATACAAATTTGGTATTGAGATAAAGATTTGCAGAATTTAGTAACCTCTTAGATTTAGAGAGAAGCAAGGAATGGAGGCTGAGTCCAGAGTATCTATCTTGGGAGACTAGTTAGATTGTAGCTCCATGAATGGAACTGGAGAGTGGATCAGTTAGATGATCAATTTTAGGGATTTCTAAGTCAATCCAGGCAAAAACAAGGTAGATGCATGTCTTTGGAGGGCAGAAGAGAGGTCAGAGTAGAAGACAAGGTTTTGGAATCATCAGCATATAAGTGTGATTGAAGTTATGAAAGTAGATGGAAACACCCTGGAAAAGTGAATGGAATGATGGAAAGGATAAGGTTCTGAAGGACTCCAGTGTTGCAGGAGTGGTGAGGAGACAGAGCTAATCACAGCGCCGGAGAAGGAAGGAATGTTACGAGTTAAAGTGATGGAAACAATAATAATAGCTAACATGTACTGAGTGCTTACTATTTTTTAACTTTTTATTTTATATTGGCATATAGTTGATGAACGATGTTGTGTTAGTTTCAGGTGTACAGCAAAGTGATTCAGTTATACATATACATATATTTATTCTTTTTCAAATTCTTTTCCCATTTAGGTTATTACAGAGTATTGAGCAGAGTTCCCTGTGCTCTACAGCAGGTCCTTGTTGGTTATCTGTTTCAAATATAGCAGTGTGTACATGGCAATCCCAAACTCCCAATCTATTACCAGGCAATTCTGCTAAACGTTTTATGTGCATTATACCATGGTGGTTTAGAGCACAGATGGGTTCAAATCACAACTCTATCACTTACTATCTGTGACTGTTGGCAAGTTTCTTAAGCTCTCTGTGCTTCTGTAGCTTGAGGATAACAATAGTACCAACCTTAGAGGTTGGAGTGAAGGCTAAAAGACTTAGTGTGCCATATTCAGCAGAACCCGGCTCACGGAAGGCCATGTACTGTATAAGGGTTAACAGTTATTTTTATCATTGCAATTTTATTTAATCTTCACAATAACTCGATGAGGAGGTATGATTATCCCCATTTTTTCAATTGAGGAAACAAATTCAGAAGGTTACGTTACTCACTCCAAGTAAGTGTTGGAGCTGGTATTTGAAAGGAGGTGGACCCCATGTATTTAACTGGCAAGAAAGGATGTGGCAGAAAACAAAAAATGGAAACCATTTTAAGAAGCCGAGAGTGACTAATCGGATTAAAATAAATGCAATGAAGTTGTCATGAAAATAATCCATAGACCCAGTTCTTTTGATTCATCAGGTTAAACAGTAGCAACAGAAATTTTGATGAGGATAATGTGATTTCAAGATTGGACACTAATGTGCGACTTTTACTACCTGGAAGATGAGCTACCAGAGGAGTCAATTTATGCTCCTAACCTGAGCCATGTACCTAAGACTCCCAGGTGCAAACTTGGTCATCACCAAGAGTGACGGTGCCTGGAAGAGCTCCCAGGCATGATTTCCTATTACACCAGTGCAGTCAGACAGCTGGGTTATGTTCACATTTCGTCAGCTATGCTCCTATTGGGAGTTTCACAGTTGTGCACATTTTATTTATTTTAACATCTGATTCGTTTTAGTTTGAAATCCATCCACTCTGACCATTGCATTACATTGCTTTTAATCACAATTAGATGAATCTATTCATTCAACATTTTACAGAATTGAAGGTTTTCTCGTTGTTTTTTTTTTTTTTTTTGCTTACTATTTGCATAATCATAATGAACTTTATTTAATCAACAGCATCTTGTAGGTCTGATAACATTTTCAATCAACTATGCTTTTAATTAAAAAAATAGAATTTATGTAAACTTCACAATGAGAATTTATACATCTCTTGGCATCAGAAGCAGATAACTTGGCATTATGCTTTTCCTTTCTGCTCGTGCGGCGGCACAGACACAAATGGCTTGTACATTTAAGGCATTTTGTGTCCACTTTTCTTTACTAGTCCCTGAAGCTTACATCCCATTTGTTATGATGATTTAAAGGGAGGATCATTTAGAGAGCCAGCCAAGTGGTTCCTATTGCATCTCTTGGCTCTGTTTAGCATGATAGCTGCAAACTAAGTTGCTATGCTTTGTTGTAGATTTCCACATAACTCTGGGCATGGTGCCTTATTTAACAGTTCCCTAGTGTTATTTTGGAAAAGTCCTCTGTAGAAAATGCCAGAACTCAGCTTGAACCCTTGTCCCTGTCAGGGAGAATCTTTCTATCAGTGGGATTTCTCAGCTGTTTCAAAAATCATTCATTGCTTTACTAGGAAATTTTGTTCCTGCAGAATATGCCAACTTTAGCTTACCCTAATTGTTCATCCTAAGAGCTTTAGAAGCAAAATATTTAATCAGGGAATTTCAGCCTTTGCTACAAACTTTTTTATGGAGAAATCTTAATTTTAATTCACGAAGGATTTTTCTGTTGTTTTTCAACTCACCATTTAAAGCATATGAATGCTTTCATTTTTATCAATTAAATGAGTTTTTTCTTTAGAACCATCCCATCTGCAATTAATAACAATAATCTTCTAAATTAAAAGTCAGTATACCTTTTGTGATATTATATGCCAGGTAATCATTTTTATTACATATAGAGCTATTATTATACTCAATTACAGCTGATAAAACTGAGACAGAGGACAGGAAAGAGGATAGGAAATTTCCTTAAGTTAGTAATTAGTAAAACCAATCTTTATATCCAGGTAGTCTCACTCCAAGGCCTGAACAGGTGGACTCTGTGCCATATTTGATGAATCAGGAAGATCCAGCATTTTGAGCCAATGTACCTTATTTGTGATAAAGCAGGGGTAACTATTCTAATATCTGAATGAAGACAGTTCTTTACAAACACTGAGTTCCAGGAGTCCGCTGCAAGTTAATTACTTGGAATTCAGCTACGATGCCACAAAGGGCTGGTGCCCTGACCAGCCCACACAATCCTGTTTAAACTCTAAGATAGTTGAAATGCAATGTACTCATCATAACCAGTGTAGAAGCTCTATTGTTGCAATATCAGAAATCAAGAAACACATGAAACAATAAGAAACGTATTGTTCATATCAATGAACTGCATAGTCCATTACATTAAAATTCATTATCCTCCTCGTACTTTGTATAGATATTTTACCTTGGTATGATTTTACAACATCATGCATTGGTCATTTGGAGAATATCAGTTTACTGAGTTATGCAGATATTCCAAATATTGACACATTTCACTTTACACTTTTGTTAATATCACCATCCATCTCACCCGAAAAATCTTTCAGGTACTGGGAAGCTGTCATGCTCATGGTGGCAGATGTATGCTTTCCAAAATTCAAATTTTTGCTTGAGAGCTCCAGTTTTATCATTGGCAACAAATACTGTCATTTGTTTTACTTGAAGTGACAGCTCGTTTTGTTCATTTTTTTTAAATAAATGTTTGTGAAATACTCAAGGCTACATAACCATAGTTTGTCTGTCAGTCTTTCTTTCACTTGCAATGGTTTACCATGAAAAAAGCAGCTAGTTCAGCTCACAAGCAGTTAGAAACACACTCTTCGGTGTGCAGCAGACGTACTTCACGTGTACCTCTCATTTCATCACACAAAATTTTAAAAATATGTGTATTTGAGGGTTGAGATTTAATAAAATTAATAATCAGATTTTAGTGGCCCAGCAGGGAACTTCTTTAAGTGAAGCAAATGCTTTTTTTTTTTAATTGCAATTAAAAACCACTAGCACAGTTACAGTGATGTAACTCCCTCAATTCTTGCTGAGGTGCTAAAAATTTGACTCACCATTGCTCTTGCTCTTGTTTGTATTATTATGAAAATAGCATTGATCCTGTGACCACCCTCCAGGGACCCATGGACCACATTTTGAGGAACGCTTCTGTACAGAATACCTCTTTCAAAATTTATCTTGTTTTATCTTATTTGAAAGCATCTCTTTCCTCACCCATAGCTTTTAAACCATCAAGTTACAGAATCCAAAGTCATGGTGATGTCCTAAGTATATGCAATTGTCAGCTAAAATGCAGATGATTGGTGGTGATTAAAATGAGTTTAGTGATTTGCTTGATGATGGTTTTTAAGTGTTAAAGGAGAAGTTGATGTTCAGTGGATACTTAACAGGAGACTTTGTCATTGATCCCAACTTCCAGGTCATGTCTTCTGAATTCAGTCCAGAAATGAGGGATGAAAATGGTTGGCACCTGCCGGCCATTTAGGAGCCTCCGAAAAAGCTGGAGCTTCTAAAGAAAGAAATGTCACCCTTTCTACACAATGCTCTGCTTACTTAATTGCTGATATTTCCCCCTAAATTTGTTCCAAGAGAAGGGAAATGGATGGAATTATGACCAAATATTGTGCCAAGAGCAAAGAAAATAGGTATATCTTCAGCCCCAAGCTAAGTCTGTCTCACAGCCAGTCACTGTTGCCATCGGTGGCATATTCTTTTTTTAACTGCAGTATAGTGGATTTACAATGTTGTGTTAGTTTCAAGTGTACAGCAAAGGGATTGTTTATATATATATATACACACACACACACACACACACACACACACACACACATATGTATTCTTTTTCAGATTCTTTTCCATTATAGGTTATTATCAATACAAGATATTGAGTATACTTCCCTGTGCTAGTAGGTCCTTGTTGTTTATCTATTTTATATATAGCAGTGTGTATCTGTTAATCCAGACTCCTAATTCATCTCCCCCAACCCCCCACTATCCCCTTTGGTAACCATACGTTTTCTAAGTCTGTGAGTCTATTTCTGTTTTGTAAATAAGTTCATTTATATCATTCTTTTAGATTTCACCTGTAAGTGTTATATGATATTTGTCTTTATTCTTCCATACAATTTCAGCAACCAGGATTTAATTAAGTGCAGTTCATTGCCCCCCTTCAGCAGCTCTTATCAGATCCTTTAGAAGTATAAAGCCACTGCTGTTGCCTAAAAATATTCCTCCATATAGGGTAAAATTACAGGAAAATATATTTCCACCCTAGATTTGCAAGGAAAAGAAGTCCCCATACAAAGAGGTGAACTTCTTACATGTGTAAATATGGTAAATTGGTTAATTAAAATGCCATTCCATTTGGCTCTCAGAATACTCTTAGACCAAAGATTTGAGTAGATCTGAGTTTCCTTTCACAGAGCCCTCAGTCCAGCAGGCAGTGGTGATCCCTCTGAACAACAGTGCTGCAGGGGGCCTGGACCTCCTGTTATTTACAGGTGCAGACACAGTTCTCTCTCAGAGGTGGGATGCTATGATCCAGGCTCACAGAGACCAACTTATAAACCAACTAAGCAGTTTATTAAATGTTATACAATAAATATAAGTGCTACAAGGATACTCTCATGAGCTAAATGCCCATTCTTTACCTGTAGGTTGATGTAAGAAGGGAAATAGAATCAGAGAGTTGTTTAATAAGATTAAATCCATTTAAAGGAAATTAGCTGAGCCATTCAACTACTTGAGAGCATTGAGCTAAGCATATCTTTCCACAGCAAAGGTAAATATGCTGTCAGAATCTTCTCCATGTGGATTGGTTGTTGCCATTTTTGACTGGGGAGCTCCTCTTGATAGAGTGGAAAGAGCAGTGATTGCCTGTTGTCAGACGGTCCCAGGCTTCTCAACACCACTTCTTACTGCAATCTGTCCTTTGATTAGTCACTTAGCCTTCTTTAGTTAAGGATTGTCCCTGGGAATTACATGAAATCATGGATACAGAACACACGAAAATGCCTGGCATACGATAGAGGAGCAATAAATATCAACTCCCTCTCTGACTCTTACTTTTTTATCCCTCTGATGCTGACTCCCCGTGTAGTTCTCATTAAAACTTTATTCCTTTAGATCTGCTAATTCCCCAAGTGAACTTATAGTTCAGTCTTGTATAAATAATGGCTAATATTTACTGAGGGTTCACTGGGTAGTAGGCTTTGTATTTACCAAGCCATTGAATACATTATCTCATGGACTCCTCATAGCAACTCTATGACAAGTGCTATAGTTATTCCCATGTTATAGATGAGGAAAATCAGGCACAATGTTCAGCTAATTGACCTGCCTGGAAAATGGTGAAGCTGAGATTGGAATCCAGACAGGCTAACTCCATAAATCATGTTTTTAGATGGTACTCTACACTGGCACTCAAGTGAGACTTGCCCAGGTGCCATTCTTTATCTTCAGGGGGACTTTGCAAGCTTTGGCTCAGTTGTGTTGATTTATATTGATAGTTTAATTCTCAGAGGACATCTTAGTTCCTACATTTCTATGTTCTTGGTGGGGAGACTGCACCACCATCATCTTGATTCCTAAGCATTTATGTTGACTTAATGTTTAAGTATACGAAAATATGGTACTCGTGCCCACAGTGAAAACAAAAAGTTTATTCCTTTATGTGGAAAAATTTGTTTGAACAGTTTTCCCTGACATTTATTTATATTTTTAGTAAGTACTTATCGATCACCTACCAGTTTCCAGGCATTGTTCTAGGAAAAACTGGTGATACAGCCTAGACCAGGGATTCTCAACCTGGGCACATTGACGTTTTGGCCAAATAGTAAGATATTTAGCAGCATCCCTGTCATCTACTGACAAGATACCAGTAGCATCCCTCCCCCTCCCCAGTTGTGACAACCACAAATGTCTCCAGACATTGCCAAATGTCCCCTGGAGAGGGACAGCAAAATCACCCCTGGTTGAGGCCCACTGGCCTTGTCACTCCTTTCTTGGAGCTTACATAAAATTGGGCTAAAAAAGGAGCAAAAGAGATAAATAATACAATTTCAGGTAATAACAAAGTAAAGCAATAGAGCATGATGGAAAAGGGGCCTATTTAAATGAGATAATCAGGGACCTCACCTTCGAGCTCTCTCACACCCCAAAGCACTGCTAAAACAATACTCTCTCTGGCTGATAAATGGCATGGTAATGCAAAAACTCATTCTAGCAGAGACTTTTATGGGCCAACTTGGGTTGAAATATATCTGCTCTAGCTATAAACCTGGCTCTCCTTGACCTATTCCAGCTCTCAAAAGGAAAGAAAGACAAGTTAAATTAAAGTCAGAATGGATGAGGGCATTTGAGATCTCTTTATTCCCATTCTGTTCCCATGTGGTCTCAGCATTTCTCTCTACTTGGAGACAAAGAGGGGACTGTAAGGTCCACTGACAGACTGGCAGATCTGTGACAGCACCAGCTGCGTTCTTCTCACTTTCTAAACCATGCTAGTTCTTTTGGGACCAAACAACTACAGATATGGGATATGTTAAACTTCGGCTCCATATTTATTTGGATGCATTTCCCAGAGATTTCCTGACGGAGGATTAGGAGAATAGTTCGGAGATGGTTTTCTGCACAGCCCAGCAAATACTTGAAAATAAACTATCTTTCAATGTATAAATGATGGTATTTTAAAAGTTCCAGTGAAAGCCTTTGATGAAGATTTCTGCTGGTCTAGGTTTCAAACTGTGTCAGAAACGGCTGTTAACTGCGGTTGGAGGACAATCAGAGATAATAATATTTTCATATTATCAGCACCATTTTGTTAACAGCTCCCTTCTATTTGTACCTTGCGGACCATTTCATTACCCCTCACAACAGTGACAGCCTGTGTGTCCCTCACCTTAGTTCTGCCTCCCATTCCCCCATACTCTCAGGCAGAAAAACAGGCATCTACAGATTGACAATTCTTTTCCCTTGGTGTACAGACAATTGCCCTGGTTTTATTCTGCGTTGGTGCCCCAGGTCCAGTAGTTGGTCCCTGTCATACTTTCCACCCTCTATCTCTGTTCTTAGAGGGACTGCAGCCTCGCTAGGAAGACCTGATACCCATGGCAAGGACCCCCACTGCCAACTTGCAGACATTCGTTCATTCATTTATTTGTTCATTCATCCTATCAACATGTATCAATATATATCAATATATATATCAATATATATCAATATAATCCAGACTAAGCACAGGTACCCACCTCCCGTAGTCCTACCAAACTTTCTAGACCTCTTGCTTCTTCTGAGATTCCCTGAGCACCATTCTCTGCCAACTGCTGAGAATGTCTCCCATTATTTGTTCCTAAGTCCAGCCTGATTGTTTGCTTCATCTCTGTAAGTCGAGCCAGAGTCTAGCTTTCTTCCAGCCTTCCCCTAACCTACCCTACAACTGGCTACTCTCTTTTTATATTAAAATCTCAAAGTTTATTCTTTAGAAAAAGGTTTATTTCTTTCTACAGACTTCTAGCTGCTTTTCATTTCATATGAAGGAGCGATTTGGTTTTTCCAGGTTTTGTGTGTGTGCTTGTTTTGTTTCTTCAGGAAGGAATTTGAAACTTTCTTAGGCACCGTCAATTTATGTATCTCTATGCTGGGGATAAAGACTTCAGTCATAATCAAATAATTGATGTGGTAATATAAAATACATGTCAATACTAATATAAATAAGTATTAAAATAAAAACATCCTAGAAGATTTCTAGTACTCAACGTAGGTAATATGAACATAACAGTAAACCAGTGATGGTAAGTCTCTAACTATTTAGCAAATCATAGAATCTCAAAGATCTACAGGAACTTATTAGCCTTTTATCAAACCCCTTGCCTAAAAGCAATTATAATTATTAATTTTGTGATAACATGTGTTGAATAATTTCTGTTTACCCTGTTATGAGCAAGGCATATGATTTATCAATTTAATTTAATCTTTGAAAATGATCTTTTCCAGCCCTGGGAACTCACCATTGACCTGGGCAGCCCAGAATGTTTCAGAACATTCCCTTCAGGGTATTGTGTCCAGACCTTCCACCCTCCACTTTGTTCTTACCCACCAGAACCTCATTAAACAGGCCTATTCTCTCTTCCACATGATAGCCCTTCAAATACGTAACAACAACAATTGTATTTCCTCAGTGTTCTCTTCTCCAGCTGGAACCCTACTAATAATTCATTTAACCAATCCATCCTCTAACAGCCTGAGACTCTTTGGAGGGTAATTCTTCCAATCCCTTGACTCAGCTCTCTCCCATCTAATATTCCTGCTTCTGAAAGTGTGGCCCAGATCACCACACATTGTGTTTCAGGGATGAGCAGAGCTGAGGAATTCTCTCTCTGGTTCTAAATTGTGCTTTAATGTAAATTAAGTCGATGTGAGACACTGCAGCTTGGAGTTGAGTCAAGAGGTGGGTAGAGAAGCAGAAAGCAAGGTGTATGAGATAATTTAGTCGAATAGGTGACATTACATAGTTTCAGGTATACTGAGAGATAAATAGCAATCCTGAAAAACAGGCACATAGAGCAAAATCCTTGAAAATCATAACCCACCAAATAAGCATCAGTATTGTTCCTAGTACCATTACTATAAAAGGACTGTACTAAATTGAAAACCCTCATCTGATACTTTATAGATGCCTTTCAAGTAAGATACATTGATTATCCACTGGATATGAGGTTCTTTTACAATAGGCAGAAGCTTTCCAATCAAGATCTCACCATAACCCTTCCATAGCAACAGAGTCTGTGAGGGTCTGCTGACTCATTCCGGGAACCCTCTGGGGCATCCCAGAGCAAAATAAAAAGTGGCCCAGGGACAAGAAGAATGAAGGTATTTGGAGCTGCACTTGGGTCCCCCTCAGTGGTTACCCAAATAGAAGCTGGGTGAGGGTGGGCAACTCCCACCCTCCATGTTGGTATTCCATGGGACTCTAAGAAAGTTTGAGAATGAGCACCTTTCTTCACTATTTAAAACTCTTGAATGCCGTCCAAGTACACAGTCTCACCGCTTTAGCAGAGGGAACTCAGTCTCCTGACAGGAAAACAGCTTGCACATTCCACTTGACTTCAAGCCAGCTTGCCTGGGGAATCATGTTGCCTTGGCTGCAATGCTAAGTCTCTTTGCTTCAAACCCTCCCAGAAATGTCACAGCAGTACAACCCTGTCCCAAACTCATTGAACCTGGAATCCATGGCAATAACTCTCATGCCATAACTCAGGCTGTTACAAAACATTTCTTGATATTAGGTTGGGCTGCAGCCTATGACTAGGGAATAAAAGGAATTTGGTGACTATTTCTGGAAACATTCTTTTAACTTGGGGTGGAATGAATATGTAACTTAAAAGCACAGAGTGGCAGGATGTGTCATGGCGCTTAGCCCCTCTGAGCCCCTCTTATGCTTACCATTGGTGCTTTTAACCACAATCGGAACCCGTGGTTTCTCATCATGGCAGTAAAACATGTGCCCCCCAATATTTTGAAATATCTATATTAGAAGAATACTGGACGTTAGTTTAATTTTCAAAATTAACACTCATTAAAGAGTATGTGATTTGCATAAACACATTCTTATTTTGTGACAATAATACTTATTTATATCTTATTTCTACAAGAAGCACTCTTTTGTTTGTTTGTTTTTTAAATAGACATTTTATTATAACTAAAAAAAATAACACATTAGGCTTAGTTCTCAGCAACTTCTAATTTTAGCAGCTGGACAACCCCTAAATCTTACCCACAATTATTTGAGATCTGCATTCTGTCTTCAGTCTCTTCCCACTCGCCAAGGCATCCTGCATTTGCAACCTGATTCACATTCCTAAAACAACGTTCTTGTTCTATCAGTAACTCATGACCAGAGGCTTCTCCTCAGATTAGCCACCCTTTGTCCACAAGCCAGAATGTGTTCTTTCTATAAAGGATGAAGAATAATTGGGATCCTGGTTTCCCCTGGAGGTTGTGTGGACAGCTTCATCACTGGTACTCTGCTGGGGAAACTTGCCATGGTCCCTTAGCTCCGTTTTTCACCTGTGTGCTGCTGGTACTGATCTCAACCCTCCATTATCATTTTTCTATTTATTATGCTTATCCTTTTTTTTTTTTTGCAGTTTTTTTTAACATCTTATTGGAGTATAACTGCTTTACAATGTTCTGTTACTTTCTGCTGCATAACAAAGTGAATCAGCTGTACGTATACATATACCCCATATTCCCTCCCTCTTGAGTCTCCCTCCCACCCTCCCTATCCCACCCCTCTAGGTGGTCACAAAGCACTGAGCTGATCTCCCTGTGCTATGCGGCTGCTTCCCACTAGCTATCTATTTTACAGTTGGTGGTGTATATATGTCCATGCCACACTCTTATTTGTCCCAGCTTAACCTTCCCCCTCCCCATGTCGTCAAGTCCATTCCCTACATCTGTGTCTTTATTTCTGTCCTGCCCCTAGGTTCTTATAACCTTTTTTTTTTCTTTTTAGATTCCATATATATGTGTTAACATACGGTATTTGTTTTTCTCTTTCTGACTTACTTCACTCTGTATGACAGACTCTAGGTCCATCCACCTCACTACAAATAACTCAATTTCGTTTCTTTTTATGGTTGAGTAATATTCCATTGTGTATATGTGCCACATCTTCTTTATCCATTCATCTGTTGTTGGACACTTAAGTTGCTTCCATGACCTGGCTATTGTAAACAGAGCAGCAATGAACATTCTGGTACATGACTCTTTTTGAATTATGGTTTTTTCAGGGTATATGCCCAGTAGTGGGATTGCTGGGTCGTATGGTAGTTCTACTTTTAGTTTTTTAAGGAACCTCCATACTGTTCTCCATAGTGGCTGTATCAATTTACATTCCCACCAACAGTGCAAGAGGGCTCCCTTTTATCCACACCCTATCCAGCATTTATTGTTTGTAGATTTTTGCATGATGGCCATTCAGACAAGTGTGCGGTGATACCTCATTGTAGTTTTGATTTGTATTTCTCTAATGATTAGTGACGTTGAGCATCCTTTCATGTGTTTGTTGGCAATCTGTATATCTTCTTTGGAGAAATGTCTATTTAAGTCTTCTGCCCATTTTTGGATGGGGTTGTTTGTTTTTTTGATATTGAGCTGCATGAGCTGCTTGTAAACTTTAGACATTAAGCCTTTGTCAGTTGCTTCCTTTGTAAATATTTTCTCCCACTCTGAGGGTTGTCTTTTCGTCTTGTTTATGGTTTCCTTTGCTGTGCAAAACCTTATAAGTTTCATTAGGTCCCATTTGTTTATTTTTGTTTTTCTTTCCATTTCTCTAGGAGGTGGGTCAAAAAGGATTTTGCTGTGACTTATGTCATAGAGTGTTCTGCCTATGTTTTCCTCTAAGAGTTTTATAGTGTCTGGCCTTACATTTAGGTCTTGAATCCATTTTGAGTTTATTTTTGTGTATGGTGTTAGGGAGTGTTCTAATTTCATTCTTTTACATGTAGCTGTCCAGTTTTCCCAGCACCACTTATTGAAGAGTCTGTCTTTTCTTCATTGTATTATTCTTGCCTCCTTTATCAAAAATAAGGTGGCCATATGTGTGTGGGTTTATCTCTGGGCTTTCTATCCTGTTCCATTGATCTATATTTCTGCTTTTGTGCCAGTACCATACTGTCTTGATTACTGTAGCTTTGTAATATAGTCTGAAGTCCTGGAGCCTGATTCCACCAGTTCCATTTTTGTTTCTCAAGATTGCTTTGGCTCTTCAGCGTCTTCTGTGTTTCCATACGAATTATGAAATTTTTTGTTCTAGTTCTGTGAAAAATGCCATTGCTAGTTTGATAGTCATTGCATTGAATCTGTAGATTACTTTGGGTACTCTAGTCATTTTCACAATGTTGATTCTTCCAATCCAAGAACATGGCATATGTCTCCATCTGTTTGTATCATCTTTAATTTCTTTCATCAGTGTCTATAGTTTTCTGCATAAAGGTCTTTTGACTCCTTAAGTAGGTTTATTCCTAGGCATTTTATTCTTTTTGTTGCAGTGGTAAATGGGAGTGTTTCCTTAATTTCTCTTTCAGATTTTTCATCATTAGTGTATAGGAATGCAAGAGGTTTCTGTGCATTAGTTTTGTATCCTGCTATTTTACCAAATGCATTGATTAGCTCTTGTAGTTTTCTGGTAGCATCTTTAGGATTCTCTATGTATATATAGTATCATGTCATCTGCAAACAGTGACAGCTTTACTTCTTCTTTTCCAATTTCTATTTCTTTTATTGCTTTTTATTCTGACTGCTGTGCCTAAAACTTCCAAAACTATGTTGAATAATAGTGGTGAGAGTGGACTACCTTGTCATGTTCCTGACCTTAGAGGAAATGGTTTCACTTTTTCACCATTGAGAATGATGTTGGCTGTGGGTTTGTCATATATGGCCTTTATTATGCTGGGGTAAGTTCCCTCTATGCCTACTTTCTGGAGGCTTTTTATCATAAATCATTGTTGAATTTTGTCAAAAGCTTTTTCTGCATCTATTGAGATGATCTTATGTTTTTTCTCCTTCAATTTATTAATATGGTTTATCAAATTGACTGATTTGCATATATTGAAGAATTCTTGCATTCCTGGAATAAACCCCTTGATCATAGTGTATGATCCTTTTAATGTGCTGTGGGATTCTGTTTGCTAGTATTTTCTTGAGGATTTTTGCATGTATGTTCATCAGTGTTATTGGCCTGTAGTTTTCTTTTTTTGTGACATCTTTGTCTGGTTTTGGTATCAGGGTTATAGTGGCCTCATAGAATGAGTTTGGGAGTGTTCCTCCCTCTGCTATATTTTGGAAGAGCTTGAGAAGGATAGGTGTTAGGTCTTTTCTAAATGTTTGATAGAATTCGCCTGTGAAGCCATCTGGTCCTGGGCTTTTGTTTGTTGGAAGATTTTTAATCACAGTTTCAATCTCATTACTTGTGATTGGTCTGTTCATATTTTCTATTTCTTCCTGGTTCAGTCATGGAAGGTCGTGCTTTTCTAAGAATTTGTCCATTTCTTCCAGGTTGTGCATTTTATTGGCATATAGTTGCTTGTTGTAATCTCTCATGATCCTTTGTATTTCTGCAGTGTCAGTTGTTACTTCTCATTTTTCATTTCTAATTCTATTGATTTGAGTCTTCTCCCTTTTTTTCTTGATGTGTCTGGCTAATGGTTTATCAATTTTGTTTATCTTCTCAAAGAACCAGCTTTTAGATTTATTGATCTTTGCTATTGTTTCCTTCATTTATTTTTCATTTATTTCTGATCTGATCTTTATGACTTCTTTCCTTCTGCTAACTTTGGGGTTTTATTGTTCTTCTTTCTCTAATTGATTTAGGTGTAAGTTTAGGTTGTTTATTTGAGATTTTTCTTGTTTCTTGAGGTAGGGTTGTATTGCTATAAACTTCCCTCTTAGAACAGCTTTTGTTGCATCCCATAGGTTTTGGGTTGTTGTGTTTTCATTGTCATTTGTTTCTAGGTATTTTTCGATTTCTTCTTTGAATTCTTCACTGACCATTGGTTATTTAGTACTGTATTGTTTAGCCTCCATGTGTTTGTATTTTTTACAGATTTTTTCCTGTAATTGATATCTAGTCTCACAGTGTTGTGGTCGGAAAATATACTTGATACAATTTTAGTTTTCTTAAATTCACCAAGGGTTGATTTGTGACCCAAGGTATGATCTATCCTAGAGAATGTTCCATGAGCACTTGAGAAGAAAGTGTATTCTGTTGTTTTGGATGGAATGTCCTATAAATATCAATTAAGCCCATCTTGTTTAATGTATCATTTAAAGCTTGTGTTTCCTTATTAATTTTCTGTTTGGATGATCTGTCCCTTGGTGAAAGTGGGGTGTTAAAGTCCCCTACTATGATTGTGTTACTTTCAATTTCCCCTTTTATGGCTGTTAGCATTTGCCTAATGTATTGAGGTGCTCCTATGTTGGGTGCATAAATATTTACAGTTCTTATATTTTCTTCTTGGATTGATCACTTCATCATTGTATAGTGTCCTTCTTTGTCTCTTGTAATCATCTTTATTTTAAAGTCTAGTTTGTCTGATATGAGAATTGCTATTCCAGCTTTCTTTTGATTTCCTTTTGCATGGAATATCTTTTTCCATCCCCTCACTTTCAGTCTGTATGTGTCCCTAGGTCTGAAGTGGGTCTCTTGTAGACAGCATATATGTGGGTCTTCTTTTTGTATCCATTCAGCCAGTCTTTGTCTTTTGGTTGGAGTATTTAATCCTTTTATATTTAAGGTAATTATCAATACGTATGTTCCTATTATCATTTTCTTCATTGTTTTGGGTTTGTTATTGTAGCTCTTTTCCTTCTCTTGTGTTTCCTGCCTAGAAGTTCCTTTACCATTTGTTGTAGAGCTGGTTTGGTGGTGCTGAATTCTCTTAGCTTTTGCTTGTCTGTAAAGGTTTTAATTTCTCCATCTAATCTGAATGAGATCCTTGCTGGGTAGAGTAACCTTGGCTGTAGATTTTTCTCTTTCATCACTTTAAATATGTCCTGAGGCTCCCTCCTGGCTTGCAGAGTTTCTGCTGACAGATCAGCTGTTAACCTTATTTGGATTCCCTTGTATGTCATTTGTTGCTTTTCCCTTGTTGCTTTTAATATTTTTTCTTTGTATATAATTTTTGATAGTTTGATTAATATGTGTCTTGGCATGTTTCTCCTTGGATTTATCCTGTATGGGACTCTGCACTTCCTGGACTCGATTGACTATTTCCTTTCCCATAGTAGGGAAGTTTTCAACTATAATCTCTTCAAATATTTTTTCAGTCCCAGAGGTCTCTGAGACTGTCCTCAATTCTTTTCATTCTTTTTTCTTTATTCTGGTCTGCAATAGTTATTTCCACTATTTAATCTTCCAGGTCACTTATCCGCTCTTCTGCCTCAGTTATTCTGCTCTTGATTCCTTCTAGAGAATTTTTAATTTCATTTATTGTGTTGTTCATCATTGTTTGTTTGCTCTTTAGTTCTTCTAGGTCCTTATTAAACTTTTCTTGTATTTTCTCCATTCTATTTACAAGATTTTGGATCATCTTCACTACCATTACTCTAAATTATTTTTCAGGTAGACTGCTTTTTCCTCTTCCCCTGTTCGGTCTGGTGGGTTTTTACCTTGCTCCTTCATCTGCTGTGTGTTTCTCGGTCTTCTTATTTTGCTTATCTTACTGTGTTTGGGGTCTCCTTTTTGCAGGCTCCCATTGTTTTTGGTGTCTGTCCGCAGTGGCTAATGTTGGTTCAGTGAGTTGTGTAGGCTTCCTAGTAGAGGAGACTGGTGCCTGTGTTCTGGTGGATGAGGCTGGATCTTGTCTTTCTGCTGGGCAGGACATTGTCCGTTGGTGTGTTTTGGGGTGTCTGTGGCCTTATTATGATTTTAGCCAGCCTCTCTTGTGTTCCCGTTTCTAGTTGTTTGGCATAGGGTGTCCAGCACTGTAGCTTGCTGGTCATTGAATGGAGCTGGATCTTAGCATTGAGATGAAGATCTCTTGGAGGGCTTTTGCCGTTTGATATTACATGGAGCTGGGAGGTCTCTTGTGGACCAGTGTCCTGAACTTGGCATTCTCACCTCAGAGGCACAGGCCTGACATCCGGCCGGAGCACCAAGACCCTGTCAGCCACATGGCTCAGAAGAAAATGGAGGAAAAAAAAGGAAAGAAAAAAAATAATAAAGTTATTAAAATAAAAAAAAATTTAAAATTATTAAAAATAAACAAAAATTAAAAAGTAATTTAAAAAAGAAGAAAGAAAGAAGAGAGCAACCAAACCAAAAAAAAATCCACCAATGATAACAGGCACTAAAAACTATACAAAAAGGAAAAGGAAAAAGGAGAGTCAGAACCCTAGGACAAATGGTAAAAGCAAAGCTATACAGACAAAATCACACAAAGAAGCATTCACATACACACTCAGAAATAGAGAAAAAGGAAATATATGTATATACATATTTAAAAAAAGGAAGAGAGCAACCAAGTCAATAAACAAATCTACCAATGATAATAAACGCTAAATACTAAGCTCAGATAAACATAAAACCAGGAACAAATTAGATGCAGAAAGCATGTCCCAAGTCTACAGTTGCTCCCAAAGTCCACTGCCTCAATTCTGGGATGATTCGTTGTCTATTCAGGTATTCCAGAGATGCAGGTACATCAAGTTGATTGTGCAGAATTAATCTGCTGCTTCTGAGGCTGCTGGAAGACATTTCCCTTTCTCTTCTTTGCTTGCACAGCTCCTGGGGTTCAGCTTTGGATCTGTCCCCGCCTCTGCGTGTGTTTCACCTGAGGGCGTCTGTTCTTCGCTCAGACAGGACAGGGTTAAAGTAGCAGCTGATTAGGGGGCTCGGGCTCACTCAGGCCAGGGAGAGGGAGGGGTACAGAATGCAGGGTGAGCCTGGGTCGGCAGAGGCCTGCATGACATTGCAACAGCCTGAGGCGTGCCATGTGTTCTCCCAGTGAAGTTGTCCCTGGATCACGGGACCCTGGCACTGGCGGGTTGTACAGGCTCCCAGGAGGGGAGGTGTGGATAGTTACCTGTGCTTGCACACAGGTTTCTTGGTGGCTGCAGCAGCAGCCTTAGCGTTTCATGCCCGTCTCTGGGGTCTGCGCTGCTAGCCGTGGCTTGCGCCCATCTCTGGAGCTGTTTTAGGCGGTGCCCTGAATCCCCTCTCTTGCGCACCCTGAAACAATGTACTCTTGCCTCTTCGGCAGGTCCAGAGTTTTTTCCAGACTCCCTCCCTGCTAGCTGTGGTGCACTAGCCCCCTTCAGGCTGTGTTCACGCAGCCAACCCCAGTCCTCTCCCTGGGATCTCACCTCCGAAGCCTGAGCCTCAGCTCCCAGCCCCGGCCCCTCCCCCCCCAGCGTGTGAGCAGAGAAGCCTCTCGGGCTGGTGAGTGCTGGTCGGCACCGATCCTCTGTGCGGGGATCTCTCTACTTTGCCCTCTGCACCCCTGTTGCTGTGCTCTCCTCTGTGGCTCCAAAACTTACCCCCCAAGAGCCCCCGTCACTGCCAGTGAAGGGGCTTCCTAGTGTGTGGAAACTTTTCCTCCTTCACAGCTCCCTCCCAGAGGTGCAGGTCCCATCCCTATTCTTTTGTCTCTGTTTTTTCTTTTTTCTTTTGCCCTACCCAGGTACGTGGGGAGTTTCTTGCCTTTTGGGAAGTCTGAGGTCTTCTGCCAGCGTTCAGTAGGTGTTCTGTAGGAGTTGTTCCACATGTAGATGTATTTATGATGTATTTGTGGGGAGGAAGGTGATCTCCGCATCTTGAAGGTCTCAAGAAACACTCTTAAATGATAGTAGCCTATCTCCAGCTCCTGAATTTAAACACAGTATGGTGAAAGATGCCTCAACAATGTGCTAATTAATTTGGTTCATGTCTTTAATGAAATCTATTTCATCTTTATTATCCTCTGCAAAAGTTTTGTATATTCACTGGGTGAACCAGAAATGTTGGCAGCAATATCACTAAGATCCACAGTTTCATTGTTAGGCCGTTGGACAGAAGTATCTGACCATTACCCCAATTTTGTCCATAAACATATTAGATGAAATGATGGGAGCTGTCTTTTTTAAAAACTGGGATTATGTTTTCTGCTCTACATTTTAGATTTAGTTGCCTAATATGAAATCTTAATAAAAACATTATTATTATATAATACCCAGTCATCAGATTGTGTATTCCTCCATTACATGATTTATTAACTCCCCATACATCATTAAGTATCATCTTTATATAACTGTAAAAATTGTAAAATCTTGTAACCCAAACTTATATTGCTTGAACAAAACTCTACGACTCAAAAAATGGTACATCTTTCTTCAGCCGTATATTAGGTTGTCTTCTCTAAATTATCTATCACTTTTATTATGGCTAACGTGATTATTGGGGATAATAGAAAATAGGAATAACAGATAATCGAAATCCACAAATAAGCCAACAGCACTTGAGTAAGTCGTTTCTGCCTTCCCTCGCAAGATCCTTAGTCCATTTATATCCTTTCATTCTCCTATTCATCCTCTCATAGGATTCTTGATAAGCAGTGGAAATGAAGATAGAGAGGCTAAAACTATAGAGAAAGAAAGGAGATTAGAGGGTCCAAATTGCCAGAAAGCTGGATGATTCGTGGAACACTTGGGAGTTGAAGGTACTATTGTCAAGAGGATATTTTTGTGAATTTACTTATTTGTGACTATTTACAATCTTTGTATTTATTAGATGAGGTATGTGGAGAATAAAATGACATGGCCTCTAATAAAATAACATTTTTAAGATTCCAGCTTAAACACAGTCATCATTTTCAAAAGGCTTTCTGGAATGACAGACTCTGAAATGTATCCTAAATCCTACTGGGGAGCTAAAACGCTCTTGCCAGGATTTATAGTCACTTGAAGATCTCTAGCTTTATTTCCAAGTTCCAAGTTTGGTTTAGTCACTGTTGATTTGTATACTGGTAATCATCAGGAGTATTCTAGAAATACACAATTTGACACCTCACTTTATAATCCAAAGAGAGCATCACTGATGTTTTTTGAAAAGTTTGAGCAAAAGAAAACCATCATTTGCAGTTCACTTCAACCCGTCTTTTTTCTTCAGCCTAATATGGATATAAAATGTATCTGGCATTAGTGTTTCCTAGCATTGCTGCAGCTTGCCAGAATATTTGGATCTTTGCACAATGAATCCTTTATTACACTAAATATAAAAAGACATAAGCTTCAAAACAGGTCATCACATTCTTTTTAATGTTCCTCGTACTCATTAAAAGAACGTATTTTAATATATACTAAGTATTTGAATTTATTTTTTAAATGGTAAATATATTCTTTTAATTGTTGCCCTTTAGGAGTTCTTAGTGCATATTGGGGAGGTTGTGAACTGGATGTTCTAATTATGATCACTTTCACCCTGGATGAAAACTCAGTCTTTTCCTGAGTTTCTCAAGCTTATTTATTACATGGGTTTTTGACATAATGTAGGAGTTATCTTAGAAACAGAGATTAGCACGAAGCCCAGGCTCTAGCCTGTAGGTGCTGATTCTGGAAGACCTTTGGAGATTTTCACATTGTGTGAAGGACTTAGTTAAATGAATGGTGTGATTTTCGATGTGTTTATTACCGTCAATATTAAGCACTTAGAGGAAACCCTGCATATACCTGCTAGGGTAGTCCTCTTTGTTGTTAATAAGATTTGCATATCGTTTTTGAGCCTATTCAGAAAACTGACAAAGGTTGAGAGTGTTATTAATCCCATTCTGCAACGTGGGAAGGTAATTGAGAATTACTGTTGACTGCAGCAGGAGGAAAATTACTTTAGGCCTTGTTAAAGTGATATTAACTTTAGGAATACAGCAGACCCTCTCCATTCTAGCTACCTCTGCTCATAGAATAATCTACACAAATGTCTCTCTATATGCAGAAGGTAAAGAATAGACCTCAATAAGGGATCAGCTCATATGGATGGTGTGTGTCTACGCTAGACTCAGGTGCATGGAGAAGTTGCATCAACACCGACAACAAAGAAAGGTTCCTAGCCCAGGCCTTTGAGCAAGCACATGGGGTCAGTGTTACTGGAGCAAATGGAGAGTCCCTTCATTTTCCTACAGTGTCTCTTCTGGAAGACTGGAAGAGAGGAAGAAACAAATAATTTGGGTGCTTCCCCAGCTGTATTGACTTGAGATGCTGGCTAACATCATTTTCCACTCTTGAGCCCATTTCCTAGTCTTGTGTCTGTTTTGTGAAAAACTGGGTCTCGTTTATTAATATTTCCTCTAAGCATATCTTCATCACCTATTCCCTTAATCTAATCCAGTGATCAAGAAACAGAGGTGGAGACATCATATATCCCAGACACCCCACCCCTTCCTGGTGATGTTTTTAACCGCATAGGATGTGATTATTATTTTTATTTATTTATTTATTTATTTTGCGGTACACGGGCCTCTCACTGTTGTGGCCTCTCCCGTTGCGGAGCACAGGCTCCGGACGCGCAGGCTCAGCGGCCATGGCTCACGGGCCCAGCCGCTCCGCGGCACGCGGGATCCTCCCAGACCGGGGCACGAACCCGCGTCCGCTGCATCTGCAGGCGGACCCTCAACCACTGCACCACCAGGGAAGCCCGGTAATCTTATTTTTGATCTAAGAATTTTCAACTGAATAGATTTAAAAGTAGAAGGATGCAGCTCATATGAAAAATACACACATTATTCAAAATGCGTATAATGCACTGCAGCCACTTTGGCTAATATCCCTATATTCTAATGTTTTTAGAAAGGTCACATGTATAACAAATTAGTTAGTAATAATACTTGCCATTATTACAAATAAAGCCCCCAATTTCTCCTTCATGTACTTCAGCTTCACGTGGGTGTTCTTGGACAGCATGTGGCTTTCCTCCATGTGGTGATTCAGGGAACCAGGCCTATTTCATCTTATGACTCTGCCATCCTCTAAAACTACAGAGTCCTCTGTTTCCAGCCGACAGGAGGGCAAAAAAAGCATCGATGAGAACACTAAGCCTTACAGGGGCAGGCCTTCACTTTTGTTCACATCCCATTGGCTAAAACTTAATCACATGACTTTAACTGAAAGGAAACCTGGGAACTAGAGTATGGCTGTGTTCTCAGGAGGAACAGAACACTAGTGGTCTTTGCCACACCTACAATTTTATATGCTCCTAAAAATGAGGAAAAGCACCAACTTACTAGGGGCAGGCTTCTAGGGCTAGTTTTGTCACTAAGGAATTGTGGAAAATTTAACAGGAACCTCTTTACCTTTTTGTATTATTTGGTCTCATAGAGGTCACTGTGTAAAAGAAAAGAGAGATATCAAATAAACACATTAATAAATATACAATTGCAAAGTAATGTAGGCTCCATGAGAGCATGGACCATGCCTCTATGGCGCCTAAAACAGTGCTTGGTGCATGGTAGGTGCTCAGCAATAATTGTTGAATGAATGCATGCCTAAAGGCAGGAATGAATGAATGAAAATATATGACAGAAATGAATAGGTGCTATGAAAGAAAGCAGTAGGGGAAACTGAATTCTTTGGGGCAATCAGGGAAGGTCTTTCTGAGGAAATAATATGGACATTGAAACCTGAAGAATGAGTACAATTTAGCAAAGAGAAGAGTTGGGTGGTAGACAGAATTTTGCAGGCAGGGAGAACATCAGGTTCAAAGGATCCAAGTTGGGAAGAGATTGAGACATTCAAGAGGCTAGTGTAACAGAAACCCAGAGGGACCAGAGGGTAATGCTGCAAGACAGGCTAGAAAAGTAGGCAAGGAGTCTGATATGTTCAGCCTTTTGGTCTTTCCTGCAGGCACAGTGGAGAGCCAATGAAAAGGATAATGAAGGAAAAGGTGTGATGTGATCCTATTTTCATTTTAAAAGATCATTGCAGCTTTCTGGGAAGAATGGATTGAAGTAGAGTAAGAGTAGAAGTAGAGAGACTAGTTATGAGGCTATTTCATTTTTTGAAAGTCTTATTGAAGTATAGTTGATTTACAATTTTGTGTTAGTTTCAGGTGTACAGCAAAGTGATTCAGTTATACATATGTTATATATATATATATATATATATTCTTTTTTTGATTCTTTTCCATTATAGGTTGTTACAAGATATTGGGTATAGTTCCCTGTGCTATACAGTAGGTCCTTGATGGTTATCTCTTTTTATATAGTAGTGTGTATATTTTAATCCCAAACTCTTAATTAATCCCTTCCCCTCCTTTCCCCTTTTATATACATGAATATTACTTACCCATAAAAAAGAATGAAACAATGCCATTTGCAGCAACATGGATGGACCTAGAGATTATTATGCTAAGTGAAGTTAGTCAGAAAGAGAAAGACAAATTTCATATGATATTGCTTATATGTGTAATCTAAAAAAAGTGATACAAATGAACTTATGTACAAAGCAGAAAGTCTCACAGACATAAAAAACAAACTTATGGTTACCAAAGGAGGCTGTTTCAAATCATCCCAATAAGATGACCAAACCAGGGCAGTGTTTTAGAGCAAGGTAGAGGCAGAGCAGATGGAAACACTTGAAATACATGTTGTGGGTAAAGGGAAATTGGAGCAGAAGGACATATGCAGCAATAGAGTTCTCTGGTTCTATACTGCATGCTTATTCTCTTTGACATGTCCTTTCAATGACTGTGCTATCACTCAAAGCAAACCTCTCAATATATTTAGTTTTGCTTCCTTCAGATTCTTTTAGAAGCTTTGTCCCAACGCTGAAGATTTGCCTAAAGATCAGTCAAATAACAGGCATTTAAAGTTTGGCTAAATTCTTGAGGTTCTTCAAAACTCACTCTGGATTATGTTGTATTTCTGCTTCTCTTTGTCGTCAAGAAATTAGGCAAATTGCATAATTAAAGTGGAGGGTTTTGTGTGCGTGTGTGTGTGTGTGGATGTGTAAATCTTTAGGGTCCAAATATTTTACCCATAACATTTGTTTTAAAAGGTAAATTTTGGGCCACCTTTAGTATCTTCTTAATGTGGTTCTATTCTAATTTTTCGATTTAATGTCTTAGGAAGTAATCCAAATATTGTAATCGTGTTAAAACTTTATCCTTGAAGCTAGTGTTCTCCTGTTTCAGAGTTAGTTGTAATGGCTCAGGCCTTTATTAGAATTTCTTTGGAGATAAGAACGCTCTGTACTGAGGACTGGAAATTTGATGCTCATGAATTCCATTCTGCTCTCCTCCATTTCGCATTCATTCTTGGCTTACAAATTTATCTCTGTCTGTATTTATCATCTCGAAAACGCACATCATAGTGATTTCCCAGAGGTGTTAGGAGGGCTGTTTTAGTGTTTATCCATCAGGTTTTAAGACAATCTGAGCAAAGGAATGTTATGACTTAGGAATTCATATGTCCGCAAAATGGCTTCTTCGAACAAGTAAGAATGGCTGTGAATCCCTGGCAAATTTCCTTTACGGACATTATACCCACAATCAGTGAAATACATCCAGTAGGTTCCCTGCCTCATTCTAAAGACAGAGCCTCATTTCTGGGATTCTTCTGGCAACAGCATTTACATGTATGAAATATCTCCACTTGAAATAATGTGAATAGTTTTCACCCAAATGTGCTATTTGTGCTACAAATCAGTAGATGAAATTCTTTGATGGCCTGTTGATCTCTGGAGAGGAAAGACTGAGGTGGGGCGGAGAGTGTGATTTCTACAAAGAAAAATTGTTTGCTTGTTTCTGCCGAACACATCAATGTTTATAATCTTATGTTTTCATTTTGTGTCTAGTGTGATAGTCTTTACTTTCTCTTTGACATATGCCCCATTCCGTATAAAAACACTTTTCCAAAAATCTTTACAGACGTTTCTTTTGTTTTTCTCCTGCTCTTTCCTGTCATGTAGCCACCTCACTCCAGGATTATGCTATATGTGATCCAAAGCTATATGTGATTAGCATATATATAATATATGCTCATATATTATGCTATATGTGATCCAGTTCAACCATAGGAAATTGAAAACTCTCATAAATTCACTTTGTTGTTCTGACATTAGTTTGTATGTGGTGGTAGGCTAGGAATATAAAAGTGGCATAAAGTTTGCTTTCAGTTTCCAAGGTGTTCCTTATAGATCCAGTCAGGTATTTGGAAACTTCACTTATCTCAAAACTGGTACTTCTCACTCCACCAAAAAAAAAAAAAAAAAAAAAAAATAGAGTCCAGGGCTCCAAGTTTTAGATAAAGTTAATTACACGGGAGAATTTGAGAGTCAAAGGAGTCTTACATTTTTTTAAAGATTCCCCACTGCACAGAACAGCCAAGCAAATCTCAGATTACACTGCATTCTGACACCTGGCACAGAAAATGAAAATCCTCACATCCTAAAAGCGAAGTGTTTGAAGAGAAAAAGTTGACCTTCTGAGCACCTGAATTTACTGCCAAAGCACTAAAAACGAACTATAAGCAGAAAAAGTATGAGTCAGGTGAACTCTTCATTCTACTTCAAGGCTGAAGTTCCAGTTATATGAATCAACAGAAAGCGGTGAAAGAGGTGTGTGGGTGTGGCTGTGGCTGTGAGTGTGCGTTGTTTTCCCTACTTGTACACACCTGCTTTGCTTCTATGTCGCCCTTGGGACATAGTCTTTTTATAGTAATGGTGGTAATTAGATCCTTTCCTTTTTAGATGCTCTTAATCATCTTTTCGATTCGGAGCCAGTGTCTCTACCTCAAAATAGGATGAAAATTCAGGTTCTTAGTCTGTGGCACCCCTGGTCACTCCTAGTACTCAATGAATATTTACTGAGTTTGGAGACAGACACTCTACCAGGTCTGTATGAAAAAGCTGCCACAATTGAGTGTTTATGAATATCCGTTCTAATGTCAGTAAAGAATATAAAATTAGTGCATTGAATCAGACTCTTGGTCCTGTTAAAAACGTTTTTTTCTGTTACAGTGGCACCAGGAGATGTGTTATGAAAGAATGTAGTTATTCTTCTTACTGTCAGATTAAGAATTTGCCTCTAAATCCTAATGTTCGTTAGTAATTTATTACAGCTCCATGACTCATGAGTCATATGAATGTTTAAAAATTACTTTCCATTTCCAACCTACTCCTAGTAATATTAAGAGTACACCCTTATGGATCTTAAACTTACCTCTTTGAAGTTTCAGTGAATTTCCAGTGGATACGTTTGTTGTCATCTTTTCCAGATCATTCAAAGCTTTATACACTTCAGATCTTCTTTTTAATACCCTACATTTTTTAGCCTGTCTTTATACAGCTACCTCCCTATTCCCTTTAGATATTTCATATATATCTTGTGAGCTGTGGTAGCGAGAACTACAAGTGGTACTTAAGGGATAGACACAGTGTTTTTGTAAGGTGGTCAGATCTTATTTCTGTATGATTGTATCTGTGCTTTCATTTCCTTATTACGTTCCTCATAAGACACTATGAGGATTCAATGAGGCAACGCTTGCAAAGTAACTAGCGCAGTGCTTGGTATGGTAAGCACGCAATCGATGTTAATTGTTACTATTGAATTTTATGATATTTTAATCACCATATACCATGGCCAGCCACTTTTAGTTTTTAAAACCTGGGTTCCCCTCATTCAATAATATGGGATATGCTCCAGTCAGATGAACATTCCTAATACTCATGTCTGAACTTGTCTGTTTCATTCATGCAACAAATTCATTTAATGAGTAGTATAGGAATTGAGCTAGGTCCTGGGAATACAGCTCCCAGATAGGTAAGGTCTCTGCATTTGAAGAGCCCACAAACAGGGAAGACTAACAATAGACATGTAATTACAATAAGGTGCCAGGAGATGTACAGAATCAATGGGACAGCATAAAAGGGGAGCCAACCTAGTCCAGGGGGCAGGTAGATTTCCTGGAAGAAGTGATGGTAAAGCTGAGACCTGGGGGTAAGTAAGAGTTAGCCAAACAGAGGGGGCAGAAGAAGGACAAAAGTGGAAAGATTACCAGAAGGAAAAGTACGTGTAATACTAGGAGGGGAAAGAAAATGCTGTTTACTGAGGAACTGAACAAAGTCCAGCATGAATGGAGAGGGGAGTAATAGAGAAGGCTGGAGACGTGGGCAGGCACCAGATCTCAGAAAGCCTTGGGATTCATGTCAAGGAGTTTGGACTGTGTCCTGCAGTAGCTACGAAACTGTCCGTGGCATATCTTCATCCATCTAATATCATTCGCCCTCTTTAACTACATTCTATACGGTTCAGCCCCATGCTATTTTTGTTATTGTTTTGTTTTTTTAAAATTTTTTTCTCTCTTTTTTTAAATTGAAACGTAGTTGATTTACAGTGCTGTGTTTCAGGTGTACAGCAAAGTGATTCACACACACACACACACACACACACACACACACACACACGCATGCATATATATATTCTTTTTTCAGATTCTTTTCCATTATAGTTTATTACAAGATATTGAATATAGTTCCCTATACTGTAGGTCCTTGCTGTTCATCTGTTTTATATATAGTAGTGTGTATATGTTAATCCCAAACTCCTAATTTATCCCTCCCCTACCCTTTGGTAACTGTAAGTTTGTTTTCTGTGTCTGTGAGTCTATTTCTGTTTTGTAAATAATTTTATTTGTGTCATATTTTGGATTCCACATATAAGCGATATCATATGACATTTGTCTTTCTCTGTCTGGCTTACATCACTTAGTATGATCATCTCTAGGTCCAGCCCCATGATTTTGAAGCCCCTTTCCCATTAGTTCCCCAGCATAACCCTGCCCACTGTCCACATGCCCATGTGTTTGCTTATTTCCTTGACTGAAATGTCCTTCCTCAAAGTCTGCAGTTCAATTCAGGAAGCATTTGCTGAGTAACTGGTGTGTGCCGGGCATTGTGCTCCTTCATCCCTCCAATGTCTTTTCATCCATCCATTCATTTATTTATTCTATAAATATTTATTAAGCACCAACATATAGAGGGAGTCATGCTACGTTTAAACGACACTTCTTCGGTGAAGGCCCCCAGATGCCCCAGCGGGACTAATCTCTCCCACTTTTCTTCATCCTCTGAAATCCTAATATCGTAAATGCATCTCTCCTCTGGCTCTTGGTACTTTTGATACCACATTACAGCTAATTACCTCATGAGTCTGAGTAATGAGTAGTGAGTCTTCAATACTCTACAAGATCTCCGTGCTATAGGGCAGGGGTCCCAAACCCCCGGGCAGTGGACCGGTAGCAGTCCACAGCCTGTTAGGAACTGGGCTGCAGAGCAGGAGGTGAGTGGCGGGCGAGCGAGCCAAGCTTCACCTGCCGCTCCCCATCGCTCGCATTACCGCCTCAACCATCCCCCACCCCACCCCTGGTCTGTGGAAAAATTGTCTTCCATGAAACCGGTTCCTGGTGCCAAAAAGGCTGGGGAACACTGCTATAGGGGACAGAGTTCAGGTCCAATTTGTCATTGTATTTTCCAGAGCTCATAACTTCACACTATGAGCTGCAATGTTCATAATAAATACATAAATGAGTGAATACATTTTCTGGAAATGGATAAGAATAACCTTATTTTGGTACTTTCTAATGACCCACACTGTCAAGCAGAGCAATTAAATTATTTGTTTCAAAGTGATTAAGCCTAAATCTAGTACAATTCCTCGAAAAAATTAGTTTCTTACAAGAGTCCAAGATTTACATAAATACCTCATAGGTGGATAATATTTTATTAAGGCTTACACGTCTCAAGTATTCAATACTTGAAACTGTATCACCTCTAAGATCAGCGCTTATGCTTTTTGTATATTCTTATAATTACATTCAATCAGAAAAGAGGAAAACTAGAGTGGACTTCTACCTGTTGATTGCTAAAAATAACATTCTTCCTCGCCTTAGCTTTTCAGTTGTACAGCTCTCTGCATGGATTTACCACTAGCATTTTTAGTGATTACTGCTGCATTTCCTAAGCACACCCATCGTACTTGTGGCAGGTTCTGTTATTCACAGTGAATACTGGACCTGAATCCTGATTGTCTCCCCAATGAATGCTATAGTTGAGGCTTGATTCTCTCCAGTGTGTTAGTGGTCAGTTTGAATAAAAGGACAAGGAAAAAACACTTAGCCCTAAGGAATTTTAAAGTATCACTGTGGAATCTGTGCTGAAATTCCAAACAGTTTTGAACTAGAGACCCACGATACAGATCTTCAGATACATGGGCCATTTCAGCCAGTTTGTACTTATGAAGACTTGCTAATGCTGTCTGAGCTTTATTTGAAACTGTGTAAAAGGGTTTGAGGACTTTCCTTGCCAGCTGTCAGAGGACATTTTAGATAATCTGCTAAAGCCAACATTCAGAGTGTTCTTCAGAGAGGAAGTCTGGGTTAGGGTGGTGGCTCAGCAAGGAACTGTGGACTTAGTTATGGGCTTGGGCGGCCTCAGTCATTCATCTGGTTGCCATACTCCATTTTCTGTGACTGGACAATGTTCTTCCAGCTTGAGTAGTGATATCTCAAATAGCTGATATAACAGAGCTGTTGTGAATTGACAGGGAGGAGATTTTCACTTAGGAAATGACTCTTTGTGGGAATGTAAACTGGTGCAGCCACTACGGAGAACAGTATGGAGGTTCCTCGGAAAACTGAAAGTAGAGTTACCGAATGATCCAGCAACCCCACTCCTGGGCATATACCCAGGAAAGACGAAAGGTCTAGTTCAAAAAGATACACCTGCACCAGCAGCACTATTTACAATAGCCAAGACATGGAAGCAACCTAAATGTCCATCAACAGATGAATGGATAAAGAAGATGTGGTACATTTATACGATGGAATATTACTCAGACATAAAAAAGAATGAAATAATGCCATTTGCGGCAATATGGATGGACCTAGAGATTATCATACTAAGTGAAATAAGTCATACAAAGACAAATATCATATGATATCACTTATATGTGGAATCTAACAAAATGATGCAAAGGAACTTATTTACAAAACAAAAGCAGACTCACAGACATAGAAAACAAACTTATGGTTACCAAAGGGAACAGGAGGGGGTGGGGGATAAATCAGGGATTTGGAATTAACAGATACACATTACTATATATAAAATAGATGAACAACAAGGACCTATATTATAGCACCTAGAACTATATTCAATATCTTGTAATAACCTCTAATAGAAAGGAAACTGAAGAAGAATATATATATGTATGTATAACTGAATCACTGTGATGTATACCTGAAACACTGTAAATCAACTATACTACAATAAAATTTTTTTTTAATTTAAAAAATGACTCTTTGGAAATACTCCTGTGCTCCCATTTCTATTTAGTTACTTTCCACTCCTCACCCTGGTTAATAATCCTTGAGCAGTTACCAGTTATTGAGTACCTAGCTGTGTGCTAGGTACAACACATTCATTATCTAAGTTAATCCACAAGATTACTCTAAGTAAGCATATTATCCTTAGATTAAAGATAAGCAGATACTTTTAGAGAAAATAAGTAATAGCTATAATTTCATGCTCTTGGCCACTATACTGTACTCCTGCATTTTGCCAGTGTATATTCAGAGCATGCAGTACCTTTAACACTAGCTGGTGCATAGCACAGGGAGATCAGCTCAGTTCTTTGTGACCACCTAGAGGGGTGGGATAGGGAGGGTGGGAGGGAGACGCAAGAGGGAGGGGCTATGGGGATATATGTATACATATAGCTGATTCACTTTGTTACACAGCAGAAACTTAACACACCATTGTAAAGCAATTATACTCCAATAAAGATGTTAAAAAAAAAAAAAAGACTAGCTGGAACAGAGCTCAGTTGTGAAAGTTAATCTCTTGGGCACATTCTGGAAGCAAACCTCATACTCTGAGCCCCAAATGCAGAAGATTTTGGAACTCATCTTCCATGTAGGATAATTTTCCGCTATGTATGTATTTAGGAAGTTGGGTAGAATTATATATATAATAGAATTATATTATATATATAATATAACATTATATTCTATATATATGTAGAATATTAAGGAATTCTTTTAGTAATATACGTAATTTTTTTCAGAACCCTGTAGCATGCCGACAACATATGGTATTCTCTTATTCAGCTGGGCGAGATCTGGTAGTCAGGCAAGTAAACTGCTGGGTTCAAGAAATGACCTTCCCACAGTACAGCCACCTACCCCCAGCCTTCTCTGGGTCACTTATTGGAAATCACTGCCTCCCTTTCTCTCACACAATTGGTGGTACTTTGGGGTAAGAGGAAGATGAACATCAGCCTGGCATAAGCCGGGTCGTTCACCCCACAACCAGGGCCTCCTCTCCCCTCCCCCACACCATCATTCCCCTGCTTAAAGATGCTCAGAATCCTACTTGCTTAACTTTATCTGGTAAAGGCAACAGTGGTTAAAAGCATAGCTATGCAGGTAAGTGTTTTTGAGTATTCTGTTCATCATTATTAACTATTATTAGATGAGAAGGAAAAACTCTTAGATATGTTAAGCAGACTGTTGTGCATTTTGCCAATTCAACTGTTGATTTTCTTATGTGTTTTCATCTTTTATCACGGCAATTTTATTGGTTTAATTTCTAATATTTTCTAAAAATATTCGAAGGGTCACTACTCTGGTTAAATTTTGTTCTCTTTCCTATTAGTACTTACGTTTACTGTTAGTACTGCTAGATAAATTTTTCTGGAAGTTAGATTGCCTGAGTATTTTTCTAAGAACTTGATGCATTTGAGTACAATAAAACTCTTATTTTGTTGGAGTATGAAAGGGTTGGTCTTTCCAGGAGTCTTATAATTGTGCCATGGAGTAAATAGACTCTCTGGGGAAGAAAGTCAATATTCATACACACAAAGAAATTGAGTTGTCAATTTACCTTATTCTTAAACCTATCAACTTTCCTTTCTACCCTTAAATGAGCACACAAGGGATGCTTCACATACACTCCCACCCCCAACACACACACACACACACACACACACACACACACACACACACACACGTATGCTTATACGCACGCTCACAGTAATATTTAATTGTTGACTGTTTCTCTTGCTGCAGATGAAAGAATTAAGTTATACAAATGGACTTTATGTTCTTGACCACCATTCTGTGCTTTGAGGAATACCATTACAGGATGGCTTTATATCATTGTCAAATTTTAGCACAGTTGATAAGTTCCTTTTATAAAGCTACAGTTATAAGTTCCTTTTATTTCTTTAATTAGGCATATCTCAGTCGTGAGTTCATTTCCAATTTTAATGTTGCTAAACACTAAGCACAGACTGTCAATCCTAGAAAAGGTGAAGTAAGCCATTCATTAAAGCAATTCATCATGGTGAAGCCAGTGAAAGCTATATACTTTGTTTTTGTTTATTTTTAATTGAAGTATAGTTGATTTATCATGTTTCAGGTATCATGTACATGATGTATCATGTACAGCAAAGTGATTCAGTTTTAGATATATGTTTTTCAGATCCTTTTCCATTATAGGTTATTACAAGATATTGAATATAGTTCCCTGTGCTATATAGTAGGTCCTTGTTGTTCATCTGTTTTATATGTAGTAGTGTGTACCTGTTAATCTGTACTTTATCCCCCCCTCTTTGCCCTTTGGTAACCATAAGTTTGTTTTCTATATGTGTGAGTCTATTTCTGTTTTGTAAATAAGTTTCTTTGTATCATTGTTTTAGATTCCACAAATAAGTGATATCATATGATATTTGTCTTTCTCTGTCTGACTTTCTTCACTTAGTATGATAATCTCTAGGTTCATCCATGTTGCTGCAAATGGCAATATTTCATTGTTCGTTTATGGCTGAGTAATATTCCATTGTATATATGTACCACATCTTCTTTGAAAGATCTATACTTTTGAGTTTTATTTCATGCCAGGAATCACATTCAAGAGAACAGAGGGGCTCCTCTTACCTTTAATGTCTGAGAATCGTGTCATTTTTCTTCTTCTGTTAATGGTGAAGCCATGCTAAAAGGACTTGAGATGAACTGTCAATCACCATTAACCCCTTTCTTCCTGAACTTCCAGGTCAGGGAGCAATCTGAAGTTGCTTTTTACTCTCATGTCGAAGCCTTCCAAGCCCTGTCAGTTTTCCCAAACCATGTTTTACAGTTATCACAGCTGCCATCAATGGTGTGGCTTTTCTTTGTTTGGTTTCTCTGAAGGAGTAAACCCGTAAAACCTTAGAATATGTAGGAGTCCTTAATTTTGTTATATTTCTTGGCAATAAATCTAGGATAAAGACAAGAGAAAATTCTAACTATTAGATGGTGAAATGTTTTGTTTAACACTGTAATGCAGTTATCTAAAATTTTGTGCAATTAAGTCAGTCTGCTTTACATAATCTTTCCATATTTGTAGTCTTACTTAACATCTTTTAAATCGCAACCATTGGAATCAGATAATATAAGATTGCTGTGCTACAAATGCTGGAAGCTTCTGCTAGGTTGCCTAAATTTTTCTTGCTTTGTATGTTTTCCAAATATAGTCACTTTTTTTTTATGTTGCTCAGAAACACTTGTCCAGAATTTAGATGAAAAAATAAACTTGTCAAAAAGTTAAATGTGGTATAAACCAGTTTCCTTTCACTGTCCAAACTGAAAAGATTTTTTAAAAGTTACCCAAAGTGGTGGTAAAAGTGTTTATCTAGTTCTGATCCCTTATGAAAATGTTCATATTGTACCACTTAATGTAACGCTCAAATTTTTTAAATAAGAAAGCATGCATATGAAAAATATCTGAAAAATTATTAAAATGCGAACCTGTTAATTTCCTTTAAAACATTTCTGTAACTTTACATGAATTCACTAAATTTTGGATATATCAATTTAAGGAAAGAAGAATATTAGAAAGAGATTTTATGGGTGTATAATGAGCCATTCTCCAATAGAAGTCCCCCTTGCATAGCTTTAAATGAAGAAACATTTGAGGAACTTCACCCTTTCTTCCAACTAGTTCAGGAGCCAAGAACACCACTACCGTTTTATTGCTAGAATATTCCATTGGACAATCGTTCAGACTGGCCCAGTCACCATCAATGAGCCCTCTGTTCAGCTCTTTGTTTTCCAGCTGTACTCATAAAAAGTAAAGTCAATAGTTAAAGTTAAAATGGATGAAAGAGAAATTTAAGGGTAAGAGGTGAATGGCTTTGGAGCCCCAAATTGGCATCTGTTCAACTCCAGGCCTCCACAGTCTTCAAAGTAGATGATGGCTAAGATGAAGAAGAAAAGAAGCTGGGTGACATATCTGATTCATGGACTAAAACTAAAAAGGATGGAGCAGCAAGGTACAGGAGAAAGGCTGCTAGGAACCTGTCAACACCAGCCAGAATTTAGGGGGATAATTTAATAGCACTGAGAAATCACACTCAAAACACAAAACACACATTCAGGCAAATCTGGAAAGTATGATTTTTCACTGGTTGATTTTAAAAAGCCAAATCAGTGTCTGGATTTTGCTTTTATCAAAATCCTTATTAAGTCAAAGTTTTAGCCCAATGTATTATGATCCAGTTGGTACCACCACAGTCAAATCATTCTTGAGAGCATCTATATCTAAAACAGATTGAAAAGTTCAGGAAGCTACACCAATTCATTTCTACAGAGCTCATTTTGTTCTTCTACAAGAGTGATGAGAGGAAAACATTTTCAGCATCTTTGGCGGTCCCCTTCATTCTTAGTAAGGTGGCCAGAATTAAATGAACTATGACAAATGCCCCTTCACCCCTGGACCTAAAGTTGAGGCCAACTGGACATTTAAGGTAGGATGTCTTCCAGGGCTTTGGCTTACGTTGTACCCATTCTTTGGTGTAGATCTCCAAGTCAGCACCTTGAATGGAACTTTGAAGCCTGTAATTTTTCAGTGACCCACTACCATGGCCCCCTTCCTATCCCTTGTGTGTGTGTGTGTGTGTGTGTGTGTGTGTGTGTGTGAGAGAGAGAGAGAGAGAGAGACAGACAGACAGACAGAGACTGGAAGGAGATGAAATCAAATATCTTCTAAAGCAGCATTGTCCAATTGAAATATAATGCGAGTCACATATGTAATTTTAAATTGTCTAGTAGCCACATTTAAAAATAGAAACAGGTGAAATTAATATAAATATATTTCACGTAACTCAATATATAAAAAATATTATCATTTCAACATGTAAGCAATATAAAAATTTATCAAAAAGATATGATTCATTATTTTTTGTGCTGTATCTTTGGAATCCAGTGTGTATCTTATACTTCCAACGCATCTTAATCTGGATGAGGCACATGTGAACTGCTCAATAGCCACAAGTAGACGGTGGCTATCGGATCGGACAGCCCGGATCTAAAACATGACTCCCTCTTAGCTGAACAGTATCCCCTTTGAAATGCCTAGCTTCTGACATTTCAGCTCTCAACCTGAGTATGTTTTTCTTCACAGAAGAAATCCATATGGATAATATCATAATCCAGGTTCCAATACAGACACACACACATGAACACACACAGGAACTCACATCCGAGCTTTAATGACCTATCCGGATTTCCTTCTAAATAAACATGAAAAAAGAAATATTTCCTCTCTCTAGGGCTTTCTGATGCAGCATGGGTACCTGTTATCTTGCACATTAATGGGTTACCATATTTGGTGTTGTCAGAGCTGCTGACTCATGGCCCATGCTGCCGCGCTGCCCATGGTGCTTGTTTGACAGCATGCCAGTGACAGCTGCCTCCAGCTTCTGAAAGGCTGACCTTGTAACAGCATTCACATTCTTTTGCGTGGCTTTTCTGACATACTCTCAACTCAAAAACTGTTTTTAAAACAAAAGTATAATGAAGTATTGAGCTTCTAAAAACAATTGTATTTCAGTTCATTAGATTATCTGAGTGTGTCAAGCAGGGCAAACCACCAAGGCAATGAATACACAGAGGGAACCATCCTTGAAAGTAGACATTTGAGCTAGAGGCATATAATACTTGGGGACAGTGTTTTAAGATAACATGGGCATCCAAGTGAAACAGGGCTGTCACAGGATCTATTTTTCAACTTTCTCAAGAACCTTTATTAGCTCTATATTACTGAGCTATTTGAAACTCTCTTTAATTTTTTCAAAATTAACTAATTTATCTCATTTCCCACCCTAAAAGTTTTTTCCTCAAGTTCAGCTTCTAAACAAGAGGATATAATATGTTCTCCATTAATTAATAAATGCTAAGCTACTATCAAATTCTTAAAATGGGGATCAAATTAGCCAGTAACTACTAGATACAACTCTAGCCAGTGGATAAGATGATCCTTCACACTGTACTCATCTCTACATGTAAAACACAATATTTACCTTTCAGCCAGCCTGCCTTCTGTTGGAGCAAAACTTTTGATTCTTTCCCTGGTGGCTAGGTCTGGAACTCTTGTGCACTCTAAGTCTTAAATCTCTCCTCAAACTGATTTCCCAGTTCCTTCTTTCTGTTGCCTATTATCCCAGAATCTAGTCTGAACTAACAGTAAAATTACTATGTGGTTCACATCTCACACAAAGTAGCCAAAGTCTGCTTTACTGATTTTAGTGAGTTTCCAGTAAATACACAGAATGGAGTGTTCAGCTAATTGTTTTGGCACTTTGTAGCCACTAGAGGGCGATCAAGGCTCCCCTCTATCCTCCCTTCCCACCCTTGTAAACCCAATGAGTGGTGACAGAGATGAGTCGAGGGCACAGTACATTGATCCATGAAACGGAGGGGAAATGAAATTATATCTTTGGAGAAATGCAAAATATGGTAGCCTGCAAACCCCGCCAACATGTTTTGTTTGATCTATCCATTTGTAAATTTGAAGATTTCTTGTCAAAATATGGATTTCCACCCTGACCATGAAAATAGGAATATATGGCCATACCGGGTCCATGCTTGTACTTGGGACAACCAGAGGAGCTGCTGTCTTTCACCAGGGCACACACTCTTCATTTCAATTCCATCTCTAACTCGCTCTATTATTTTTCCAACATTGAGACCAAATGGCTTGTGCCACTTATAATCAAGCTTTTTGCATCGTTGATTTCTTGTTGTTAAGAGCTGTTTGGTTTTGGATGTTTTCTGTTCTACTCAGGTCAATATCAAAAGTAATAAAAAGAAAAATAGACCAAGTGAACCTCTTATAATTACAAGGAAGATAAGAGAGAGCATACGTCTTTGAAGAGGTAAAAAACATTCGTAGGGATAAAATATGCATGCAGAATGTGCCTGGGTCTCCTTGACCTATACCCACCTATTTCCCCCATTTACATCAGTTAGATGGGCCTGTGAGCTTAGAGTTTTCCTACACTCAGAATCTCTACCAAATTCCTGTTGGTGAGAGTGCAACATACATGTATGCACGTGTGTGTGCATACGTGCCTCACCCTTTACTGAGGCAAATACCCTCATTCCCACTTTTTTCCTTAGAGACCATTTCCTTGAATTCAGTTTTCTCCACAAAGTGGTCAAATCTGGAGGACTGAGATTTGGGCAAGAGTAAATGTTGTAGGAAAGACATTTCTCAAGCGTTGGTTCTAGGCCTTAGGCAAATGGTGCCCCTGTGACTCCTTGTAATCTGGCTTTTTGATCAGTGTAACCCACTGGTAATATCCGCTTCCCTCACACGACTGTGGCAGGTGGCAGATCAGGGATTGAGGGATCATGGGTCCCCGTCAAAATCCCATCTCTCATTTGTCATCACCAACTCTAACTACCAGGAAATCTCTCTCGTGATTGACTACATAAGGATTTTCAAAATCAGCCTACAAAGGGCAAACTATCAATCTCTGTACTCAACTTAGTTGGAAAATATATATATATGCATGTAGCTTGTACTCACAGAGGAAATGTAGAACTAAATTTAGATTGGTGTAGCATAAACAGATTCCAACAAACACAGTTGATATTCTGATTTACTCACATCATTGTTTCTTGATCTCAAAAAGAAGCAATAATATAAATGTTATAATCATAATTAATACTTGTTGAGTTTACTGTGGGTCAGGCACTATGCTAAGGGATCTCCTTTAATCCTTGGAACAGCTCTGGGCGGTAAGATCTGTTATTATTCCTATTTTAGAGGTGTGGAAAATGGGGCTTGGAGTGGGTAGGAAACTCAATCACTATTACATAAACATTAAATCAAAAGTGAGGTGAGATTTACCACCCCATTTACCGCCACTCTGTCCAACCTCAGAGCCTTCACTCAACCACCTTCTTGTATTCCCTTCCTTTTAGGCCAATGGTTCTCAAAGTGAAGTCCCAAAGACACTTTCATGGGGCCCTTGAGGCCAAAACTATTTTAATAATAACCCTAACATATTATTTGCCATTTTGATTGTGCGAACACTTGCACTGATGATGAAAAAGTAATGGTGGATAAAATTGGTGTAATTGTATTATAAATCAAGGCAGTGGCACCAGACTGTACTGGTTAGTAATTATCTTCTTCACTGTCGTGCAAAAACAGTAAAAAACAAAGCAGGCAACGATAACATCAACAAAAATCTTAATCCATCTTGAAACTCTGATGCACATCTTTTTAATATCCTGTGTGAGGCAATGGAAAACGTATAGTGCTCTTGAAATATATTGAGGGACGATGGGTGTCTGAGAGTAAGATTGTTTGCTGTGCAAACTGAACTAGCCACATCTTTCACAGAACAACCTGTTTTCTTGAAAGAACAACTGGCAGGCACACTATGGTTACTCAGATGTGGTATTTGGTGACAATTTCCTTGAAAATGAATGAAGGGAGCCTGTCACAGCAGAGAAAACCAACAGTATTCTCTGACAATGACAAAATTCAAACTTGGAAGTAAAAATTAGAATTTTGGAAAGCTTACATCTTCCACTGTGAGCCTGACAGCTTCCCAATACCTAAAAGACCTTTCTGATGAGATTGATGGTGACATTAACGAATACGACTCTTTGTTATTGAGAGTGAAATGGATCAACATTTGGAAGATCTGCATAACTCAGTGGACCAATACTTCTCAAATGGCCAACTCATGATGTTGGAAAATCATGCATAAGTTAAAAAATCAATACAAATATGAGACAGATCATGAATTTTGGTGTAATGGACTATGCCAGGTTCATTGATGTGGTTTCAGATTCCACATGGCAACTCACCTTTACGAAACAACACTTGTCGAGTTTCAGAGGCGAATCAAAGGAAAATATCCACAATCATCTGGAAGGCTATGAAATACTCTACCTTTCTGAACTGCATATCTGTGTAAGTTTGGAGTTTCTTCATATTCTTCAACCAAAACAACATATTGCAATAGGTTAAGTGCAGGAGCAGAAATGAAAACCCAGCTATCTTCTTTCTATGAAGCCAGAAATTAAAGAGTTTTCCAAAAATGTAAAAAGCACACCCTACTTCTCACTACATTTTTTGTTTTGGAAAACGTTACTATTTTATTTTTAAAAAGATACCATTTATGTTACATTTAAAAGGTTTATCATGGTCATGTAAATACATTTATAAGTAAATATTTTTTTAAATTTCTAAGTCAATTTCTAATAAGTTAAATATTGATAGATATAACACACATAATCACAAGCTCTGTGGGACCTTCAGAACAAAAGGTTTGCGTACCTATGATGTAGGGTATAATTTTTTTTTTTTAACTCCAAAATGGCTTGGAAATTACTGATACCAAATTAAATGTATATCTTTTATCTCCATTTTGTTAAAAGACACTCATCTTCTCTGAGTCAGATGAAAATAAGTCAGGCTCTCAGGTGTCCTCAGGGGCTACTAGGGCATCGGGCATATTCAAGGCCATCAGTCAAGGTCATAGTGCACCACTGAAGGGCAAGGCCCGAATTGGCTCCCAAAATCAGATCCTTCTGTCTCTTTATGATTTCCAGAAGAAGCACTTCTTTGTCTAAGAAAACACTCTCCATATTTTGCACATAAATATTTTTTCTGGGGAAACAAGATACATGAGATGTATTACGAACAAAAAAACGTTTGTCACTGAAATTGTGTCCAAATAACTGCTATTATGCAGACATGTTTTTTAATGAGAGTGAGCTTTCTGGTTAGGTTTTATGTAATCTATTAGAGAAGAGTAATGTTTAAAAATGTGGAATTCTATCTGCTTAGTACAAAAAGTTAATTCAAGATATTTGGAGGAGGTATGGTTCTCTGCATGGAAACCTTTACTCCTGTATTTATCCATCACTTCGTTAATGTTAAGAATGTAACTGGTAAAGGTCCAGAAAATCTTTTTTTAATGTGGCTCCCCGACCCCGTATCCAGTTTCATGACTTCTTTCCCTCCTTTCTCCTTCACTCCCTCTTTCCTTCCTTTCTTCTCTCCTTCCTTCCTTTCTTCTTTTCTATTTGTTTTGATCTTTACATCATGGTAAAATCAAACAGAACATATCAAATCACAAGGCATGATTAATCTCTAAGAAGTGTGCAGGACTTTAGCAAATGAATGAACATAAATTTGAAACAGATATTGATGGTCACATATCACCAGGGAAATTTCAGTAGAATCTATGATATACCTGCCTGCGGCTAATTAAAATTTTGTCTTTTAAAAAATTCATTGGATAAATCTTTGACACATTCTGATTTAACACTCAAAGTTAAATTTAATTCTCTTTTTGATCAATTTGGCAGGTGTACTGAGATGCAAGAGACAAAAGGCTGAGCTTGGGTAAATCTTTTTTCTCCTGGTCAGCAAAAAATCTGTTCATCTTTCCGCCTTTCTTAGAATTAAGTTCACCATGCAGAGCTTAAAGTTTTAATGAGGTCACCGCTAGGGGATAGTTTTTGTATGTACTCAGTGTAGGTGCATATTGTTCATAAAAGGAGATTTTCATTTAAGAAAACTTTTGAGACAATTCAGTTTAGTGATTGTGTAAGTTAATGAGACACTCACTGGTCTCACAGTTGTATTTTTTTAAGCTACAAAATGAGGTAATCACTCTCTCTAAAAGCATATTCTGGAAAAAAAAATGGCTCCTGTGTTTCTGATATTTGGGGATACATGGGTTTTGTACAGTAGAGGTTTCTATAACAAAATAAGCACTACTATAAAATAAAATGATCTACTGCCTTCTGAAATATAACAGAAATGCGTTCTGTGTGGATGTGAGTATATATAAAGCACATGAGTAAACTAAAGAAGGGTTTGGTGACTGTGGATGCCCCATAACTTCATATGTCATATCCTTTAATTAGCAAGTTTGATAAAATAATTTCATAGCCAGAAACGAGGAAGTATTCATGCTGAATATGTGTGGATCACTAATAATAAAAAGGATACAAAAAACAAAATTAAAACTTGAAATAAAATTATATATAGTTTATAGTCCCTCAATTTCATTAAAAATTATGTGTGTATGCATATATATGTATAGATAATGAGATATAATGTTTAGATAATATAGTAAATGTAGAAAACCTTCATAGGGATTGTCTCTGGGTAGTGGAATGTGGATGACATTAGTTTTCTTTATAATTTATTATATTTTCCACATTTCTTAAAAGTACTTTATTTTTTTAAAAAACTCTGTAAGTTTCCAGCCATCTCTGATTCATTTTTTATTAAACCTGCTTCTTCATAAATAGTGGTGTATAGCTAATTACTTTTACATTTATTATTATTATTATATTATTTATTTTTGGCTGTGTTGGGTCTTCGTTTCTGTGCGAGGGCTTTCTCTAGTTGCAGCAAGCGGGGGCCACTCTTCATCGCGGTGCGCGGGCCTCTCACTATCGCGGCCTGTCTTGTCGCGGAGCACAGGCTCCAGACGCGCAGGCTCGGTAGTTGTGGCACACGGGCCTAGTTGCTCCGCGGCATGTGGGATCTTCCCAGACCAGGGCTCGAACCCGTGTCCCCTGCATTGGCAGGCAGATCCCCAACCACTGTGCCACCAAGGAAGCCCTACATTTATTATTTTAAAAAAGAAAAAATGATGGACACTCAAGTGAGCTCTCCATGATTGAGCTCCTCTGTGAGGGACACTGCCCAGGTTCAGTGCAAATCATTAAACATATGGGGAGGATGTTCTTTTAAAATGCAAATATCATCTGGGTAAGCAACTGCCTTCGCCTACAGTGAGATGCAGCAGATAGAAACACAAAGGCATTCCCTCTGAAAAACATGCTGTGCAAGGAACAGAGCTGAGAAATCCTTTATAAACCACCTTCTTCCTTCTCAGCACCTTTAAAACAGTTGACTGAATACCTGCCTGAACTGATGTTGACAAGCATATATTTTTTTTCTTACGGGTTCCTGAATGTCAGCAGGCCTCTGGCTTTATGCTGGGAAAAAATTCCACATTCACTGCAGAATGTATATGTCCATTCCTCTGACAGCTATTTCATCCAAATAGTGTTGTTCTCTCCACTTTATCTTACTTTAACCTGAGTGATGAAGTATAATTTTTTTATCCCTGTCTGTTGGTGAAATATCAAGAGGAAAACGGGACACTCTGCTACTATCTTCCACTCGCTCAAATATCCTCTTGTGGTCTTGTTACATGTCCTAGGGGGTAGTAAAGTAGCTGAGAGGTGAGGCAGGCAGTGACTCTACTTTCCCTGTGTAGGTATCTAGATTTTTAGAATTGTGAAGTACAGCCCATATTTCTGCCATCATTGGGCTATATGTAATCTGATGGATGGGGATTACAGATGCACGACTCCCTCTGAGATTAGATTCATCTCCCTGATTATTTGGCCAAAGACTTCAAAACTTCACAGAAATGAGGTGTCTGCACAGCAAGAAGCAGATGCAGCCAGTCTCAACAGTAATTCCCTTGGCGCCCAGAATTTCTGCTGGGATTCTAGTGACTCTGCCCTTCTGTGATTGGGCGGATCACACTGGACTGGAGCAGCTAGGCTGTCCCACCGCTACAGCCTCTTTATCCTCAGAGGCTGAAGCAACAATCTATGCGCTTAATAGGAAATATGTGCAGACATCCAAGACCTTCCTGGTTCTCAGGCTGAACTCTGTGTCAACAAGAACAAATCTTTGGAACAAAGAGGGTGCCCCAGTAGCCATCCCTGTGCACTAATTCTGTCTCCAGCTTTAAAGCATCCAGAAAGGCCCATCTCCACAGTCTCCTCCCTGATTCTGACCTAATAACCGTGTATCGGGAGTGATTCTGATTTTAGTCCAAAGGCCATGATCCCAAATCCACTTTACTGTAGCTTCCTGAGCCACTTTAATGTTCTTAGGCCAGTAACTAATGATCTGGTGACATGATCTCATAAGTTTATACCACAACTCTGTGTAGGAAAGAGTGAGAAAACACTGACCGTCAGAATGTTTGCTAATTGTTCCACCATCAATTGAACAAACATTTAGTGAGGAGAATTATTCATCATTAAAGATGATGTGCTAAAGACGATGAAGAAATAAACAAGACAGTCCCTGCCAAGTTGCATATATTCTTATACAGAGAAGAAAATTTTTAGCAATTGTACGTAGTAACATGTGCTACAGAGAAGGAACACAAAGCATGGTGTGCAGACACCAAGGTCCGGGTACGGAGGGGCTAAGAGTAGAGGTGGGCGATGCGGGAGGAGTTTGATGCAGTAGATAGAGTTGGAGGAGCTTCCAGAGAGGAATTAGGCCTAACTTGTGTGGTGTCAGAGGTCTGGAGGAGACCAGTGGTAAAATTAGAGGATACTATTAGGACTGAGGGGACTCGAACCATCTAACCAGTGTTTCTTAGCCTCGGCAGTGCTGTCACTTAGGACTGATAATTATTTTCTGACGGGAGCTGTCCTGTGCCTGTAGGATGTCCAGCAGCATCCCTGGCCTCCACCTACTAGATGTCAGTCTCACTTACCCTCCCTCCACTATCAGAAATGTCTCTATACATTGCCAACTGTCCCTGGGAGGTGGGGACGAAATCATCCCTGGTTGAAAAGCACTGGTCTCAACCAATACCCTCATTTTACTAATGTGAAAACGGCAACCCAGTTAAGTATAAATGATTTGCCCAGCTAGTTAGTGGGAGAGACAAAAATAAAACCCGGGCTTCTGATCCTATTCAGCCTCCTTTCTGTAACATCACACGGTGCTTCAAGGACCTTTCAGATCTAAGTTTTTCCTCTTCCTCCAGCCTCATTGTTGTTAGGTAGTTAGGGATCTGACTGATGCTGTGTGTGTGAACAGGGGTAGCCAGAGTCCTGAGCTCGGCCTCAGCACTGGCATGACACCCTAGCATGCCACTGGGTTTTGGTTTTTTAATTTTATTGAAGTATAGTTGATTTACAATGTTGCATTAATTTCTCCTATATAGCAAAGTGATTCAGTTACACATATATATTCTTTTTCATATTCTTTTCCATTATGGTTTATCACAGGATATTGAATATAGTTCCCTGTGCTATACAGTAGGACCTTGTTGTTTATCCATCCTATAGATACTAGTTCCTAGCATGCCGTTTGTGACTATGGCAGCAAAGAGTCATTCGTAAAAATCAGGACCTATTTAAGTTGTTGGGAAATTATCTGCACGAGTAGTTATTGTTTCCCAAGTGACTTTGACCATTCTTAGCCAAATCCCTTAATAACTGCTACAACTTAAGCCAACTGACAGTGTAAAATACCAGAAAAGCCCCACATGCATGCTTATGAGTGCAGTGCAACGCCCCATCTTTGCATTTTTCTGGGGAGCCCTTTGCAGATCTCTGGTCTTCATCATCTGTAACTGGTCCTCAAAACACTGAACCTGCCTCCTATGACTACAGTGATCTGAAAGTGGTCTCCATCCTAACCTCTGAAGTCTAGAAAGCTGGACTCATAACACTATAGTCTCCCAAGCATAACTAAAAGAGAAGAAAAGGCTACAGAAGACATACTAGACAACCTCGTCTTCAGTCCTCCTTTTCACAGTTAGGCAATCCTAGTTCTACCTAACAAGGAAAGTAGACATAATGCTCACTTGGGTTCTTCATTGTTTCGGAGTGAATAAAGGCCTTTGAATTTTTCCCATTGTGAGGAAATTATTTTCAGTACGGTGCAAACTCATAGGGGTAGAAAGAGGAAACTGGACCAAATGTTTGTAAGAAAAGAGGACCACGAGGTACATTCATTCATTCATGCAATAAATGTTACTGCTGTTTGTTAGGCATTGTTCCAAGCCTCAGGGGTACAGTAGTGAACAAAGTTCCTGCCTTCGTGGAGCTTACATCCTAGCGTGAAGTGACAATGAATAAATAATAAGTAGTAGAAGTGCTATGTGGGTGAATATATATGAAGGTGAGCAATAGAGAATGAGGGAGGAGTACTGTTTTAGGTGGGAAGATCAGTAAGGACATGAATGTGAATAAAAATGTGAATATTCACTCCAGTCCAATATTTGGTTTCCTCCCACATAACCTCGTTTGGGAGTGTATGTGCTTGATCAAGTCCCACTACCACCAATGATTATCAAGCCTTTATTTAAATTGATACCATGAGTGTAAAGATTACTATCTTGTTTTGGTGGTCCATCCTGTTTCTGTGTGCCCTACATTGAGGAGATTATCTTAATAAGAAAAATCCGACCTCAGCAACTTCCATCCAAACTATAGGACTAAAATATGGCACCCCAGATGAACCAAATACTTCTTTCTCTTGTGGTACTCAGTGGTAAGGCATTGACTCCTAACTCCAATCCGACACTGACCAAAAGCTCTTCAGGGAGCCAGATGAAAGGAGACAGAGTTTTATTTTATCCCATGACACTAAATTTTAACTTCAAGTCACACAGTCCAACTAGAATTTGATAGCTGATGTAGAATGAAATAAGTTAAAGAGAGAAAAGTATCATTTTCTCTTCCTAATCAATGTTCACATGAGAATTTTGCTTTGCAAGTGTCTACCGGGCTTCTGGGAGAATAGAGGGGAGGATGGATGCCTTTAATTCAGTGACAGTTTGGGAGGTGGCCACCCTCAGACTCAAGACTAGAAAGAATTATGGATAATCAGTCTGCATCCTCTGAAGTGGTCTCAGGGGACAGAAGCCAAGAGGGGTAGGGATGGAGCTGCCTGCCAGACAGCTGGTTTCGATCACTGCCTATGAGATACAGGCTGAGATGGGGGCCACTTCCTGGTCGAGAAGGAATAGCAAAAATGAAAGCTGGCTCATAATCAAGATATCATCCAAATGGCAACTTTCACTGCAGTCACAGATCCCAGTTAAGGCGTGAAACCTGAACCTCCCTGTGGGTCCTTTCACACAGCATCTCTATCTGAGCTCATCGCCCTCCTAGTCGATGGCAATCTGGGATGACCCAGGGACCTGGGCAAAAACCAAAAATGCAAAACGTGCTTCCCCAAATTGCCAGGCAGAGGAGTAAGCAGCAGCTTGATCCTAAGAGGTGCCCAGGCCTAAGGGATTTCTTGAGTGACGCTACATTGCCAGATATAGCTGGATGTAAGTTTATCTGTATGTGTAAGATTTATCATATACATATATATAGTCATATAAAATTATATAAGATGGTGTAAGATTTCCATTTATTTCCTGTTGCTCTGACTTGGAGAGCTGCATTCATGAGGGAGGGATAATATTTTTAACATATAACTTATTCCCAGATGCATAGGTCTAATTTACCCAAACCCCAATTTTTTAAAAAATTAGTAGCATGTACGTTAAGGGACAAAAAATATCTGAAAGTGCTACTGTTGTAATAATACATTTAATTCAAAAAATGCCAGTTGTATGCATGTCCCTAGAATCTAAGTACAGTGAAAGACTATTGGGTTCTAATGTGAGAGAACAGGTGTTAATTGTGTCGTGAAAATCTCTTTATATCCTGTTAAATAAATATAATGCAATCATGAATATATCTGAGAACTTGGATTAGAGGCAGGGGGGAGTTATTGTATAGAATTTTCTCTATGAACCCAAAAGCCTAGGAGGCCTGAAGCCATGAAAGTTAAAAATAATTATGCCCTTGTTTTAGATAACCTGGGCCGAAGAAGACAGTTGGGAAAGGAAAGCGAAGGGTGGGTCTGGAGACAGAGGCCATCTCCCACCAGCCAGAGTACAGAGCTAGGCTCCTCTGTCCCTTCCTTTTCTGGCTTTACTGCCATCAGACATCTTCTCCGCTTTATTTGCTGTGATCCCCCTTCCCCCCATTCTCTTCCTTCTTCTGAACATGGGATTTCCTGACTTCACATTTCTGCTGCTTCAAGCCACCTAGCACGTGGGATAGTAACATCCAGCCTGTGTGTTGGTGAAAAGAAGAAAGGGGGGAAGGGAAGGGGAAGAAAGAAAGGTGGGAAGGACTAGCTGATGAGAGATGGTGGGTAAAGCATCTGGTCACTTTCATGCAGCAGGACTCTTGGGCAAATTGCTGCGTGCGACCTGGAGCCTCTCCTTCCATTCTCATCTGTGAGTTTTCTCAGAAGGCAAAAGATTATAAAAATCATTCCACCTTGTTAAGAAACACCAACAGACCATATTCTGAACTATTTACTATCTACTTCATTGCTCTACAACATCATAAAGCGTGCGGATCATTCAATCATGTCAGGGTGCCTCTGCGGTAGCCTACACCTGCATCTACCATCGGAGGCGATGCCAGTCTGAGGATTCTGCCTTCAACTGTAGTTTCCTTGGCTTTAGGAGAAATTATGGTGATACAATATTCCAGAAAATTACCAACTTGGAAAACAGAAGATTCCAGGTTTTCCCATTTCTGGGTTTTTAATCAACCAAAAACAAGAGGCAGTGTTAGCAGCCCAAGGTTCAAGGCTACTCTGTTACTAACCAGCTGCTTAATCTTGGACAGTCACTTTACCCCTCTGGTCCTCACCATCCTCCTCTGTAAAACAACTTCTGGCACAAATGTCTATTTTTTCAACATTTCTTATAGTAAATGAAAACCAAAGTTCTGAGTTGAGTATTACAAATCGTTCTTAGTGGATGAACGGATTTGTAAAACACCATATGTTCTAGATCTGCCCATTCTGTTTCTGTAATAAGCATGTAAGTGTGAGGTGCTTAGTTAAATAAAAGTGTAATTTCTCATTGCAGATAAGTGAGATTTACCAGTCCCTGGATGAAACGCTTGGAAAGTCTTTAAATGCCAGAGTTGACTGCCATTTCCAAGAAAAGAAAATAGATGGTTTTGAAAAGTCCATGCTGTTTCTTCATTGAATTTTAGGTGAGTGAGTCTGAGACAAGAAATTTAAGATGGACATTGAACTATTTCCCCTTAAAGTGTTTCTCTTCTTTGCATGAAAAGAAAATGGGGTTCAATATAACCAGCATTTTATACTTTTAATGAGGTGCCACATAGTGAAAGACTTAGTTTCTGTGCCTTTTGTTTATTTATTTTTATTATCAGAAACCATCTTGAATGATGAGGCGTAAGACACAGAGATGACCTTGACATCTCTTGCTGATTTCTATTAAGCAGATGCGGTAATACTTCATTCTATTCTACAGGTCATCAAGTTTTTAAATATATAACAGTATTTAATATCAAAGTAATAAGCAAAAATGAGCTAAGACCGTGTTTTTATGATATAAATGAGAGAAAAATTTAATGGTGAAATGACAGTTTAATCATTACAGGTCTGGGTGTGAGATAAGGCTAACATTTCAGAGGCTGCCCCCCGGGAGATCTCATATTGCTTAATTTAAGGCAGGGCATGGTTTAGGTTAGGTGTGGTTTTCAAACTGCTGTGCACAATTAATCATGCATATGTGCTCACACACTAAGCTTTGTTTTCCTGATCATGAGATAGATGGATACATATTTTTTACATCACCATACATAATTACCCTTCCATGCTACAAAAGACATGAGCGTACAGATTGGTGCCTATTAGTCTGCAATATGCCACTGTCATTTCTCGGCAGATCAGAGAGGAATAGAGGAATTGAGTGGTGGTCTTATTGAGGAAATTGTGTGGCTTTTTCCCCTCCTCCTGAGTCCTGTTTTCAAAGTGTGGCTTTATTATCTACTGTAAAGAATGGTGATTTCCAGAACATCAGAATGTACCTCTGTTCACAGTTCTGAATAAAACAATGCAACTGACAGAGCATTGACCACTGTCTAAATCTAATCCAAAATGACAGTGATGACTCCTTTCTACCTTTTATTAACTTCAAAGTGAAGGTGGATTATTGTCTCATCATCTTAAGGGGGTGTAAATTTGGTTTATTGAGGTCATATGTGGAACTAAAATGGTGATTTCATTTATTTACAAGATATTTGTTGAATGTAATTCCCAGGAGCTAAACTTAATGCCCTTTTAAAATATCAGTAAATCAGTTTGCCTAGTGTAGCATTGCTCCGGAGGAGAAAATGAACATGGAAAACTTATTTTCTTAACTTACTTAACTCTCAGCTTTCCACTGTGCTGGTCTGGGCCTGTTTTTAACTTCACATCTGCTCCTTGCCCTGCTTCTATTCTGCTGATTCCTTGGGGGCTGACCCCTCCCTAGAGGCTGGGTTTTCCAGCCCCCAGACCCACCCCCTGTTGCCTCTAGCTTCCCGCAGTGACCTTGAACTCTGAGCTCCAGTAATGTCACCTCTTCCCTCCGTCCCTTGAGACGTGTGGGTAGTGGTGTCTGTGGCTTCCTGCCGGTACTAACCTCCAGGTTGATTTGCTATCCTTAGTTTAGCTTCTCAATTCTTCCATCATCTGTATAACAATTTTCCTGTATTAAATTCCATCTGTTTTAAATATTTAGACTGTTTTCTCTTTTCTTGGTTAGATCCTAACCGACCCATCAGTGCTTCATTAATTTCTCCCAAAATTATTGGAAGAAAAGTGAACAGGGATTACTTGCTTCTCCCAAGGAAAATGAATGATTCTCAGGAAAGAAAATTTTAAGTTAAATGTAAAGCTGGATATTTTTACACTGAAAAAAACTAACCTAATATATTTAAAGCCATATTCTAAGCTATACAATATTGCAGCATTAACTTGTTAGTGTTAACAGAGTCTTTGTCAATATTCCCCTTTTGCGTATCAAATTAATGGGAAGATTTTTTTTTTGGGGGGGAAGATTTTTTAAATTCTCAGATATGCGCCAAATATGAGTTTTACTTCTCTAATATTCGCATTTCACAAGCTTCCGTACGACCAGTATAAGAACTTCATAGGGCATCAGTCTCATTCCTACATTCACATTTAAATCTCAGGCTTCAGATTTATTTTATTATGGATCTGATCACTGTCTTTCAGTAATGGTTGTTTGCTATTTGAAGATCCCTTATGGTCCGAACATTTCCCATGTGCCTTAATAAACACTGAGTATATTGGAAAGCAAAGTGATGAGGATGCCAAAGTCTGTCCTTTTTGACAGGTGAACGATTCACCGCTGCCCAACAATCGCACTCACTCTAAAGGGCTTCCTGGATATTAAAGAGGCTTTGTACTTAATCATTTTGGCACTTTACTTGGTTATTTTAAACCCGAGTGCCTCGCTCTTTTCATTTCCTTCTCATTTATTTATGTAGACATTTTCCTTTTCAATCTTTTCTCAGAGGTCATGATGACTGCTCATATGTCCATTTTAATGTATTGTGGGTACACTCACAAGGACATGGTGTCCCTCCTACCAACAAATTTTCATCTGTTCAACCAACGTCAGTGTTAAACCTGCAATACCTAACTGAGAATCCTTTGAGACAATGTGAAAATGAGGTCATGAGCAGAATTTCTTGGACCCCTTCATAACCGAAAATTGGGAGACACAGGGATGTGTAGCTTAATGGTATGGTTTAAAATGCACTATACAACTGGTGTCCTCACATCTTCCTTAGTTTGGTACAACACCGAAAATTCTAATCATTCACATTTCTCTCTAGTTTATGGAAATGAGGCTTTATAAAGTCATATTCAGAAAAAATAGTCTTGGGAAGAGAAATACACCCATTAATAATGCATACTACCTTACACATAAGTCGAATGAATTAGCAAGGAAGAAACTCCTGAGACAGTGATGCAAACACTCAGCTTCTGAGCGTTTGGTACACATAAGTGGGCAGAGACTACTGAAATCATCTCACTAACTTTGTAATACTGCCTGGTGGGTCAAGGGGAACACCCATCATAAAAGGTAACTCAGGCTGAACATACCTTAATGTCATTTTGGAGGAGGGGGTAGGAGAAGTGGAATTATTAGTCCTGAAACTAATGAGCAACATTATGAATAGATATTTTAAACCACTGGTGCCCAAAGAGTTGTAGAAAGTGCTTTAACCAAGATATAGTCGTAGTACTTCTGCTGAACCACAGAATATGATGTTGGAAAAATCAAGTGCTATCCATCTGTTAAGGGAAATCATCTGTTATCCTCATCTTTGCGTTACCGAGTCCAAGCTCTTACTGCTCACTGCACAACAGGCCAATAAATTGAAAGACAAGTTATTGGGACAAGGAATAATGACTTTATTTGGAAAGCTGGCAGACCAAGAAGATGGTAGACTCGTGTCCCAAAGAACTATCTTGCCTTAGAATTCAGGCTTCTTTTATACTAAAAGGGGAGGCAGTGAAGTCAAACATTTCCTGGTTCTGGTCAGCCAGATGTGTTAATTTCTTCCTCCCTGCAGTCATTCACAGGTGGGCCTAGTCAGGCTGTTTCCTGTGCGCTAAACAAAGGTATCTTAGCTTAACACTCATTACCGGGGAAGAAGGGTTCCCGGAAATGGGCCATTATGTATAATTTAAGCTTATAGACAGCGTCCTTTTAGTGATTAACTTGTAATGGTATACAAAAGTTCTTCCCTATTATATTTGCATCCCTGGAAACAAGCACAGTGCTTGGCACACTGTACATAATTTCTAAACAAACAATTGGTGAATAAGGACATAGGCACAAAGCAATTTCTGGTTAATGCTTACTGAGTTCCTACTTTATACCAAGCACTGTTTTGTATGAACATATATTTCATTTCATGTTTAAACAAATCTATAGGTAATATTATCATCTCCTTTTTTAAAGATGAGGAAAAAAAAAAAAAAAGATGAGGAAACTAGGGCCCAGGAAGGTTAAATAACCTGCCTGAAGTTCAGTAAATTGGGGTGAAAATTCAAATCCAGGCAGTCTGGCTTAGAGCCTGAGCACTTAATTATTATGCTATGCTGTCTCTTGTGTAATATAGTCATCAAGTAACTTTAAAACACAGAAGCAACACTGTTTATTATCTTAAAATGTATGTCATTCTAGAATAAACCTGTATTAAGAAATCTTGCTCAAACCTCTAACAGCCTCACTTTGAACACAAATTCCCTCTTTTCAGTGTTCCTAAGCTCCTTTCCTTTTAAAACATGACTGCCTAAATCAACTTCCTAATTGACATTCAGATCTCATCATTTCCATTCTTTAATGGTTTGTCCTGATGTTAATATTTTAAAACCCTATTGCTCTTTCATGCCATTTGCTTAATGGAAGAATGTATAATCTTGAGCAGCAAGTTACTTAAGCTCTCTGAGCTTCACATTCCCCACCTGAAAAGATATATCCAATTTGTTGTGAAGACTAGAAAATAATATCCATAAAACAACAAAGTACAGTTCCTGGTATGTAATAGGTACCCAGCAGAACAGCAACTGACCTAGTTAACCTCACCCACTTCAATCTCGAAGCCAGTGTTGGCCGCCCCATCAACTGCAGAGCAAAATCTGCCTCCTATATTCCTTAGCATGTCATAACAGAAGCACAACAGACCCCTTGAGTCTCAGCACCTGCCTTTGTTCCTCATCAGTTGACCTTTGCTAACATGGGAATGATCTGCCTTCTCTGAGCCGTGTGCTTTTTGCCTTCACTTTTGCTCATGCTGGTTCTTCTGCCTAGACGTTCCTCACATCCATACCCCCCTCCAAATCCCCCCTCACCCACAAGCACACCTGCACTCTGAGACTTGGAATATCTTAGTCATCTTTCAAGATCCACCACCTCTATTGCTACTATGGGTTCAGTGAAGTCATTGATGAACTCCTCCTGGCTCAACAGTTATCAGTCCTATCTCTGAATTCACATAGCCCTTTGGGCCATTTCTAGGAGATCAGCTCCTATTGTAGACAAGAGAAAGAAAAGCCATCTCATTCAGTCACTCACAGTCTCATGTAATTCCTCATGTTATCTGTCCATCTTCCCTTTGTCAAGGACAAGTACCAAGTTTTTTGGTTAGTATTTGAATCTTCTTTACCAAGCTCAGAGTAGTCCCTTTTGGTTTTGAATGAAGCATGAAGTGTCATATTTTGAGAAATGTTTGAGTGTTTTTAGTGTGGTGAAGATTCTCATACTTCGCTCAGCCATTACAACAAAAGGGGAGTGCTCCATCAGGGAAAAGGGGACCTTATAGGGAGGATCTGTACCAGTCTGTGCCAAGCACCAGAACAGATGCTCCACAAACTTTATCTTATTTAATTTTCATAACAACCCTTCAAATTGCCTATTATTTCCCTTCTTATTTAGACAAAAGCTAGGATTCCAAGAGTTAATGTAAATTGTTAATGTCATATTTCTGTTAAGTGGCAGGACAAGAATGTTAAGTCATATCTTTCTACTGCGGCAAATTGCCACTCTAAAAGAGCTTTCCGTTTAATCCTATAAGAAGAATATGTTTGTAACATAATGCTAGAATTTTCCATTTAAAATATTCCCTGAGGGTAAGCTATTTATAAGTCCACAAATCTTTTTTTCATGGCAAATAAGTTTATGTTTAGGTTGGTGCTAAAAATAGCACTATTTCTGTTCAACAAGAGTTTAAAAGATATAGCACCTTGTGGTTCTGATACCTATTTGTGCAAAAACCTCATTTATTAATGTGAGCATAAGCCTGAAAATGATATCTAAAACTGTAGACTGATAGAATTTGAGGGCTAAATGTTATGTCGAATCACCACTAGAACTGGGGACTTTTAAAGGCAAGGAATTCTCTTCCTTTTTCCTCCTTAAGAATATTTATGAAATGAATATTTATAACTAATTATGAAAGGATTTGTATTGGATGCGAAATAAAAATTTCTCTAGACATAATGACACTATTAGCACTTCTTAAGAGAGTACATAAACTTGTTCTGAATTTTTTTAAATCATATGATTCAAATACCATGTATAATATAAGAATAATAACTGACATGAAATAAAACCCCAAGGTTTCAAAAAAGGAAAGACAAATATGATATCACTTATATGTGGAATCTAAAAAATGATACCAATGAACTTATTTACAAAACAGAAATAGATTCACAGACATAGAAAACAAACTTATGGTTACCAAAGGGCAGAGGTGGGTAGGGATAAATCAGGAGTTTGGGATTAACATATACACACTACCATATATAAAATAGGTAAAGAACAAGGACGTACAGTATAGCACAGGGAACTATATTCAGTATCTTACAATAACCTATAATGGAAAAGAATCTGAAAAAGAATATATATCTACACATATATATGTATGTAACTGAATCACTTTGTTGTACACCTGAAACTAGCACAACATTGTAAATCAACTATACTTCAACCAAAAAAAAAAAAAGCAATCCTCTGACTTCATTTTAATTGCAAAAATCAGTATCCAGAGAAGGGTTCCTTCTTTTTGTGAAAAATCCTAATGATTCTTATGCCACATTTTTATACCTATAATGATCATTCATTTATTCATTTGTTCTTTAAATATATATTACACATCTCTTATGTTCCCTGACCGTGCGCTAGGAACCTGGTAGCCTGAGACAAATAAGGTATAATTCTTCCGAGTAATATTCTAGTTAGACTTGCCACAGATTATGTCTTAGCACTGTAGAATTTCAGCATCATAGGGGATATTTTAGATTGTCTAACCTAGACCCCTGTTCTTGTCCGTTCAGGCTACAATAGCATAGTACCAGAGAATATATAGTTTATTAAAGACAGAAATTTATTTCTCACAGTTCTGCCGTCTGAGAAGTACAAGATCAAGACACCAGCATGATCAAGTTCTGGTGAGGGCCTATTTCCTGCTTCATAGCAGGTGCTTTGTCTCCTGTCCTTATATGCAAAAGGGGCTTAGGAGCTCTGTTAGGCCTTTTCTATAAAAGCACTAATCTCATTCACGAGGGCCCCACCCTCATGACCTAATCAATCACCTCCTGAAGTCCCCACATCTAATACCATCACATTGGGCATTAGGATTTCAACATATGAATTTTGGGGGGACACAGACATTCAGACCACAGCAACCCCTTAATTTTACGTTGAGGAAGTTGAGACCCAGAAAAGTTAAGTAATACCCCCAATATCAGCAGCAAAGCCACACCTAGGACCTATCTGAGTCTCTTACCACCTAGCTGCTCTCCTCCATGAAACAAACAAGCCAATATTCCTATATTCTTGATCTTATTTTCCCCCAAGAGAAGTTTCCACATGTAAGGAGAGAAGACTGAGGAAATAAGCTTGATTTGGGTTTTATTTATAATACATAGAAGTAGGGTTACTGTTCATCAAGGACTTACTGAGAATTAAGTAAACATCAGGAGCTTTGCTAGGTGCTGGACATCTGGCTAAGCAAAACTAGAAATGTCTTCCTGGCCCACATCTTGCTTACTGTCTTGTGTGCATGTGTGTGAAACCGCAGCATAAAAGCCCTAAATTGCCCTTTAATGGGAATCTCAAAACAGCCCAACTGACGGCAGGCATAGCGTGATGCCAAAAAATGGCAACCAAAATGATTGTAACATATTCACTGTAAAATAATGCAGTCCATAAGTACATTATATATAAAAACAAAAAGATACTTGTTTGTGTCTTTGGCTTACTGCTGTTATATGGATAACTTAACATTCCAGAAGTGAAAAATAAGTTTTAAAAATAGGAGCATATGTGCTGTGCTGATCTTTGAGTAATATAAATATGTAATATCTTAGAAAAAATAAGAATTCTATTCGCATTTCCAGATTATGTCCCTGCCTACTGGGTTATCTTTTGTTGGTTGATTTTCCCAGAAGTTTGCAGAATGCTATTTACCTTTACATAAGTATGAAAATGAAAAATTGTGATCATCGCAAAAATGCATGGAACAATGTTTTCCTGTCAAAACACTAAGGATTATGATGTTTACAAAAGTTAATAACAATGTGCTTTCATGCTAGTATATTCTTATTAGTGACCGTTTATTGTTTTAGCTTGCATTTTAATCAATCGATTTTTTTTGTAACTTTCAAAATCTGACTTTTAAATCTGTACAGTGTTTATTTTAACAAAATCTTAAACTGTGAATCTGATAGTTCCAAATCATCAAAGCAGTTGAATAAGGTAGTTCTCTATTCTGTCAATTCCTAACAATTCTGTAACCATGAGCTGGAAATTTTACCGTTTATGCATCTAATATGCTTTCAGACTCAGATAAACACTTACCATAATCTTTCTTCCAATTCTAGGTGCATAGCTAAGTAAGGTGGCTGTCTTTTTCTAAAAACATGTTTTTATCATTATACCATTCCTTCCTAACATATATGAACAACTCCTAGAACCACATGGTTTCCTTTCTGAAGTTGAATTTCTTCCCAGAGTAGGAGCAGCCACAAAAGGCACATAGGGGGAGAAAAAAGCCGACCACTATCCAGATAAGACTACATTCTTTTTTTTTTTTTGATAGAAGTGTAGTTGATTTACAATGTGTTACTCTCTGCTGTACTGCAAAGTGACTCAGTTATACACATAGATCCATTCTTTCTTATGTTCTTTTCCATTATGTTTTATCCCAGGATATTGAACATAGTTCCGTGTGCTATACAGTAGGATCTTGTTGTTTATCCATTCTAAATGCAATAGTTTGCATCTACTAACCCCAAACTCCCAGTCCATCCCTCTCCCTTGACAACCACAAGTCTGTTCTCTAGGTCTGTGAGTCTGTCTCTCTTTCATAGATAGGTTCATTTGTGCCATATTTTAGATTCCACATATAAGTGATATCATGTGGTATTTGCAGACAAGACTACGTTCTTACCATTCAGCCATAGCAAATGAGCCTCTCATGACCTCAGTTCAATAGGACCCCTGATATAGCGCCCCCCCACCTCAATTCATATACCTCCTACACGGCCGACAATGCCACCTTGAGTAATACAAAGCATGCCACCACCTCAAACCCTGCCACATTGCCACAATACTTTGAATTCTCTCTCGGCAAGAAACTTTTGCAGACATTAGACACAATGATAAGATAACCCTAATATAAAAACCTTCCTAGTTTCTCCTGGAGTCTCCCTTCCTACAGTACAAGGAGTGAAAGGGTCTGAGAAGCAGGGTTTGTAAACCCCTGTCCTAAACTCAGTTCTTAACCGGAATTCCTCCCGCTGATAAAAAGGACTCCGAGATTTTCCATATCATCCAGGTCTGAGGCTGTGGTGTGTAAGGCTGTCCCCTTGTAAGCACGAAGGCTTTTCAGGAAAATAGTATTAATCCACTTTCTGAAAGATAGTAAAGGCCCTCCTCGTATTTTGTCTTACATAATAACAAAGATAATCGTCTAGTTCAGCTCATGAGTGCCTTCTCATTAAAATACTCAGATCCCTTTCATACTCACACGTAGAGTCCATGCTTAATGTATACTTACTGCAGTGAGCTGCGGTTGCCTGGTAACCAGTGGAGGTGTATCCGAGAGTCTGAAGAACATGAATGAATAACTGAACCACTGACATTAGTTTCAGCTGGGTGACCCACACCTTAATTCTGCACTAGCCGTCCCAGACATTTCTGATGGGCTGGTGGAACAGTAGCTTTCTCAGAAGTAGCTCATTAAATCATGAAAGTGAGAATTTGCATTTAATGTAACGTTCCTTTCTGTGGTCTGATAGGGGTTCAGAGAGTGGCCATAGAAGCAAAGAGACTGGATCCCAACATCTTTTGTATAGTTTTTACAGGATACAGAATGAAATGTCTACTAGGGCTCACACTCTCAAACAGCTTTTTCTGAATGCTTGTGATTCTGTTTGATCAGTTTTGGGAGGAAATTATTTCAGCATTTATTCCATTCTTTGATAATATTACCTTTTCCAAATTGAATTTTTTTCTTATACTTTTTATTTTTTCTCCAGCTTTCCTGAGATATGATTGACAAATAAAAATTGTATATATTTAATATACAATATGATTTTTTAAAGATGTACAATATGATGGTTTAATATACATATGCATTGGGAAATGCTTACCACGATCTAGTTAGTTAATACATCCATCACCTCACAGAGTTACTGTTTTTTCTTGTGTGTGGTGAGAACACTTAAGATCTACTCTGTTGGAAACAGACTCACAGACATAGAGAACAGACTTATGGTTGCCAAGGGGGAGGGGGGTTGAGAGAGGGATGGATTGGGGGTTTGGGATTAGCAGATGCAAACTATTATATATACAATGGATAAACAACAAGATCCTACTGTATAGCACAGGGAACTATATTCAATATTCTTTGATAAACCATAATGGAAAAGAATATGAAAAAGAATGTATATATATGTATAACTGAATCACTTTGCTGTACAGCAAAAACCAACACAACATTGTAAATCAACTATACATCAATAAATTTTTTAAAAAAGATCTACTCTGTTGGCAAATTTCAAGTATACAATACAGTATTATTAAATGTACATTAGATCTCCAGGACTTATTCATCTTATAACTGAAAGTCCAAGTTGAATTTTTAAGGATTCATTTCTCCCCCTGTTGAAAGTCCATTGTTTTAAAAAGCAGCGCAGAAGCAAAGGGAAAGTGGACTTTTAGCGGTTGGTGAAATTAACCCATAAAATAAAAAAGACCTGATACATTTTGAAGAAAACACCAACAACAACTCAAAGGTCATCCACATAACACCATTCTGTTCTAACTGGGCTGCTTGCTTTTATGCCTGGGGACTTAAACCCCAGGGTAAAATACTGCCCCTTGAGTATTTTACTCAAGTAAATAGGAGAGGGGACATTCCATTTTTATGAAGACAGCAATTACTAAACAGTTGAGTTGAAAGCAAAATTAGCATGAATTTTTAAGGGGAAAAATCAGACATCAAGGAAATGCTAGCGTTGGAAAGTGATTCTGCCGTCAGACCCCACCCTCACGTCCTGCTATTCCTTCACCTTCCTGTGCCCACGGAGAGGGAAATCTGAAGTACACCAGACAAGATACACACTTCAGTGCTTAGAAAGAAGGATGATTTTTTACTTAAATAGGAAAAATGTCACTAGTCATAACAAAGCCATTTGTGTGGACTGTGCCCTATATGTAGACAGGACAGAAAATCATCTACCTCTGTCTCTGAAGAGGTGTACAGAGACCTGCCCACCTGACTCTAAAGCAATAGTTCTCAGCCAGGGGCCTGACGGTGTGGAGGGCTATTAGCATCTAGTGAGCGGAAGCCAGGAGGCAGCCAAATGTGCTACAATGCTCAGAACAGTCTCTTAAAGGAAAGAATTGATCTGCCCCCAAATGTCAATAGTGCCAAGATTGAGAAATATTAAGAGCCACGGTACTGTGTACCAGGCTCCACATTAGGCGCTTTCCGTATGTTATCTATTTAATATTCACCACCATTCCACTAGCTAGGTAATAGTATCGTCCTCACTTCTAGATGATGAAATTGAGGCTCAGAAGGTTAAGAAAGTTGCTCAAGGCCATGCAGTCAGCAAGGAGTGCACCCTGAATTCGAAGTAGACGAGATTCCAAAGATCTGCTCCTCTCAGCCCACTGTGCTCCTCTGTTCAGAATACCTACATCAGCCGCCTTCTGTGCTCTGTGAAACTGCGTGTCCAGAGGGTCCCTATTAAAATGCATGTGTGTCATCTGGGCAGGCTGACAAGATGGTGAATCACGCTATTCGTCCATCCCCACAGTCTAGAGTGAATTGCCTGGTGCTAGGGATGTGGACTGGACCAGAGGAGATGATGATGTTAAAAGGGGAGACAAAAGCTTCCTGAAAAAGGAAATTTCACTTTAAAAAGCCTCTCTTTGGAAGTTAACTTTGGTGGGGAAGATGGGATCCCAGGACAGAGCTTGGGGTATAGAAAAGGCCAGCTGTGCACCGTAGATCTGACGGTATGAAATAGAGTATCTGAGGAAGCAAGCATCTCGTTCTAAAGGACATGACAGGCTAATTTCTCCTGTTGTAGAAGCCCCCTGGCCTCCCCCTCAGTGAATCTGAGCTACCAGAAGAGGAAGGGCAGCCGTTAGGCCGGGGAAGGGCAGCACCCCCAGGAAATGTCAATAATCACCAGACAGGAAGCAAACAATTCACTTTAGCCAACACTTGGGGAAGAAAGAACCCCATCATTTGTAGCATGTGAAAAGAAAACACAGTTGTGATTCACAATTCCCTCAACCTAGTCCTTCACGCAATCTAGCATCTGCTGCTTTTCAGGACTTCTGGGATGGCCGGCTGAGTCCTGTACTTTTTCAGGCTCTTCTTGGGCCTTAACTCACCACTCACTCAGCCTGTTCACCAGCCATACAGAATCATTCGGTGTTTCCTCATCCACCAAGTTTTTCTTTTCTCCCTGAGTCTCTTTTTTGAGTGAAGAGACCTTTCCCAGAAACTCCCTTTACTAGTTTCCTAAGGCTGCTTTAACAAATTACCACCAATGAGGTGGCTTAAAACAACAGAACCTTATTCTCTCGTAGTTCTGGAGGAGAGAACACTGAAGCCGAGGTGCTGGCAGAGCCATGCTCCCTCCGGTCTCTAGGGAAGAATCCTTCGGGCCTCTTCCTAACTTCTGGTGGCTCCAGCAATCATTGGAATTCCTTGGCTTGTAGTTGTGAGACTCCAACCTCTGCTGCTGTCTTCACATGGTCTTCTCTGTGTGTGTCTCTCTCCATCCTTTCCTCTTCTTCTTTTTCTTTTTTTTAAGAGACAGAGACTGATCATTCATTTATTCAACAAGTATTTATTGAGCATTTACTATATGACAGCACTCATAGAGGAACTTAGGATAAATCATTGAACAAAACGGACGCATATCCCTGATTTTGTTGAGTATTCCTTCTAGTGCTGTGTGTTGAAGACAAGATCAAATCTTACTTCAAGACAATCCTGGGCTTTCCAGTTTTGTGTCGATAAATTACTAATTTTGTTTAAATCAGTTTGTATTGTGTTTTATCATTTGGACCTAAAATGACCCTGCCTAACACAGGCAGTAATAGACTTAAAAAATATCTCTGTTGCATGACACGGTACTCTGCCTTCTTTACTAATTGTGCCCAGCTGAAATTTAAGAATATCCATCAATTTCCAAATTCAGAAAGGTTTGCAATTATTTATCCTTTGTTCCTTCAAAAACTATTTACTGAATAACTACTGGAGCTGGGATGAAATTGGTGCACAGTTGACTAACTTCTCTGCGGAGCTTACAGTGTGTCAGATGACAGATATTAAACTAATGAATACCAAAATATATTTATGTGTATATAACATTTCAGATCATGACAGTGCCATGAGAAAAGTGTCATGAATGAAAAGAATGGTACATCACAGAATGCCAGCGGGGAGATTAACACAGACATGCTGATCAAGTAAGAACAGGTTAAGGAACATTACACCTGGTTTAGTGAACTTGACAGATGATTTTTTTTTTCCACAACTCACACACACACGCTGTATTTTATTTTTACAAGAGATAAATAAACTGACACCAAGCATTGTAAATGGATGACCACAACAAAAGCAACAACGATTGCAATTACCAAACATGAAACACACTCATACTATGTCATAATATTGACATTCAGTCCAGTAATCCTCCACTGTAACAGCTCCTTTACTTTGCAGTGAATTGATTTGTATATTTTTTGCCTCTGAGTCCTTGTGGGATTTTTTTTATTATTATTCAAGCAGAAAGTCACAAAAATTATAATCATCCTCATCAGTTCACTCAGTCCCATGTAATTAATTTTTTTTTATCTTGATCTTTTGTTAGCACTTTTATGAATTCATCAGTTTTCCATTAGAGTTCTGAAAATGCTTATTCATTCAGTTCAGCAGTATAGTCAGTTACCAGAAACCTGTACTTGTCAGAGTCTTTTCCATGAATTCCTTGAATATGAAACCTTTTCATAGGAACATTTTTGCAAAAGCATCAGAGTACAGCCAGAACTGTCTGTAAATGACAAAAGACTTAAAAATGACCACAGGTAAAGATTTGATGAAAGTTCATAATAATGCAATTGGCAAGGAAATTTAGTTATTTCTGAGATATACATTTTAAAGTAATAACTAGAATTATGACATAACATTATACCAGAACATATAAGATTTTTAGAAATTTCATGTAATGTCTGAAACATTTATATTAACATATTTCCATACAAATAACCCAAAGAAAGTTTAGTATTAGTTGCTTTTTCTGTTTGTTTCTTTGTTTATACTGCAGTTTCTTATTAGTCATCAATTTTATACACATCAGTGTATACATGTCAATCCCAATCGCCCAATTCAGCACACCACCATCCCCACCCCACCGCAGTTTCCCCCCTTGGTATCCATACATTTGTTCTCTACATCTGTGTCTCAACTTATGCCCTGCAAACCGGTTCATCTGTACCCTTTTTCTAGGTTCCACATATATGTGTTAATATACGATATTTGTTTTCCTTTTTCTGACTTCACTCTGCATGACAGTCTCTAGATCCATCCACATCTCAACAAATGACTCAATTTCGTTCTTTTTTATGGCTGAGTAATATTCCATTGTATATGTGTACCACAACTACTTTATCCATTCGTCTGTTGATGGGCATTTAGGTTGTTTCCATGACCTGGCTATTGTAAATAGTGCTGCAATGAACATTGGGGAGCATTCTTTATGAATTATGGTTTTCTCTGGGTATATGCCCAGTAGTGGGATTGCTGGATCATATGGTACTATTTTTAGTTTTTTAAGGAACCTCCATACTGTTCTCCATAGTGGCTGTATCAATTTACATTCCCACCAACAGTGCAAGAGGGTTCCCTTTTCTCCATACCCTCTCCAGCATTTGTTGTTTGTAGATTTTCTGAGGATGCCCATTCTAACGGGTGTGAGGTGATACCTCATTGTAGTTTTGATTTGCATTTCTCTTAGTAGTGTAATTAGTGGTGTTGAGAAGCTTTTCATGTGCTTCTTGGCCATCTGTATGTCTTCTTTGGAGAAATGTCTATTTAGGTCTTCTGCCCATTTTGGATTGGGTTGTTTGTTTCTTTAATATTGAGCTGCATGAGCTGTTTATATATTTTGGAGATTAATCCTTTGTCCGTTGATTCGTTTGCAAATATTTTCTCCCATTCTCAGGGTGGTCTTTTCATCTTGTTTATGGTTTACTTTGGCGTGCAAAAGCTTTGAAGTTTCATTAGGTCCCATTTGTTTATTTTGTTTTTATTTCCATTACTCTAGGAGGTGGATCAAAAAAGATCTTGCTGTGATTTATGTCAAACAGTGTTCTTCCTATGTTTTGCTCTAAGAGTATTATATTGTCCAGTCTTACATTTAGGTCTCGAATCCATTTTGAGTTTATTTTTGTGTATGGTGTTACGGAGTGTTCTAATTTCATTCTTTTACATGTAGCTGTCCAGTTTTCCCAGCACCACTTATTGAAGAGACTGTCTTTTCTCCATTGTATATCTTTGCCTCCTTTGTCATATATTAGTTGACCATAGGAGCATGGGTTTATCTCTGGGCTTTCTATCTTGTTCCATTGATCTGTGTTTCTGTTTTTGTGCCAGTACCGTATTGTCTTGATTGCTGTAGCTTTGTAATATAGTCTGAAGTCAGGGAGTCTGATTCCTCCAGCTCCGTTATTTTCCCTCAAGACTGCTTTGGCTCTTCGGGGTCTTCTGTGTCTCCATACAAATTTTGAGATGATTTGTTCTAGTTCTGTAGAAAATGCCATTGGTAATTTGATAGGGATTGAATTAAATCTGTAGATTGCCTTGAATCTGTAGATTACTTTGGGTAGTATAGTCATTTTCACAATATTGATTCTTCCAATCCAAGAACATGGTATATGTCTCCATCTGTTGGTATCATCTTTAATTTCTTTCATCAGTGTCTTATAGTTTTTTGCATACAGGTCTTTTGTTTCCCTAGGTAGGTTTATTCCTAGCTATTTTATTCTTTTTGTTGCAATGGTAAATGGGAGTGTTTCCATATTTTCTCTTTCAGATTTTTCATCATTAGTGTATAGGAATGCAAGAGATTTCTGTGCATTAATTTTGTATGCTGCAATTTTACCAAATTCATTGATTAGCTCTAGTAGTTTTCTGGTGACATCTTTAGGGTTCTCTATGTATAGTATCATGTCACCTGAAAACAGTGACAGTTTTATTTCTTCTTTTCCAATTTCTATTCCTTTTATTTCTTTTTCTTCTCTGATTGCCGTGGCTAGGACTTCCAAAACTACGTTGAATAATAGTGGTGAGAGTGACATCCTTGTCTCGTTCCTGATCTTAGAGGAAATGCTTTCAGTTTTTCACCATTGAGAATGATGTTTGCTGTGGGTTTGACATATATGGACTTTGTTATGTTGAGGTAGGTTCCCTCTATGCCCACTTTCTGCAGAGTTTTTATCATAAATGGGTGTTGAATTTTATGACAAGCTTTTTCTGCATCTACTGAGATGATCATATGGTTTCTATTCCTCAGTTTGTTAATGTGGTGTATCACATTGATTGATTTGTTTATATTGAAGAATCCTTGCATCCCTGGGATAAATCCCACTTGGTGATGGTGTATGATCCTTTTAATGTGTTGTTGGATTCTGTTTGCTAGTATTTTGTTGAGGATTTTTGCATCTATATTCATCAGTGATATTGGTGTGTAATTTTCTTTTTTTGTAGCATCTTTGTCTGGTTGGGGTATCAGGGTGATGGTGGCCCCATAGAATGAGTTTGGGAGTGTTCCTTCCTCTGAAATTTTTTGGAAGAGTTGGAGAAGGATGGGTGTTAGCTCTTCTCTAAATGTTTGATAGAATTCACCTGTGAAGCCATCTGGTCTTGGACTTCTGTGTGTTGGAAGATTTTTAATCACAGTTTCAATTCCATTACTTGTGATTGGTCTGTTCATATTTTCTGTTTCTTCCTGGTTCAGTCTTGGAAGATTATACCTTTCTAAGAATTTGTCCATTTCTTCCAGGTTGTCCATTTTATTAGCATAGAGTTGCTTGTAGTAGTCTCTTAGGATGCTTTGTATTTCTGCGGTGTCTGTTGTAACTTCTCCTTTTTCATTTCTATTGTATTGATTTGAGTCCTCTCCCTCTTTTTCTTGATCAGTCTGGCTAATGGTTTATCAATTTTGTTTATCTTCTCAAAGAACCAGCTTTTAGTTCTATTGATCTCTGCTATTGTTTTCTTTGTTTCTATTTCATTTATTTCTGCTCTGATCTTGATGATTTCTTTCCTTCTGCTAACTTTGGGTTTTGTTTTTTCTTTCTCTAGTTCCTTTAGGTGTAAGGTGAGATTGTTTACTTGAGATTTTTCTTGTTTCTTAAGGGAGACTTGTACAGCTATAAACTTCCCTCTTAGAACTGCTTTTGCTGCATCCCATAGGTTTTGGATTGTCGTGTTTTCATTGTCATTTGTCTCTAGGTATTTTTTGATTTCCTCTTTGATTTCTTCAGTAATCTCTTGGTTATTTAATAATGTATTGTTTAGCCTCCATTTGTTTGCCTTTTTTATGTTTTTTTTTTTTTGCTGTAATTCATTTCTAATCTCATCACATTGTGATCAGAGAAGATGCTTGATATGATTTCAATTTTCTTAAATTTACTGAGGCTTGATTTGTGACCCAAGATGTGCTCTATCCTGGAGAATGTTTCGTGTGCACTTGAGAAGAAAGTGTAATCTGCTGTTTTCGATGGAATGTCCTATAAATATCAATTAAATCTATCTAGTCTATTGTGTCATTTAAACTTCTGTTTCCTTATTACTTTTCTGTTTGGGTGATCTGTCCATTGGTTTAAATGAGGTGTAAAAGTCCCCCACTGTTATTGTGTTACTGTCGATTTCCTCTTTTATGGCTGTTAGCAGTTGCCTTATGTATTGAGGTGCTCCTATGTTGGGTGCATATATAATTGTTATATCTTCTTCTTGGATTGATCCCTTGATCATTATATAGTGTCCTTCCTTGTCTCTTGTAACATTCTTTATTTTAAAGTCTATTTTATCTGCTATGAGTATTGCTACTCCAGCTTTTTTTGATTTCCATTTGCATAGAATATCTTTTTCCATCCCCTCACTTTCAGTCTGTATGTGTCCCTAGGTCTGAAGTGGGTCTCTTGTAGACAGCATATATATGGGTGTTCTTTTTGTGTCCATTCAGCAAGCCTGTTTCTTGGTTGGAGCATTTAATCCATTCATGTTTAAGGTAATTATTGATATGTATGTTCCTATTATCATTTTCTTAATTGTTATGGGTTTGTTTTTGTAGGTCGTTTTCTTCTCTTGTTTTTCCTGCCTAGAGAAATTCCTTTAGCATTTGTTGTAGAGCTGGTTTGGTGGTGCTGAATTCTCTTAACTTTTGCTTGTCGGTAAAGCTTTTGATTTCTCTCTCAAATCTGAATGAGATCCTTGCCAGGTAGAGTAATCTTGGTTGTAGGTTCTTCCCTTTCATCACTTTAAATATATCCTGCCTCTCCCTTCTGGCTTGTAGAGTTTCTGCTGGGAAATCAGCTGTTAACCTTCTGGGAGTTCCCTTGTATGTTATTTGTCAATTTTCCCTTACTGCTTTCAATAATTTTTCTTTGTCTTTAATTTTTGTCAGTTTGATTACTGTGTGTCTCAGCGTGTTTCTCCTTGGGTTTATTCTGCCTGGGACTCTCTGTGCTTCCTGGACTTGGGTGACTGTTTCTTTTCCCATCTTAGTGAAGTTTTTGACTATAATCTCTTCAAATATTTTCTCTGGTCCTTTCTCTCTCTCGTCTCCTTCTGGAATCCCTATAATGTGAATGTTGTTGCATTTAATGTTGTCCCAGAGGTCTCTTAGGCTGTCTTTATTTCTTTTCATTCTTTTTTCTTTATTCTGTTCTGCAGCAGTGAATTCCACCATTCTGTCTTCCAGGTCACTTATCTGTTCTTCTGCCTCAGTTATTCTGCTATTGATTCCTTCTAGTGTAGTTTTCATTTCAGTTATTGTATTGTTCATCTCTGTTTCTTTGTTCTTTAATTCTTCTAGGTCTTTGTTAAACATTTCTTGCATCTTCTCGATCTTTGCCTCCATTGTTTTTCCGAGGTCCTGGATCATCTTCACTATCATTATTCTGAATTCTTTTTCTGGAAGGTTGCCTGTCTCCACTTCATTTAGTTGTTTTTCTGGGGTTTTATCTTGTTCCTTCATCTGGTACATAGCCCTCTGCCTTTTCATCTTGTTTGTCTTTCTGTGAATGTGGTTTTTGTTCCACAGGCTGCAGGATTGTAGTTCTTGATTCTGCTGTCTGCCCTCTGGTGGATGTGGCTATCTAAGAGGCTTGATGGGAGGGACTGTTGGTGGTAGAGCTGACTATTGTTCTGGTGGGCAGAGCTCAGGAAAACTTTAATGCACTTGACTGTTGATAGGTGGGGCTAGATTCCCTCCCTGTTGGTTGTTTGGCCTGAGGCAACCCAACACTGGAGCCTACCTGGGCTATTTGGTGGGGCTAATGACAGGCTCTGGGAGGGCTCACACCAAGGAGTACTTCCCAGAACTTCTGCTGCCAGTGTCCTTGTCCCCATGGTGAGCCACAGCCACCCCCCACCTCTGCAGGAGACCCTCCAGCACTAGCAGGTAGATCTGGTTCAGTCTCCCCTGGCGTCACTGCTCCTTCCCCTGGGTCCCGATGCGCACACTACTTTGTGTGTGCCCTCCAAGAGTGGAGTCTCTGTTTCCCCCAGTCCTGTCAAAGTCCTGCAATCAATTCCCACCAGCCTTTGAAGTCTGATTCTCTAGGAATTCCTCCTCCCGTTCCCGGACCCCCAGGTTGGGAACCCTGACATGGGGCTCAGAACCTTCTTTCCAGTGGGTGGACTTCAAGTATTCTCCAGTCTGTGAGTCACCCACCCAGCAGTTATGGGATTTGATTTTACTGTGATTGTGCCCCTCCTACCATCTCATTGTGGCTTCTCCTTTGTCTTTGGATGTGGGGTATCTTTTTTGGTGAGTTCCAGTGTCTTCCTGTCAATGATTGTCTAGCAGCTAGTTGTGATTCTGGTATTCTCGCAAGAGGGAGTGAGAGCACGTCCTTCTACTCTGCCATCTTGGTTCCTCTCAACAGATCCCTCTCCTCTTCTTATAAGGATACCAGTCATTGGATTTCGGGCTCACCCACTCTGGTATGACCTCACCTTGGTCCTTAACTCATTACGTCTGCAAAGACTCTATTTCCAAATGAGGTGACATTCTCAGTTTCTGGGTAAATGTGATATTTTGAGGGACACTACTTGTATAAGTCAGAGTTCCCACAGAGAAACAGAACCAACAGGATATATAAAGAGATTTATTATAAGGAATTGGCTGACACATTTATAGAGACTAAGTCCCCAGATCTGTAGTCCAAAGGCCTGAAAACCAGGAAAGCCGATGGAGTAAGTTTTGTGTCCCAGCTTGAAGACCATCAGGCAGAGAGAGAAGATTCTCTTTCCTTATTTAGGCCTCCAGCAGATTGCATGAGAATCACCCACATTGAGTAGGGCAATCCACTTCACTAAATCTACCCACTCAAATGTTAATCTCATCTAGAAACACCCTCAAAGACATACCCAGAATAATGTTGAGTGAAATAGCTGAGCACTTCACAGCCCAGTCAAGTTGACACACAAAATTAACCATCACACTACTCAGTCCACTACAGGCACACCTTGGAGATATTGTGGGTTCAGTTCCAGACCACCACTCTAAAGCGAATAGCCCAATAAAGTGAGTCACATGAAGTTTTTGGTTTCCCAGAGCATATAAAAGTTATGTTTACACTGTACTATAGTCTATTAAGTGTGCAATAGCATAATGCCTTTAAAAACCGTGTACAAATCTTAATTGAAAAATACTTCGTTACTAAATAATGCCAACCATCCTCTGAGCCTTCATCAATTCATAGTAGTAATGTCCAAGATCACTGATCATGTACCACCATGGCAAATATAATAATAATGAAAAAGTTTGAAATATTTCAAGAATTACCAAAATGTGACACAGAGACAAAAAGTGAGCAAATGCTGTTGGAACAATAGCACCTGTAGACTTGTACAGTGTAGGGTTGCCACACATTGAACACTTTGTGAAGACACAATAAAACGAGGTATGCCTGTACACTCCCCCCTGCAGATTTTCCTTCATATTTTGCTGGCATCACTGGCAAGGGTATTGCAATAGCAGTGATTGACTTAGACCTTTCTGTGAGACCTACAGTGTAGCCATGGATAACAGTCCTGCTAGCAAATAAAAATAGAAGGATGAATATTGGGTAGGTAAACAACAAATCTGTTACATTTCCACATACTTCCTTTTTGTGAAACAGATCCACCCCTATTAGTTTATCCTTCGTCTTTGCAGGTGACCAAAAAAAAAAAAAATCTCTCTGTATTTCAAGGCTAGCTTGACACACAGGGGCAGTCAGACTTCAGAAAGGGTAGATTCAGGGGTTCAGAGGTTATGCACAGGACTCTGTCTCTTTCCCCTTTCTCAGCTCTGTTTTCCTCTAGTGTTGGATTAATATTTAAGCAGCCTCTACCCATGCAATGATGAAGAAAGCCACTGGCACCTCCCAGCATATACAATCTACCCAACCATAGATCACAGAGAAAAGAGCTGAACTCTGTTTCTCACATGACTTTGATTGGCTCTGCCTAGGTCACATAAATATCCCTACTATACCTCTTATCTCTATTCATGATTACTTCAGTATACCTGTGGATAATCCAATCAATACCTTCCTTATTTATATCCAGGAAAAATCCCTCCATTTGACCTCAGCCATCGACTTCTTAGATGACCACTGGAGCTAGTTACTCAGAAACTGAACCACTTCCACAATCAGAAAGTAAGATATCCCACTCTCTCTGAACACCATCTCCTACCCTTCTAGCTCTTTTGCTCTGATCTCCATATTTGCAATTCTTTGTGTTCATTGCAGGGTCTTTTGGTCCTAGTTCTTTATCACTAACAAAAAAATTTCCTCCTGTCTTTACTTCCATCCTTTCTTGCCTAGATTCCATGGTCCAGCCCTTGTACCAACTGCACTTTTATGTACCTTCAACACCGTTGTGCATATTCTCTCCCATCACATCCACCAGACAATAGCAGAGCCATGGATGAACCCACTCCCCTGACTTCCCAGACTTTCACCTATTGGTTGAGCCACACAACTGATCACACTGGTGTCATTCTAGACTCATGATCATCCCTTCACATGTGCTTGCAGCCCTCCATGACTATCCTATTTCTACAGACAGCTCACTCTCCGACTCTCAAGGACCAACTCTTTTATCTCCACTTGGATCAAACCCTTTTTCCAGTCTTCATTCTGAGCTGGCAACCTTGCTTCTTAGAAGCAAGAAGGTAGAAGCCATGAGACAGGAACTTCCTCTTTCTCTTCCCAAACTTACAAACATACCTCCATCTGCACCTTCAGTTCCTTCTTCCCTCACATCATGCGGCCGTTTCTCTCCACATGTCCTCTGAACTTCATCCCCTTTTACCTTCCTTAGGACTGAGTACATTAAATCAGTCATTTTCTCTCCCACATCATCAGTCTCTGCCTTTAGTGGACCACTTTCCTCAGCCTGTAAATATTTTCTACAATCTCCTATATTTGAAATATTCTCTTGATTTTATTTGTTTCAGTTGCTACCCTACTTCTGCTCCCCAACAAATCCAACTTTCTCCCCCCAAAAATTTAGAGAGGCTGACTTCACTTCCTCATCCTCACCTTCCCCCAAAAATGTTCTTATTAAGATCATTATTATCTTCATATTCCAAAGCTATTGAATGCTTTTTCCATTCTCATCTTAACCTCTCAGAAGCTTTCAACTCAAAGATCACCCCTTCCTTCCTGGAAAACCCGTGTTAAACTCCGTTGAAACATAGTCACAAGGCTTCCCCTCTACCTCCCTGACCCACCCCTCTGTCTGGGGGAGGAATCTTAGCCTGCTTCTCCAGGTATGGTCTCCTTTAACCAGGGCTTTAAAAAAAAATTGCTTTGTGCCTACAACTCCCACCTGTATATCTTCATCCAAGCCCTATCTTCAGGGTTCCAGGTGCATATAGACACAGCGTATGTGACACCACTGCTTCACTGTCTCAGAGGCACCTTGCATTCAACACTTCCCCTCACACTTACATTGCCCCACTCTGTATTGCATCCACTTGCTCCTGCATCTTAGTCAATGACACCTCCTTTTATTTCAGAATGTGGGGAGTTTTCCTTTACACTCTGTTCTCACTCATCCTCCCACATTCAGTCTATGAATGACTCCCATCAGTTCTGCCTCCAGAATATACATATTTCAAATGTGTCCCTGTCTCAGTGTCCCCATTGTCAGCGTTTTAGTCCAGAATCATCAGTCGCTGCCCAGACTGGTTTCACTTTATCCACTCTTGCCCCTCTCCTATCCCTTCTCCACATCCTAGTCAGGGTGTTCTTTTAAAAATAAAATTATAATATGTGACTCTTATGTTTGGAGTCCTCCCAAAGCTTCCCACTGCGCTGAGAATAAATTACAGAACAGCTGATGTGGCCCACGAAGCCCTGGTCCCTGCCAACCTTTTCACGCACTGACCTTCCGCCCCTTCCTTGAGAGCTCCAGCCATGCTGGTCTTCCAGTATTCCTGGAACATGTCAGGCTCTCTCTACCTTGGGGACCTCACCTATGTCTGAAATGCCTCCTCATTCTTCACAGGCTTTGTCTCAAATGTTACTTGCTCAGAGAGGTCTGAGATAGCACGGGATCACCACAGAGAGGACATTCTTTCCTCTTACCTGATTCCAAGCATGGACACGGACTTAATCACTGTGGGACTTAATCACTCACTGTGAAGCTGAGAACCATTCTCAAAGCTTTCCTAAAGTCCTGATGATAAGCCCGATATTAGAATGAATCATCAGCACGGTTATTCCTTAGACTATGGTCACATCCTTCAAAAGGGGTCCCATCTTGCCACCTTCCTCCTGGGTCACCATGTTTTAGAACCTGCTTCGCCTTCAGCTAGGAGTTCCCTTTGACCTAGACCTTGATCCCCAAGTCCAGAACTCCAACACTCATTTCTCCCTGGATCTAGTTCCAAGACCCTTCCCCATTCCAGTTAATAACTCATCATTTTCTAGTTATACTGCCCATAATCAACACAGCATTTATGAGCAGCCTAGTTTCTTTACCTTTGCCATTGTCTTCCAGGCTAGGCTATATATATCCAATAGGCCCAGAAAAAAAGCAATCTCAAAGATAGTCATGAAGTCTGTATGTGGAATATAGCTATATAGTTTAAAAAGAAAAATCCATTTTAAAATCAAGCTGTATATTGTATAACTGAATTACTTTGCTGCATAGCAGAAATTAACACAACATTGTAAGTCAACTATATGTCAATAAATTAAATTTTTAAAAAGATCAAGTTGTATATAGAGAGATACGAATAGGTAAATACAAAAATGTTAACTGTGGTTGGTGGGATTGTAAGGGATTAGAAAATGTTTTTGCTTACTTTTATTTTTTAAATTCGTCTACAGTGTTTACCAAAGATGTCATAAAGCCTGAAATAGATAAAACGAATGTGTTTGTGTTTAATTCTTTGGATATTATTGCTACAAGTATGACAGTATGGGTAGGCAATCCAATCCACAGGAGCTAACATGTAACTTAGGGTTTCTCTCTGCTTGATGTGTGTTTATAGGAGAATATAAACACGTAATTGTGTCTTCACTGGGATGTCAAGGGTCTTTACATGTGTAACGAATGTGAGTGGCTAATATTCTCCAAACACATTCATCTCTGATGAACAATGTAGAATGCTAGTGCTAGTGCCTTTCTGCTTCGTATTACTTGTAAGCCATAATTTTGATATTATGTCAGGAGGTCCTTCCTGAAGGACCAAAAGCAGACTGTAGTGGCTTCTGTAAAAAAGGGAGAACACCTGCTCACAATTATTTACATGCAGATATGCTTTCAAATGCTTAAGTGCCTCCCTCATGGGCTTTTATGCCACCTCGCTTCCTGTGCATTGTTCACCATTGTGTAATGAATGGTTTCTCCAGTTTTTCCATTTCACGTGTCACTGTGAGGCTCTAAAGGGAATGCAGTGTCCTGATGAAGAACTGACCAGTGTGAAGTATGAGCTGTGGATAATCCCTCCCAGATGGGCTCCAGTGAATCCCTGGGTATCATATATGACAACCTCTGAAATGTCAGGCAGATGGCCCCTGTATGATGAGGTATTTGCCACCACAGTCACCCAGAAGGGTCCAAAGTGCCCAATATATTTATATTATGGGTCGATTTATATAAAATGTGTTTAACAACCAGATGAACCTTTTTCATTCATTCCAATCATGGAGTTCATTCAAGTACTTTTTTTTTGAATTTTTGAATCTTATTTTATTTATTTTTTTAAACAGCAGGTTCTTATTAGTCATCCATTATATACACATCAGTGTATACATGTCAATCCCAATCTCCCAATTCACCCCACCACCAGCCCCACCCCCTGCCGCTTCCCCCTCTTGGTGTCCATACGTTTGTTCTCTACATCTGTGTCTTTATTTCTGCCCTGTAAACCAGTACATCTGTACCATTTTTCTAGGTTCCACATGTATGCGTTAATATACAATATTTGTTTTTCTCTTTCTGACTTACTTCACCATGTATGACAGTCTCTAGATGCATCCACGTCTCTACAAATGACCCAGTTTCATTCCTTTTTATGGCTGAGTAATATTCCATTATATATATGTGCCACATCTTCTTTATCCATTCATCTGTTGATGGGCATTTAGGTTGCTTCCATGACCTGGCTATTGTAAACAGTGCTGCAATGAACATTGGGGTGCATGTGTCCTTTTGAATTATGGTTTTCTCTGGGTATATGCCCAGTAGTGGGATTGCTGGATCATATGGTAATTCTATTTTTAGTTCTTTAAGGAACCTCCATACTGTTCTCCATAGTGGCTGTATCAATTTACATTCCCACCAACAGTGCAAGAGGGTTCCCTTTTCTCCACACCCTCTCCAGCATTTGTTGTTTGTAGATTTTCTGAGGATGCCCATTCTAACTGGTGTGAGGTGATACCTCATTGTAGTTTTGATTTGCATTACTCTAATAATTAGTGGTGTTGAGAAGCTTTTCATGTGCTTCTTGGCCATCTCTATGTCTTCTTTGGAGCAATGTCTATTTAGGTCTTCTGCCCATTTTTTGATTGGGTTGTTTGTTTTTTTAATATTGAGCTGCATGAGCTGTTTATATAATTTGGAGATTAATCCTTTGTCCCTTGATTTGTTTGCAAATATTTGCTCCCATTCTGAGGGTTGTCTTTTCGTCCTGTTTGTAGTTTCCTTTGCTGTGAAAAAGCTTTTAAGTATCATTAGTCCCGTTTGTTTATTTTTGTTTTTATTTCCATTACTCTAGGAGGTGGGTCAAAAAAGATCTTGCTGTGATTTATGTCAAAGAGTGTTGTTATATTTTCCTCTAAGAGTTTTATAGTGTCCGGTCTTACATTTAGGTCTCTAATCCATATTGACTTTATTTTTGTGTATGGTGTTAGGGAGTATTCTAATTTCATTCTTTTACATGTAGCTGTCCAGTTTTCCCAGCACCACTTATTGAAGAGACTGTCTTTTCTCCATTGTATATCATCGCTTCCTTTGTCATAGATTAGTTGACTGTAGGTGCGTGGGTTTATCTCTGAGCTTTCTATCCTGTTCCATTGATCTATATTTCTGTTTTTGTGCCAGTACCATATTGTCTTGATTACTGTAGCTTTGTAGTGTAGTCTGAAGTCAGGGAGACTGATTACTCCAGCTCTGTTTTTTTCACTCAAGACTGCTTTGGCTATTTGAGGTCTTGTGTGTCTCCATACAAATTTTAAGATTTTTTTTCATGTTCTGTAAAAAATGCCACTGGTAATTTGATAGGGGTTGCATTGAATCTGTAGATTACTTTGGGTAGTATAGTCATTTTCACAATATTGATTCTTCCAATCCAAGAACTTGGTATATGTCTCCATCTGTTTGTGTCATCTTTGATTTCTTTCATCAGTGTCTTATAGTTTTCTCGGTACAGGTATTTTAGCTCCTTAGGTAGGTTTATTCCTAGGTATTTTATTCTTTTTTTTGCAATGGTGAATGGGCTTGTTTCCTTAATTTCTCTTTGTGATCTTTTGTTGTTAGTATATAGCAGTGCAAGAGATTTCTGTGCATTAATTTTGTATCCTGCAACTTTACCAAATTCATTGATTACCTCTAGTAGTTTTCTGGTGGCATCTTCAGGATTTTCTATGTATAGTATCATGTCATCTGCAAACAGTGACAGTTTTACTTCTTCTTTTCTGATTTGGATTCCTTTTATTTATTTTTCTTCTCTGATTGCTGTGGCTAGGACTTCCAAAACTATGTTGAATAATTGTGGCGAGAGTGGACATCCTTGTCTCATTCCTGATCTTAGAGGAAATGCTTTCAGTTTTTCACCATTGAGAGTAATGTTTGCTGTGGGTTTGTCATATATGGCCTTTATTATGTTGAGGTATGTTCCCTCTATGCCCACTTTCTGGAGAGTTTTTATCATAAATGGGTGTTGAATTTTGTCAAAACTTTTTCTGTATCTACTAAGATGATCATATGTTTTTATTCTTTAATTTGTTACTATGGTATATCACATTGATTGATTTGCATATATTGAAGAATCCTTGCATCCCTGGGATAAATCCCACTTGATGATGGTATATGATCCTTTTAATGTGTTGTTGGATTCTGTTTGCTAGTATTTTGTTCAGGATTTTTGCATCTATATTCATGAGTGATATTGGTCTATAATTTTCTTTTTTTGTAGCATCTTTGTCTGGTTTTGGTATCAGGGTGATGGTGGCCTCATAGAATGTGTTTGGGAGTGTTCCTTCCTCTGAAATTTTTTGGAAAAGTTGGAGAAGGATGGGTGTTAGCTCTTCTCTAAATGTTTGATAGAAGTCACCTGTGAAGCCATCTGGTGCTGGAGTTTTGTTTGTTGGAAGATTTTTAATCACAGTTTCAATTTCATTACTTGTGATAGGTCTCTTCATATTTTCTATTTCTTCCTGTTTCAGTCTTGAAAGTTTATACCTTTGTAAGAATTTGTCCATTTCTTCCAGGTTGTCCATTTTATTGGCATAGAGTTGCTTGTAGTACTCTCTTAGGATGCACTGTATTTCTGCAGTGTCCGTTGTAACTTCTCCCTTTTCATTTCTAATTTTATTGATATGAGTCCTCTTCTTTTTCTTGATGAGTCTGGCTAAAGGTTTATCAATTTTGTTTATCTTCTCAAGGAACCAGCTTTTAGTTTTATTGATCTTTGCTATCGTTCTCTTGGTTTCTATCGTTTATTTCTGCTGTGATCTTTATGATTTCTTTCCTTATGCTAACTTTGGGTTTTGTTTGTTCTTCCTCTAGTTCATTTAGGTGCAAGTTTAGATTGTTTATTTAAGATTTTTCTTGTTTCTTGAGGTAGACTTGTATTGCTATAAACTTCCCTCTTAGAACTGCTTTTGCTGCATCCCATAGGTTTTGAATTGTCGTGTTTTCATTGTCATTTGTCTCTACATATTGTTTGATTTCCTCTTTGAGTTCTTCAGTGATCTCTTGGTTATTTATTGACGTATTGTTTAGCCTCCATGTGTTTGTGTTTTTTGCGTTTTTTTCCCCTGTAATTGATTTCTGATCTCATAGCGTTGTGGTCAGAAAAGATGCTTGATATGATTTCAATTTTCTTCAGTTTATTGAGGCTTGATATGTGACCCAAGATATGATCTATCCTGGAGAATGTTCCTTGTGGACTTGAGAAGAAAGTGTAATCTGCTGTTTTGGGAATGAATGTCCTATAAATATCAATTAAGTCTATCTAGTCTGTTGTGTCATTTAAAGCTTGTTTCTCCTTATTACTTTCCTGTTTGGATGATCTGTCCATTGGTGTAAGTGAGGTGTTAAAGTCCCCCACTATTATCGTGTTACTGTCGATTTCCTCTTTTATAGCTGTTAGCCGTTGCCTTATGTATTGAGGTGCTCCTATGTTGGGGGCGTATATATTTATAATTGTTATATCTTCTTCTTGGACTGATCCCTTGATCATTATGTAGCGTCCTTCCTTACCTCTTGTAACATTCTTTATTTTAAAGTATATTTTATCTGATATGAGTAATGCTACTCCAGTTTTCTTTTGATTTCCACTTGCATAGAATATCTTTTTCCATCCCCTCACTTTCAGTCTGTATGTGTCCCTAGGTCTGAAGTGGGTCTCTTGTAGACAGCATATATGTGTGTCTTGCTTTTGTATCTTTTGTATCCATTCAGCCAATATGTGTCTTTTGGTTGGAGCATTTAATCCATTCACACTTAAGGTAATTATCGATATGTATATTCCTATTACCATTTTCTTAATTGTTATGGTTTGGTTTTGTAGGTCCTTTACTTCTGTTGTGTTTCCCACTTAGAGAAGTTCCTTTAGCATTTGTTGTAGAGCTGGTTTGGTGGTGCTGAATTCTCTCAGCTTTTGCTTGTCTGTAAAGGTTTTGATTTCTCTGTCAAATATGAATGAGATGCTTGCCGGTTAGAGTAATCTTGGTTGTAGGTTCTTCCCTTTCATCACTTTAAATATATCCTGCCACTCCCTTCTGGCTTGTAGAGTTGCTGCTGAGAAATCAGCTGTTTACCTTCTGGGAGTTCTCTTGTATGTTATTTGTTAATTTTCCCTTGTTGCTTTCAATAATTTTTCTTTGTCATTAATTTTTGTCAGTTTGATTACTATGTGTCTCAGTGTGTTTCTCCTTGGGTTTATCCTGCCTGGGACTCTCTGCGCTTCCTGGACTTGGGTGGCTATTTCTTTTCCCATCTTAGTGAAGTTTTCGACTATAATCTCTTCAAATATTTTCTCGGGTCCTTTCTTTCTCTCTTCTCCTTCTGGGATCCCTATAATGTGAATGTTGTTGCATTTAATGTTGTCCCAGAGGTCTCTTAGGCCGTCTTCATTTCTTTTCATTCTTTTTTCTTTATTCTGTTCTGCAGCAGTGAATGCCACCATTCTGTCTTCTAGGTCACTTATCTGTTCTTCTGCCTCAGTTATTCTGCTATTAATTCCTTCTAGTGTATTTTTCATTTCAGTTATTGCATTGTCCATGTCTGTTTGTTTGTTCTTTAATTCTTCTAGGTTTTTTTTTCTTTAATTCTTCTAGGTCTTTGTTAAACATTTCTTGTGTCTTCTTGATATTTGCCTCCATTCTTTTTCCAAAGTCGTGGATCATCTTCACTTTCATTATTCTGAATTATTTTTCTGGAAGGTTGCCTGTGTCCACTTCATTTAGTTGTTTTTCTTGGGTTTTACCTTGCTCCTTCATCTGGTAGAAAGTCCTCTGCCTTTTCATTTTGTCTATCTTTCTGTGAATGTGGTTTTCCTTCCACAGGCTGCAGGATTGTAGTTCTTCTTGCTTCTGCTGTCTGCCTTCTGGAGGATGAGGCTATCCTCAAGTACTTTTATAGCATGAAATTTCAAATTAATTTGTTACTCATCTCAGTTTATTTAATTTTCTCTATAGTGGTGTTTCTCTCATATTCTTTTTCTATTACTTCCTAAGTAACTTCGCTATGTGTTCTCTTGAATCACATTCGCTTCTCTTTTTATCTTTCCCCCCAAATCACCTTGTATCCCTTTCCAACTGTGTCTGTGTTTTTCTAAAATAATTTACTCACTATAGTCTTGCCATAATTTTTCCCCCCTAACTTGCTTCATTTTCTCATCCCCTTTATTTTTATCATGGTTGTTATCAATAATTAACTTTTCCTCAGTGCCCACAAGGTACAGGACATTGCATTTGCTTCCTGGTCTCTCCATCTCATTACCTATGATATACAGACACACATGCTACTTGAGAGACAGTTCCTGTCCGCCCTCTCCCTGCACCTTGCCACCTATCACTTAATTACTTGTCCTTTTCCAGGGGCACATTACAAGGGAAGGGAGAAACTCAGTAGCTTCTATCACTCCTACATCTAATCTCCTTCATGAATATGCTCTTCAGGTACATCTGGCATCCCTCCATAGAGCTTTAGAATGTGGGCTGATGTATTCCAAGTCCCAGGCACAAAGTAGAAGAATCTGGGAAAACACACCTAATATCCCAACAACGAATGCTGTCCAAGCTTATGGCACCCTGAATGGGTGATTTTTACCCCTAAATGTTCTGTTTAAACTGACCTAATTAAATTACCTGTGTACTCTCAAGTCTGTTAATTATATTTTTTCTCATATATCAACAGCTATATTTTCCGTATCCATATTCTTATCTGCCCTTCTAGGTTGTAGGCCATTTATATTTCTTTGCCTACATCTAGTACACTATGTGCTCTTAGAAGACACTGAATATTTATTAAATTCAAATAAATCATCTAATTTTAGAATAAGTCACATGGAAGAGATAGAGAAACTATAATCTCTGTGTACAGTGTATTCAGAATAAGAAAATGAATTCTTTTAAGTGTGAGGTCTCAGGAGTCTGCCTGTTTCCTTGACTTCACAAGTAGCCTTGATTTTCAGAAATGTCCTTCCCTTTTTCCTCTACCCAGGAAATAAAATATCCTGTCAAATGGAGAGCTCATCATGGCCATGCAAGCACACCTGAACTTACAGCATATAGGATTGTCAAGGAGGGTGACCAGACACATATTTATTCCCCTTCCCCCGTGAGCCTCCTGACCATCTGCCACTCACACAATCACACAGCTCTTCTGCTCTCCAAACAGAACACAAGACCGTGAAAGAACTCAATCCCCATCAAAGAGCACTGCTGAATTTTATATCAGTTTGAATTCACAGACTTTATGAGTCCTCACAACTCTCTTGGAATCCTTTTCCAATTTTTTCTCCTCAGGACAGATTTTGGTCTGGGAGACTGTTTGCTTCTTCTCAGTATCCCCTCTTTTGTTCTCAGTAGAAGGTGGCTTTAGAGATACTGCCATGTGACTTGGCCCTGACAAAAAAAACCAGCATCACCCACCTCCAAAAACTCCCATTCCTGCCTTGGGCTCAGAGCACATTCATGGAGTTTCACAGTTAATACCTGGGAGAGAGCACCCCAGAGATGAAGTGCCATTTGGGTCAGCTTGGTGAAATTACAGAAAGCAAAGTGGACTTACAGAGAACCCCAGTTTCTCTTCTAGCACCAGAAGAATTCATGGTAGGACTTTGAACCAGCACTTGCACATTATTGAGCCTCAGTTTTCTCTTCCGTAAAAGGAAGTATTATACTTAATTATATGTATGGATCCTTTCAATTCTAAAATTCTATGCTTAGACTTGCTAACTTAAACCCAATAGTCTCCCCTCCCCCACAGTAATCTATTCTAAGGAAGTAACCCAAGATACAACTGAAAGTTTATATGCAAAGGTATATTGCTTATAATAGGAAACCTGGAAAAGACTAAAAATATATTTAACAATAAGGGATGGCTAAATAAATTCTGATACATCCAAATAGTAGGATTTTATACAACTATTAAAAAATATTTTCAAAGAATATATAATACATAGTGTGCTTATTTTACATGTCTTTCATTAAGCAAAAGAAAGCAATTTTCAAAATTATCCCAGATTTTTAACATATAAATTAAAGAAGTACAATACAGCAAAATGTCAGTATTTGTTACCTCAGATAGTTGAATTATATGTGTTTTAAGGTTGTTTCATAAATCACATTTTTCAACTTCTCTACATAGGACCTGTAATATTATCTTTTAGTGAGAAAATGGACAAGTATGGGTTTTTACTATTAAGTTTAAAAACCAAGGATGTTTTTCCCTAAGGAAAAATCCAGAATATAAGTATATAATTATGAATGTTAGAGAGATGAAAAACAAACAAACAGAAATTTGGGCATAAATTTCCATAAGTGAGTAGGGCAAAATGATCCCAGGTTTACAAATAAGTTACCTGTAGAATATGTAGCCATCCATTTCACAGTGCTATTTAAAAACAGGTAATTTCTGTGATGTGTCAACAGTAGAAAAACACAAAGAAATCCTTATTATTTATAGCAACATTATTACAATTCAAAAAAGGAGTGCATGTTTTGAAAACATCTTAAGGGTAAAATAGAATATTTTGATATTGAGCTATCTAAATTGAAATGGCTTTCAATAGCCTTGTTCTTTCATAAGAAATTTTCATGAATAGAATAGATACTAATCCGATTAATATTTTTTAGGTCAGCTGCTCAAAGCAGCCCAGGAAACTCTGTTCTTGCAAGAACTGTTCAGTAGATCACAATCTTTTTTTTGTTGCTGTTAACAAGTTTTCTTATTTGATTTAAACCAGTGCCCTAACAATAGAGCACTTTGTGGTATTATAAAATAAATAACAGTTTAAAAATATGACCTGAAAAAAATTACCTTTGTAGGGGTTCAAATTGCTTTGTCTTGTTTTAATTTCATTGACATTAGCAGGCAGTTTTTTGTAGCCATGCTGTTTAATTCAAGCTCGTGACCTCTGAGCCTATGTTGTTACCTTGAGTTTGTGGGAAATTAGGTGCCCTCCCGTCTGAAGAGAGAGCAGTGAAGCAAGTAACCTTGTAAGCTCCCTCCCATGTCTCTGGGTCCAGGGCTTGGCAAATCAACTTCCTGGTGGACAGTATTCTGAAGCATGATGTCACAAAAACTGTTTCTCCCTAGGTGATTAAATTCTTCATATGAAATTAAGTGGGTCACACCAGCACAGGTTATATTACACATTTTGTTCACACTGAGCGAGAAGTTAATCTTAACATTTGCAAAAGGGGATTTAAAACTTTGTGAAACCAAATATACTGACATCTTAAGAGAGACAATCAAACCAGTCGCTTTAGCCCCTGACAAAGGATGTTTGCTAATCATATTAAATGCTCTAGTAGCAGTCTACATTAACTACATAAACGATATGCTCTTAAATTTACAAAATGAAGAAGAATCAAATACATAACCAATCGGTAGGAGAAAAAAAGGCACACGGTAGAGACTCCCAAAGAAGTGAATGCAAGCAGTGAGTTTCTGTTCAGCCAGCCACACATGAGAATAGTTATGAATTATTCAAATTGTGGTCCTGTTAGCCTTTCCTTCATCAGCTGTCCTGAAGAGGATTAGGGGGTGCTGATTTTCCAATGTAGGTGCTTCTTTCCTCTTTGCATGTTCTGCCTCACTTATGTGCTTTATAGAATTGTGTCGTCATGAATCACAACACTTAAGGATTTTTCAGAGTTGTAGCAGTGCCAAAGCTATTTTAATAATCTCTACGGATTCATTGTAGGGCTTTTTTTTTTTTCTTAATAATGTTAGAGAAATCTTGCTGTGTGCAACATTCATTTTATTCTTTCTGACAACTTCCTGCAATGAAAGTTTTTTCTCTCCCACGGGTCTTACTTAACCCCTGGCTGCTTCTTTGCACTATAAGTCTTCAAAGGGATTTTGATGCTAATTTTCCAATGCAGTTGGCTTTGGTGTCAGGTAATTTCCTGAGTTAGATGACTGTGGAGAAAAACAGCTAAAAGGCTGTATTGGTGGGCAGTTTACAGCCCTTGTTACAGATCAAGGTGATTTTTTTTTTAATTGAAGTATAGTTGATTTACAATATTGTGTTAATTACTGCTGTAAGGGTGATCTTTTGAAGGCTACTGTCAATCCAACACTGATAAATTGTTTAAAATGCAATCTATGTATGTAGTTTCTAATCCGAAGCTCTTTATGATAAAAGTTCTTTATACCCCATTTTAATTTGAAAAAAAACACTGATAAATAACATATAGACCATTTCTTGAGAATCCAGGTAACAAAATGAACTGCTTTCCTTAATGTGTTTTTCTTTCATATTTAAAAGAAAATTTTAATTGACTACCAAGTTTAACATTCTTCCCACAGTCCATTTTGCACTGAGAGTATGTATAACCTTTTTTTTTTTTAACATCTTTATTGGAGTATAATTGCTTTACAATAACAACCTTTTGACTGGTTATCCCCCCCAGCTGGTTTGGAGGTGGGAGCAAGCAACCCTAGATATTTGCCTGAAATGGTCGCTGTATTCATGCTGTGTCCTTACCCAAACTTATACTATGAAGCAAAGGATTGATAATGTGTATCTGATTGAAAATGACAGTTTTATCAGCAAGAGAAAGTCAGGTGTCAATGCACTTTCTCATTGTCCCTCTTGTTAAAAAATCATAAACATTTTTACCAAATAGTACAAGCAATGATTTATTGAGCATTTAGTTTGTTTCCAAGCTCACTGCTTGGTACTTCCCTTGAACTATCTTATTTAATATTTTTTATAACTCTTTAAAGTAGGAAGTTTACAGAAGAGTAATCTAGGTTTAGAGAGGTTAAATAATCTCTCCAAGATCCCAAACTAGCATGGGCGGGCGGGAGCTGTGTTTAACACCCACATCTGGGTAAGTCCACGATTGATCTTCTTAAGAGCTCTGAGCTCCTACTGTCCACATCCTTTTGTGGTATAGAATATTAAGGAAAAACCTGTGCAGACCTCTTAAGGGTTTAACCACAAGAGGGAAAGCTTTGAACACAGTTCTGGAGGAGCTGAGGTTTCCTCCATGGCACTAAGATAAAACATTCATTTCCTGCTGTACCCATTTAAGAAATAGCAACTGAGCAAAATGAAAAGACAACCTACGGACTAGGAGAAAATATTTGCAAACAATGCCACTGACAAGGGATTGATTTCCAAAATATGCAAACAGCTCATACAAGTCAATAACAACAACAACAACGAAAGCCAATCAAAAAATGGGCAGAAAACCTCAATAGACATTTCTCCAAATAAGACATACAGATACAGGTGGCTAATAGGCATATGTAAAGATGCTCAACTTTGCTAATTATTAGAGAAATGAAAATCAAAACTACAATGAGGTACCACCTCACAACAGTCAGAATGGCCATCATCAAAAAGTCTACAAATAATAAGTGCTGGAGAGGATGTGGAGAAAAGGGAACCCTCCTGCACTGTTGGTGGGAATGTAAATTGGTGCAGCCACTATGGAGAACAGGATGGAGGTTCCTTAAAAAACTAAAAATAGAGCTACCGTATGATCCAGAAATCCCGTCCTGGGCATATATCTGAAGAAAAATCTACTTCAAAAAGATACAAAAAGTATCTTAAAGTAGAAAATATTCTACTTCAAAATGATATGAGCTCCAATGTTCATAGCAGACTATTTACAATAGCCAAAACATGGGAACAAACTAATTGTCCATAGACAGATGAATGGATAAAGAAGATATGGTATATATACAATGGAACATTACTCAGCTATAAAAAATGAATGAAATAATGCCATTTGCAGCAACATGGATGGACCTAGAGACTATCATACTAAGTGAAATAAGTCAGAAAAAGAAAAACAAATACCATATGATATCACTTATATGTGGAATCTAAAATATGACACAAATGAACTTATTGACAAAACAGAAACAGACTCACAGACACAGAAAACAAACTTATGGTTCCAAAGAGGAAAGGATGTGGGAGAGGGATAAATTAGGAGTTTGGAATTAGAAACTACAAACTATTATATTTAAAATAGATAAACATAGATAAACAACAAACTCCTACTGTATAGCCCAGGGAACTATATTCAGTATCCTGCAATCAGCCATAATGGAAAAGAATATGAAAAAGAATAAATATATTTATTATTTATGCATATTAAAAAACTGAATCAGCTTGCCGTACACCAGAAACTAACACAACATTGTAAATCAACTATAATTAAAAAAAAAAAAAGAAAATAATAAATAGCCCCTGAGCCCTCCATTGGGCCAAAACTGTTGCTGATTACTTGGTGTAGAAAGATGAATAAGACATCTCCCTTCCTAGGAGAGTCCATATCTAAAGAGAGAAGTTAGGTATATAAACACATTATTATGAAATATGAGCTAAATTTAGGAAGTAAGCAAGATTGTGGAAGCAGGGTGGCAGTGCAAGGCCTGAGGGACAAAGCAGTCGCTGGCTGGAGGACAGAGCCCTATGGTGGGAGGGAAGAACAGCGGCTGAAATAAGGTGAAGCCCCAGTCATCCAGGACTCCTCCCATCAGCCTTCCTAAAGTATTGGGAAGAAAATGGAGGTGATTCCTTAAATCTTAATTATGTAGCCATTGGTTTGGGGATCCCAGGATTGTTCAGAGTTGATATTATCCCAACACCTAGGTCTCTATTTTTAATATAGAGCCCCCAGATATAGTTTGGTTGATTCTAGTAGATGGATTAGGCTCCAAGATTCAAATCTACGAGCATTTTAAATACAACTGAAATCTAATCTGTTTAAGTAACAGTTAAACACAGGGTTTCGATGAAAAGAAAATGAAGAATTTTACCTCCCACCTCTGAGCTGTGATTAGAAGTTTGCCCTAGAAAAATACTTTGAGACTAGCCCTTCATATAATGATGTAGTGTTTTTCAGTGTCTGTGTTTATTGAGTCATTTCATGTATTTTTAAAAATATTTTTAAAGATGCAGTGAGAATAATGCTGCATTTCCAATGAGTTAGTGTCACTTCAAAATATTTGGTCAGCAGAAGTAGTAGATAATGATCAGTATTTCAAGGGATTAGTGGCAACTTAAAAGTGCATATAGGTATTTCACTAGTTGGTTTAAATGTCCTGGGAGCCCGTTTATTCTTACATCTCTGTTATTCATTTTTCTTTTTCTTTTTTCCTTGTTCATGAAGTTGAGTCAGCAACTGAAACATATTCAAATTAGACTTGTCATACAGGAAAAAAAAAACCTGACTTTGTCAGGGTGGGTGGAAGGGAAAAAAGCAACTTTTTGTCAGTCTTTTGTATTTCAGCAGCTGGATTCATTGCTACCATGGTAACGGACCACATGATGAGGTGTATTAGATTGCTGTGTGTTGAGCACAAGGGGAAGAATGAACACAGCGTTTTATTGAAGTTAAAGGTTACTTTGGAGTTTCTTCTGTGGAAATGTGTAAGGTCAAATACTCTAGTTTTCAGCATATGTAGTACTTTAGAGGAAGAATTAGGGGCATGTTGCTGCATTTAACTACAAAACCAGGTAAGGTTCAGTTGAATCTATGAAACTGACCTCCTCTTACTTCTTCTGTTGCAGTGGCATAACTTGCCGGGTGGAATTTCACTGTCACCCGCCCCCCACATGGGCACAGGACAAATTTCTCCTGTCTCCATACCCCAACTCCCCCACCTCCGATTTCATCTGTTTTTAATTTGAAAGTCTGAAACATTGTGAAATTGTATAGTTCTATGGTATTATGGGTGAGGGTGTGCATGCAAGTCAAAGAAAGAAAACTGGAAAGGAAGTCATAAGAATGCAATAATTCGCATCTTTGGATCAATGTAAACCTGAGAAAAGTGTTTCCTTGTTTTCTTCTTTGAAAATGGTCCACTTTTCTTAGAGGACACCTTATTAGTGGCATGGATCCAAAGCTGCTTGTCTCATATTAAATGAAGCCGTAGGACCAAGTTCTCCAGCGTGTTATTCAGTGTATTTATTCTATCTGGACTTCCATTCCTCTTTCTTTCTATTACTACCAACCTTATCCAACACAAAGAGTTCGGTTTTATCTGTAATTTTTACAATGTATTTTATTTCCATTAATATTCCATTCTCTCCGACACTGTGGTCGTATGTGTCTTAGGGGATATGAAAATAGAAGTAAATACAATACGGGGTAGTAGAAAATGAACTCTTTTGCTTAGAGGCTGGTTAGAGCCGAATGTAAACAATTCAGTGTGGCTCCGTGAAGCATCAGTTCCCAGAGCACAGGCGACTCCTCATTGCGTTGTTTACATATCACCCCAGCAGCTTGCTTCAAAAGGGGAGGCTTTGGTATGTGCGGAGCAAGTTAAAGAAGAAGAAAATTTATGAATAACTTGTTTTGATTTCTTGTTCCTGATGTTTGATGTTTAGCTTTCTCATAAGACATTAGGATTTACTTTCATTTTTTAGTTAAGGGCTAACCCAGGCAACTTTTCTCCTCCTTGAACAAAGTTGTCTTGGCAGCTTCAGAGACAAAACCTAACTAAACACTAGCAGAACCCACTGTTATTCAAGGGTATTCACTGCCCAGTATTCACTGGAGTGTTTTCTTATAGGAGAGGCTTTGAAAAGTACTTTTGAAAAATACTTTCTTAGCTAAAAGCAATTTATTTGCCACTAATTGGCACCTATTAGGATAAAAGCAATAAATTATCCCAGGGTTAGTCCTATACCACTCTTTCTTCAAAAAGGGACACTTAGATTTTTAAAAATTCATTTATGCTCTGTGATTTTCATTGCTATTTTCTTAGTTTCTCTAGTTTTCCTACATTCAGGCCATCTTCTAAATTTGAGCAAGGAGTCATAATTATTCAAAACAATTTTTTGCCATGATTTCAAATAAGGGGAAGTATTTTCATGGTAACAAATATCAAAAGCATTATAATAGCACATTTGTAACATTTGTAAAATGTTCATACTTGTATCCAAATTCATTCTTTCTTTTTTCCCTTTGTTGCTTTGAACACAGAACAAGCTATGAGCATGTCCTCCAAAATATTTTCACAAGCCTAAGTTGTTTTTACTTAAAAATAGGAAATTACCAAGAATTGGTGAAAGATGGTACCTGGTAAAATATTTTAAATTGTGAAATTCTCACAAGGTATTGGCAGTACCTGAGGTTGAAAGAGGGAGAGAGAGAGAAAGGCACAGAGAGACACAGAGAGAAGACACAAGCAAAGAAAAAATAGACAAAAGGTAAAGCTAAAAGTGTGAATGATCTCTTAACCAAGCTTTCTTCTTTCTCTCAGTATTGGAATGGGTTAAACCTCTATATACAAAAAAAGAGAGAAAGTATAGTGTGGATGAGGTGAAGTTAGCAAAGAATACTAGCATTCCCCTTTTCCATGTTTCAAGTATGTGGTAAGGCATGAATAGTTCCTTTCTATTAATTGAAATGAAAACAAATTCCTATAGCTGAATATGTTTCAGTCCTTCCTGTTTTGGGCTAAGATATCAGCTAGCTTAGGCATTAGAGCTAGAAGTGTATAAAAATCAATATATACCCAATTTTTGTGATTTTTATACACTTGACACTAGGCCATATGCACATGTCCATTTTTAACGTTATCATAACTGAGCGGTCCATAAGATGGAAGCTCCTTTTAAATTTTATTTTTTAATAAGAATTGTATGTATTTAAGGTATACAACATGATTTGATATACATGTATGTAGTGAAATGATAACTACAGTCAAGCTAATTAACATATCTTCTGCTTAAATAGTTACCATTTTGTGTGTGTGATGAGAGCACCTGAAATCTATTAACAAATTTGTGTTATACAATATACAGAATTATTAACTCTAATCACCAGGCTGTACATTAGATCTCTAGACTAGTTCATCCTGTATAAGTGCAACTTCATACCCTTTGACCAACATCTCTGTTTCCCTCACCCCATATCCCCTGGTAGCCATCATTCTAACCTCTGCTTCTATGTATTGACCTTGTTTGGATTCCACATATAAGTGAGATCATACAGTAGTTTTCTTTCTGTGTCTGCCTTATTTCATTAGTATAGTGTCTTCCAGGTTCATCTGTTTTGTTGTAAATGGCAGGATCTTACTCTTTTTTAAGGCTGAATAGTATTCCATTGTAAGTATATGCCACAATTTCTTTACCTATTCATCTGCTGACAAACACTTAGATTGTTTCCATATCTTGGTTATCGCGATTAATGCTACAGTGAACATGGGAGCACAGATATCTCTTCCGGTACTGATTTAATTTCCTTTGGGTATATACTCAGAAGAGGGATTGCTGGATTATACGGTAGCTCTATTTTGAGTTTTTATAGAAACCTCCACACTGTTTTCATAACAGCTGTATGGAATACTTAATAGTCTTAAGAAGCAAAATGACTTTTGATGTTCTTGCTTTAAATTAGAAATTTTGCAAAGATGTTTTGATTGAATCATTTTTGTCAGCTCTTGTTTAAATCATGCTTTATTGTTAATTTTGAATGGGAGTATTTCTTAACATTTTAGCTCTAATTTCTAGAGTTCCCTAGCCTCGCAGACAAATAGCTAATTATCTGCAAACATTTACCTCTGTTAAGGAGATAGATGTTCAAGAGTCATGATAAAGAAGAATCATATTGACTATTATAGGCTCTTCAACAAAACTAATGATAATTTTTCCACCCCAAGGCAATGTTTCTGAAATAGATGAAGATCAGGCCAATGAATGATGACTCAATATCAGCTAGATATTCTACTTTTAGGTGTTGCTATTTTTAAACCTATGACTTCATTAAAGTGGATTTTATTATTGACAACCATGTGGTTTTTTGTATGAAAAAATTGGACTCTTTTAAAATATTCTTAAATATTTCAAATGAAAAAAAGAGTAATTGTATCACAATCATGATCATGATGGTGATTATAATGGCAATAATGGTTAATTCAGAGAGAAAGACAGACTTCATTAGAAAGCTGTAAGCTCTGTATGTAGTCAAAGGCCAATGTTTTTAAGAAAGAAATGGAAAATTTCTAATAGGTGGTATGATTTTCAGATATTTCCTCCCAACTTTCATTAATTCCATTAATAGCATTTACAAATCACTAACAATAAGTGCTTGTTATGGTCTTCTCAGAGTTCATTATAAAAGATGTTGACTTTGTTCAATAAGCAATAGAGGCTTCCATCAGTAAAGATTAAACTCACCAATAATTGTACAATGTGTGGGCCAGTATCTGATAGGAAAAGAGTAAGTGCATTGCTAGGAAGGAACAATTTGTTACATTTTTAATATATAAAATGGTACAATCAACTAGTTTCACTTTCATGACAATATTAGCTTGATACATTTTAGAGTGATATTATTATTATTATTCCCCTCTACCTGGCACTTACATTATAAAATGTTCGCTCTTGACACCATATAAATATCTTAATCATCTTTTAAATTTTTAATTATTTGTTTTAAATAACAATGATATTTCATGTCTGAAACTTACTAATTTGGCTTTGTTTGGGGAAAAATTATACTTAGAAAAACCACTTGCCTCTACCTACCCTCACATGAAAAAAATAATAGCAGATGGATTAGTAATTCCAATATAAAATGTGGATCCATCAAAGTAGTAGAAGAAAATATAGAACTTGAGATAGAGCAGTATGCCTTCAAAGGCAGAAGCCATAAAGGAATGGTTATATGAAACATTACTTCTGGAAAATGCTATAAGCAAAACTAAAAGTCAAATAGCAAACTAGAATCAATATTTGCAACATACATGAAAGAGAAAAGGTGAGTATCTGTAATATATAATGAAATCTCATAAATCAATAAGAAAGAGAACAGCACTAATTTTTTCCCCCTTGCAAAAGCTTTCTTTATTTCTCAATTCCACCTTACTGCAGAACTCCTCAAAAGAGTTGTCTATTATCTCTATTTTATTTCCTATCCTCATATTCCCCCTTATATTCACTCCATTCAGGCTTTATAACTTTGGCAAAGTAATCAATCTTCATGTTTCCAGGTCCAATGATAATTTTTCAGTTTCATCTTGTTAACCGCCAGCAGTGTTTGACACAGTTGATCATTTCCTCTTTCTTGAAATATTTCTTCACTTGGCTTTAAGGGCATCATATCTCTTTGATCTTCCTTCTACCTCATAGACCATTCGTTCAGAGCCTCCATTGTTGATTTCTCCTCCTCAGCATTTATTGGAGTCTACCAAGTCTTAATACCCAGCTCTCTTCTTTTTTTTTTTTTTAACATCTTTATTGGAGTATAATTGCTTTACAATGGTGTGTTAGTTTCTGCTTTATAACAAAGTGAATCAGTTATACATATGTTCCCATATCTCTTCCCTCTTGCATCTCCCTCCCTCCCACCCTCCCTATCCCACCCCTCTAGGTGGCCACAAACCACCGAGCTGATCTCCCTGTGCTATGCGGCTGCTTCCCACTAGCTATCTATTTTATGTTTGGTACTGTATATATGTCCATGCCACGCTCTCACTTTGTCACAGCTTACCCTTCCCCCTCCCCAGACCCTCAAGTCCATTCTCTAGTAGGTCTGTGTCTTTATTCCCATCTTACACCTGGGTTCTTCATGACCTTTTTTTTTTTTCTTAGATTCCATATATATGTGTTAGCATACGGTATTTGTTTTTCTCTTTCTGACTTACTTCACTCCGTGTGACAGACTCTAGGTCCATCCACCTCACTACAAATAACTCAATTTCGTTTCTTTTTGTGAATGAGTAATATTCCATTGTATATATGTGCCACATCTTCTTTATCCATTCATCTGTTGATGGACACTTAGGTTGCTTCCATGTCCTGGCTATGCACTAATTTTTTAAGACCTTTTTTTAGTGCAGTTTTAGATTTGCAACAAAATTGAGGGGGGCAGTACAGAGATTTCCCATATACTCTCTGTCCCCACACCTGCATGACCTCCCTCATTATCAACACCAGTCACCAGAATGGTACAAAATTTTTTACCAAAGATGAACCTACATTGACATATAATAATCACCCAAAGTTCATAGTTTACCTTAGGGTTCACTCTTGGTGATGTACATTATATATATATATATATATATATATATATATATATCCATTGTTATAATATTATATAGAGTATTTTCACTGCTCTAAAAATCCTCTGTGCTCTGCCTAGTTATCTCTTCTCCCCACACACACAAACCCCTCCCCCATCTCATTGTGGAAACAACTGATCTTTTTACTGTTGCTATAGTTTTGCCTTTTCCAGTATGTCAGGTGGTTAGAATTATACAGTATATAGCCTTTTCATATTGGTTTCTTTCACTTTATAATATACATTTAAGTTTCCTTAATTTAACTTTCCTTCCTTAAAAGACATGGGTCTTTTCATGGCTTGATAGCTCATTTTTTTAGCACTGAATAATATTCCATTGTCTGGATGTACCACAGTTTATCCGTTCACCTACTGAAGGACATTTTGGTTGCTTCCAAGTTTTGGTACTTGTAAATAAAACTGCTCTAAACATCTATGTGCAGGTTTTTGTGTGGAAATAAGTTTTCAGCTTTTGGGGGATAAATAACAAAGAGTGCAATTACTAGAATATATGGTAAGAGTATGTTTAGTTTTGTAAGAAACCACCAAATTATCTTTCAAAGTGGCTATACCATTCTGAATTCCTACCAGCAATGAATGAGAGTTCCTGTTGCTCCACATCTCACCAGCATTTAGTGTTGTCAGTATTCTGGACTTTGGCCATTCTAATAGGTGTGTAGTGATATCTCATTGTTTTAATTTGCATTTCCCTAATGACATATGATGTAGACATTTTCCATATGCCTGTTTGACATCTGTATATCTTTTTTGGTGAGGTGTCTGTTTAGGTCATTGGCTCATATTTTAACCAGATTGTTTTCTTATTTTTAAGTTTTAAGAGTTATTTATATATTTTGAATAACAGTCCTTTATCAGATGTGTCTTTTGCAAATATTGTCTTCCAGTCTCTGGCTTGGTCTTCTCATTCTCTTGATATTGTCTTTCACGGAGCAGCATTTTTAATTTTAATGAAGTTCAGCTTATCAATTATTTCTTTCATGGATCATGTCTTTGGTGTTGTATTCACTATTATTTTTAAAATACCTACAAATTAAACAAAGAAATACCATTTTAATCTTTAGCAAATATTTTTAAAAGAGAGAAGCAAGAGGAGGAGAGAGGGTGATAACACCCAGTGTTAGGAAGGGGTGGAAAATGCTGCTATTGAGAGTATAAATTGACACATTGGGGAGGGGGTCAGCCTAGAAATGTGTAGCAAAGGCTTTAAAAATTACACACCCTTGGACCCAACAATTCTACTACTAGGAAAATATCCTAACAAAATAAAAGGTCAAGCATATACACAGGGTTTTTCATTGTTGTGATGTTTATGAGTATAAACAAGGCCAGTCATTATGAAAAAATAAATCTGAGAAATGTGGCAAACATGCCAGCTTATGTTTCTGCTCTGATAGCTCTAAAGCTGTAAGAAGTTATAGACATGGCTCTGTGCTTACCTAAAGCCAAACCTGCTTCACTGCTCCTCTTTTTAGTTAGAACATGTATAGACAGCAAGTTGTAGAGAAACGGGTCTTGACTTAAGAGTCAGAACGCCTGGGTCCTACTGTGGACTAGCTGAGATAATCTAAGTATACAAATATAAGGCATTATTCAAATGCTAATGTTAGAGAGTAGAAAAGTTTATCAATCCCTTTATCCACATATATGCATTTGTCTTCACAACTGATGTTTTAAATTAAAAGTCCCCTATCAAATTGGGGGAGAGAGAGTACATTTTTATAATTGCACTGAAACAAAGTGCCAGATGGTGAAATCTGGAATGGCTTGACTTTGATAGAAAACAGCATAATATTTTGAATAGGATATGCTTCCCAATTGTTACTGTTTGAATTTCATTTAAAAGAAATTTCTGCTCATATAAGGATGGCAGAGGATAATTGATGTCAACTGTAGCCTAGCATTTAGGTGTAGTGGAGATGGCAGAAATCTAGAGGAGTGTTGTTCAATGGAAACTTCTGTGGTGTTAGAAATGTTCTGTGTCTACACTGTACAGTACAGTAACTACTAGCCACATGTGGCTGCTAATCACTGAAAATAACACTAGCATGACTAAGGAACTATATTTCTAATTTTATTTAATGCTAAGTAATTTAAATTAAATAGCCACATTTGACAAGTGCTTTCCTCTTGGACAGTGCAGCTCTAGAATTAAGCACAACAAATCTGTGAGGATTTTTTATGTAATTATTTAAGTTTATATTTAATTTAATGTATGGATTCATTTCAAGCATCTATGATGAATTAGGGTGACATAGGATGAAAAGGTGAATATTCTTTATGAAATTTCCCTTCCATACTGATCAGAGAGATACTTTGATTCTGGAGCCTGTTAAGTCCAAGGTTTCCCATAGAAGTCTTGGTCTCAAATATTCCTTAGCCTTGCTCACTCAAGAATTCTAATGTTCATTCACTTTCTCGTTGATTAAAAAAAAACACTTAGGTTGAATTTATATGTGTCTGTGTGTAAGAAAAAATGCACTATTTTCCCTTATTCTCACACTACTACCACACTCATAACAATTCTTACCAATAACACGTCTTACCTCATGTGCCCGACGGACAGTGAGGCCAAACAAATCGAAACGTTGGAGTTTGGAGCAGAGAAAGGTTTATTGCAGGGCCATGCAAGGAGACGGGTGGCTTGTGCCGAAAAGAAAACCCAAACTCTTGAAAGGGTGTCAGCAAAGCACTTTTAAAGGCAAGGGAGGGGCGAGGTTGGTTGTTGCAGACGTCTTGGTGGAATCCTTTGTTCTTGCAGCTGTCCATGTAGGTCAGGTCACGATGTACCTGTAAATGTCCAACAAAACAAATGTTATTCTCTGTTCTGCAACTTTTTATCTGTATATGAATGGACTCTTAAAGGTCAGAGCCATGAGGATAGGCCATCCTGTGGATTTCAGGCTATAGGCAACATTCTTTTAGGAAAGGTGCAGAGCCAGCATGACTAAGCACAGGTCAACAAAGCACAAAAGCTAAAGCAAAAGGAACAGATCTAATATGGGGTCAGATTTGTTCTTCGCTATTACGTGCTGACACCAGATGTATGGATTTTCCAAACCAAGCAATTATGACTAACTGCCTGGAGTCAGTGTCAGATACCTCAGGGTAAGGGCTCAGTTGCACAGAGTGCCCCCACTCCCACTTCACGTGCCAGTTGCAAGTCCAGGATGTCACCTGTGCTTCTCACAGACTGGCTACAAATTGGGAGGTTCCCACAACCACCTCCTCAGTTTTCAATCGTTTGCTAGATCAGCTCACAGAACTCAGGAAAACACTTATGTTTACTGGTTTATTGTATAGTATTGTATAATATTATTGTATAGTAAAGAATATGATAAAGGATACAGATGACCAGCAGATGAAGAGATACATGGGTGAGCTCCAAAAGGGTCCCAAGCACAGGCAGTTCTGTTCCTGTGGAGTTGGGATACAGCACCTTCCCAGCACATGGATGTGTTCACCAACCCAGAAGTTCTCCAAACCCCATGCTTTTGGAATTTTCATGGAAGCTTCATCATGTAGGCATGATCATTCATTAACTCAATCCCCAGTTCCTCTCCTGGAGGATAGGGATGGGGCTAAAAGTTCCAAGCTTCTAATCATGGCTTGGTCTTTCTGGTGACCAGCCTCCATCCCAAAGCTACCCAAGAACCCACCAAGAGTCACCTCATTAAAACAAAACTCCTATCATCTAGAAAATTCCAAAGGACTTAGGAGCTTGGCATCAGGAACCATGAACAAAAACCAAATATTAGCACAAAAGATGCTTCTGGTGTTCTTATCACTTAGGAAATTACAAGGATTTTAGGAGCCCTGTGCCAGCAACTGAGGGCAGAGACCAAAATATTTTTTTTCTATTATTTTAAAATCAGACACTGTACTTGACATTGAAAAGATAATGTCTCTCCAGAGTCCCTAGATGAAGAGTTTCCTTGGAATATGATTAGGAGTCATATGATACAGAACAGATATTATAGAGGAGGGGTGAGAAAGTGCTTTGTGAAGAAGGAAGCACTGGGATAAACTTTTACAGTAATATGCATTAAATAGGAGGCTGGGGAAAAGAGAATTTATAGAGAGGGAACAGTATAGAAAAATCAGGGAGAAATGAGAATCAGAAATCTCTGGAAATGTAAGCTAGTCATGAAGATGTAACGAGGATAGAATTCAGAAAGATGTTCAGGCATCACCAGATCATCATCACCACCATCATCACCACCACCACCACCACTATCACCACCACCACCATCATCACCACCACCACCACCACTATCACCACCAGCACCATCATCACCACTACCACCACCATCACCACCACCATCACCACCATCACCATCACCACCACCATTATCATCATTACCACCATCGTCATCACATCATCTTCACAATCACAATAACCACGTACTGGACACTTAGCATTAGGCCAAGCACTTTTCATGCATTATTTTATTTGATTCTCACCACAACCTATGAAGCAAATATCGTCCTCATTTATTGATAAGAAAACTGCATCACCAGTAAGTAGCAAGCTGGGACCTCAGGCCAGAGGCTGCCCTGTTAAGCCATGCTGAGTCTCCACCTCTGCTGAGTGTTATCTCTCTTCTATGGAATTTAAACTGCTTTATCCTGAATAATCTGGTTAACCATATACATTTAAGGAGATTCATACCATCAGCAGCACAGAAAATAGACTAGAGGGAAGACATACTTGATGGATGGAAATAAGTGAAGAAGTTGTTAATGCTACAATCCAGAGCAAGGATAAGAGAGGTTCTGAGCTAAGGAAGTAGAAGTGGAACTTGAAAAGGAGATTGTTTGACTCCTTTGTCAGGTGTTGTGTCAGGTGTCTGTCTTTACAGTAAGTCAGGTAGAGAACATCTGAGTTATTTTTTTAAGCCTCCCTGAAATGTGTCAATTCCTATAAACAGCACTAGAGCAAGATTATTGTGGCCAAGGAAACAGCATATTTTATAATATGCAAGTTGTCCTAACAAGATTAGCCTGCATCAATCATTCTGTTGGAAGCAAGTGTCACTACATCATCTATGTTGTTGAATGTGTGGCTCATCACAATATTATGTGAAGATGTAAGATAACTAAGTTGGGAACTTTATATTCATGAAATTTTCCCTTTCATAAAAATCTTATTGTTTTTTGATATTGATGAATAGTGATTTTTTTTCTTTCCAACATCCAAGAATTTTTAAAATACATAATCAAAGCTCATTTTGAAAGTTCAAAAGACAGTTCCCTTTATCATTGTGAAAACAGTCTTCAACTTGAATTTCTGATTTGGGTACATTATTAGTCTCCTGCCTTTGCCCCATTTGGGTAGATTTTTTTTTTTTTCTTTTGGCAGCGTATCCAAGTTCATCTATGGGTGGAAGATAGTAGAAGCTGGTACTTCCAGCATCAGAGATCCACATTTCCCAAGAAATTAATTTTGATTTCTTCCAAAGTCTTACGATTCTGGTAAAATGCAGAAAAAGAAGGTGGAAGAGATGGAGTGTTGTCTTGGAGATAAAGAGCTGGGGGGAGGAGGAGAGGGTATTGCTAAAGGGGATGTACAGTAGCCTGACATTAAGGAGGACTTTGGTGGTAACTGCCGGCCAGAGGAGGTAAGGAGGGAATAGCAGCCATTTGGCCAATGGGCTGACCATGGAATTCTTTCCAGTATTTTGGATGACAGTGGGAAACCCAAACATACTAGAAGACACACAGGAGCACATTATATGAAAGTTCTGTGAATTCTCTGATATAATAAAATAGAATACTTTCTAAGCACCAGATACTGTTCTAAATGTTTTTTGTTTAACTAATTTAATTTTAATTATCCTCATTTAGAGAAAAATACCTAGCACATAGAAATCACCAAATATATATAAGTACTTATTGTTTTTCCTTTAATCCTCACAATAACCCCATGAATCAGGTACTTTAATCATCTTTATTTTACAGATGAAGAAATTAAGTCTGAGAGGTTAAGTAATCTCTCCAAGGGCGTACAGTTGATGAGAGAGAGCGCTATAGTTAGTGCGGTTCAACCACTATGCCATCTTGCCTTAATCTATGTAAAAGCTATCATATGTAAAGAGATAATACTTGTAAAGTGCTTACAAAGTATCTGACATTTGGTAAATTCCTAAAGATGTTAGCAATTATTATTATGTAATAAGATTTAGAAAATGTTCTGGTATTTATATTGTTCTATACAACATTGCTCAGAAATAGTAACATTTTTAGGGCAGCTTTGGATTTTTCTTATGTAAATTTAAGTAAAGCTTTATTTATGACCATGCCCATTATAAATTGGAGGAATCCTCTTTCTACCCAAATACTATCTATCTGTTTGACTGGCACAGTTGAAGTTTTCACCTCAAAGAATGTGCCTCATAGAAATGTTCCATATACACATCTATGTAGCTTTGACCTTTTGACAGAGAGTGATTAGTGAGAGCAAGTGAAATCCCCTTCCATGCTTGGTATTTCAATAATATGTCAATTTGTTCATTGCCATCTTGTTAGGAATTAAATGCTCTGACATTTGTATAACCTAAGGGAGCTAGTGAGCCGCTGACAGCCAGGAAGAGGAATCAGGCCAGAGGCTGGAAAGACTAGTCACAGGGGATGGATTGGTAACAGAGTTCTCAAGGTCATGCAGTGGTTCCAGGCAGAACCCAACCAGCCCCTAGAACAAAGTCAGGTGCAAACTTGGGCTCTGATCTCCTTTCCCAATAATATGGGTTAGTTGGGGGTAGGTGGATTGTCATCCTCTGTACCGAAAGAACGTTACGGAAGATTAGGTGATGTGAAATCTATCTGAAGTAGAATGTCAACAGGTGCAGAATTACAGATACTTATACATCATAGACACAGGTGGTGCAGGAACAACAGCCCTGTTGTGCTGGAATTCCTGGAGAGAATGATGCTGCTCTGGCTGGTACATGAGAAATGGGCAGCAGACGAGGCAAAGGAGGCTTGAGGACACCACAGCTCAGGACGGTAGACATGTGGGGACCTTAGAGGGATTCAGGAGACTGCAGAAGAGAGAGGGCAAGGTGGAGCCTCAAGCTGGGTGACCTTATCTTTATCTGTGACCTCAGAGTGTTGGTGCTAATGATGTCATTGGGCGAGTGTGCCAGGCTGCCGACCCCAATAAGAGGATGACAAAGAAGACCAGCAGACCTCCCACCTCTCTGCTACTAGGGAAGGGTGGCCTGGGGGGATGGGGAGGGAAAATCTCTCTGGATGTTTGTCTTCTACTTTGGCATCCCCATACCAGTTGACTACTTCTCCATGAGCTTAAATGGCAGTAGTTTCTTTCAACAGTTGAGGAGTGTGTTGATAATGCTAGTGATCCATAGGGTCTCCACAGCAATCTCTGTGAACGTTACATGTAGTTTATTATCTGGAGAAGTAACAGGCTCTTATTAACCATAATAACTAATATTTTGTATTGTGATTTACTGTTTGCAAAGTATTTTGATTGCATTGTATTTGAATCTCCTAACAACCCTGTAAGGAAGATGATGTCATCATTTCTTTTTGAAAGAGGAGGAGAATCAAGCTCAGTTTATGTCTCGCAGGCACTGAGTTAGCAAGCAAAGCATAGATCTTTTTTTAAATTTTATTATTGAATTATAGTTGATTTACAATGTTGTGTTAGTTTCACGTATACAGCAGAGTGATTCAGTTATACACACACACGCTTGTATATATATTCTTTTTCAGATTCTTTTCCATTATAGGTTATTACAAGGTATTGAATATAGTTCCCTGTGCTATATAGTTGGTCCTTGTTGTTTATCTCTTTTATATATAGTAGTGTCTATCTGTTAAACACAAACTCCTAATTTATCCCTCCCCCCTTCCCCTTTGGTAACCATAAGATTGTTTTCTATGTCTGTGAGTCTGTTTCTGTTTTATAAACAAGTTCGTTTGTATTACTTTTTTAGATTCCACATATAAGCGATATCATATGATATTTGTCTTTCTCTGTCTGACTCACTTCACTTAGTATGATAAACCCTAAGTCCATCCATGTTGCTGCAAATGGCATTATTTCATTCTTTTTTATGGCTGAGTAATGTTCCATTGTGTGTGTGTGTGTGTGTGTGTGTGTGTGTGTGTGTGTGTGTGTGTGTGTCACATCTTATGTACCCATCCGTCAGTGGACACTTAGGTTGCTTCCATGTCTTGGCTATTGTAAATAGTGCTGCCATGAACATTGGGGTGCATGTATCTTTTTGAATTAGAGTTTCTGTCTTTCCCAGATATATGCCCAGGATTGGGATTGCTGGACCATATGGCAACTCTATTTTTAGTTTTTTAAGGAACCTCCATACTGTTCTCCATAGGGGCAGCACCAATTTACATTCCCACCAACAGTGTAAGAGAGGTCCCTTTTCTTCACACCCTATCAGCATTTATTATTTGTAAACTTTTTGACAATGGCCACTCTGACCATTGTAAGGTGATACCTCATTGTAGTTTTGATTTGCATTTCTCTAATAATTAGCTGTTTGACCATATTTTCTTGTGCAAAGAAAGCATAGGATCTTAATTTACTGATCTAGTAAGGCATGCTGCTTCGCTCAGAACCCGTCTCATCTTTAAAAGTAAAAATTTCCTCAGCTATTTGCTTTTAGAAACTTGCTATTATAAATGAAGAGCTCTTGCATTTGTTCAGATTATTCAGATTAAATCCTCTTTTTCATCAATACTTTCAAGTTTATGTACACAGTAGGTATTTAATAAGTGTTAACTGCCTGATTAATGTCTCTTTGAGCTCCTAAAAAGTAATCATTCTGATTCTCACACATCTGATGAAAAGATTATTTGGGAATGGAAGAGAGTAGTCAGCAATTACAATTCCCAATATGGGAAACTAATATGAAAAAAATATATGTAAAGCAGTTCTTTTGAATTTAAGAAAATGATCTAACCTCTAACATCTAAATGAGAAGATTTAAAATAACTCAAATGGCCCAAACCAAAAGGCAACAAGGCAGATACTTTATGCCTACGTAAAACCTATAAAAGAACATTATTCTGAGACCCCTAAACTACTCTCGCTCATATTCACACAACAGCCAAACAGCATACAATTTTATCTTCCTGATGCAACGTCCTGCTGTATTCCTAGGTATGTGTTTTGTCTTCATGTTACTCACCATCTATCTTCTTTACAGCCCTCATTTACCCAACATTGCCCATGAGTTTAACCATTTAACCATTTAACCATTCTTGTCTACCAGAGATATCAAAAATACTCTTTCCCTGGCTAATTCTCTGTGGGAACCAATGATTAATGTCTGGGCAGGAGAAATGAAGCCAGAGTGTATGATTGTCAGCAACAGTTTTTTTCAATTTGGCTAAACTGAAGTTATTTAGTGAATATCGCTGCTTTTTAGGTTTCCTTCTGCTTGTACTTCTCCTTAAAATGTAAAAAACAGCCATTCTAAATTGCAACATTTATCACCTTTGGTATTTAAAATTGTATTAAAATAATCCTTTGGGTTTAAATGTTCTCTTCTGACAGTAATGCTAGGATCTGAGACTCTTGTTTAGGATTAAGGTGAGGCAAGAAAAGAATATTAAAATGAAGGATGGCTTTTCTTACCAGCTATTAAATATATTATAAAGCTATAATTATAATTAAGTTGAACTATAATTAAAGAGGGTGTTGATATAGACAAAATCCTGGAATATAAACAAATACTAACATATGTATTAATATATGCTAGATGAGGCAGCACATAGCAATAGGGAAGATCATTATTTTTATTATGCAGTAAATCTTATGGAGAAGGAAAAGGTCTTCATTCATACTGCAAAATAAATTCCAAACAGATTAGACTTAATACTTATAATAATAATTCAAATTACAGCAATTAGAAGAAAATATTGAAGAATATAAAAAGAGCTTTATTGAGATATAATTGATAGTAAACTACACTGTTCAAAGTATACAAATTAAGTTTTGGCATAATGTGTATCTCTTTTAAACCATCTCTAGAGTCAAGATAGTAAACATTTCTATCATCCCCAAAAGTTTCTTCATACCCTCTTGGCAATGCCACCCTCCCAGCCCTCTCCTATTTTTAAGCAACCACAGATCTGCTTTTGGTCACTATAGATTAGTTTGCATTTTGTGGAGTTTTGTATGTGAAATCATACAGTGCATACTATTTTCTTCTGGTTTCTTTCACTCACCATAATTATTTTCAGGTTCAACCATGTTGCTGAATATACCAATAATGTATTCATTTTTATTGCTTTGTTTATTTACTGTTTATCCATTCACCTGTTGATGGACGTTAGTGTTGTTTCAAGATTTTTTTAACGTATACTTGATATACAGTATTAGTTTCACGTGTACAACATAGTGATTCAATAATTTGCTAGATTATACTCCATTTAAAGTTATAAAATATTGGCTATATTCCCTGTGATGTACAATACATCCTTGTATCTTATTTATCTTATACATAGTAGTTTGTACTTCTTAATCCTCTACCCCTATAATGACCTTCCCCCCATCCCTCTCCCCACCGATAACCACTGGTTTGTTCTCTATCTCTGTGAGTCTGTTTCTGTTTTGTTATATTCATCCAGTTTTTGACTATTGCAAATAAAGCCACTATGAACATCCTTTAAATGGATATCTATTTTCTTTCCTTTTGAGTAAGTACCTAGAGGAATTTTAAATGATCTGTAAAAGGGAAAGGTTTTATAAGTATAAAAATGAAGATTCATAATAGAAAAAAGTTATATTTGACAATAACATTTTAAATTTCTGCATATCAAAAAATGTCATTAAAGTGACAGGTTAAATGATAGTCAAGGAAAATATACAGGTAATTCTAACCTTAAATATAAGATTCCTTTCTATAGGCAAGGCATGGAAAATTGTATATCTGATGTGTCAGTTAATCCTCACAACAGTCCTAAGAGGTAGACACTGTTATCTCAGTTTAAGGCAGCCCAGAATTGCCTCCCTGTGTAGAAATGGGGCATATATTATATGCAGATGGTATACCTGTCAGGGAAAGTTCAGTGTCCTAATGTAGAAGAGTAATATACAAAACGTAATATATAAAACGTAATAGAAACGTAATATATAAAACGTAATAGAAATAATTCATGAAATGGAAATGTCTGATATTCATATGTGAGATAATAGGTCAATAACCTTAATCTGTAAAGAACTTGGGTAAAATATGTATGAAAACACTAAGACAGAGGTAAAATGGGAAAGGGACATAAATAGTAGTTTGCAACCAAGTGAAAGTAAAAATTTATGAAAAATACTAAACTTCACTTTTGATCGAAGAGATTAAAAATAAGGTAAGGCTATAACCCCTTTCAAATTAGCAAATATTTTTAGATATTTTGTTGTTGGGTCGTTTTGCTTTATTTTGAAAGTGGTAATATGTAATGTTAGTGAAGTTGGAAGCCCTTCTCATACTTTACTGGTAGAAGTACAAATTAATACAATCATTCTGGAAAAATTTGACAATATCAGTAAGTATCAATGACTTTGAAAATAATTACACCCTTTGATAAAAATTTCATTCTTGGAATCACCCAAAGAAATAATCTGTAAGGGATACAAAGATTTATGTGCAGACATCTTCCTTTTTAGAATTATTTATAGCAGTGAAAAAATTGGAAACAACCAAAAGTCCTATAAGAGGAAAATGAATAGCTAAAGTCATTCCATAGTTAGGAAATCCTATGCAAATCCTATAGCATAAACTATTGGTAGGAGTGGAAATTACTAAAAATTTTCTGGAAAGCAGTTCAATAATATTTTTAATTGACTTCTGAACATTGACCTGGCAATTCTACTTTTAGAGAATTTGAAGTGGAAATGCTTTTGCACAAAAATTTATAAACAAGGATATTAATCACTGAATTATTTAAAATAATGAAATTTTTAAAAACTAAATGCCCAACAATGGATAAATTAAATAAATTATTTAATAAATTTAAGAAGTTATTTAATAAATTAAATTATGGTACATCCATATGATGGAAACCATTTAAAAATGTGTTATAGGGCTTCCCTAGTAGCGCAGTGGTTAAGAATCTGCCTGCCAATGCAGGGGACACGGGTTCGAGCCCTGGTCCAGGAAGATCCCACATGCCGCACAGCAACTAAGCCCGTGCGCCACAACTACTGAGCCTGCTCTCTAGAACCCGTGAGCTACAACTACTGAGCCCATGTGCCACAACTACTGAAGCCTGCGCACCTAGAGCCCGTGCACTGCAGCAAAGACCAGTCCCCACTCGCCGCAAGTAGAGAAAGCCCACGCGCAGCAACAAAGACTCAACACAGCCAAATAAATACATAATAAATAAATACATAATAAATAATAAATAAATACATAATAAAACATATTAAAAATAAAATAAAATGTGCTATAGAAGTGTTTAGTAAGAGAGAATTTAGTTTTTATAAAACACCATCTACCATCTAATCCTGATATTGAAACTAAAAAGGAAAGAAAGAAAGAGAGAGAGAAGGAGGAAGGGAGGGAGGAAGAAAGAAATCAAAATGTTAGTAATGATTAATCTATGGGTAATAGATTACTTTTTCTTCTTTACTTTCTTGTGTCTTCTAAATTTCCTTCAGTGGAAATGTACTACTTTTGCAATGCTGTGATATAAATTGGGTTATAAAGGCAGAATTTGAAATTGAATACTCAATGTGAAAGCAACTTTGTCTAGAAAAGAGGCAAGAAGGATATCAACAAAGCATTAATAGGATGGTTTTTATTTTCTTTTGCATAATTTTTGGAATTTTTCTAAATAGTAAGGATTCAGGGAAAAAAATATTTTGAGAGGGAGAGGTAAAAACAAGGCCCTCCCTAATTTGTGAAAAGTAATGCAAAAGAACAGAAGGGAATTATAGTAGACTCCTCCTGCTGCAGGAGCGAGAAATACCAACCACTCCAACCAGGTTAAACGGAGGAATAGGCAGATGTAAATAAAAAGAGTCCAAGTACACTTAGCTTCAGACTTGTTTAGAGCCAAAGACACAGAGGATATCCCCAAAGCTCCAGCTTTCCCTGTTTCCAGGCTCTGCTTAGCTCTATTCCCCGTGAGTCCTACTCAAACATTATAACCAGCTCATGGGGCTCCACTAGCTCTTGGACAAGGGCTTTCCAAGCAGCAGGTAGGATGGCTGCTGAGCCAGCAGCCCCAAATCACGTACCACCCTCTTTGTATCCCCAGCAGGGAATTTTTCTCAGTAACGCAACCAAGGTCCCAGCAAGTAAGTGGCCGAGGCTGGCTTGGGTTGTGCTCATGGTCCTGAATGGTCACCCTGTCCGGGGTCGTGGGGTATTCTGACCTGGTTCAGTCAAGTCAGCCCCACAACATCACATGGAATGATTCCAAGAGAGGGTACAGGAGAAAAGGAGGAAAGGAAATGTTGGAAGGACAGTCTGACAGATGTCAGTGACAGAAACAATTAGGTACCATACCAGACATTTGACAAAATTACCTCATTCAATCCTCATGGAATTACATAAGGTAAATTTTCTTCTTGAGATTTCAAAGAAGGAAATTGAGAGTAAGGAAAACTTGTTATTTGCCCAAGAACATGCAGTGGAGAGATTTGAACTAAGATATGTCTCACACCACAGCCAAACCTCCCCTCCAAAATGTTGTAAGCTCCTCTGGCTGCTTCATCTGCAATCAGGGGCCACAGAGAGACAGTCTGTGTTTCATGTGTGAGAAATGGCAAAACAAAGGCTATAATCCCTTCCAAATTATACATCTAAGTAACCAATTGTCCTATCTCCCCTGAGAGCAGTGCTTTGAGAAAAGTATGTCAGATCATGTGCCTTCCGTAAAATGTTGGATATTTTCTGTACATTAAATTTGGGTGTAGTATTCAAATCTATTAAAAGAATTACACACTCAAATTTCTAAACTTTTTTGAAAAAATTTAGGCACATTCTGTGTTTGGCATTCAAAGAGTATTTTCAACAGCATACTAGGTACTTTCAAAGATATAAATGTTAACACAACCTAAATGAGGACACAAAGAAAAGACAGGAGAAATTCAAGGTGGGGAGACGTAAATAGCCACCTGGAATAATGGTCTTTGCGGGTCTGGCAGTTCCCCAACCAAAGCATACAATCTAAAAGGAACCTAAGTTTATTTATACCTGCTGAGGATTTACTCTACCTAGTGATTAAGCCTCCAGACACACTAGGTAAGTTTAGTAAAGCTTTAAGGCCTCAAGGTTTGCATTTCCTTAACTTTCTTATTTCCTGTCCTTGGTTCTGCATGAAAAAACTCATCTCCCCACAGTTCCAAGAAACAATTCCAAAAATAAATGTAGTCATTTGCTTGAGCCAGGACGTTATGTCCCCATTTTTCTTTCCAAAGCCTACAGGACATACAAGTCACTCTTAAAGTCTGTCCACTAGCACAGCAGATGCAAGCTCCACATTTGCTCCCTAAGTAGAGTCTGTGTTTGGCAAAGCTGCACGTTGTAGATAATGCCCATGAAGAAGCTACTAGAAGAGTAACTTACAGTAAAAAGCACTAAAAAAATCCTTAGCGTTTGTTTAGCACAATTTATGTAGTACTTCATTCAGAAGAAGTAAAATTCCATTCATTAAGCAATGTATGTAAAAGTGATTTGAACACTAAGCATTAAAGCAATACACAATTGCTGGGGATTCTGACGTGAGTATGGCCAGCCTGTACCTTGCTCAGTCTGGAGCTAATTACTTCCAGAGCCATATGTCAACTGAAAAAAATGCACAACTTAAAAGTTGAGAATTATGTTTTATTTAGCAGACAAAACTGAGGACTTAAGAGGACTTATTTCTCAGATAGCTCTGAGGGACTGATCCGAAGAGGTAAGGGAGGAAGCAAGATATGTAGGAGTTTTTACAACAAAAACCAGGGAGTCAGAACATCAAAAGATAACTGTAAATTAAAGAAAACCAGATATCTCAAGTTAAGGAATTTAGCATGTTATGTGTGTGGGAAAATGCAAGAGTCTGAGCTCACTGAAATCCTTCCTTTGATACGCTATCTAGGGCCAGTATCCTGTGCTTCTCATCCTGAGTCTCTTCAGGGTCCATCATTGGGGCTGGCTGCAGCGGCTGTTGGTGGGCATCCTGTTTCCACCCTCAGTTTCCTCAGAGCTTACCGTCGGGGCAGCTGTAATGTGATGGCTTGATGGCTGCAACATCCTTTGTTTACTGAGATGGGAGGCAGTGTTTTTCACTGACACATAGAGGATGAGTAGTATTGCCTTGTGGCCCCTTCTTGACAAAACTAAGGTAGTGTGATGAAGTAGGAAGAGTACAGACCTTGCAGTCAGATTTAGGTTCAAATGTAATGTTCACACAATAACTAGCTCTGGGACTTCTCTGAGTCTACATGCCCTCATTTGGATAAGCCAGTTGTCATCTGGGACTTCCTATCCTCTTGGGGGAATCAGATCAAGTTGGTGGGAACCAATGTGTAAGTCTAACCCCTACCCACCAGCTTTGGGGATTCTTGGGGGTTATTTGTCTGGTTCCAACAGTAGACTGCTGTGTTCTCTTTTTCCCCTTTATCAAATTGTGAGTGCCTCCTCACCAGTGTCCACCAGAGAATCCACTGACACTGAGTGTCTAGTAACTTCACTGCAGGTTTGCGGTTGGCAAGGACCGGTAGGCCTGGGCGGTGGGGCAGAAGCACATGGCCTTTTTCATCTCTGCAGCAACCTCTGTCTTACTTTTCCCTTCTTTCATCCCTCACATAGGCCTCCAGATTGTTTCCTAGAAACTGCAAATATTTTCCCTCTCACTAGGCAAAAAGATTTAGCTCTCTTTTGTCCCTGTTCCAAACTTTCATTCTCAAATACATCAAGCTGCTTGCAGAACAAATGGCCTGCAGAAGATAGTCAAGGTTATACAGAGAAAAAAGGGAGTTTTCCGTTATCTTTTTAAAATAGTAATACCTACTTTGCTCCTTTCCAAGATTTGTTTGAATTTTTGATATAAGATTGTAAAATACTTTGCACATAGTAAATGCATGATAAATGATGATGTTTCTGTATTAGGTAGCCAGTGTTTTGTAGTAACTGTACTTCTCCGGATATCACGTATCACAATTATAGTAATTATTTTTGCCATCATATTTTAATGTCCATCTCCCCCATAAGATTATAAATTCCCTGAGGGCAGAAACGATTTCTGTCTTGTTTCCCACAGTGTCCCAGTGCCTCACACAGGGCCTGGCCCACATAGTTAACTCTTCACTGCATTCATGGATAGATGAATGAGTAAATGGAAAGATGTTATGTGTGGAGGACTTTTCTCTTTCTTTAGAGTTAGTGACATTACAAGAAGTAACAGAGCAGGTGAGGGATGGAGAAGGCATGTAACATGTTCTCGGAATGTTGTGAGCTCTGTAAGAGTTTGGAAAATTTAGCAGAGACTCCATTGTTTCTCTCTGCATTTTCTGCTCTCCCCACAGCATATTAGTCTCCTTCCTATTCTTATTGGGTTTATTAGTCTCCCTGAAGCTGAAAAGCAGACAAAATATTTGTGTCTCAACCTCCATTTTGCTTCAGTCACACAAACCATGATCATTAGGTTTTTCAGACTAGTCTGGGAAAACCTATCTTCCCCATAATTTATGTGAAATAGTTGGGGTTTTTCCTTAATATTTTTCCGTGGCAGATCATTTGCTCTTTAGCTACCTTGTGGGATCACCTAATAACCTAACTTTAATGTTCCAGCATTTTCTGAACAGGAAAATGGGTTCTGTGCTGTAATGAAGCTTTTAAATTAACTTTAGGAACATAACTCATTCCTCTACTGCAAAGTTGCCTCTATCCACAGTGACAGCACATTGCAAAGCAGAGACGCTGGATTTACAGTCACCCTCCTCTGTGGGCCTTCTTTTCTCATCTGAAAATGAGGAGTCTGGCCTAAGGAAATGGATTTCAAACAGTAGCGCAGGATGGAGCCTGAGTGGACTGGGATCTGCCCTCCTTCTCCTGCCAGAGCAACTCCCTATTATCTGTTTGAAATGCTTGGCTCCAGTTGAGGAATTAATTTGAAGAAAAGAGTCCATGGCAAAAGTAAAAATTAGCAAGTTGGGGAACAGACTCTTCTATAATCCAAAGTGAAGAAAATTAAATCACCCACTAAATATTTTCTGAGTCTGAAGTCTATGTTAGTAGGACTGTCAGATTAAAAAAAGGATATGCAGTTAACTTTCAACTTCAGATAATAATAAATAATTTTTTCATATGTGTATGTCCTATAGAATATTTGAGACATGTGTGTATATATATGTATAGATATATACATATCTTTAAATTTATTTGCTAAATCTGGTAACCTTATATGCTAGGCTTATAACACCATTTGAGAATGGGGGGTGAGCATCATACGTTAAGAACACAAAGGCTTTATAAATAAACGTGAATATTTTTGCTGTTTATCTATTATTATTTTTGTTGTTTTTTTTTTTCTAATTTTTATTTTATATTGGAGTATAGGGTTTACCTCCTAATTTATCCCTCCCCCACCCACCACCTTTCCCCTTTGGTAACCATAAGTTTGCTTTCTAAGTCTGTGAGTCTGCTTCTGTTTTGTAAATACGTTCATTTGTATCATTTTTTAGATTCCATATATAAGAGATATCATATGATATTTGTCTTTCTCTTTCTGACTTACTTCACTTAGTATGATAATCTCTAGACCCATCCATGTTGCTGCAAATGGCATTATTTCATTCTTTTTTATGGCTGAGTGATATTCCATTGTATATATGTACCACATCTTCTTTATCCATTCCTCTGTCGATGGACACTCAGGTTGCTTCCATGTCTTGGCTATTGTAAATAGTGCTGCAATTATTATTATTATTATTATTATTATTAGTCAGTATGGCTCTTGAAAATTTATTGCATTGCTTCATTGCCTCGCCTCATGCTGGAGCACACACTCTGGCAATTCCACTTGCCAGCCAGTTGGCCTGGCTCCTCCTAAGTCTAACTTTTAAAGTGTTCTGTTTACAAAAGGCTCTAAAGTATTGCATGAGAAACTAGCCACTTTCTCACCTTCATCTCTGCCTTATTTTATTATATCATACAGGGTCCTCACCCCACTCCACTCCCAAGGCTACTTCCTATGACCTTACTATTTCTGGAATTTCTTTCTCATTTAAAAATGGAAATCAATGGGAAATAGTGTTCAGTATACAGAATTAACTTAACAGCAAATATACCTAGGGGACATCTATGCCATGGAGTTAGAAATTCTGGTTCAGTGCCCTGCACATGAACAGCACTCATAAGCTCTAATGGTTTAGTACTATAGTTGTACTCAGATTGGCTGTTAACACTGATAAAATTTATACTTACAAGGGAGCAAAACCACGTTAAATTCTAAAATGTTACTTTCCCTAATGAACATTTGCACACAATACTTAGATGCGTGTACACTATCATTTGTTTCCATGTGTTAGAAACTTCATTTCTAAAAACTGGAGGGGAATCTTTTCAAATAAATTGTATGTAAGCCATAATTAATGTGAATACATCCATCCAGGCAAAACATTGTAAGATATACATTTCCATTTGGTTTTATAGTAAGTAGTTGTCACCAAGTGGGGAATTGAATTGTGTTCCATAGCCATTGTGTCATGGGTCTTCAAATGAAGTCACAGTTAAGGGAAGAAGAATGAAAGCTTATATAGACAGAATTGAACTCCAGGTTCTAAAACCACTAGGCTGGACAGAGAAGATGGAGACAGCTTTATAAGGGTAAAAATCTGAGTATTCTGAAATTTAAGGCTTCCTTTCAATGCCTTGAATTTCTTGGTATTAAAAAACATTTGCTGTATCCCTGAAACTAACACAACATTGTAAATCAACTATACTTCAATTAAAAAAAAATTGCCCACATGCTCCTGAGCTATTCATTGCACATTTACAATAAGAATAATATTATGAACTTTCAAAAATATTCATAGTACATTTTTGCGAAAAACACAGCAGATCAACCACATTGCTTGAATATAGGTCTTGTTTGAAAGTAGTGATAGAAAATTCAGTAGTAAAGTTTGAAAAATTAAAAATAATCTGGTTTTAGAAATGACAAAATTTGGAAAAATGATTCTCTACTTGTTCCTCCTATAATTTGATCTTCCTACTTTGTCAAACATCCTCAGTTTTGTCAAGAAGGGCGTAACTTACCACAGGCGACATGTCTCACTTTCTTTGGCTTGGGAAGAAATTAGCTCTATTCAAAACTGGGGAGTAGAAAAAATTAATTTGTATTCATTTTAAACAGTTGTATAGTGAAAGTATTAGTATTTGAAGACTATTTGGCTTCTTTGAAAATATTAAGAGTTATCCAAAATTGACCATTTGGGGCTTAGCTGAAATAGGACTGTATGTTTTTTAAGACTATCTTACTCATCAAAGCACTAGCATTTATTAGGGAGATTGAGTCAGATTGTACCTATGAAAGTTATCTAAGTTCACAACCACAAACAGCATACAGTTTAAAATTTTAAATGATCTATGTGTGCAAAATTATTTTGTGAACTAAACATGAAACTTCACTTACTTAGGTGAATTTTTAATTATTTCTTCTAAGCTGGTCTGTTGTTCTTCACCCTGTCTCCCCATCTCTTAAATATATACTTGAAGCCATCAGAGCAGAAGTGAATGATTTTTTTATTTCTAAGCAGTTTCTCTTAGCAACAACTGACACATCAGTGTCACTGTCCTCCCTTCTACAGAACATATACCAAAGGCTACTCAGAGAGGAATACTCCCAGTTCTTAGCTGTGAGTTCCACTTCCAGTGCTTCTTGGTCAAATCCTCCAAAGCTTTTTAGTCTTTCCCCATCCCCAATTCATCCTGTGTACTTACTTTCAGGTTAATATTCTGTAATCACTGCTTGCATTATTTAACTCCTGTGCACAAGAATCTTCCCACAGCTCCTTTTTTTCTCCTTTATGAAGTATAAGCCCCCTGAATGGCCTGCAGTCAGTGTAACTTTCCCTGCTTTCATTTATTCTAGGGACTAGTGGTACTGTTACAGAACCAAACTTAGTCCGCTTGCCCATGAGCAATAAAACCAATCTACTGTTACCGGGTTGTGGTGAAGGAAAGGGCAGCATTTATTGCAGGTGCCAAACAAGGAGTGTGGGTAGCTAATGCTCAAAAAAATAAAAAGCCCCAAACTCCCCGATGGGTTTCAGGGAAGAATTTTTAAAGGCAAGGTGAGGAAGGGGAGTCACAGGGTATATGATCAACTCGTGCACAGTTCTCTGATTCGTTGATGGTGAGGTAACAGGGTGGTGTGTGTCACGCGTTAACATTATCAATTCTCAGGCTCTAGCCAGTCTGGGGGCTACGTGCTCATGGTCATCTTTTAGTTAACTTCTTCCATTTGATGAGGGTTTTGGTGTCTGTAAAACAACTCAGGAATATGCATCAGATACTGTTATCGTTGTACTTCAGGGAGGAACTGAAGATTCTGTGACTGCCATATGGCTGATTTACTGTTTAAATTGTTACCAGTTCTCCTGGTCTTACTGCTCTTTTTGTCACCACATGTTCACATCCTTTCAATCATTAATTCTTGAGCCAGGCTTCTGTGACTCAGGGGAGGCCTGGGACAATACAGCTTTTCTACAAACAAGAGACAGGCAGAGAATATGGTGGGAGGGGTCTGTCCTGGGAAGGCCCAACGGAGTCCTGCGTGGTTACAGTACTAATGAACATCACGGATATGGTGTATGCCTTCACGACACTGATCATCTTATGAGTGATACAGACACCAAAAACAATTTCATAAAATATTTTATGACTATAATTGTGATAACTGTTACACAAGTAAATTAGGAGGGCATTATGAAAGAGTTAGCTAGGGTGTATTAGAGAAATTAGGAAAGGGTACCCTGGTGTAGTGTTACAAATGGGAGCTGGCCAGGATTGGGTCTGAGAGGGGTTAGGATATGCAAGGGGAAGAGAAGAGAGAATATTCCGGGGAAAGGAATCAACCGAAAGGAAGGCCCAGAGGTCTGTGTGACTACAGTGCAGAGAGTGGGCAGAGCGACATGGGCTTAGGCTGAACCTAGGAGCCAGATTGCTCAGGACCTACAAAGCCATTTAAAGGCTTTGGATTTAACCTGAAGTCAGTGGGAAGTCCGTCCTGCATTTACTTGCCGTTTCCCAAAATGCATCTTACTTTACTACAGAGGCCATTAGACACAACAGGTGTGTCTACTAGATTAGCTCATGTAACCCGAGCTGTCATCATAGAAGCACAGCATCTAAACCAAGGAAGGCGCACAGTACAGCCTCGGCTAGTGAGGAGGGTAACCCAGACCTCAGAAATGAAACAGCGCGGTGTGTCTGCTTCTTTCAAAATAAAGGTGTCCACATTGATTGTTTGCCATTCAAAACGTACAGTTTACTAACACACCAGACTACCAAGCAAACCACGCTAAGCCTGGACGCCTTTTTGATGATGAGTCTGTCACCCTCCTTTAGCTCCTCTCTCTCCTGTTCCCTCCTTATTCTCTCCTTCTAGCTGCTGTCCTGGTCTGCCGAATCCCTCCCCTCTACTGTTAGGGGTCTACTGTGTCTGTGGGGGGAAAACATTTGACAGTAAGAACTGCTGATCTAATAATAGTCTGGGGTTTTGTGCAGTGTTCACAGTCCTGGGAGGGTCCTGGTTCCGAGAGCGCAGAGCCGTGTGTGGCACATTAATGAAGGATTAGTACAGGATGCTATGCCGGAGAAAGCTTTCCTGATCAAGTTTCCAAACAACTCCCGACAAGTTTTGCAGAGAAAAGCTGCATAATTAGCTTGAACTTTTTGAACTAAAAAACGCCTGCCTCTGATTCTGTGGGATTAGGATATAGCAGCCTCTATATTAAAAATGAACACGTTTTCATACTTCTAAGTGACATATTTAAAAACTAAAAATGACCGTTAATTTTTTCCTTTCTGTTTGGAGGTGAGAGGTTCAGTTCTCTTTTTATTGGTCACCATCACAAAGAGTCTTCCCTCTACACGCCTCCATAAAATACTGGCATAATCCTAAAGTTTGGATGAATAAAGGCACATCAAACTTGAAAAAGCTCTGTCATTTCAAGGTCTCATTAGCTTGGCTACTTTGCAGACTATGAATGGACCTTAGGAAACAATAACTCAATTTCAAAACATTTTCAGACAAATGGAGCCACAGGGCAATGACTTGATGGCTTGGAAGGACTTCTGTGACACTCACTTGTGAACTTTGAGGTTCTCGTCCTTCATTCCCCCTCCCTTCCATAACACCCCCTATTCATTTCTTGATAGGCGTTCTCTAGAGGGTTTTTACACTCAAGGGACTGGCTCAAAGAAGTATATCTGTAAAGCAGAAGAGAGAAAAAGTGTCATGACCTTGTGAAGGCAGTTGTGCTGAAACGCATCTCTAACCAGGACCCAAGAATTTTACATTTTTGACTTTGCTACTTCCCTGTGCAGGCTTGGACCACTATCATTTGACTTCTGACTGACTGTCATTGTTCTCACCAAGTGACACCACAAAGTGGAGAAACAGTAGTACAGACATATATTGCAAATGGGAAAGTCATAAGGAGGAACTTCTTGGTCTGAATCCTTGATTTCCACACTGTTTTTGTTTGCCCCTGAAATGTTGTGCAGGCTCTGACTTCTTTTATTTGAAATGGTCTGACTTTATGTAACTGTCTAAGTGACAGAACTGATGCACTACACGTTTCAAGCCTAATAATGTAACAGCTCACAGCTGGAAGGGAGCATCTCTGAGATGGATTTCTATGCTATGTGAGCTCAAAGGATACTGTTGGTCGCGTGTAGTAAACTTCCTAAGTCCCAAAATCCCTTTCAAAAGCTTTTTGGAGCTTTTTAAAAGGACAGTTTTTAGTAGTTATTTCTCTCAGTGCCTAATCATTTCCAGGTAGTGGTTTAGGTTCATTAAGTCTTTGAAGTCACTAAGGTGCTTTTAAATGCATCACTGCCCCCGTGCATTGAATGACAGTGAAATGGTGGGGCCTGGTCTCTGTGCCCAGAACACCAGGAAATGGCTTGAGTGCCCTTCAGCAAAAGCCTTTGTTCAAAAAGAACTGCTTGTTCAGTCCAGGATACTGAGCCCACTGCTCATTACCCTTTGCTACGTTCTCACAAGGGTCAGGGAGACTTGTTTCCATAAATGCAGACACTGAAGCGTGAATCTGGAACACTTGCTTTCAGTATTCACAGATTCACAGGGTGGACACAGTGAAGCCAGGAGTAACGTTTATAACCTCAAAGGTGTGTCCACCGTGGTGTTAATGCTATTTCGATAAAAACGTTTTGTTCAGTTCTTACTTTGCATCACTGACTGTTTCTAGTGCTGTGTCTGTGCAGTGGGGGGTACTTTGAAGTATGGGCATAGTGAGTCAGAGAAGCACAGTGTGTGTGTGTGTGCGTGTGTGTGTGTGTGCGTGTGTGTGTGTGTGTGTTTTATTTGTTCCTTTTACAAGCACTAACTTGGGGGATTATGATTCAAAAATTAACTGTGTTTTCTGGTTCTCTGGGCAGGTCTGTTTTCTACATAATTATATTGTATATCACTTTGTCCTTTATATTATCATAAGAATAACATAACGTAATAAAAGGATGTGCTCTTTTAATTAGGTTAATGTAATTCATTGTGGTACTGACTTGGGGATCATAAAGTTCCCAGTAGCAGGCATCTCATTTTCACAGCCTTTGGTTAACTAGCTACTTTCATGTTTCAGAATATTCTGTTATAAGCAGGGTATTCTGTCATCCAGGTGAGTTTTGATAAGTGGTAGATTGGGGGGGTCCAATGATTCTCCTATTGTGATAGTCTTATGTATGATTGTGTATTTTAATAATCTGAAAATATTCTTTATTTAGTAAAATATTTACCTCTATTATGTTTGACTGTATTAATTAAGCAATCAGAGCTAATTCGATGTATTAATATAGATGGGATCAGAGTGTAACCTGGTTAATTACAATCAGGAAGCCCTTGAGATTGAAAGGGCTTGTGTCGATGGATTCCCCCACTAACCCTCTGGAGTGGACTATTCCTAGAACGTAGCTAATATAGTGACTCCTATGTAAGCCATCTAGATGAGTTCGGGAATTACTGAGGGCAAATTTAAGTTTGTATTTTATGATGGCATTTAGCAAATGCTCAATAAATCTTGGTCCAAAGGATGTGGCAGTAGGATGAAGAGACTAAAAGCTAGTAATGAAAGTCAATCAGATAAACCTAAGTTTAAATTTCAGCTCTTCAAAATCTCTAAGCCGGGCTTCCCTGGTGGCACAGTGGTTGAGAGTCCGCCTGCCGATGCAGGGGACACGGATTCGTGCCCCGGTCCAGGAAGATCCCACATGCCGCGGAGCGGCTGGGCCCGTGAGCCATGGCCGCGGAGCCTGCGCGTCCCGGAGCCTGTGCTCCGCAACGGGAGAGGCCACAACAGTGAGAGGCCCGCGTACCGCAAAAAAAAAAAAAATCTCTAAGCCTCTCTTTCCTCATCTATAAAATGGGGATAATAATGCCTCCAGACTTGAGGATTAAAAAAGATCATGAAAATTAGGAATTAACACAAGTAGGGCTCAATAAATGAATAAATGATATTTCAGAACTAGTGGAGTCTAAGGTGGAACAGGGAGGGGGAACAGCATGGTGTCTGGGTATATGGCCTCTAGAGAGATTCCTGAAGTACAAATCCTGGTCTGTGGCTACCAGCAACGTGACCTTGTAGAAGTTTTTTAATCTTTCTCAACTGTGTTAGGTCCTTATGGCTGCTGTAACAAATTTTCACAAATTGACTGGGTTAATTGAAACAACACAAGTGTACTACCTTACAGTTCTGGAGGCACAGGTGTCCAAAACGGGTCTGACTGTCTAAAATCGAGATGTCAGCAGGTTACTTCCTGTCTGGAAAGGAAGAAACCATTTCCTTGCCTTTTCTAGCTTCTAGAGTCTGCCTACATTCCTTGGTTTGTGGGCCTTTCCTCTGTCTTCGAAGTGTCTCTCCTTTCCTTTAAAGGACTCATAATTCCATTGAGCTCACCCAGATATTGCAGGATAACCTCCCCATCTCAAGATCCTTAATCAAATCTGCAAAGTGCCTTTTGCCATAAAGTAACATATTCACAAATTCTGGGGATTAGGATATGGGCATCCTTGAGGGGCCATTATTCTATCTACCTCATCAACCTTGCTTTTCCCATCTATAAAAAAGGGTAGGGACTTCCCTGATGGCACAGTGGTTAAGAATCTGCCTGCCAATGCAGGGGACGCGGGTTCGAGCCCTGGTTCGGGAAGATCCCACATGCCATGGAGCAACTAAGCCCGTGCACTACAACTACTGAGCCCGTCTGCTGCAACTACTGAAGCCCACGTGCCTAGAGCCTGTGCTCCGCAACAAAAGAAGTCACCACAATGAGAAGCCCGCCACCGTAACAAAGAATAGCCCCCACTCACTGCAACTAGAGAAAGCCCACACACAGCAAAGAAGACACAATGCAGCCATAAATAAATAAATAAATAAATAAATAAATAAATAAATAAATAAATAACAGGGTAGTATAATATGACCTATCTCAGAGTTACGATAAAAAATAAATCGGATAATTCATGGAAAATTCTAAGTTCAGAGCCTACCCACACATAGTAAGCACTTAATAAATGTTGACTATTATTGTTATTATTATCAGTGAATGAATCTCAGAGTCCCTTCCTGCTACATAACTCAGGCATTCATGCCTCTGCTTCAACAAGATGATTCAGAGGCCCTGCCTGATTCCAGCCAGAAAAGAAGGCGCCTTCCCACCAGCTATTCTTCCCCACTGAGATTCTTGGCCACTACCAGCTTAGAGCCATGGCTTTCTCAAGAAACAGAGATTTCTTGCAGACGTTCCTTAATTTCAAATAAAATTCTCTTCAACAGAAGAGACATAACTAAGAGCGTTATAATTCACAGAAGCAGATCCAGAAGCAAGAAATAAGGGCTGCCTCTGTTTCTTCTCTTTCCATTCTGTACTCCTGTCGTACCAGTCAAGCCTCATCTCAGGGAAAGGACCCTGGTGTTCAAAATGCCATTGTTTGCTCCTGGGGATCTTGCAGCCATAACTTTTGGCTGTTCCTACACTCTGTCTGCTTCTTCTCCATGTGGCCTATTTAATGTTGGCCTGAACCTTCATTAACCCCATATACTTGGCTGTGCTTTTATTGGATGGCAATCATCAAAGTCCCTACAATGTCATTGCTGTTTTCTGAGTTGTTTTATATTACATCAGCCTGAGATAGTCTCCACTGAGAGAATTTGAGTGGGGAAAGGAAAAAATAGCATGATATTCATTAATTAAATCAATTAATTAACAATGAACCCATGGTTAGCCTCTGTTCCACTTTTTACCGATACATTAAACTAGATTGAAAAGTTGTTGAATGTGTGTTCCCTTAAGTTCTCATTTTAAATGAAAACAAAATAGTTCTTCCTGCCATTTAGAACTCTTGAGACTTACCCTTTAAAAACACTTTGTTCTGCTACAAATAAGTTTTCAGAGACATCTAGAAGAATGACTAGGGAGGAAAGAGAATTTTTAAACTTAGTAAACATTCCCTATGATCTGTTCATACTCCTTATGGACTGTACTTGAAACTCCGTTTTCTTCTTATGCCTTGTTATTGGTTCTGAATCCACATGTACATAATGATGGTCAGATTGACGTTCTCCCACCTATCTTAGCCCTCTCCTACCATTTTCCCTCCCACCTTCCTTATCTCAAAAGAAAGTTTTTTTCATATAGCCTCTGAAGTATATCATCCAAACCTGACCTCCCCAGAAAGCATCCAAGAGCCATGGTTATTTCCTCTTCCCAGTCAGTCAAAATTGCCATCCCGTCACTGTGTTTATCTTAATACACAGCCAAGCATTAAGAAGAAAGCAACTAAATTAATTAAGGTGAATTTTCTGATTCTCCCAAGGAAATTTGCATTTTTAAGGCCATAAAGCTAATGTTTTTTCTTTCTTCCCCCCCCCCAACTTTATTGAGATATAATTGACAAATAAAATTATAATATATATAAAGTATACAGCATGAAGGGTTTTTTTATAAATTTATTTACTCTATTTATTTACCTTTGGCTGCATTGGGTGTTCGTTGCTGCACATGGGATTTCTCTAGTTGCGGTGAGCGGGGGCCACTCTTCGTTGCAGTGCACAGGCTTCTCATTGTGGTGGCTTCAGTAGTTGTGGCACACGGCCTCAGTAGTTGTGGCGCGCAGGCTCTAGAGTGCAGGCTCAGTACTTTTGGCTCACGGGCTTAGTTGCTCCAAGGCATGTGGGATCTTCCCAGACCAGGGCTCGAACCCATGTCCGCTGCATTGGTAGGCTGCTTCTTAACCACTGCGCCACCAGGGAAGTCCCACAGCATGAAGATTTCACACCGTGAAATGACTCCCACAATCAAGTTAATTAACACATCCATCACCTCACATATTTACTTTTTTTTGATAAAAACACTTAAGATCTTCTACTCTCTTAATAAATTTCAAGTTTAAAACACAGTGTTATTAACTACAGTCACCATGCTGTACATTAGATCCTTAGAACTTATTCACCATATAACTTTGTTTTCTTTTCCCACTGTTCCTGCCTTGGTCTTTCTTTCTCAAGCTAAGAACTGTCTGTTTTGTTGCTGGGAATCATATTCCCTAATACACATAAAAATGCAGAAAGTGATTAAAGGAGCAGAGTTAAGGAAAGGAAAAGAAAGGGCAAGAAGGGAAGTCTGGATCAGAGAAAGAGGGAATCAAATGAAGAGAGGAGAGATGGAAGCAAACGATGGGGGGATGAAGAGGATACAGGCATTTTATTGTGCGCAAGTCTCTTTCCTTAGCAAAACCGTGTCATCGCACAGCCCATTAACTCCATCCTGCCCAGCTCCCCTTAGCATCCACTATGTATATCCTCAGTTATGCTTTAGTCCATTTCAGTGTGTGTATGTGTGGGCAATGTCCCACCACCACTACCCGCAGGAAAAAAAGAGCCGTTCCCTTGAATCTTATTTCATACAATTCCATTTTGGTCTTTCTTAAGAAGCCCAGTGTACTCCAGTACACTGGTCAGAGATGTCTGGTTTTAAGCCCTAAATTGATCACCTGGGCAATTACTTAATCTCTCTGAAGCTCAGTTGCCACATCAGATGGGAAGAGTAAATACACCAACATTATGGTGTCCTTCATAGAGCTTGGTACCTAGCATGCTTTTTTGTAAAATAGTTAATTGTTTTATATAGTATTGTGGAAGTTATTATTATTATTATTATAACTATTACTATTTCTTCTCCCAGAAAAAGTCAGATTTTCTCGTCCTCTCGCAGAAAACAATTTACTCACCTGCCTCTCCCTTTTCCACCTCCCCAAACTCAGCACTCCCTAACCCGAAAAAAATAAATGGAAAATTTAAAGCATGCATGCCTCCCTGGCTTACCTCTGGATGCTCAGTGCTCTGCCCTACACTTTTATTCTCGCTTTCCTTTTCCCAATTCTCCTCATGGAAATCGCACTCCTAGAAGTCCAGATAACAGCTAGCCCATGGTCAGTGGCAGCCCCAGGTGTGTTTTGTTGCCTCAGCACATTAGACACGGACAAGAGAGGACCTATTTCTTTCTCCTACTCTTTTTAAGATCTTCCAAAACAAAAGGTGAGTTAGAATCCTTTCAAGCACCAGGAGTCATGTCGGTAATGTCCTAAAGCACTCTGCATTTCCAGATGCGAGTTTCTACCTAACACTGGAGTACGGACTTTGTGTATCTGGCACCTTGGTTTCTACCACTTGAGGAGCTCATCACTGTCTTCTCCGCATCATCGTCGCTCCACCTTGATTTCTTTCATGCTTTCCTCACCTGAGGAGGCCACCACGAGCCTCTTGCCCTCTCCCCTGGGCAGTTGCTCTGTGGATGCATCCATTGGCTGCTCCCTTTAACTAATGGTTAGTGTTCCCTATAAAGTAAAGCTACCTTTGATTCTCATTAAATCCTGGCTTTCTTCCCCTAAACCAGTCCATGCAAGCACTTATAATTCCTTTATTTATGTATCCAGGGGCATGAGCATTTTGGTGGAGTGAGGATCCACATCTTTTATCAAATTATTGAAAGGGGCTAAAACTTAAAAGAAATTATGGACTGGATGACATTGCGTTGCTTAATCACCTAATACCTCTTCATTGAGAAGCTAAATTAACTCAGTCACTTGAAAAAAATTTTGAACTGCATCTTTAAATTTTTCCAAATTATTTTCCTTACATAAATGTGTGTGTGTGTGTGTGTGTGTGTATATATATATATATATATATATATATATATATACACATTTTTACATATGCAAGTAAAGTAATATATACTATATATACTATTGTATATTTTTAATATATATAATATACAGCATAATCCCACTATAATGAGATAAGTCAGGCTTAAAAATCCAAAACTCAAAAACTTGGGGTCTGGACTTCCCTGGTTGAGAATCCGCCTGCCAATGCAGGGACACGGGTTCAAGCCCTGGTCTGGGAAGATCCCACATGCCGCAGAGCAGCTAAGCCCGTGCGCCACAGCTACTGAGCCTACGCTTTAGAGCCTGCGAGCCACAACTACTGAGCCCACGTGCCACAATTACTGAAGCCCACAGTACTAGAGCCTGTGCTCTGCAACAAGAGAAGCCACCACAGTGAGAAGCCCATGCACCTCAACAAAGGGTAACCCCCGCTCACCGCAACTAGAGAAAGCCCATGTGCAGCAATGAAGACCCAATGCAGCCAAAAATAAAAATTAATTAATTTTTTAAAATACATTAAAAAAAAACTTGGGGTGTTATTATTGCAAGATTAATGAAAAATATCTTGTAATTATGGGGGGAGGGGAATTTTCATTTTTCATTTATTAGATATGTAGGGAAAAGAAACAGACCTATGTTTATGAACAGCGATATGGAGAAGGTTCCAAACTATCGGAAGGCAGTCATTTCCTAACAAATACCTGACCCCCAAAAGTTAAGAATTTGGCAATCCCAGCAGGAGAACAGGGAAGACTCTTGCTCCAGTGTTAAGGTCAGCCACGGTTCCCCCATGACCAAGTGGGCCTATACACATAACACTATCGCTCTTGAGAAATACAGGTGCACATACACAACCATTGTCCCAAAGGCACATCATACTGGACGAAACATGTTCTCTAAAAAAATCTTAGGTCCTAGTGCAGTGGTAAAGGCAGCAGTATAGACGACCCTCTCCCTGTGGTTGTTTCCCCTAGGGATCTTTGAGGTCCTTTTGATGAAGCTCTTAGGCAGGGCTCCCGAGTCCTTCAGAGACTTTCTAATAACTTTGAACCTCACGTGACAGAGTCCAAGTTTTTATCATCTTCCTTCCAAAAGGCTCCCTTTTCCCATACCAAGTTGCTCCCAGCCCAGTTCTGCAATCTTTAAACCCTGACTAATAGGTGATGCCAGCTCCTCTTGACCGGAAGTCCTAGCCTCGTACCAAGCCAAATGAAGTCAAACAAAACCAAATGACCTTAAATATCTTGTACCCTCTGACCCCAGAACAGCAGGTTCCTTCCTGACTTGAAAGTACCACTGATAGTAGTTCTTTCCAGCTAAAAATGGTTTTCTCACTTTTTAATGGCATTTTCTGTTTCTTAAAGTTTACCTCATTACGTACCCATATCAATGTACGTATCTGTTTATGTCTATGTACGTTCCCTGAAGAATCAATTTTCTTCTCCCTGGGCTCAAAGTACATTTTAAAGTGGGTCTTACAAGCTAGAGAAACATATTCCAAAGCAACGTAAGAATTCCAACCTAATGTTGTGCAAATAAGTTCAATGATCAAACTCAACTGGCATCGTATTTCTAGTTCAAATCTGGGTAGGTATCAGGAGTGCCTATGGTTCATTTTTAAAGTGCAAATGCTCTACCTCAGCCCCAGATTCAGTAGATCCAGGTAGTATTTGTATTTTTTGTAAAGTCTCCAGGTTGGTGTGATGGGCAGCCACAGCTGAGAATCACTATGGTGGACACTTCTGAGGAAAGATCAAATCCCTGATAATAAGTCCAGCTGGTCGTGACACTAAAATAGTGAGCTTGTGCCCTTCATCCCCCCAAAACAAAACTCAAGTTCCAAAAGCAGAAGTTGATGTTCAAAGTAAAAGGCAAAGCCAGAACCCCATTATAGCCATTTATTTTAGTGACAACATTTTCCTACTTTCAGGAGCTCATCTAGATAAAAGACTAAGAGATAAAAGCAAATGCAATTATATTTTGCCTCAGGAAAGAGCTCTGAATACTTTTTTATTATATTGCCAGAGATTAGAACAAGAATGTAAATCTGAGAAAGTCCTACTAGAGGCTTCTTTCATTAACAGAAATGGAAACAGGCATTTATACGCCACCAATAAATCAATTAAAGGAGGAAAGGAGCTTGAAATGGCCTTCACTGCACTTATTAACTTTGGGGATTACAGCAGTTGGTGATGACTAGACCCTGCATCTTCCTGTCATCCACCTGGAGCAAATGGATGGAAATAAAGCCTGGGAAGAGTCTCATCACACTAAACATGAAATCTGCAAGTCTTGTGTTTGCTAAAGTGGAGCAGAAGCAAAGCAGAGCCAGACTTTTCTAAAAACATTGTCGGCTTTTGTGGATTTAAAATGTGAGAGTGTGAATCAGTGTGTGAGTTGGTGTGTTTATATGTGTCTGGGTTTACATAAATCCTGACGCTGGGAATTATTTTAATCTCTATGATAATTTCCAGTACAACGATGTTTTAAAATGGGAGGATTCCATTAAGAAGTAGCATTCAGAGGAATTTCTCAGTGACATTTGAGAGTGATGTGGACCCTTCCTCTCTAGGCTCCTTTTGGACTGTTAATCACGAACTTCTGTCAACTTCTTTTCAGTCTATCAGTTTCAGAAAATCTTCATTTGCGTTGGACAGAGGCAGCTGGAATAAGATTACTGGCAATTAGAATCCAAACTAGCTGAGGAATTTCAAAATTAAAGGCAAAAAAAAAAAAAAAAATGGATTCAATTTCCTGCCCTGACAGACAATACTTTGTTTTGGGGGGCAGCCACCACCTGCCTAGTGTCAAGTTCTTCAGCTGGAATTTGAGAGTAATAATATCTCTTCAACTTCCTCACCAGGTTATAGGGAAAAGCATTTTATAATCTTCAGAAAGTTATACAAATGGAAGACACCATTCGTTTAAGCTTCTACCTTTAAAATGTCTTATATATCATGTGTAATACAAATGTCTGTTTATTACTGATGATGTTGGATTATAGACGTGTCGTGAAGGATGTGATATTTCAGTGGGAACTTCTCACTATGCCAAAATAAAATGCACTTTTCTTCCAATACTCTGTGCCTCACATTTGGATTTTATTCTTTATTTCTTGCTGGTTCCCACACTGTTCTACTCTGTTATTTCATCCCTCCCCCCTATATAGGGGCTAAGAGGTGGAGCCCTCCCTATCCAGCTTTCAGCCTCTTTTAATGACTGTGCTGGAAGAAGGGTGACTTGGTAACCTCACCTCCTACAAACTCATTGTGCCATGAGTTCAGCAGAATGTTTTCTAATATATGTGAAGTGCTGAGGGCAAGCAAAAGCTGAGGTCCTCTCCTCTGCTGTTCTCCACGTGACCTGCCAATCACCAAGTCCTATCAGATGTGTCCTAAATCTCTCTCAAGTCAGTCCTTTAGCATAAGACATATTAGTTTCACTCCTGAATCACGGAAGTATCCAGCTAACTGGACTCTTCCATTACTCATGGGTTTCTATCCCCTACCCTCCTGCCTCCCCAAATCTTTTCTCCACTCGACATGCTGGAGCAATCTTGCCAAAACCTAAATCTGTGTACATCAATTCCCTGCTAAAACCCTGGATGGTACCCAGCCTCCCGTAGGAAGGTCCTATACTGTCTAGACTTGACAAATAAGGCTTTTGTAGATCAGATGCCTGTTCGCCTCTCGCTTGCACTCAGCAATACTGAACTATTCCCAGTTGCCAAATGCACCATATACCCTTTCTCAAGCTCCATGTTTTTTTTAGTGATTCTTTCTAACTATAATTGCCATCTCTCCACCCTCTTCTATCTGGAACATTCCTATTCATCCTTTAAAACTCTGCTCCAGAGTCACCCTTTCTTTGATGTCTCTTTTGAATCTTCCCAGATATAAACTACTATATCTAGCAGTACACACCAAATTATAATTATTTGTTAGAATAATTTGTTTCCCCTTCTGGACTGTGAGCTTCTTAAGGGCAAGGATCATGTCTTACTCATCTTTGGATCTCAAGAAGCTAACAGTGGTCTGACCAATTATAGCTATATTATAAATATTTCTTAAGTGAATGAAAGGATGGATTCTCATAAGTGAAAACAATACACACCCTGTGTAATCTGTGGGACTGAGTGCTAGTAAAAGAAACATCTGACGGGGCTCACCCCTTATTTATCATTGTTAGTTCTTTTTATACTTTTGACATTTCTGCAATCTTCTGGTAAAACTCTAAGTTAAGCATCTCATCTACATGAAGGGGCAACAGACACTGACCAAATCAGGCCTGTTGGTGAGCCATGCACCTTGTGATATTAGTATTGTCATAGGTCACGGGTTATTTTCCCCTTCGTCTCCTCCATATGACTCTGGGCAGCTGTCCTTATACTGAAATTCATGAAAAGTCAAGCTTCTTGACAATTTCAGAAGCGAAGTTGCTGTCTGTAAAGCTCTTCCTCCTTCCTCTACTGAAATTTTTGCTCTTCTTTCTTTCTAAAACGATGAGAAGATAGTCAAGCATTGTGTATCCCAAGACCCACTGATCAGAGTTAAATTGGAAACTAAGGAGCCCACAGTGGTGCCTTTTGCCTATTTGATTTATGAGCTCACTGTGTCCACAAGTCCCTCTGTGGAATCAGTGTAAGCTGAAAACTGGCATGCCTCCATTTTTACTATTATGACTGCAATCGATGGGGAATAAGTGAATGTTCTCCATTTTATCTAACAGCGCCGCTTCCCAGAAAACTCGGGGGGGAAAATGAGAGGTGTGCTATTTTTCCTTATATATTCGTAATCATTTTCCAGGATTTCCATTATTTTACACCACTGAGTTTTTTCTTTCTTTTCCTCATAAGGTACACATTTTACTTAGAAGTGAGAATTAATACCTATTGTGTAACTAATGATTGTTCTTTTATGAGTTAATTAACCGAAACAGTGATGAATAGACCAAAAGGTGACATCAATATAGTTTGCGTGTATTTCAACCTCTGTTTCATAAGACAAGATTTTACTGTAAAATGCATGGTTCCAGATTATTTTAAAAATATAAATTGGTTTCTCTCATTTCAAATAATTAATCTCTGAAACTAATACAATTGGAATTTTACTCTTCTATGAGTCAGTTTTTGAAAATATAATTGAAAGTCCATTTGGGGGAAGAAAACTTATTTTTCTTTTCTCTCTCTTTCCTCTTTTTCTTCTGTTTTATTCTTTTGTTCAGTAAATAGTAACTGGACATAGTATCTGTTGACTGGATTTGGCTAGACACTGTGAAGAATTTAAAATTTTCAGTTACTGCCCCTAAAAACCTTACAGAGACAAACAAAAAGTTAACTAAAAGAAGAGATGTCACAGACAGTACCAAGTGAGTAGTAAGGGCAGTAACTCTGCAAGTTCACAAGCCAGCCTTTACCTCCCTGACATTTTCTTTCTTTTTTTTTTTTTTTAACATCTTTATTGGAGTATAATTGCTGTACAGTGGTGTGTTAGTTTCTGCTTTATAACAAAGTGAATCAGCTATACGTATACATATATCCCCATATCTCCTCCCTCTTGCATCTCCCTCCCACCCGCCCTATCCCACCCCTCTAGGTGGACACAAAGCACCGAGCTGATCTCCCTGTGCTATGCAGCTGCTTCCCACTAGCTATCTATTTTACATTTGGTAGTGTATATAAGTCCATGCCTCTCTCTCACTTCGTCCCAGCTTACCCTTCCCACTCCCCTGCTCCCTGACATTTTCAATCATAGCTTTCCAGCCTGCCATCCTTTGTCATTTATTTATAATGGTTCTTCTCATCTCAGTCCAACATATAGACAGATGCAGGAACATATCCTGTTTCTATCCCCTATCTCTATACTGCTTCAGCTTTACTTCTGAGCTCTTGAAATAAAAATTGGAAGCTCTTCCCAGACTAGTTTGTGAATGTCAGATTATTATCTGCCCACTTCCTCTGGAGGAAAGGAGATGGGTTACGTGATTCAGGAGGGGTGTGTTTTTCTCCTGATCTATATATATCAACCATACCTACATATTTAAAATCTCATGAAAAGAAAGTATTGGACTGTGTTCAGTACTGCATCGTTACCAAGTTGAGGAAGCTTCATTAACAACTCTGTGTTTTTCCAGTTATTATTGAAGCCTGACCTTGGTTATATTACCACCCATTGTGACTGGATACACACTCTTAACTCTGTAAACTAAGGCTGTTCTATGCCCTTCTTTCCTTTCCTAGCAGTAGGCAAATAATCCTTAACTCATAGAAGCAACTGGAGAGGCTGTTTGACCAGTTTGTCTGACATCACATTTTGTTCCTCCACCAATTTTCTTCTTTTAGTCCCCAGTGAGTCATCATCTTTCGAGCAGTCTTCTGCAAGCACAGCGGGCCCTCCATATCTGTGGGGTCCACACTGAGGACTCAACCAACTCCCCAACAAAGGCAGATCCAGGGGACCAACCGTACATCACTGTTTTATATAAGGGACTTGAGCATGTGAGGATTTTGGTATTGGGGAAGCAGGGGAGAGGCTGAAACCAATCCCCTGTGGATACCAAGGGAGGATTGTAGTTCCCTTAAATTTACCCCCAGGTAGTCAACCTCTCTCACATTCACATATCTTTCTTTACACTTCTACGGCTGTAGTTGCCTCATTGTGTTTTCGTTGCTTTTATGCTTCTGTATCTCACTACTAGAGTGTAAGCGCCTTGAGGGCAGGAACTGTGACTTCATCACTGTTGTATACCCAGAGCTTAGTTTGGTTCCTGGAGTGTAGAAGGCACTCGATAAACATTTGTTAAGTGAATGCTCAGCGTTGAGAAAGAGGCATAGCAGACTATGGACATTCAGAGGACAGTAACCAAACCATCATAGAGAGTGCAGGAAAATTTCAGAGGAAGATACAGCTAAACTGAGACCTGAAGGATAACTGCAACTTATCCATTCATAGGCTGAGGGCAATCCAGGCAAAAATAATAACAATAACATGAGCAAAATTCATATTTGAAAAAGAACAGGGTCCATGGAAAGCCAAAAAGATCAGCTGTGCCTTCTGTTTACCATGCCTGAATCAAAACATATATATATGTATATAAGTGTATGTATATATGCGTGTGTGAGAGAGAAAACCTTGGTTTTTAAAAGCTTAATTTGCTATAACAAAAAATCAACTCCATCAACCTATAAAACATGTATATTTAGCCCAAAACCCTCTGTCGGGCTAAACAACATTTCCATTATCTTTCTCATTATTTTCTTTTTCCTTAAGTCAAATTTTAATTTAAAAATTTTTTTTATTCTCCATTTTAACTGTTGGTGTTTTCGTAGTATTTTTTAAGTAGTTCTGTTGCAGACGATAGTATGATTAAGTAGAGCTAGGTAAACCTAACCACTTTGCCTGAAATTGTTATGTACAGAAAAACAGTTGCAGGTTCCAAACATTTAAATTAGAAATGAACATTTAGGAAATGACCTTCTTCTAAATTGAGGTTTTGAGTGCACACAGGACAAGCTGTAACAGAATGTAGTGGAAAGCAGACTGGTCTTGGAGTACACAAGTCTATGCCATTTCCCTTACTATGTCCATGAGACTCTCAATCTCATCATTTCTTGAATGGGATCTGTAATATCTGCTCTATATTATTCATAGGTATTCCCAAAATTGAAAGAGGAACTCTATGTGAAATGCATCACCGAACAGATGGTAGAGGGTTCCGTTATAGCACAAGGTGATCTGCTCTTGTAGTTATTTGTACATTAGAAAATAAAAATTTTACACCCCCTTCCACAACTACAATATTATATATGGATAATATGTACAACCATTTAAGTTAGTCAAAGTAAAGCTATTCTTTTTACAGACACAGTTTTAAGTAGTTGGTGTCTACGTCTGTGGCATGACCATAGCAAGTGTGTTTATGTAGAAATGGCTGTTTGCTTTATTAACATGAGGCTAATACACATTGTAACCATTTTGTCTCATAGAATGATTGAAGATAGTGGGAAAAGAGGAAATACCATGGCAGAAAGAAGACAGCTGTTTGCAGAGATGAGTAAGTATGGAACTTTGAAGGAACACCCTTGAATACTCATGGAAGGCTGGAAACAACCACTTAATCCTTATGACATTTGTACTTTTCCCTAAAATCCTAAAGTCGTTACATAAAGTGTATGTTTAGGCGTTTTTGCCTCCTCTTGAGTAAGAATTAAATTAGACAGTGAATCATCATAATTTGTTACTAAGACTGTATATCTTATATGAAAGAAAAAGTTTCGTGGACCTGAATGTATATATACATACACAGATGCTTAATAAACACTATTTAGTGTTGGCATTAATACAGTCCACTAAACTTCAAAGTCTGTGTTCATTTCCCTGTACTACCACAGGGTCTGGCACATTGCAGGAAATAGATGAAAATTTTGAAATGAATCATTGAATGTCTTACCCACAAAACAATATCATATGTTCATATGGGAAAGAGGAGTCAGGCGTGATTACCAGACCAAGCTATAAGCTGTCATTTGAACTTCATGCAACGGGGGACAAGCTGTCCTACAAACTAGTTTCTAAAAAGTGAAAAGGAAAACAAAGGTTTAAAAGAGCTTGGAGGTGACCTGCTATGCAAGGAAAACCAAACCAAGACTATATTTACTGACTCCAATGGAGAACTCATTAAATAAAGATTGTTGGTTTATGTAAATGCAAGGTTGCTGTGTAAGTAATTGGGTGGTAGTATCTCCTTCTAGACCATTTTTCTTATTCATAAGGAAGAAGAACTTGACATTGGGGGGAGAACACACATCTCAAATTAAATGTTATAAAGAAAAAAGTACGATTCTCTTATGGGCTTTTTATCTCTCCTTCCCTGCAGAAGGAATGAGGATGAGCAGAAGTGAGTCGTAAGCCTTTTACTCGGGGAAGCCAAGAGGCAAAATTAGGCTTCTACTGAAGATTGAAACTGATTGGCAAGAATGAGGGTCAGAGCAGATAAAGGAAAGCCCCAGGCAATAAGATTCACATTTTCCTTTATCATTTCCCAATAATCTGGAGGCACCAAGACAGCATTAGAACTAACAAAGAGGAAGGAAAATTAAAATTGATGTGGAGAATCTCAATCATGCTCCTTGCTTTTTCCAGTTTTAGGAACATGTCTAAAGTGCCTGTGACAGTTTCAGACATGACCTTCCAATTTCCATGTCTGATACTGTAGCCTCACTTCTGGCCTGACCAGTCATCTGGAACTGTGACCTTTGTTGATACAAATCTGACAGAGGAAGGAACCTAGTTACTGCCTGGCCATCTAGACAAAATCCAAAGCAGCACAGGTATCCTCTCGTATCATAGATTCTTAGACTGAAGAGGCAAGGGCTCTGTATATCATGGACCAGTGTTTTGTCAGAAAAAGAAAAAAAACATTAATTTTTAACATAGAAAAGCAATAAAGTCTTAGAGGAAATCTTTAAATTTATCATTGTTACATTAAAGACCGTATTAGCCAACAGACTGTAAGAATTTTAAAAGTGTGCTTATGTCATGATTTTATAACATTTATCTGAATTTAAGTACATAATCCCAGCTCCTTCTAAACCTGGTGCAGTGTCTGGCACAGACAAACACATGTCACAAATGTCTTTTGAATTAAAGTTGTCCAACTCAGGGCTTCCCTGGTGGCGCAGTGGTTGGGGGTCCGCCTGCCGATGCGGGGCACACGGGTTCGTGCCCCGGTCTGGGAGGATCCCACGTTTCGCGGAGCAGCTGGGCCCGTGAGCCATGGCCGATGAGCCTGCGCATCCGGAGCCTGTGCTCCGCAACAGGAGAGGCCACAACAGTGAGAGGCCCGCGTACCGCAAAAAAAAAAAAAAAGTTGTCCAACTCAAAGAAAAATCAACATAAGTTTTATAGCCATAGAAACAGAAAAGCTCTAAATTTTTCAAATGAGAGAGACTTAGGAAAATTGTGCATTCATTTCCCAAATTGTAACTTAACCTTTTCATAGAAGCTTCTCAGGGAGGTCATACAGTTTATTAAATCATTTTGAGTTCTCCTGGTTAGTGATCAAAATAGTTAAGCAAGCCACACAGATATGTATCTTTCTTCCGTTCTTCCGCTCTTCAAAAGCAAGTAAACACATCTGACCTTAACAATTCATTAGTGAGCATCGTGTTCAGATTAACACTAAATAGGACACACGTCCACAGTAAGTGGGATTCTGCCAGATAAAGCAGTTGGCTGATTTCAACAGGAGAAATTGATTTTGATAGTCTGTCAGACAAAAGAGAAATGTAATCTCATTGAGAATGTGTTAAATATTTGAAAAATATATGGGTTACCCCAGTTCTATCAGCAGGACACCAAAGAAAACAAGGAAACTATTATCAGAGAAGACTGACATCGAAACTTAGAAAGTAACTTCTTCCAGGGATCTATGATGTCTAGACAGGGAGCTGAAAAAGAAGGTAGAACTTGTAAATCTGGTCAGCTAAGAATCACCTAGAAGTAGTTCTTTAGAAACATGAAAGGAAAGTGCTGAAGAGTTTCTTGGTTTTGGAAATTGCAAATGTCACAGGAAAAAAAGAAAGCAGTTAAGAAGGCAGGGAAGACTTCTTTCAATACTATTGTGAGAGGGGAGAGAGATGGAACTCAGCTCTGCCAGAACCAAAGACAGGAGGGTTTTTAAGCACTGGGGTGAGCTAGAGCAGAAGTACTGGAGGATACCAGAGGGGAAGTTGGTCAACTGTGTTTACTCATTGTCTCAATGAGGAAGTTAGGCTCCTACCCTCCCACAGAGACTAGGAGATCTCCTTCAATGATTTCATTTCCAAAGAATGGCTCCCAGTCCTTGAGAAAGATATTCCTGGGTTGTAAAACTGGCAAAAGTCTGGGAGGTTTACCTCCCAGAAAAGTAAAGTAAGTGCTCTAAGAAAAGGGAGATCAAAGACTTAGAGTCAGGAAGAAACCTCCCAGAAAAGTAAAGTAAGTGCTCTAAGAAAAGGGAGATCAAAGACTTAGAGTCAGGAAGAAACCTGTCTAAAGGTTAGTCAAGCTGAGGGGAACCTTACAAAAGCAAAAGAGCAGAGAACACAGAAAACAGGGTGACGATTTTTTTAATTTAATTTAATTTTTTTTATAGATAGCAGGTTCTTATCAGTCATCAGTTTTATACAAATCAGTGTATACATGTCAATCCCAATCTCCCAATTCATCACACCACCACCCCACTCCCGCCACTTTCCCCCCTTGGTGTCCATACGTTTGTTCTCTACATTTGTGTCTCAATTTCTGCCCTGCAAACCATTTCATCTCTACCATTTTCTAGGTTCCACATATATGCGTTAATATACGATATTTGTTTTTCTCTTTCTGACTTACTTCACTCTGTTTGACAGTCTCTAGATGCATCCACGTTTTTACAAATGACCGAATTTCATTCCTTTTTATGGCTGAGTAATATTCCATTGTATATATGTACCACATCTTCTTTATCCATTCGTCTGTCGGTGGGCATTTAGGTTGCTTCCATGACCTGGCTATTGTAAATAGTGCTACAATGAACATTGGGGTGCATGTATCTTTTTGAATTATGGTTTTCTCTGGGTATATGCCCAGTAGTGGGATTGCTGGGTCATATGGTAATTCTATTTTTAGTTCTTTAAGGAACCTCCATACTGTTCTCCATAGTGGCTGTATCAATTTACATTCCCACCAACAGTGCAAGAGGGTTCCCTTTTCTCCACACCCTCTCCAGCATTTATTGTTTGTAGATTTTCTGGTGATACCATTCTAACTGGTGTGAGGTGATACTTCATTGTAGTTTTGATTTGCATTCTCTAATAATTAATGATGCTGAGCAGCTTTTCATGTGCCTCTTGGCAATCTGTATGTCTTCTTTGGAGAAATGTCTATTTAGGTCTTCTGCCCATTTTTGGATTGGGTTGTTTGTTTTTTTAATATTGAGCTGCCTGAGGTGTTTATGTATTTTGGAGATTAATCCTTTGTCCGTTGATTCATTTGCAAATATTTTTGCCCATTCTGAGGGTTGTCTTTTCATCTTGTTTATGGTTTCCTTTGCTGTGCAAAAGTTTTGAAGTTTCATTAGGTCCCATTTGTTTATTTTTGGTTTTATTTCCATTACTCTAGGAAATGGATCAAAAAAGATCTTGCTGTGATTTATGTCAAAGAGTGTTCTTCCTATGTTTTCCTCTAAGAGTTTTATAGTGCCCAGTATTACATTTAGGTCTCTAATCCATTTTGAGTTTATTTTTGTGTATGGTGTTAAGGAGTGTTCTAATTTCATTCTTTTACATGTAGCTGTCCAGCTTTTCCAGCACCACTTATTGAAGAGACTGTCTTTTCTCCATTGTATATCCTTGCCTCCTTTGTCATAGATTAGTTGACCATAGGAGCATGGGTTTCTCTCTGGGCTTTCTATCCTGTTCCATTGATCTATATTTCTGTTTTGGTGCCAGTACCATATTGTCTTGATTACGCTTTGTAATATAGTCTGAAGTCAGGGAGTCTGATTCCTCCAGCTCCGTTTTTTTCCCTCAGCACTGCTTTGGCTATTCAGGGTCTTTTGTGTCTTCATAAAAATTTTGAGATTTTCTGTTCTAGTTCTGTAGAAAATGCCATTGGTAATTTGATAGGGATTGCATTGAATCTGTAGATTGCTTTGAGTCATTTTCACAATATTGATTCTTCCAATCCAAGAACATGGTATATGTCTCCATCTATTGGTATCATCTTTAATTTCTTTCATCAGTGTCTTATAGTTTTTTGCATACAGGTCTTTTGTCTCCCTGGGTAGGTTTATTCCTAGGTATTTTATTCTTTTTGTTGCAGTGGTAAATGGGAGTGTTTCCTTAATGTCCTTTTCAGATTATTCATCATTACTGTATAGGAATGCAAGAGATTTCTGTGCATTAATTTTGTATCCTGCTACATTACCAAATTCATTGATTAACTGTAGTAGTTTTCTGGTGGCATCTTTAGGATTCTCTATGTATAGTATCATGTCATCTGCAAACAGTGACAGTTTTACTTCTTCTTTTCCAATTTGTATTCCTTTTATTTCTTTTTCTTCTCTGATTGCTGTGGCTAGGACTTCCAAAACTATGTTGAATAATAGTGGTGAGAGTGGACATCCTTGTCTTGTTCCTGATCTTAGAGGAAATAGTTTCAGTGTTTCACCATTGAGAATGATGTTTGCTGTGGGTTTGTAATATATGGCCTTTATTATGTTGAGGTAGGTTCCCTCTATGCCACTTTCTGGAGAGTTTTTATCATAAATGGGTGTTGAATTTTGACAAAAGCCTTTTCTGCATCTATCGAGATGATCATGTGGTTTTTAATTCTTCAATTTGTTAATATGGTGTATCACATTGATTGATTTGCATATATTGAAGAATCCTTGCATCGCTGGGATAAATCCCACTTGATCCTGGTGTATGATCCTTTTAATGTGTATTTGGATTCTGTTTGCTGGTATTTTGTTGAGGATTTTTTTATCTGTATTCATCAGTGATATTGGTCTGTAATTTTCTTTTTTTGTAGTATCTTTGTCTGGTTTTGGTATCAGGGTGATAGTGACCTCATATAATGAGTTTGGGAGTGTTCCTTCCCCTGCAGTTTTTTGGAAGAATTTGAGAAGGATAGGTGTTAGCTCTTCTTTAAGTGTTTGATAGAATTCACCTGTGAAGCCATCTGGTCCTGGACTTTTGTTTGTAGGAAGATTTTTAATCACAGTTTCAATTTCATTACTTGTGATTGAACTGTTCATATTTTCTATTTCTTCCTGGTTCAGTCATGGAAGGTTATACCTTTGTAAGAATTTGTCCATTTCTTCCAGGTTGTCCCTTTTATTGGCATAGTGTTGCTTGTAGTAGTCTCTTAAGATGCTTTGTATTTCTGCAGTGTCCATTGTAACTTCTCCCTTTTCATTTCTAATTTTAATGATTTGAGTCCTCTCCCTCTTTTTCTTGATCAGTCTGGCTAATGGTTTATCAATTGTGTTTATCTTCTCAAGGAACCAGCTTTTGGTTCTATTGATCTTTGCTATTGTTTTCTTTGTTTTTATTTCATTTATTTCTGCTCTGATCTTGATGATTTCTTTCCTTCTGCTAACTTTGGGTTTTGTTTGTTCTTCTTTCTCTAGTTCCTTTAGGTGTAACGTTAGATTGTTTATTTGAGATTTTTCTAGTTTCTTGAGGTAGGCTTGTATAGCTATAAACTTCCCTCTTAGAACTGCTTTAGCTGCATCTCATAGGTTTTGGATCATCGTCTTTTCATTGTCATTTGTCTCTAGGTATTTTCTGATTTCCTCTTTGATTTCTTCTGTGATCTCTTGGTTATTTAGTAATGTATTGTTTAGCCTCCATTTGTTTGTCTTTTTTACATTTTTTTCCCTGTAATTGATTTCTAATCTCATAGCATTGTGGTCAGAAAAGATGCTTCATATGATTTCAATTTTCTTAACTTTACTGAGGCTTGATTTGTGACCCTAGATATGATCTATCCTGGAGAATGTTCTGTGTGCACTTGAGAAGAAAGTATAATCTGCTGTTTTGGGATGGGATATCCTATAGATATCAATGAAATCTATCTGGTCTATTTTGTCCTTTAAAGCTTGTGTTTCCGTATTAATTTTCTGTTGGATCATCTATCCATTGGTGTAAGTGAAGTGTTAAGGTCCCCCAGTAATCGATGTGTTACTGTCGATTTCCTCTTTTAGAGCTGTTAGCAGTTGTCTTATGTATTGAGGTGCTCCTATGTTGAGTGCATATATTTTATAATTGTTATATCTTCTTCTCAGATTGATCCCTTGATCATTATGTAGTGTCCTTCCTTACCTCTTGTAACATTCTTTATTTTAAAGTAGACTTTATCTGATATGAGTAATGCTACTCCAGCTTTCTTTTGATTTCCACTTGCATAGAATATCTTTATCCATTCCCTCACTTTCAGTCTGTATGTGTCCCTAGGTCTGAAGTGGGTCTCTTGTAGACAGCATATATATGGGTCTTGTTTTTGCATCCATTCAGCAAACCTATGTCTTTTGGTTGGAGCATTTAATCCATTCATGTTTAAGGTGATTATCGATATGTTTGTTCCTATTACCATTTTCTTAATTGTTTTGGGTTTGTTTTTGTAGGTCCTTTTCTTCTCTTGTGTTTCCCACTTAGAGAAGTTCCTTTAGTTGTAGAGCTGGTTTGGTGGTGCTGAATTCTCTTAGCTTTTGCTTGTCTGTAAAGCATTTGATTTCTCTCTCAAATCTGAATGAGATCCTTGCCGGGTAGAGTAATCTTAGTTGTACATTCTTCTCTTCCATCACTTTAAGTATATCATGCCACTCCCTTCTGGCTTGTAAAGAAATCAGCTGTTAACCTTATGGGAGTTCTCTTGTATGTTATTTGTCATTTTTCCCTTGCTGCTTTCAATAATTTTTCTTTGTATTTAATTTTTGTCAGTTTGATTACTATGTGTCTTGGCATGTTTCTCCTTGGGTTTATCCTGCCTGGAACTCTGCGCTTCCTGGACTTGGGTGGCTATTTCCTTTCCCATGTTAGGGAAGTTTTCAACTATAATCTCTTCAAATATTTTCGCTGGTCCTTTCTCTCTCTCTTCTCCTTCTGGGACCCCTATAATGCAAATGATGTTGTGTTTGATGTTGTCCCAGAGGTCTCTTAGGCTGTCTTCATTTCTTTTCATTCTTTTTTCTTTATTCTGTTCCACAGCAGTGAATTCCACCATTCTGTCTACCAGGACACTTATCCGTTCTTCTGCCTCAGTTACTCTGCTATTGATTCCTTCTAGTGTATTTTTCTTTTCAGATATTGTATTGTTCATCTCTGTTTGTTTGTTCTTTAATTCTCTTAGATCTTTGTTAAACATTTCTTGCATCTTCTCTATCTTTGCCTGCATTCTTTTTCCTAGGTCCTGGATCATCTTCACTATCATTATTCTGAAATCTCTTTCTGGAAGATTACCTATCTCAGTTTCATTTAGTTGTTTTTCTGGAGTTTTATCTTGTTCCTTCATCTGGTACATAGCCCTCTGCCTTTTCATCTTGTCTATCTTTCTTTGATTGTGATTTTATTCCACATGCTGCAGGATTGTAGTTCTTCGTGCTTCTGCTGTCTGCCCTCAGGTAACAATTGATAAGAAGAACAATTGATAATAAATTTTGGCAAATTCAGGTGACTGTGACACATACATGTGTTAAACATCTACTCAGAGCTCATAACCGCAAGCAGCAGAAACAAAAACAAAAAGGCAAAGAAACAAAGTTAGGAGTAGCATGGACTCACAAATAAGCCAAAAAATAAAACTAAACCAAAAAAACAAAATACTGTGTGCCCACATACTTTGATTAAAAGCAATTTTGGGCAAGTTGCCCTAAACCAAAATTTCCCCTCAGTATAATGCTCTAATTATCAGTTTGCTTAGTACCTTAGATTAAAACTGAAAAGTAGTTTTCTGTTAAATGTAAATGTCATTCTCACCTTGGCCTTTTCAGCCATCAAGTAAGTTTATCAGGTCAAATAATTTCATCCAACTGGTTTTTAGCAGAATAAATTGTTTGTTCTCGGAATCAAGCTCCCTTTCTTCTCTGTTTTTCTGCTCTGAGAGCACATTTACTCTGCTTTGTATGACACTTACAAAGAATTTACAAAGGAAAGTTTTCTATGTCACTCATTCACGTGAACTTCTCCTTAGGGATGGACGCTGAACCTTTCCCTTCAAACCCATCCAGCTTAGATGCTGAATCAGTGTTGGTTTAAAAGCCTCAGAGCACAGGATAAGTAGGTTTTAATGGGAGGGAAATGATTGGAAAACACTCTTTCAGAACATGGAAGTCTGCCTAACAAGATGAGGAAGGTCCTGGGGAGAAAGCAGAGTGATACCAGTGGGCTCTGAGTGGAGGAGGGACCAGAAACCAAAGGGAGGCAAATGGAGGTGCTCAACAAACACTGTTGAGTGGTTCAAAGGCAGACCGTCCTTCTTCAGAATATTGACAGCAGTCAGCATGTGCGTAGTTGGAATGGCACCTGAAGCGTGATTTGGCAATGCACACTATGAGTTTTAGGAAAACTGATTTCAAAAATTCAAGGAAACAACGTTAATGATCCCACTCCCATGAGCCATGGTGGATACAGTGACTATTTTCACTTTCATCTTCATTTCTCGTGCTCTTTAGCACTTTGGGGATGTCAACACCATGGGTCACCATTCTGGAAATTCTTCCTTATGTCACCATTGTAGTCCGGTCTCCTATTTTTTCTGACCACTCTACTTCTCTTTTTCTGTCTCTTAGTAGCCTCCAGACACCCTGAAGTCAGATTTTAACCAAAGTTTTGTTCTTGACCGCTTCTCTCCCTATACAGTTTGACTTTCTCTCAAGGCTTCACCGTTATTGTTATGGCTGTCAAGTGTTCAAGGTGTCCTTCAAAACCGCACCCCATGTTCTCAGGAACCAGCTTATCCAGAATAGTCAGCATGTAAAGTCAGTGTCCCTTCCAGACTTGGCTTCTCACTGTCAAATCTTCTGCTGATGAAGCACCTTGAGATAGGCTCACCATTAGCTCCATTAACTCCCCATCATAACAAAGCAATGTCCCACCAAGGCTGCCACTTTCCGGTATTTCCAAAGCCACACAGTCCTTGAACAGCTACCAAGGGCGTTGTTCAGAAGTGGGGAGGAAGTTTCTAACCCCAAATTTGTGCCTCATTTTGTTATCTAGAATGTGGAATAACCCTACTTGTGCACACAGTCTCCTCTTGGGAAATATTCCCAGTCCTGGCTCAATTAAGGCACATTGGTACATTTTATATGTTTATTAATAATTCCTGGAATATAGTCCATATTAAGGAGTTCCATATCCAAATATCCCACTGACACTGGATATCTCCACTCGGACACCCCACAAGCAACTCAAACTCTGTAAGCCCAAAACTAAACCCTTCATCTTCCCACACCTACAGACCTGTTCCCCCTTGTTGGTACCTTAGCTCAATGAGGGCCAACCCATCCCACTGAGTTGTCTAAGATAGAAAGTTGAACATTATTTTTGACCCTAAAACTCCTTTGCCTGCTCTCTCTCACTCTCTTTCTCTTTTTCTGTCTCTCTCTCACACACACATACCCACACACACACATCCAGTCAATCATCAAGCATGAAAAAGAGTTTAGACATGGAGTTCATAGGCTTCATCTTTATTCTATAAATATTTGTTGGGTGAGTTTGAAAAATGAGTAAGAAATTTAAGAATCTGAATGATTTTATAAAAGGTTTTATAAATGAGCTATGAAAACATATAAGGCAAAACATATGAATTGTGTGAAACTGTTCAAAATGTAATGAACGAAGCTAAAGCCAAAAATTAGCTAATACAGGTTGGTTGGTCGGCTGGCTGGCTGGCTGGCTGGATGGATGGGTGGGTGGAAGGAATGAAAGAAGGCAGGAGGAAGGAAGGGACAGAGGGAGGGGAGGAGAAAAAATCTTGAAAAGAAGAGCTAAAGAAAGGAAAAACAGGATTTGCAGAAGGTAACAATGTGATCAGTCAGAATTTCTGAACTTGCATCTTTGCTTTCCTCTCTATCATTTTTTTCCAGCTATGACCTGAGTGTGAGAGGTTTGAGGAGATGTTGCAAGAGCATCAACTTGCCTTAAATGAATTATCTTTAAATTTTTCTTATGCAAAGTTTTAAATATATACAGAAGTAGAGAAAATACTATTCATCTCTACCCTTAATTATTTACCCCCAGCCCCCACCATATAATTATAAAACAAATCTAATCTAAGATATTATTTAGATGAGTCAAGTCTCCATGTTTTAAAGAATTATAGCCCAGTGATATAATAATAATGGAAAAGACACTATAAATTTGAGAAATAATTAAAAGGACATTGCAAAAAAATAGGGAAGTGCTGTACTGTTTTTTTATTAAAAAGGAAGAATTAGTTTCTTGAGAGTATAGAGTGTGAATTTGTTGTAGGTTTCAAGATAAAATGGATTTTTTTTCAGAACATGGACAAAATATAGTGGTAATCCTAGATATTTCAACATGCTAAGAATAAGGATTACTCTATTGACCTCATTTCCTTATTCATTTATCCAAATTCCATCTTTTTTATAAATGAATTAAGTCAGCTAATTTCCCTTTTTAATAAGGTTACTAGACTGCTAGCTCAGGAAAATACCATAGGATAAAAATGAACCTTAATTTCAGCAAGATACTAACAAAAGTCTCTTAGATTGTGCATGCGTTGGAAAAACATGAGCTGGATCTTCGTACAATTAGGTAGGGATTGTAACCATGTTGTGACCATGTCTGGAGGAATAAGTAATGGATTCATCAACTTGGAGGACAGCCTCCAGTTGTATTCTGGAAGACTCTGTGGACCTGGTCAGGTCTTAGATTTTAGGCAACGACTTGGACACAGAAGACATGAGACTACTCTCAAGGTAGGCTATGAATTTATAGACTTTCAAGAAGAGACCACACATGTCAAACTGAACTAAGTCCATGGATTATTGGGCCAGAGACAAATTTATTTTAAACAAGGTGGGTAAATGGAGCAAGAACCTGCCCAGCCTGTCTCAGTACAGCTTTTTTGGGTTCCAGAATCCATGATGGATCCCATGGTTGCCACTTACATGGTCCATGTGAGGCAATGGGCCGTTGTATCTGAAAAGCTAAACTTCACAGCTCACCACATCCCTTTTAATATTTAGGGCTTACATCCTTAGCCAGGAAGAACTTTCACAAACTGGAGACATTGACAGACCTCCAGACCCCTTCCTGAGGCTTGAACAAAACAGAGGGTCAGTTGAGTCCACATGGTGATGGGCAGAGGAGAGCAGTCAGTACACTCCTGACCCTAAGCATCATCTCTATGTCCCTCTTTACTGCATCCTGGAGAGCGGCACCTTAGCCAAATGCCCCCTAGGACCTCTATGAGATGGAGGAGCAGAGGGCCAAAGTTTCTCTTCTCAGAGGATGAGGTCTTGCTGGAACTAAGAAATTTAATCGTGTACTGCATCATAGTCGTTTTATACCTGGAGCTTAAATCATTATTTTTGAAGAACTTACATAAATCATCTATGTCTCTAATGTCTTCTTTTAAAGGATTATTTACAGATATTGAGATTCTCTTGATTATTGAGCCAAACTCAGCATCACTAAAAGTACATCTTCATCCAGGGGTAAAAGATTTAGCGTTCATGTATTTCTGATGGTCTCTGTGTCTCTGGTTATCCAGCATCCTAGAGAGTTCATTTCCCACATGAGCCTCTCAGATTTATAGAGGACATGAAACTGGGAAGGCCCTTTGAAATGCCAGTGACAAAATCAAAAATTTTTTAAATATCAGAAAGGTAGAAGCATGAGCTAAAAAGTAAAAGAAACTAAGATTAAATATGAAGTCCTACCTTTAGCCCCCAAATAAGCATTTAAATAGAAAGTAGAAAAGACCTAGCTTTTTTAATGAACTGCTAGCTTAGTAAGAGCCAGAAGAATGAGCTATCTATGAAAAAATTGCATCAGTAAATGTCCTCATCAATGGTGGTAACTATTGTATTCTATACATTCCATACAGGTGAGGCAATAGCTGTGTCATTTGGGTTAATTTTGTATATCTCATTTCAAGGAGGTATTAGCCAGCCATAGAACAGGATAACTTGAATGTTTAAGGGTCTGGTCTCCAAACCGTGTCTGATGATAATGAGAATAATAGCAACATCTATGTATTGAAGCCCATTATGTGCCATGCTCTGTGGTAGACCTTGTGTTGATACTCGAAATGACTTTGGACTTGGACATCTTCAACCTAAGAAGGTCAAGGATAAGCTACCTCCCCATCTAAACTTTAAACTCTGTGATGACAGAGACCTTTGTACATAATGTCCAGATGGTAATGAAGATGCTAATGATGATCATGATAGCTGCTTCCCAATCTTTGCGGAATAAATTAATCAGGTTTATAATAGACAGGGAGAAAAGGTTATATGGCTCCAGAAGGGAAACCAGATCAAACGGATTGAAGTTATAAGGAGGCGAATTAAAGCCCAAATATAAAGAAGAAATTTCTATCACTTATTGGTGCTCAGAAATGACACCTGAAACGTTATAAGGAGGTCTGTCTGCTATTAAGCGCTCACTAGGTACCAGCCACAGAGGTTACCAGCTGGTAAAGTTGATACTATTATCCTCATTTTGTACATGAAGAAATCGGATGGCAAGTAAAAACTTGTCAAAGTTCACACAACAAGGAAGAGAAAGATTAAGAGTTACTGACTTTAAAACTCATGTATTTTCACTAAATTATAATCATCTCTATCGTTGGAAATAATCTTACATGGACATTGTATAAATGTCCATCTACTGAGAACATGTGTAGGCAAATTCCTGCATTGGGTGAGGGTAAGTCCTACCTCTTTGATCCTTCGAGCACTCAGTATCAATGAGTCTGTTTGTCAAGTAATAAACTCTCATAAGAATGAATGTTTAATGATCTGCCTCATAACACCATAGAGTAATAGAAGTATTGATAGTATTTTTTATGAATCTAAAGAGATCAGTTTGAGGTGAGGAAATGATAAATGCTCTCAGTGAGGGACACTTGCTAATTGATCCCAAGTTTCATTAGGAAAGCACTTAATTGGCCTCCTAATATAATTGCTTCTAGGCCGGTTCATTTACTTGCTGCCCTAACTCTTCTAAAGCATTTCTGTAGCACATTTACTGGTAGAAAGAAGGTTCAATACATGTCAAAATATAGCCATATGCCTTAATATCTGTTATGAACCATAAACGTGGGCTTGAAGAGAACCAAATAGTTAGAAGTAGAGAAGAACAGACATTTGTTGAAAGTCTACTCTGTCCTAGAAATTAGCCCATTCAGAGGAGGGTGGGAGGATGGCCGGGAACTCAGGTGTCGATTTAACAAGCAGCCCATCTGCAGGGGATGGTTAGGAGACCGGCCCAAGCCCGGCAGAGGTTCGGGGGTAGAGAGCAGTGGGAAATGTTGTGGGGTGGGGTACATAGGATAGAAAGAGCCTGCAGAGGGGCTTGGATTCTGAGCTGAACATTCAGCCCTGTGCTGCAGGCATCAGAACCCATGCTGGATTCTTGAGTAGAGGAGTGGATGAGGAAAGTAGTCCAAGAATGTGGGGAACACGCTGTGTTAGGGAGGAACTGGAAGCCACAGTGTCAGAAATAGCAGGGGTTGTTTTTTAGAAAGGAGTCTCCTCTGAGGTTGACAGGAAGCATTGCAAGATAGACAGGAGTAATAATGATGCACTTACTGTATGCCAGGCAGTGTTCCCAGCGCTGTAGGTTATAGGCGCTCATTTATCCTTTTAACAATCCTATGAAATAAGTAGTAATATTGTTGTCAGTCCCATCTTCCAGGTGAGAAAACTGAGGCTTCTAAAAACAATTGGCCTAAAGTCACCAAGCAAAGATGACCGACATTCAGCCTGTGCTCACCTCACAGCCATGCTCTGATGACCACTTAAAATGATTATTTGATGATGTTACTGTCTGGTATCATCTAACTGTTTTAAGTCACAGCTTGAGCAGACTGTTCTCAGAAGCAGTAGACACCACAGGGCTGAGTTTGTGTTCCTTGGCCCATGAACATAGTCAATAACCTGATCTCCGTGCTGGATACATGTGCTGCCTTCCCGCAGAACCTGAGGAATATGGGACAGACCTTTTCAAGTCTTAAAGTTAAACTTATATTCTAATAATGATAAAAATCAAATTAAGCGTATAGTTTAGATCTGTCGTTGTTTTATTTATAAACATTATCACTTTCTTTCCCCACGCATGGCACACCACATGTGTACGTTTTTCTCCCCCCAGGGGCTCAAGATCTGGATCGCATCCGACTCTCCACCTACAGAACAGCATGCAAGCTGAGGTTTGTTCAGAAGAAATGCAACTGTAAGTATGCCAGCTGTTTGGACTAATTACCCTCATGAATCCTATAGTTTACATTTGTTACTTAGTTTATTAAAAGTAGGCTTTCTTGCAAGTATTGATAAAAATATGTTTATACAACAGTAGAAAGAGTATTATGGTGCACAAATGGTAGAAAGACTATTCCCAAGTAATTCTGAAGGCTTAATGGCTCAACTGCTAAAGTATTGGAATGGATGGGCCTCTGGATATGTATATAATCCTGCCCTTGGAATGGTTTAAATCCGGATGGATGGTTTTCTTCTTTTCTCTAGCTTTGGTATTATAAATACAGTGCCAGCAAAATCGTTTCAAAGATCTTAGAAAATATCAAACATTAAGTCCTCCTTATATTTCCTTTACAAATATAGGAAAATGTCTACAACCTCCTGGAGAACATTTAAGTTACTTTCTGAAACTACAAAAATTAGCCCTTGGTATCAGAGTATTAACTACTTTTGCCTACATCAGACAATAACAAGAGAAGAGACAATGCTTAAAGAAACAAAGAAACTTGCTTCAACTTTTTCCCAAATTTTAACATGTAAGCAGCAACCTAGCTCACTATTCACAGTGAGCAGGTTCACATTCCTTGCCAGGTCAATGCTTCCATTAGATTATCACATCCATTTTCTCTTGGAAAATATATTGCTTCAAAGTTCATTTATATGAGCTTACTCTTTCCTTTTTTGAAAACTGACTGCTATAAAAATTAATAACTGTTCTCATTCTCTAATTAGTATCAGGTGAATTTTAAAAATGAAAACCGTAAAGTTCTCCTGCATACATAGACATAGTTCTTGAATATGTGGCAGGGGGACTAGGCACTTGGTGAACGTAGAAATCAGCCATGTCCACATCTCTACCCTCCCAGAGTCTCCGGCAGATGCTTCTTGGGGCCCTGGGCAGACCCCGCCCCCCAGCCACAGGCTCCTGGGTTTACAGCTAATCATGACTGTGGAGGTGGGCAGGGCACGGCTGCTCCTCAAGTTACAGCTTATTCTCTAGCCCCAGTAGCTAGAAATGGGGCAGGACAAGAAGGGAGAAAAAACTTAGGTGGGTCAAATATCAAAGATGTGTGTTGACTCCTCACAGGAAGCTAAACCAGTCCCCCAAAATGCAGTGAGAAGAACAGTACAGATGTGGGAAGGAATCTGGGGTTGTACTTGCAGTCCTGGGTGTTGATAAGTCATAAAAGCCCTTTCAGGGACTGGTGTTAAAGGACAAGGAAAATGCTCCCACAGAAGAAAATCTTTCCTTCTCCCCTCAACCCCATCACCCATATTTTAACAAAAGGAAGAATTTCTGTGTTTTCAGCAATGAAAAAGTGATGGGATCCTCCCATTTTCCTTCCTCATTACCACTCCAGTGGCCCTCAACATAGAGGGAGCTCTGTCCCCTTAAAGCTTTGCCACGCAGAGCCTTCCTTAGACTACTTGCAGTAGAGATGGGGAATTTTAAAAAGACATTACAAAATGGTAAGGATGAGCAAATTAATTAATTAAAAGGAAAAGAAATGAAGGAAGGAACTAAAGAAGGGAGGAAGGAAAGAAAGATCAAAGGAAGAAAGGGAAAGGAAAAGGAAAGAAAAAAACCCACATTGATTTGGCAACCGTGCAGCCAACATTACAAAGGGCTCACATTGTTTGCCCTAACTGGGTCCAGCAACCCACAGGCCACTTCCCATTCCTCCTACTCTCTGACAAAGCCCCTTCCTCATTCTTGGGCACCTCGTTTTCCATTACCTGTTCTTCTCTGGCCCTCATCCTTATTCTATATCCAGAATTATGTCACACTTTCATTCACCCTCTTGGAAAACAGTGGAGAAAACAGTGACCTTCTTGGAAAGCAGCATTGATCCAACCTTGTGTAGTTGCCCCTCAGTGCATCAGTTCATTTACCCCTTAATTTAGGAAGCTTATAGTGAGTTCCTACTATAGGTTTGCACTGCACTAGGTACCAAGGATAGAACAGTGGTGAATAAGATGTGATCCCTGCCTTAACCTTGCCCAAAGTCTAATTAGATAGATGGATTTTTAAACAGACGTATAAAACAATGTGGAAGTATAATGCTAGGAATAAGGACATAGAGTGTAGGACCACCAAGAAGGCAGTGCCGTGACCTGGGTGTGAGGGCTGCGGACAGGAGCTTCCTGGAAAAGGCGGAGCCTTAAAGAATTAGTAGGCATTAGGGAAGTGTTATTTGCTTTACAATGTACCTTATAAATATCATACATTTTTAGAAGGAGGAAAGATATTACATTCTATACAAACTAGACAAAAGTAAGGCTCAAGGCAGAAGAACAGCATATGTTGAGTGCTCTGCTAAAATTAAGTTTCATTTTAAAGTTGTTTCTACCTTGATCAGAAGGCTTAAATGCAAGTACTATATGTGTTTGCTGAGTTTTCCTTCCTGACAAAAAATGTAGCAGTTGTGATGTTGAGGTACTTGGAAAACGCTAACACAGTTGAGCCTGGTTTATCTTCATCACAGTTGAAGTCTTCCTTTTAGGAAGACAGCCAGAAGCACTGGTGGTTGTGACATATCAGTCAACATTGAATATACACCCCTGTATTAGAGAAGGATAATTTCTGTCTGCAATAAAACCTAACCCACAATAAATTATGGTACCTAATAATGGAGTTTTACTCTGCAATAAAAGAAGTAAGAAAAAAATACAGAAAGTGTGCTTGTAAGCGCATTGTTTTATTGAAAACTCTTACATTGTATTTACTTCATGGAAATCAATAGAACTTAACTGAGAACAAGTTGTTTATTTTTAGGCCCAGACCTTATTTACAGGTAAAATTAATTTTGTACATTAACAAAAGCAAGCTTTAAAACTACATAATGGAAGAAAAAACATAAAAACTGATACTTGTAAAGTTATCACCTAGAAAAAATAAATATTGCCTGGGTATAGCATGGAATGTATAGATTTTTAGGAGGTTTCTTTTCTGTCTAAATTCAAAGATCAAAAGAGTTAGTTCATTCCCCATATTTTCTTCCCCACAGCGCTTGCCTACTCTGTTTCTAGAATATTGATTCCTATCACTGACATTCGTGTTCATTTCGTTTAATACAATTCCTGACGGATGCTGAGAATAACTCGTTGTCAGTGTTCTAAAAAACTCTAAAGGAGAGGCCAGAAAACCATGGCCCATGAATTGAATGTGGCCCAGCATCTAATTTTGTATAGACTGTGAACTAAGAATAGTTTTCACAGATGAGTATTTGCAACCTATTTGATAATAGGGAACACTAACTTGTGACCCCAAATAAGCAAAATGCTATCTCCCCAAAATAATTCTATTCTTTTCATCGGTAGATGTGCATTTTTAAAACCTTGGGCTCAGTTATTATACTTTTAATTTCATAAGTAAAAATGTTGTGGAAACTTGTTTTCTCTACATAGTATCTACACAGTACTATTATATAATATGGTGATGCCTCTTGGTCCACAAAATTATTTACCAACCTCTGCTAGAAAAGAAAAGTTGTAAGAAGCCCATCTTTAGCAGACTCACTGATACAGAGAACTAGTGGTTACCAGGGGGAGAGGGAAGTGGAGACGGGCAATATGGAGCTGGGAGGTAAGAGGTACAAACTATTATGCATGAAACAAGCTACAGGGACATATTGTACAACATGAGGGATATAACCAATATTTTATAATAACTATAACTGGAATGTAACTTTTAAAAATTGTGAATCACCATATTGTATACCTATAACTTATATAATATTGTCAGCAACTATACTTCAAGGTTTTTTTAAAAGCCCATCTTTTTTTTCCTCAGGCAAAAGATTCTTCATTTCTTCCATTTTTCTCCATAGGCTCTATTTTCCGAATCAGCTTTTCCCTTTACCATTCATCTTTGTACCCTGTCTTGCCTTCCCTCCCCTGTCATGGCTAGCACATTCTCTAACAGAATAAAGGAATGAATGTGTCTAAAAACTAGGGGACAAAATTCGGCTATTCTGTTTTCTAGGAGCAATGGGACAGAAGGGAGAATACAATAATATTCCCAATACTCCTTCCTAATCAGCAGCCTTCTCTTTAGCTTCCAAGTGTCCTGGTGACTTTCCACAAAATAAAAACCCTATATACTGTTTATAAGCATGTATGAAAATGGCAACATCTCAGCCTTTATTCTGAACAAATAACTGTCTTCTACTAGAACATTATTTCCTCGGTCAGCATTGACATGGTGAATGACCCAGATACCCTGTGATGTCAGCAGATCTTTTTTCAGAAATTACTTTGGAGTCAACGAAACGCAGCCGTAAGTTCATGAACAATGAAAGGCAACAAGAGAAATCAATCAGAAATCTCTAATCCCTCCTGTTTAATAGTGGGGAAAAAAAGTAAGGAGGCAAGAGGATCCTCTCCTCCACACCCACAGCAGATGTTGCACCAGTTCTTCTGGTTACAGTCTGATTTTTCTTTCTATCACTCATATCAATTCAAATTGAATTAAAATTTTGTTTAAAAGAAAAAGAGGACAAAAGGTATACGTTTGCATGTGGCTTTCTCAAAATATCTTTCCTCTAGTAAATGAAACATTTTTTTAAAGTATCCTTCATTCAGATACAATTTAAAGTCAGAACACATGCTTTTGTCTGTAACATCTCTAAACTTCTTGCAGGATTTCTTGTGAACCAAAAAAAAAAAAAAAAAAAATGCAGTTATCTATTTACCTAAATGTTTCTCTAACACTGCAAAATTAACCCAAGTGAATGCTCTCTATGTACCTGAATAAATACTCTCCTATGAATGAATGAATATGCCTCACTAGATTCATTCTTCACCAGCCAAGTGACTAGTCTTACACTGCAAAAGTAGCCTGCATTAACAAATGCTAATATCCCACTCACTTTTCTTCAAGCTAATGTACCAGCATATTCCTCATCTCTGCCTCATTTTTAAGTGTGTGGATTTCTGGCTGCCTGTGTCAGTTTTCTATCTTTGCATAACAAATGACCACACACTTAGCAGCTAAAAACAACACACATTTATTATTACCCTGTTTCTGTAGGTAGAAACCCAAGCAGCATGGCTGGAGTCTCAGCTCAGAGTCTCATGGACTGACATCAAAATGATGGCTGGGTCTATGGTTCTTATCTGGGGTTCCAGGTCCTCTTCCAAGTGAACCGGCTGTTGGCAGAATTCATTTCCTTATGGTTGAAGGACTGAGGTCCTCATTTGCTGCTGACAGTCAGCTGGGGACAACTCTCAGTTCCTAGAGGCCACTCACATTCCTTGCCACATGGCTCCCCACAGGCCGTTCAGAGTTCAAATGTCTGCTTCTTCTTCCATGTGTTTCTCTGACTGCCTCCTCTGTGACCAACCAGAAAAATACTCTCTGCTTTTAAAGGACTCATGTGATTAGGTCAGGCCCACCTAGATCCTCTCCCTATCTTAAAGCCAACTGGTTTGGGACCTTAACTACATCTGTAAAATTCCCCACAGCGGTACCTGGATTAGTGTTTGATTGGATAACTGAGACAAGGTATGTGCACTCCGGGTGCCAGGAACCTTGGGGTGGGGCGAGGCGGGGCATCCTAGGATTTTGCCTACCACAATGCCCGAAGTTTAAAGTAAGAACGCAGGCAAGAGAAATAGCTCCCCCGCCCCAAAGAGATGTGTTTAAAAGAGAAAGATAGAAGGACTGTCTCCACTCAAGGAGTCAGAAGGAAGAGCAGGAAGGTTCACAGTCAGGGAAATAAGTGACAGATGTCAAACCCTTGGAGGATAAGTATCTTTGTATTGTTCCAAATGTGTTGGACACGCATTTTCATTCCTTACGTTGAATCATTCTAGACACTTGTTTAGAATAAAGACAAGTGGATCGTGCTAGAATACAATGTTCCCAAAATTCCCTGTGGGGAATTTGGTGGTGGCAGCAGAACATAAACAAACCCATTAAAGATGCCCGTGCACCAGGCGGTGGAAACACTGCTCCCCTCTGGGCACGCTGGACCGACAGCAAAAATGTCTCCCCTTAATCAGGGCAAACATCTGGTAGAGAAAAGCTACGATTTTAAAGCCCTGATGCTTGTGATACGAGTTTAATTAAAGCTACTTCCTCCCTTTAATTGCCTTTATTTTGAAGATCTTAAAGATCAGGGTTTTGTTTTCTTGTTAGAATTTTTTTTTTTTTTTTTTTTTTTTTTGCGGTACGCGGGTCTCTCACTATTGTGGCCTCTCCCGTTGCGGAGCACAGGCTCCAGACGCGCAGGCTCAGTGGCCATGGCTCACGGGCCCAGCCGCTCCGCGGCATGTGGGATTTTCCCGGACCGGGGCACGAGCCCGTGTCCCCTGCATCGGCAGGCGGACTCTCAACCACTGCGCCACCAGGGAAGCCCTAGAATTTTTTTTTATAGAGTGCTTGAAGCTTTGTCTGCTCAAGCTGCTACCACTGCATGTACAGCCTGTGAAGTAAGCCGACACCTGTAGCCTTGTTTCCAGGCGTCTGGATGTAACATGCATCATCTTCCTTCCCTCTGTCTTGCCTCTGCTTTATGCCAGGAAGCTGTGCTAACTAAGCATTTTTACTCTCACAGTTTAGGAAAGAGCATCATCTTAAGTGCTCCAGTCAGTTGGGAAAGAGTGGCGTGTAGAGATGATTGCCTTTCAAGCTTCTCCAGCCCCATCTAAAGAGGGCCAGAGCAAGACGCAATGAATGACCTTCCCTTAGCGTTCTGCTAAGCTCTGTTCCTGGGAGCCTGCAGGATCGGCCCAGAGCCAGTCAGCAGAGCGATGAAAGGATACCCAGGGGACTGCTCTCCCGCAGTCCGGCTCCCAGGAGCCCCGGGCTCTGGTGAACACTGAGAGAAAACAAAAGACAGTAGGGAGGACAGGGATGGAAGAATGGCCTCTCCCACATAACCACACCTGTTATCCTTCTGGAAAGTCATGCCTGATGCCACCCTGATTTACTCCTCAGTGAAGCTTTGTTGGCATTTTGTCCTTGTTATTAACAATCACACATTTATTCGTTCATTCAACAAATATGCCCTGAGATGTGCTAGGTTCCAAGCATTATGCTTAGACCATGGTGGAGGGAAAGTATGGTAATATTCCTTAGTGTACAAATGTAGTATTAGTATAACCACAAGTTTAGAATCTAATGATGTGTCCTATTTATTCAAAGCTTCTGATTTTGTTAATATCAAATAGTAGATACACCCAAAAACTTTGCTGTACTAAACATATGTAGCCTGTCGGTCCCCTGAGAGAACTGTCATTTTCTGAAGAAACAAAATTACTTAAAGTTTGGTGGTTAAAAGAAACCAAGTATATCTATAGCTACTGAAATGGATTCAGTAGCTGTAAGTCTGTAGGTATTTTTATTCCTTCATGGTGTTGGGCTAGGACTTTTGCTTTATCTCCTTTTCTATCAGGAATTGTAAAGTTGTTTGTTGCAGGTGAGGAGAGCATAGATGCCAAGTAGGTTCCCTTGGAAAAACACCAGATAAAATCTTATAACTGAGAACTCCACTTCTAACTTCCCAATATTAGCCGACTGCCGTGGTAAGCAATCAACTGCCCCACGATGTCTGTCAAGACTTGTCATCAAGAGGCAAGCATGTGGACCACTAGGCCTGCTGCAAAGCTAATAATAATGGCACCAGCTCTTAATTAACTTAGTTTCTCAGAAAAATAATGAACTTCAATGTAAGATCAAGTACAAGTCATTTTAACTTTCAAATTCAACACTGATGAATAAGATGGTGATGTTATATCACGGAGGAGACTGAGAAAAATTTGTATGGCCTAATAGAATCAGAATCTACTTCAAACATGGTCATAATCATTTTCTTCTTGTTTATTATTCCGGGAGAGTTCAATCAGTGATGGGTGGGACTTGATTAGAATCAGTGCTTTAGCGTCTGTTTCCCCAGAAAGCAGACTCCACAACAAGACTTGTGTGGAAGTAGCTCATTTGGAGAGTGAACCCAGAGCAGAACAGAGCAGAACAAGAAAGGAAACCGAAAGACAATTCTGGCGCTTCTAAGGAAGCTTGTGAAATGCACCCCAGAACTGTCCATCCAGAGCTGACAAGGAGGAGACACTAGTCCAGCTGCTCAGTCCTGCACTGGCCAAGGGCAGCCTACAGGACTTAACGCCCCCGAGCTTCTGGGTTGCACACGTGAGCCTGGCAGGCAGCGTCCGGTATTTGTGCTGAGACGTCCTCGGAGGTTCGTGGCAGGAGCCTGAGGCCAAGTGATGTCTGGTTGCAGCTACACTGAGCCGGTCAAAGTCTAAGTTGTGATGGTCACTCCCACAGAGGCTGGAGGAAAAAAGTGCCCTTTTCCATCTGTCCTAACATTTCTTAGGACAGATGGAAAAGGGCAGAAACTGGAGACTTGCTGTAAAAATCTAATTCAAAGTCAATAAAAGCCCAAAATAGGGCAGTAGAATGTAGGATAGAGTTAGGGCACATTGAAGAAACCTATGCAGAGTTATCCAGTGAAATCTAAAATGACTACCCAGAGGGGAGATAAGATACTAGATTTTCTTGCTTCTAAGGCTATTAAATATATTCTGAACAAAGTTGAACACTGACGGTGAGAAAGTGATCATTGTTCAGATATTTCTTTTCATTTACCTTCTCTTATTATTTTTACAATCCTTGGTACAATATTTGAAAACTAATAGGCTTAATAAATGCTTATTCAATTGAACATGGTTAAATTTAATTTACAGTATGACATCTATTGAGCCAACAATTATCATACCTCATTTTGAATAATCACGCAAGTCTGCAAACACAGTTTAAGGAAAACTGAATACATTTTCCTGATAGGCAGTGGATGTACTGCCAGGGCCTTTGAGGACCAGCACGATACTCAGTTTGATTTTACACCAAAAATACGTTGTAGACCTTTTCCTGAAGTCTATTATATCATCCACCTTAACCAGGAAATTAAAGTGAAAATAAAATGTTATGTTTGTAAGAAATGATGCTTCTCCCCAAAGATCCTTAACAAAGAGAACTATCTTGATGATAAAGGCATATGTTGAGAGCAAGGAAGATGTTGAGTTTGGAACAGAAAATAATTTGGTGAGCTACTCAGATGTTGTTTAGATTCATATTTTAGAAAGGTATATAGCTCATGGCTCACTAATGGAGATCAAGTCTGAAAACTGTCATTTGCTGACATTTTCTTTCTGAACTCAGTGTTTGGTTAATGTGAGTGATGACTAATATCTTCAGTGTAAATCACATCAAAATGCATTTGTTAACCCTGGTGAAGCATAGCACTTAACTGAGTTCCTAACAGCTTTTTTAAACACAGCTTTGTCATGATCAAAGACCTGAATAAGGACATAAAGTAGATACTTGAAAAATCCTAACTGGCTAATTTGCACGTGGCTTTCTCCACCACAATGTTCTTGGGATTCTCATGATATTTTTAAAATAAATTTGTCTGACTCAAATGAGCATCAATTTCCTCTTCTTCCTGTCTCTCATCTAACTCCATCCTTTAAGTCAAGGGTCCCCAACCCCCGGGGCCTGTTAGGAACCAGGCCACACAGCAGGAGGTGAACAGCGGCAAGCAGGGGAAGCTTCATCTGCCTCTCCCCATCGCTCCCTACCGCTCTCATTACCGCCTGAGCCATCCCTCCCCACCCCCCATCCGTGGAAGAATTGTCTTCCACAAAACCAGTCCCTGGTGCCAAAAAGGTTGGGAACTCCTACTTTAAGCCGTGCTCCATAGCCGTGGTTCTCAGATTTCCTTCTTTTTCAAAATCACCTAAGGAGTTACTGAAACCTAGGGATGCCCTGGCTGAACTCCAGACACATGGAATCAGAGGCCACGATCTGAGATCCACTCACTGCTCTAAAGATCACCTCTGATTTTCACTCCTGGACTGCTTGGCCATAGCTGGGGATCTGAATTAGCTGACGTGGTAGTTGGAAAATGAAATTAAGCATTAAACTTTGCAGGATGCAAATTCTCAATCTCTCTGTTGACTTACTGAAAAATTAGAGAAGTCTTATATAATGGGCAAGAGGAAAGGTTTCAAAGGTATAGACCCTGTTTTCCAGTAAACCCAGCACAAACTCCACTGGCCCAGTCAGGTCAATACAAGATCCGATTACACCATGATCACTCACTCCTCTCTGCCATTGGTCCCTCGACCCTCTTCCTGCTGGAGTATCCTCCCGACCTCATCTCCATGTGTTCATATCCTGATTCAGGAACCATCTTGAGCTCTACCTCTCCTCCTCTAAAACCTTTCCAAAGTCTCCAGCCCACAATAGCATCCTTGTATGTTGAGCTCCAGTAGTTTGTTTGTTTTTTTAACCTGCTCTATGAATATGGACTTTTTATAACATAGTGTCTCGAACAGGGCTTCAGTTAGGCCTTCTGAATGTGTCTCTCCCGTGGGAATCATAAGCTCTTTTAGGGCCAGACTCTCCTATTGTGTTAAATCACCTACCACATCAAACATGTAACGCATTGTAGAATCTTTAAAATTTCCAGTTGGATCTAACTTCTTTCAAAAATATTATGGAATCTCATTTCTTGCTTCCTTTCCCAACTCTGTATAAGCATATGGCAGTCTTTCTCCATTTGTTTATGCCCGTACGTGCAGTAGATGTATGGTAAATAGTGATACGCTGAAATTTTTTCTCATGAGCTGATGCTCTCTGAATTTCAAGAAAAGTATTTGATCTGAAAGTGAACTAAACTAGTCATCACTGTTACAATCTCTCATGGGTTTTTATAACATCACATCTGTTAAGAGGAAAGCAAACCTGAAATTATAGAAAAAAAGCTTGTATTAAGGGACAAATATTTTTATAACTGACAGAGTGGAGCGAAGAATTGAAAGAATTTGGAGGGGATTTTTATAATTCTATCTGAATACGACAGTAAATTTTCTCTCAAAAATAAGAGTAATGCCTAAAATGTATATAGTGCTTTACATTTTTACTAAACTTTTTCCATTTTTGTTATTCCCAGGACACCTATAAAATAAGAAATGTGGATATTATTATTCCTGTTGTACGAATGAAGAAAGACTTGAGTCCAAATCTACTATCTTTAAGTCTATTTATTTTCTATATAAGAAAAAATAGATTGTTGTTGCATGCTCAAGACACTTGTTTGCTAAATATCTCTATTCGTCACCACTTACAAGTTCTGTATGATCAGGTACCTGCCTATCTTGTTGATGCTAATTCTAGAACCCAGAACAGTGCTGCCACATAATAAGGGCTGAATAAGTACTTAAGGTATGAATGAAGTTTTAGTCTCTGGAATGGAAGGCTAAGAAAGAAGGCTTGTTAGTGGCTTGGGGTAATGAGTTTGAAGAGGACTCTGAAGTCGTTCCTGGCACTCACAAGGGGATACGTTCCTCTCCCCACCTCCTCACACCCCACTCTGTGGCGGCCTGACCCACACGTGAAGCTCCTTAAAAGCATTTTTACTTAAAGTCTACTTGGCATTTAGAATACTGAATGAAATTTGCTATTTGAGAGCTGTCATAGGAAGAAGACAGTGCTTTAATGTGTGCTCATCTTTTAGTGCTAAGAGCATCAGAATTTACTGGACAACTAAAAGAATGAATCTTCATAATTAACTTTTCTACAAGCCTACAAACATATTTTCAGGATCTGCTATGTGAATGAACACAATTTGGCACTCCAAACCCACAGCATAAACTACTCAGAAATACTACCTGAACTTGGTTCTCATACTTTGAAGAGTGTGGTTACAAGGGAAAATTCCCGCTGGGAATTTTCCTGAAGGTCAGGAAACTTTGGTCCAGGGAGGGGAGAGTTGGATGAGTTTTCAGAAGCAACCTATCTCTTTTGCGGTGGGATTTGATGAGTAAATCAACAGCAGAACTCACCCTGCTCTTACCTGCATGTCTCAGAGGTGGAAAAACAAGTCATAACAAAGCCTCAGGTAACGGTCACCATCACTTTAAGTATCGGTGGCAAGGGTGGGTGAGGGTTGAGAGGGCATGTGTATGGGCGTGCACACGCATATACACACACACACACCGTCTACACACTAGAGGGTATGCATATTCCCAATGGCATATTGACAGATTATGTTCAATTCCCAGCCTAACTAAGAGTTGTGAGTTTAAGTTTTATTCAGGGTCTTACAGAGGACTGTACTCCGGGAGACAGGTCTGAGGAGCTGCTCCAAAGAGGTAGCAGGGTTATATGGGGTAGCGGGGATAAATTCATATATATATGAATTTTTTGGCTGGGAAGTACATGATGTCAAACATACATCTTGGTAAAAGATTACTGCTAGGCGCAAAGAACAGGTATCTCAAGTTAATGATTTTAGTGTTTCTCTGTGTATAGGAAGATGCAAGAATCTGGGGTCATTGAAATTCTTCCTGAGATATGCATCTTAACTATCTAGGTGCCCATTTATACAAAGCACAGAATGCCTCATCCTGTTTTTTCATCCCTCAGGGCGCACTGTCTGTGGCTGGTCGCAGTGGGTTGCGACTTAACCCTTGTAAACCTGGATGATGAGTAATAAACATTCTTTGTTCTTTTTTTTCCCAAATGTGTATAGACATAATTACATAAATCATTCTTAAACTGCATAAATTGATAGTGACCAGCTTCTTGTGATGTGCCTCACAACCTATTAGAACATAGGAGGCTGTCTTGATGCGGAAGGACTGAGAACTTCTGCCTTAGAGCAGTGCTTCTCATACTTTAATGTGAATACAGGCTCCCTGGGGATGTTGTTAAAATGCAGATTCTGATTCTCTAGGTCTGGGGTGGGGACCTGAGAGTCTGCATCTCTAACAAGCCTAGTGTCTTAGGATTCCAAGTATGGTCCTAGACCAGCAGCTGCAGCATCACCAGGGAGCTATTTTATAGCCTTGTAGGTGAGTCCAGTGTGCAGCCATGGTTGAGAACCACCACTCCAAAGTGAATGAGATGAAGTCATAGATGATGGTTATTGACTCTCCCCAGCTGCAAGCCCTCTGAGAGCCTTCGAAAGGTTGATAAGTCGGTGATTGTCAAGAGTCACGAGGAGAGCTTTGTCAAAGCCCTTTCCCATCCTGCTAAATTTTGGAATCAGTAAGTGGTAGAATCTGGAATTGGGAATTTTGAGGAGCCCTATTTCATGAAGTGTCTTTTGATTTTCCTATCCTATCTGTACCCTCTCTTCCAGATTTTACCCTACTTATATGATTCTCCTACTTCTCATAAAGTTTATGACCTCGGTCATTTCTATCTGGTATAAATGAGTTTGGCATTTTTGCACTTATCTCAGGGATACTTGGATTTAAGTCATCTGTATCTATGATATAAAGAGTCCATCTCTTGTTAATAGAGTGTAAGAGATCAGCAAACAGATAAGAAACATCGCTTGAGATCAACAAATTCTTCTCTACCCACATACAAACATTTCCTCCCACCCCCCCCATCCTGCCTCTGACCCAGCCATTTTCTTCCTGATATTGCCTGAATTTAAGGCAAACTATTGAAGCTTTGTCTATTTCCATTTATTTATAAAGACAGACCATGACGTGTTAATAATAAATGTCTGAAATTAACATATTATTTTTAAGATTCTGTGAAGTACTAAATATTGCTTTTAAGAATACATTTTGTCGGGCTTCCCTGGTGGCGCAGTGGTTGAGAGTCCGCCGGGAACACGGGTTCGTGCCCTGGTCCGCGAAGATCCCACATGCTGCAGAGCGGCTGGGCCCGTGAGCCATGGCCGCTCAGCCTGCGTGTCCGGAGCCTGTGCTCCGCAACGGGAGAGGCCACAACAGTGAGAGGCCTGCGTACCGCAAAAAAAAAAAAAAAAAAAAAAGAATACATTTTGTCGGGACTGCCCTGGTGATCCAGTGGTTAAGACTTTGCCTTCCAATGCAGGGGGTGCAGGTTCAATCTCCGGTTGGGGAGCTAGGATCCCACATGCCTCGGGGCCAAAAAAACAAAACAAACAGCAGAAGCAATATTGTAACAAATTCAATAAAGACTTAAAAATGGTCCACATCAAAAAAAAAAAATCTTTAAAAACAAAAAGAATAGATTTTGTCTATTCTTGATATGGTTAATGTTATCTGAATAATTTCATTATGCAAACTGATGTCTTATGTAATATATTAGTATAAAACGTATGCAGTTTTATAGATGAGGAAACCCCACTTCTTATCACCTGTGCGTGATAGTAGATGCTCTGTGATGGACATTTAAAGCTTGATGGCTATTTAGTAAAGTGTGCACAGTGCCATCTAGTGTTATACAGTCATCATTGCATGACCTAAATAAATTCCTCGTTTTCTAAAATGACTTGATAGCTCAACAATAAGTAACATACAAAAGTAACATACAAAAGTAATGACTAAAATGACTTGATAGCTCAACAATAAGTAACATACAAAAGTCAGACCTTTAAAACAGACCTCTTAATAACTTCCTAATGACTCTCAACTTAGTTCATTTCTTAATGTTCCTATTTAATTAAGCAAAAGGCTTGTGATACTTACCTTTTTCAATAATAATAGGTATTGAATGCTTGTTATGCACTAAACACTGCGTGAAGTGCTTTACATGGATTATCTCATTTGCTTACCACAATAACCCTGTAATGGAAAAGCTGTTATTGTCCACATTTTACAAATGAGGAAACTGAAACTTAAGGACATTAAGTGGCTTACTCAAGGTCATAATGGATAGCCAGTAGGGAAACCAGGTGGAAACCCAATCAACCACCCAGGAACGTGTACAACTTGTATCACTCTGTGCTGTGATCTGAACCTCTCAAAGTAGTTACCAGTGAAATAAAGCTTCCAAGAAATCTTTATGAAAGCAGACCTTCCTTACCAGGTCTCTGTTAACAAATACAGTGAAATCAATTCAAACTCCACTAACGCAGAATATTTGACAACCAAACTGAATAGGTATCTGCTTTTGTGGCTGGGATGGTGTTTGTGCTTCTCTATATCACCTACATAATATATGCTCAAAATTGTATGTTAATTAGTTTATTTAATTTGGAGGACTGGGCTAAAGCTTAAGTTTGGATTCATAATAAATCTTGTAAATTAACAATAGCATAGCATGGCTGCAGATCAGAGAGGGTTTAATTATTTTAACACAAAATATTATGTGCCAAGCCCTGTGGTCAGCCCTTGTGTATACCTTTTCTCTTTTATCTTCACTACAACTCCCTCTGGGTGGCATTAGCTTTCTCATTTCTAAAAAGGGAATAATAAACTGTATGGAGGTGAGATAACTTGCCCACAGCTTTACAGTTATTAGTGGAGCCAGGAGTGAAACCTCAGTCTTTGTGATGGCAAAATCTGTACCGTTTCCACTCTGCCACTCCTAGAAAATAATGTGCATAATTACAGTTGTCTGCGTACTGCCACCCCCTATGTAAAAATGCCACAGTCTCTTACTTGGACTAGAGCCATAGTCTCCAGCGATTTCTGCATGTGTGCCTGTCCACCTCTGTTCCTTTCTTCCCTCACTGTCAGAAATGATATTTTTAAGCTGCATGACTGACCATGTCACTCTGCTGTTCAAAACCCGTGTCTTAGCATAAAGACCAAAATCCTTATAGCGGTTACAGTGCTCCTCCACCTTGTCTTGTTCTTCAGGCCCCTTCATGACCATGTCGTAATCCCATTTTGTACCTGGCACCCTGTCTGTCACAGTAAATCATGATTTCTGATTATCTGTTTGTGCAATAGTGAGGCATGCCTGTATCCCCACCAGACTGTTAGTCCATGAGGCAGGGACCACACCTGTATGGTTTGCCATCGAGTCCCCAGGACCCACCACAGTGCCCAGCACATAATTATGAAAACTAGTTTTTTTTAAGTCACTTATTACTATCTATTCTCACAGCCAGAATTAGTATTTTATTTTTCCTTATATTGAGACCTTAGGTGTGTAAAGACACAAATACAGAACAGATTTATTTTTAATAACTTTCATATGATTTTCAGATGTTTTACTTGTCTATAATCATAGGCCATTATTATTTCCTGTGGTATATGCCTTATTCCAAGCATTTTACCGGCATCATCCCATTTAACCTTCATAGTCATCATCAGAGGGTAAGGGCTGTTATCAGTCCCGCTTTTCTAAGATGAAGATCCAGAGAAGTCAAGTAATTTGACTGTTGATGTATCTAAGATTCAATCCAAGGCTTGTGTGATTGTTCATGACTACGCCTTGCTGTGTCATTAGCAATTGAATGCATCCTTAGAAGACCCTGTTTCACTGTTGTCATTTCCTTGTCATGCACTCACTTAGCCAACAAATATTCATTAAGCTCCTATGATGTGTGAGGCCCTGTGACAGTGCTAGGGGTATGAACAATTATCATGACAGGCAGTCTCTTTCTGTGGCATGTGCGATGCAGAGGCGGAAACAGATGACCAGCTGGCGGAAACAGATGACCAGCTGGTCTGTACAGAGAGTCCACAAATAGTGTGATGAGGAATAATAGGATTCTAAGGTGACACATAGGAGGGATACAAAACCTAGAGGCAGGGGATCCAGAAGACATCCTTGAAGCAATGGTATTGACACTAAGTTACGGTGGATGAGACATAGATACAAAGTAAATGAGGCCAGATCAAAAAGAACTTTGCAAGACATGTTGAAGAGTTTGGATTTCAAATTAATGAGAAGCTATTAAAGGACTTTCAGCAGCATACAAGTGACATGTCAGATTTGCAGTTCAGAAATATCACTCTGACTGCAGTGTGTAGGAAGAATTGGAATGGAGAAAGAATAAAGGCGAAAGAACTGATTTAGTCATCCAATAAGAGATCGTGAAGACAGCAATGGAGGATGGAATTGGGTGATGCAAATAAGGGTCCATGGAAATGGAGGCGTTAAAGTGACATTTAAGAGATATATTCATAGGACTTGGTCACTGAGAGCATGTGGGATGTGAGGACCCAGGGATGAAATGCAGATTCTGGCTGGACCAGGGGGAGGGACGGGGGCTAGTGCCATTCACTAGAGAAGGGAACCCCAGAGAAAGTGGGTTTGGAAGAGAAGAGGTGAGTATAGACTGGACACGCAGAGGCTAAATTGCCTGAGGAACCTCCCTATGGGTCTGTTGGCCACTCCCGTGGACCTGTGTTATTCTGCTTGTGGGAATCCTGAGGGCTTCCCTGTGCTCTACAACGTCTCCTCAGGAGAGACCTAGCCGTCCAGACTATCTCCCTCCACCAGCAGCCATTTCCTGCCTTGTAGCCATCTCCCTCCTGTGCTCAAGTTCACAGTCCATATTCCTCTTCTCCAATGCCTGTTTCATGTGATAGCCAGGATTCAGATCAGAATAGTTCAGTACCCCACTTCCTGTGGTTACCTGGGCACAGATACCAACCAGGACGATGGGGGAGATCTCATCATCACTGCTCTCTTTGTATCCTGTACCCAGACATCCCCAAGGACTAGATCCAGAGGATTTGTTGATCAAACATATAGGGAATAATTATAGGAATACCAGCTCTTTCCCTCAAGAAAATTTAATTAATAAATAAATTCAACTTGTAATGCTATCTCCCTTGGAGTACCTCACCTGCTAAATTGAAAAATTGGATAAATAACATCAAGAAATACAAAGAACATCCTTGTTACGTGATATACAGAGAAGGTTGCAAAATTGGAATCACATCTGAATTCATCCAAATCTAATAAATATTTAAGTAATTCAGTTGGAAAGTGATTTGTATTCCTCGGCTCCAAACCAGAGATATGCCAAAAAGTTTTCTTTTGACATGACTCACATTACTCACTTGTTCATGTATAATGTGTTGTACCCATGTACCAGGCACTGCCGCTTTTGATTTCATGCATTTTTCCATTTAATGAACACCATTCCCACTTTATAGATGAGGAAAGGGAGGCTGTAAGTCAAGGCTAAAGGGGTATGCACTTGTAGTAGAAGAGCTAGATGTGGACCTAGGTCTTTGGACTCCAAGTCCGGTGTTAATTACAACTTCAAGTCCAGGGTCTCAATAGATGTTAGTTTTGTTTTTCAAATATAGGATCAGAAGTGAGCAAAGAGATAGGAGACTAAAACTTGAAAGTTGTTGGTGGAAAAGCATATGTGGTGTGTGTAGGTCTCAGGAATTAAAACATAAGTATATACTTCATTGAGAAAATCAACATATTTATTTTCAAGCACCAAAGTGTAATGAAAAGTGAACCTTAAACTTGGTGAGGATGTGGAGAATCTGGAACTCTCACACTCCTGATGGGAGTGTAAAACACTACCACTACTTTGAAAAATACTTTGGAAGTTTCGTAATTAAACATACACCTACCATACAACCTAGCCACTTTGTTTCTAAGTATTTACCAAAAGAAATGGAAGTATATGTCTATACAAAGATTTGTACATGATCGTTCATAGCAGCTTTATTCATAATAACCAATCACTGGAGCAACACAGATGTCCGTCAACAGGTGAGTTGATAACCCAATGGTGGCATATCCATTTAACAGAATACCATTCAGCAGTAAAAAAAAAAAAAAAGGACCAGACTACTGTCATGCAACAACATAGATGATTCTCAAAATAGTTACACTACGTAAAAGAATACAGACCAAAAAAAGAGTACATATGGTATGATTCCAGCGATATAGAATTCTAGAAAATCGTGATGGAAAGCAGATCTGTGGTTGCCTGGAATGGGGAGCAGGATGGATCAGAAGGTGCACGAGGAGACCTTTGGGGTTGATACACGCGTCCATCGTCTTGATTGTGGTGGTGTTATCTGGGAATGTCATAACAAGACCTCGGGGTGAACAGGAAAGAAATAGAAATGGATTTCTTGACTATCCTAGTGAAAGTAACCATGACTTAAGTTACACGAGCTTACTAACAATGGAACCAAGAAACTGTTCTTGATCAGGTGAGTTAAGTGATCTGTGCCTTAGTTGTACTGCTGCATTGTAGAGATAACTTTTCCTTTTCCCCCGCCTGCCTTCCTGCTTACTTTAACTTTCCCTTTTTTCTTATTTCAAACCTCATACTACTAAAAATACGTAAATAAATGAAAATATTTTAAATGCTCAAACGCAGTTTTGATAGCCTTTCAAACACTAGAATTTAAGTGTTGGTTTTCTCTTTTCTTTGTAAGGGGTCAGTGTGTACAAGTTGGAAAATGCTTTAAAGCCACATAGACTTGTTAATTTTAATCACAAGTACTATATACTTCAGAGTTGCTAAGAAACTAGATCTTAAAAGTTCTCGCCACAAAAAAGAACTGATAATTATGGAACATGATGTGTTAGCTAACGCTATGGTGGTAATCATACCGCAATATAGAAATGTATCAAATCAATATAGAAATGTATCAAATCAACACCTGAAACTTACACAGTGTTATATACCAATTATATCTCCATATTTTAAAAAGCCAACTAGACCTGGATACAAACGCCAGGTGACTTCCCTTGGACCTTTGCATTTGTCGGTTAACTTCTTTGATTCTCACATTCCTCACATGTAAGTATTTCAAGGGTCTATTATGAAGAATAGAAATAACTCTCTACTGTGATTTTCAGAAAATCATTTGTTTGCTGTTTACACCTTGTACATCAGCTCTTTGAGATCCTGCGCTATGTGCCTTTACTGATGTCAACTCCTATAGTAGTGGAACACATACCAAAGCGTATGAGGCATCTTGACAAAAGAGGACAGATGGTACATGTATAACAATGAATTTACCTTTCCATGCACTCTGGTCTGATGTGTCCACTCTGCTTTCATTGTATGTAGTGCACCTGGTGGACATTTGGAACGTCATAGAAGCTTTGAGGGAAAATGGTCTGAACAACGTGGACCCAAACATAGAACTCAACGTGGCCCGATTGGAGGCTGTGCTCTCCACCATTTTTTACCAGCTCAACAAAAGGATGCCAACGACTCACCAAATTCAGGTGGAGCAGTCCATCAGCCTCCTGCTAAACTTCCTGCTGGCCGCCTTTGATCCGTAAGCTCCCTCTGAATATCTGTGACTCACTACATGTTCGGTCTCCCCTTCCTCTTGCGCTTCTTGGTCTTTATTCCAAAGAATTTTCTAGAGTAACCAACTGCTTCTTTTTTTCTTGGTCAGATACTTATCTCAATAAAGTTTCTATGTGTTTGATATAAATTTTAAATGCTTTGGAAATGACTTAGAGAGTAAAATAGCTCCATAGGAAGTGGAGGACAATTGTATTTTATGTGCTGACCTTTATTTAACTCATCCCATGCTTCCTAGAAGCTATGGACGCTTGGAAGTGTTGCGTGATAGGCCTGTGGAGCGATTTAATGAACCATGATGTGGGAGGATGTTTTTAACGCTCTCCTTTGCAGATTATCTAAGACAGTGCTTCTGAGGTGTCATAACAAGACCCCAGAGCAAACAGATGTTGAAAAGTGTTCCTTTCTTGACCAGCCTAGTAAAAGTGGCCGTGGCTTGCATTAAATGGACTGGTCGATAATGTACCATGTAAAACAACGTGATGCCATCCACACACCATGACTGAAACTCAACCTCATTATCTTATAACTTCCCCTCGCAGACCTAGGGAATTTCAGAACTGTCTGAGATCTTAAAGACCATTCTTCCAAACCTCTCATTTTACAGATGAAGGACCCGAAGTACAGAGAGATTGTCACTTGTCCATTGACAATCGGCAGGTCCAGTGGCTCTCAGCATGATAGTGGCAGAGTGGGGATTTAGAGATGCAGCTTCGATTTTTTTTCTGAGGCACATGTGGCAGCGCTGTGAAATGTAAAACCTCCCCTGAATCACATTATCAGCTGAAAATTACAAAGGGGGGTTTGCTGATGGCCCCTAGGCTAGATACAGGATCAGCACCTCCAATTTCACCCCTGGTTTTGAATATTAAGAAGGAAAATTGCTAGGTTGATCTTTCAGCAATCCCATTTTAAGAATCTCAGAAGATTTTGCTTAGTCTCGTTGTCTAGCCAATGCTTGGGAATATTTAAACCCAGCACTGGAGATGTTCCAGCCAGGCTAATGTTATTATGCCACTCACAAAAGTCACCAGCTGTCACGTTGCGACCTAGCGTGGTGACAGAATTGTGCCTGCTCAGTTTGACCAATATACATTATTGTCTCCATGTTAATATTTTGAGAAATTCTGAAGTTGAAATAAACAAGTAGTCCAGCCTGATAGATTCCATGCTTAGTCTGTGCAGCCTTCAGAAGTGATGTACTGCTTTGGGCTAATCACTGTGGTAGCCAAGCGACAGGGCTGGAAGAGGAAGATGTGGTTCCACATGACAGGTGGCAGAGTGGAACCAAGCCATGGAATTTCTATAACAGCATTTCTGTCGTGTCCCCTTAACAAGATCATGGCAGCTTTCAGACCTGTTACTGAAGTCTTCAGGAGCTTTATTTGTTATAACAATGGAAAATGTAAATAGAGAGAATTTCCTGCTACATCTTGGGGTATTTCTAGAGGATTCAAAGCTTTGATAAGGAATCAAAGCTAAAAAATAATTTGGGGACTTCCCTGGTGGCGCAGTGGTTGAGAGTCCGCCTGCCGATGCAGGGGACATGGGTTCGTGCCCCAGTCCGGGAAGATCCCACATGCCGCGGAGCGGCTGGGCCCGTGAGCCATAGCCGCTGGGCCTGCGCGTCCGGAGCCTGTGCTCCGCAACGGGAGAGGCCACAGCAGTGAGAGGCCCGCCTACCACAAAAAAATATAATAATAATTATAATTTGGACCAACTCTGTAAATACAGAAATGGGGCCAAATTAACAATAAGGTTGGGGTATTTTGTGAAACAGATGGGGCTTAACCTCATAGATTTTTCACTTTTGTTTGGGAATATTGGGAAGAGCATTTCAAAAACAGAGCTGTAAATGTTCTCTAAATAGCTATGATAATGTAGCTGAATCATTGCAAGATTGTTGGATGCTAAGCTTAAGGATTATACCAAGGTAAAGAGTAGTTCACTTTTCTCCACACCTCTCCAGCATTTATTGTTTCTAGATTTTTTGATGATGGCCATTCTGACCGGTGTGAGATGATATCTCATTGTAGTTTTGATTTGCATTTCTCTAATGATTAGTGATGTTGAGCATTCTTTCATGTGTTTCTTGGCAATCTGTATATCTTCTTTGGAGAAATGTCTGTTTAGGTCTTCTGCCCATTTTTGGATTGGGTTGTTTGTTTTTTTGTTATTGAGCTGCATGAGCTGCTTGTAAATCTTGGAGATTAATCCTTTGTCAGTTCCTTCATTTGCAAATATTTTCTCCCATTCTGAGGGTTGTCTTTTGGTCTTGTTTATGGTTTCCTTTGCTGTGCAAAAGCTTGCCCTGTTGGTGGGAATGTAAATTGATACAGCCACTATGGAAAACAGTATGGAGATTCCTTAAAAAACTAAAAATAGAACTACCATATGACCCAGCAATCCCACTAGTGGGCATATACCCTGAGAAAACCATAATTCAAAAAAAGTCATGGGGGCTTCCCTGGTGGTGCAGTGGTTGAGAGTCCGCCTGCCGATGCAGGGGACACAGGTTCGTGCCCCGGTCCGGGAGGATCCCACATGCCGCAGGGCGGCTGGACCCATGGGCCATGGTCGCTGAGCCTGCGCGTCTGAAGGCTGCGCGTTCAGAGCCTGTGTTCCGCAACGGAGAGGCCACAGCAGTGAGAGGCCCGCGTACCACAAAAAACAAAACAAAAAAAAAAAGAGTCATGTACCAAAATGTTCATTGCAGCTCTATTTACAATAACCAGGACATGGAAGCAACCTAAGTGTCCATCATCGGATGAATGGATAAAGAAGATGTAGCACATATATACGATGGAATGTTACTCAGCCATAAAAAGAAACGAAATAGAGATATTTGTAGTGAGGTGTATGGACCTAGAGTCTGTCATACAGAGTGAAGTAAGTCAGAAAGAGAAAAACAAATACTCTATGCTAACACATATATATGGAATATAAGAAAAAAAATGTCATGAAGAACCTAGGGGTAAGACGGGAATAAAGACACAGACCTACTAGAGAATGGACTTGAGGATATGGGGAGGGGGAGGGGTAAGCTGTGACAAAGTGAGAGAGTGGCATGGACATATATACACTACCAAACGTAAAATAGATAGCTAGTGGGAAGCAGCCACATAGCACAGGGAGATCAGCTCGGTGGTTTCTGACCACCTAGAGGGGTGGGATAGGGAGGGTGGGAGGGAGGGAGACGCAAGAGGGAAGAGATATGGGGATATATGTATATATATAACTGATTCACTTTGTTATAAAGCAGAAACTAACACACCATTGTAAAGCAATTATACTCCAATAAAGATGTTAAAAAAAAAAGTAGTTCACAAAAATGTTCAGAAGAAATGTTTGATTCCTAATCTTCTTACAGATAGGAAGGCCCCTGATGTATTCTTTCAGTAATCTCATTGTAGTAGATTTAGAAACACATCCACCCAAAGAAATCTCATTGTAGAGATTCACAGACACATCCACATAGAGACCCCAGTCTGCAGATGCTTCTGCCTGCTCTCCTTCGGCAGAGCAAATGAATACAGGCAGTTCTACTGAAAAACAAATTTTCTGTCTGATGGATTTTGAAATTTTAGGCAATGTGAGAGGTGAGCCGTCAGGAAGTCCCAGTACCTGGAAATACAATTTAGAAGTGAATATAAGAATAGAAACAAGAATAAAATGACTGTTCAATTCTATCTCTTATAATAGTAAACTTCTAATTATCCAATTGAGATCCAGTATGGAAATCTGATGTCACTTCCTACTACCTATCCCATCGTACCCAAATATTTACTTTTTATGGAAGTATAATTGATTTACAATGTTGTGTTAATTTCTGCTGTATAGCAAAGTGATTCAGTTATACATATATATACATTCCTTTTTCATATTCTTTTCCATTATGGTTTATCACAGGATGCTGAACATAGTTCCCTGTGCTTTACGGTAGGACTTTGTTGTTTATCCATTCTATAAATAATAGCTTACATCTGCTAATCCCAACCTCCCACTCCATCCCCCTCCCAACCCCCTCCCCCTTGGCAACCACAAGTCTGTTCTCTATGTCCATGGGTCTGTTTCTGTTTGTAGATAGGTTCATTTGTGTCATATTTTAGATTCCACATATAAATGATATCATGTGGTATTTGTCTTTCTCCTTCTGACTTACTTCACTTAGTATGATAATCTCTACTTGTATCCATGTTGCTGCAAATGGCATTAATTTGCAGAACCCAAGTATTTAGGGGAGCCTTCTGTATTTTGGTAGACATGAATGAGCCTGATACTGGTAGATCAATGATGTGCTGTTGCTATTACAAAATCACTGAAACATTTAGGAGATTTTCCCCTCATTTGCTGTATTTTAAATGGACATACTAAAAGAAAAGGAGAGGAAAAATCCAAAATAAAAGAGTTAGAGATGCCTTAACAACCTGGACTCTATAAAGAGGGAATGTAAAAAAAGAAAATTTAAAGGAAAGACAGTAATTTAAACCCATGCAGAATAAGAATTTGTATTCAAAGAACTACGTTCATTAGTTTGCTTGTGCCTTAAAGTTCACCAGCCCCAGCCCGTTGAACTCTGCCAAGAAATAGTGACCTGAAATGAGGATCAAGGTCCACGTGACTTGGATGCATCCCCGAGAACCAGACTCACTTTCCCACAACCATAGTTCCCCAAGAGTAGCACCCTTCTGTTCCTCTCCCCGCCAGAATCCCTGGATCTCAGTTCTCACACGGGCATGCTTGCCGCAGGCTCTGGTCAGTTTCCCGGTTGTGAGGTTTCTCTGCTCTTCGGCCAAGTCAGCCTCAAGATACAGTACATCACTACATACATAGGATGATTCATAGACTGTCAAGAGCTAGCATTTGCCTCCAATGGCCTATGCCATGCTTGCCGTCCTGTCACTGAATAGGCATTCCCTTCAGTCTAGAAGGTTTCTGTCTTGATCACTTTCCTTCTAAAAATGGACACTTGGGGGCTTCCCTGTGGTGGCGAATCTGCCTGCTAATGCAGGGGACACGGGTTCGAGCCCTGGTCTGGGAAGATCCCACATGCCGCCGAGCAACTAGGCCCATGAGCCACAACTACTGAGCCTGCGCATCTGGAGCCTGTGCTCTCCAACAAGAGAGGCTGCGATAGTCAGTTGCCCGTGCACCGCGATGAAGAGTGGCCCCCGCTTGCCACAACTGGAGAAAGCCCTCGCACAGAAACGAAGACCCAACACAGCAAAAATAAATTAATTAATTAATAAACTCCTACCCCCAACATCTTCTTAAAAAAAAAAAAAAGGATACTTGGGAGGGATATCACCTAGTGGGCTATTAACCAGCCAACTTCTAAGCAGACCCTTTCTACAGCCAGGTGCTTTCTTCTCTAAGTGTCTCTAGGGAAATGGAGGGGTGTGCCTGGGAAGCATGGGAAAGGAGGTCTCAGAAGAAGGGAGCAGGGCTGACAGGGAAGAAGAATACAAGGAAATGACCAGAGCCTTAAGTCAGTCTCCTCCTCTTCTCTCTTTCCTTCCGTGTCCCCCAGGAACTGGCCTGCCTTGCCTCCTTCCCTGTTTGGTGGCAGGAGCCTTCCCCTGAGGCTCTCTCTTTCAGAACCCACTAACTCGGCAGCCCTTTTCCTCTCACTTCTTGTCCATATCCCAGTGGGGGTGAAAATCTCTTTGAAGTGTTCTAAGGACTTTTACTGTTATTACTTTGTAGGGAATTGAAAGTAACAACAACAAAAAAATGGCAGAAAGGTACAAGATGAAAATAATTCTTTTAAAAAAAAACAAACATATATACCTTTATTGAGGTATAATGGTTACCTAGAAAATAATTCTTCAAAGTTGATCACGTATGGCCTTTTGGAGAGGTGGGGTCATAGACGCTGATACACCGTGAAGCCCTTCAGCTCTCATGGCCAAGCTGCTCACCCTCTTCCAGGTCCCACTGTTCCTTGAACATGACTCTGATAGTCTCTTGAGATGCCTGTCTCTCTGCTTATCTGACTGACCCCCACAAGCTACTTTCAAGTGGGACCGTGTCTTTTTCTTTATATGTACAGCACCTGAGCCAATATCCAGCTCATAATGAATCAGTGAGTGAATGAATAAATGAATGAAAATCAAAGGTGGACTTAGCTCTTATCACACTAATTTCTTTTTATTCTTTTTCTGAGATTAAGCCCTCCTTAATCTCCAATCTTTTACTAAATCTAGCGGGTCTAAGTTTGCTCTGTCATCTAGATTCATACCCTCTGTTTTCACTTCTCCTCCACAGAGAAGATCACTAGATGTCCATGGTTACTAATGTGGGCGGATCCCATTTTCACAACAGACTTTAACGTGCTTCTCTTTACCCTCTTCCTGCTTCCCCGGGAAACACTAACATCAACTTTCGTCAGTTGACTTAATCTCATTTCAATTCAGGAGCCTCCCTTCTTGGCACAGTTCCTCATAAAGTAGATTAGATGACAGGGGCCTCACTTTTAGCGAATATTATTTCCACATATATTTGAAAACTTGAAGTAGGACAATGATATATATTAAACAGTGGTTTTTCTATTTTTGGAGGTCAATTCCTTTTTTCTTATTTTTTTAATGTAGAGTCAGATTTTTTTTTAAACATCTTTACTGGAGTATAATTGCTTTACAATGGTGAGTTAGTTTCTGCTTTATAACAAAGTGAATCAGCTATACATATACATATATCCCCATATCTCCTCCTTCTTGCGTCTCCCTCCCACCCTCCCTATCCCACCCCTCTAGATGATCACAAAGCACCGAGCTGATCTCCCTGTGCTACGCGGCTGCTTCCCACTAGCTATCTATTTTACATTTGGAAGTGTATATATATCCATGCCACTCTCTCACTTCGTCCCAGCTTACCCTTCCCCCTCCCCGTGTCCTCAAGTCCATCCTCTATGTCAGTTCTTAATGCAAATTCTCTAATGATGTTAATAATATTATAATTATGCTAAGATGTACTCAGCATTTACCGTGTGCCAATAATCTTACTGGTTTGGCGTTACATTATTATAATTTTTCAGGTTGAGTAAGTGATGAAGCTGAGACACAAAAAGGTTAGATAATTTGCAGGTCATACAGCTTCCTACTAGGTGAGGCAAGTGGGGGGAAATCCTTTTGTTTCAGGCATCAGTTTAACTTCAGCTCTATTCACGCTTTCTGTTTCATCTTTTTATATGAGAATTAATGTGCTTTTTTTCCCCCAGACTTACCCTGCTTATTACAGGATATTATTATTATGCTCACATTCCTAACCTTTCCAGTTTGTGATCTTTAGGCATATTTGACCGAGTGTATGTGAAAGAGCTATTTGGACTTAACACGTTTTACACTGTAGATTTACAGTCAGTTTTATGACAGCCATCCAGAGCTCCAAATCCATCGTATAATAGTCTTTCATAGAGAATACAAAATTCTGGAATTTTCCTCTTTGTTTGACATCTTGAACCTTGCTGAGCCATTTGAATATCCTATCCCACTGCTGAGCCCCCGACATGATGAAAGGTACCACAGCACTATTTCAGATGCATGGATATGAAATAATCCTGGAACTCTGCCAAAATCCTTCTGCCTTTTGAGTTGTAAAAATGATTCTGATGTTCAATGGAATATGCACTGCAAAATACACCAACAAAACGTGTTGTTTACATGTGAGGCTCTATGGATGGGTGAGAATGAAGGAAAAAGAGAAGAGTCACACGAAACCAAATGTTCTTCTCTTGGCGTTTTATTATGTAGGTGCCTCCCTCTTTAAAATGTACTTGGCTTGGTGATTTTTTTCTTAGCACATCTTAAATCCAAGATGTCCACATTCTCTACTCACTAAAATTTTGTGCTAGTGGGAAGTACCTTGTTCCAAGATCCCTACATGTTGCTAAAATGGAAGCTCTTTCCAAAGAATTTTCCTAATTGTAGATAAATTGAACATCCGTAATGTCACTCGTCTTCCTGTCAGATGTACTTTGGATGAGTGGCAGGTGGGATTTCATGGGAGAGAGGGAGACATGTCAACAGATTTGGCCCCTTCCATTCTCCATTCTAGACAAACTCCTGGCAAACTCACCTGGCCCGGTGCTATGAGGAATTATTTTCCTGGATGTTTTGCTAACATTATGGGGAGCCCAAAGCGATACCAGGGCCAAATAAGGGATTTATTTCTATGTGTTCACATGTTAACTTTAGTCTCCCCAAAACAAGAGTAATTATGTCTGTGATCCTTTCTAAATTCAACGTCTCACATGACTGCACCACCTAATATGAAGGGTCATTAAGTTAACCTTTGTAGTTTTCTCAAAACTTAGTATTGCTCAGTATAAAACTTAAGTGGTAAATCAGAACATATCAACGTGTGCATTCATTAATTTAACTAACAAGTATTAAGAACTCGCTATGTTCTAGGTGCTACGATAGACTGGGGATGATAGTTGAGTAAGACGTGGACTCTGCCCTTAAAGTGTGTTGTATTAAAATTAACTAGTTTTGACTCCTTCTCCCAAGTAGATGATGGGCAAATTTGGAGGGTAGGAGCCACGTCTTATTCATCTTTATATGCCCCACTTCTGAGGCATTGCTAATAAATATTTATTGAGTTAATAAATATGTGTTCCATATGAACAAAATAATTCCCAGAGGAGAAACGTTTTATGACAGAGGCATGTTGTGGAAGACAGAGGAGGAAGCAGTTCTCCCAGTGAATTAAGCCACCAAAGTGTGTGAGAAACCCAAGGGTGAGTGCTGGGCCTTTGCTTATCATAAATGCTTTCCAAATGCTTTGCTAAAATACGTTGGTAAGAGAAGAACCCCTGGTTTTAGTATTCTTAAATAGAGAAATAATTCCTTGAGCCTGTTCAAAAAAGAATCGGTCAGGATTCAATCTCACTTTCAGGGACTTGATATTTGTCCTGGGGTTCTGTAATTTCAAACAGGGAACTCTCTTGGGAACTTGGAGAAATTTTATATTCTGTTTCTGTTGACCTAAAGCAAATAGACTACCAGTTATTTCTCCAGAAAGGGGAGAATAAAGGGTTTATTCAGGATCAACAAGGAATTGCTCTTCAGGGTCTGCAATCCTGGAGAGTCCCCACAGGGCAAGGCAAGGAGAGCACTTTTATAGAGGGGGAAAGGAAGTTGGGAGGGCTGTAGTAAACAAGGAGTCCATGGCTTTTCATTGGCTGAGCCCTTCCCAGGAAAGGAGTCTTTCTTTTTCCGGTTGGGCTCTGTTATCATCGCAGGGCAGGAGAGCATCTCCTGCTGGCCTCCTGACTATTTAATTGAGTTTTCTTGTTTATTAAATTTGTACAGTTCCAACTTCAGCCTACCATCCCAGACCTATTAGTATCTCTTTGTTCTTTTTCCTTCTTGTCAAAAGTAGATTTTCCTTCCCAGACAACTTTTCCCTAAAAGTAGTATCTTAGTTAAAAGAAGTCAGTTTGTCTCTTTGTATAGTCATGGAAAAAGTCCAGCGTAAAGCAGTTACTCATTTTCTGTGATGATGAGTCAAACTTTGAAGTAATGCATGTTTTTAAGACAGACACTCTACCAGTCTCCATATATATATATATATTTAACCAAAGGGTAAGTGCTTTCCTTTTCCCATTTTCAATCAGATATCCTGTAGGAAAATTTGAAATTTTTCAGAATGAGCAAACAAGGTATAAAGGGAAATAAACAATTTAAAGAAACATTGATTAGTGAAGCAATTTTAGTTTCTACCTTTGATAATTTGCTGGTTCTCTTAAATATCCTTTTAGGTGTTAATTAAATACCAAGATAACAATTTAATTGGGTAATTTTGATGTCGAGCTAGAACAGGAGAGTAAAATTTGCCAAGGCAAAAGCTTCAGGATAATTGGCTTAAAAAAAATCTATTTCATGATGCAAAAAAACAAATAGTGAGGGGGAAGTGAGTAAAATATGTATATGCCTTTTGTTCTCTCTCTACATTGAAAGAGAAAACATTAAAATAAGTAAAATTTTGTTTTACTTTAAAAGTAAAATTATTCTTTTAATAAAAATGATAGGCTGGTAGTAAACTTATTTTTAAAGCTTTTACTGTACCTTTTACACTAGCACCTTTCATTCGCAAATAAAAGCTTATGAGGTCATGTCATTGATCACTGATTCTAAGGCCCACTCTTGCCCTAAAAGTCTATGATTCTAATGGCTACACTGTATGCTGTATCCAGTATACACTGTACACTGCAGACAGTACTCTCAAACACATTTGGCTCTGTTGATGCTTTCTTTTTTTTTTTTAATTTTTTTTTTTTATTGAAGTATAGTTGATTTACAATGTTGTGTTAGTTTCTGGTGTACAGCAAATTGATTCAGTTTTATATATATATTTCTTTTTCATAATCTTTTCCATATGGTTTATTACAAGATACTGAATATAGTTCCCTGTGCTATACAGTAGGTCCTTGTTGTTTATCTATTTTATATACAGTAGTTTGTATCTGCTAATCCCAAACTCCTACTGTACCCCTCCCCCACCTCCTTCCCCTTTGGTAACCCTAAGTTTGTCTTCTATGTCTGTGAGTCTGTTTCCGCTTTGTAAATAAGTTCCTTTGTATCATTTTTTTATGTTCCACATAAAAGTGATGTCATATGGTATTTGTCTTTCTCTTTCTGACTTACTTCACTTAGTATGATCATCTCTAGGTCCATCCATGTTGCTGCAAATGGCATTATTTCATTCTTTTTTGTGGCTGAGTAATATTCCATTGTATCTATGTACCGTATCTTCTTTATCCATTCCTCTGTCGACAGACATTTATGTTGACTCCGTGTCTTGGCTACTGTGAATAGTGCTGCTATGAACATTGGGGTGCATGTATCTTTTCAAATTAAGAGTTTTTCTGGGTACATGTCCAGGAGTGGGATTGCTGGATCATATGGCATCTGTTGTTTCTTGAGGTGGCAATCTGAACTACACGTGAAATTAGAGGTGTGCTGTGGCCGTAGCCTTTCATAAAAGCAAGACAAGCGTGGAGACTTTTCTAGTGCTCCTCTTGGAGCACCATTTGCCCTGCAGCATTAGGGACAATCTACGTTTTTCATCCTCAGCACACTCTGGTGGGTCTGCTTCCTGAATTGTGCCGACATTCCATATGTGCCATTTAACCACTTCACTCCTAGAGGCATTGCATGTACAGAACTCACTTTGGAACAATATGCCGCTTTCCTGCTTGTTTGCCCAAGACTCCTAGGAGCTTCCTGTTATCCATCCTCAAGAGCTTGACTTTTCACTTCTTAGATACTTAGGAGATTTCACTGACTGTTCATGAGTCAAACTGCCCCCACTAAGGAAGATTCCTAATGAGAATAGCTCTTACGTTCTCCATTCGGGATGTACCACCTTCTCCCTAATTTTTGCTTCTGATGTCAATGCCAATTCTTTTTTCACAACAAAATAGGGACCCTGATCCCAAGGTGACTTTGTTTAAGTAATGGCCTTTGGTGTGGAACCTTGTCAAAGACCTTTAGAAAATCTTTCTCTTTCCACCCCTTTTCTTCATCCTGTTATATCTACTGAAAATGTTCTTTTAAAAGATCCCTTTGTATTTAACTCTTGGGTGCCTCCATTCTCCATAGCCAAATCCACCGTCTCCACTCAGTCATTCAACTCCTTAAAGGTTTATCCAGTGCCAGGGCTGAGCAAGGTCTGAACTCAGCTGGTACTGGCGTGCTTCCCACGGTGTACATTCCTGCATACCCCTGAATCCTTCTTTGTGACAGGGGTCACATTTGCAATCTGACATAGTAGCTTACATACCAGTAAATTCCAGTGACCTAATTTCACCCTTCAGTTCCTGCAAAACTCTCATTGAGCTGCCCTCCACTGGGTGATTTATCTAGATTTATTATGTCGATTTGGCAAAATAGCTCTGATACAACCACTCTTGGGTTTAATAGCAGTAACCTTGCATTTCCAGCAACAATACAGGACTGGTAATCTCCCTAGGACCTTCTGCATTAAAAGCTAAGGTTTAAGAATTCACCCGTGAGCTATCATCATTTCATCCTCTGGAGAGCTCTCTGTCCCAACATCATCTGTGGTCTGTCCTCTTTCTTGAGTTAAATTGTCCTCTCACTGACATATATACACTACCAAATGTAAAATGGATGGCTAGTGGGAAGCTACTGCATAGAACAGGGAGATCAACTCGATGCTTTGTGACCACCTAGGGGGTGGGATAGGAAGGGTGGGGGGGAGGCTCAAGAGGGAGGGGATATGGGGATATATGTATACATATAGCTGATTCACTTTGTTGTACAGCAGAAATTAACACAACATTGTAAAGCAATTATACTCCAATAAAGATGTGGAAAAAAATATAGAAATTAATCCTGAAATTAACCCCAGACCATTTCAAAGCACTGGGTTTTACAGATCTTAAACTACTCTAAAGTAAATGTTGAAAATGTGAACTGCATAAAAAATAAAAATAAAAATAAATTGTTCTCTCTGACTCATTGAAAGAAACTTGCATTTGCTCTTGAGGTCTCACATATAATACTCTTCAGTTTCTCTGCATTTTGAAGATTACTTTATCACTATGTTACTCCTATTCTTCCACCCTTTGTAGACTCTCCTGTTATTACTTGAACCATGTTTCAGCTTAGGAAGAGAAGCTAATTACTTCCTAAAATAAAGTTATTGATACTTCCAGTTATCCGTGCAATTGGGAATGCAGGGGATATGGAATAATTTTGAATGAGGTGGTTTTTACAAAATCATTGCATTTTTATTACAGCTACCTGCCCCAAAATTAGTGAACCACTTAATCAAAATTCTAGGGCACCTATTATAATGATTAAGTCATTAATTAATATAAGGAATTTATTGTTCACTAACGCTATGTGAGACAAAGTGTGAGGCACTGGGAATTCAATTAATTGAGAGGACATAATTTCTGCCCCCAAGGATCTCACAGTGTGGAGTCGAAATACATGCAGACACGTAAATAAACAAATCAAGGTCATTCGGTGATAGGTGAGTGACAGATGCCAAATAATAGGTAAAAGTAAAGGGAAGAGTGATTGCTTCCACATCGGGGGAAGAACTGTTTTCGGAGCAGAGTGAATGATGATATTGAGCTGAGACTCCATGAATGTGTGGGGGAGTCCTGAGCAGAGCATAGGGGGAAGGGCATTGACAGGGCACTGTGGTGTGGAGTGCAACAGAAATGGTAGCAGATGAGCCTGGAGAAAACAGATAAGGTTAGAACTATATCCCGCGGGCAAACGGAGGCAACAGGGTTATAAATAATGAAGTACCATCATCCCTCGGTATCTGCAGGGGTTTGGTTCCAGGACCGCCTACTGATACCAAAACCCGGGGATGCTCAAGTCTCCTACAGACAACCCCTAGATCCACCCACGGTTGCTTAAATCCGCAGATGCAGAACCGCGAATACAGGGCTCTGACTGTAACATGGTCAGATCTGTGATATGAGTGTGCAAGCAGAGAGATCATTTAAGAAGTTATTACAGGGCTTCCCTGGTGGCGCGTTGGTTAAGGGTCTGCCTGCCAATGCAGGGGACACAGGTTCGAGCCCTGGTCCGGGAGGATCCCACATGCCTTGGAGCAACTGAGCCCGTGTGCCACAGCTGCTGAGCCTGCATTCTGGAGCCCGCGAGCCACAACTACTGAGCCCACATGCCACAACTACTGAAGCCTGCACACCTGGAGCCCGTGCTCAGCAACAAGAGAAGCCCCCGCAATGAGAAGCCCGCACACCGCAAGGAAGAGTAGCCCCTGCTCACCGCAACTAGAGAAAGCTCCCGCACAGCAACGAAGGCCCAACGCAGACAAAAATAAAATAAATACATTTATTAAAAAAAAAAAAAGAAGTTATTATCAGCAAGAGCTGATAGAAGCCATGGCAGTCGGAAGGGAAAGAAGGAAGTGGGTTTAATATACAGTGAAGTGGGTATATCTGAGTACCTCAAACATTTATTTGGTTGGTAGTGAATTAAGGAAGAGCAAAAAATCAAGGGTGACCTCTTGCCAAAAATTCATTTCTGGGTAACTAGGTACATGGTGATTCTGACAACCCGAAGAGGGACTGTAGGAGGAAGAGCAGGTTAGTAGTTTAGTTGGTCAGAGTATTACGAGAGGGCTTTGAAAGATAATGAGTTCTACTTTGAATATACTTGGTTTGATGCAGGATATCCAAGTGAAGATTTCTAATATGTAATTATGTAAGTCTGCTGCTTAGGCTTAGAAATATAAACAGGATAGTCACTAGCATATAAGACTGGGTCAGTTTTGCATTCTGCCTAGCTGCCTTCTAGGTACTATGCTAAGAACGACAGCAACAAAGATGAATAACAAATGATTCCTCTCTGGAGTCTAGTAAGGAACAAAGACACAATAATTTATGATGCCTTATTCTTCTAATATGTCAGATATCTGAATTTATTCATATAAATTACTTATTCTATATACTAAACCCTTGTCAATACAGACTCTACTTACCTTTCAGCTACATTATTATTTTAAATAACTCTTTTGATCATTCTTAAGAGTAGCAACCACCAAAGAAATGAATTACTAATATGATACACTTCTGGTTCCAAGGATATAATAAACAGTTTATTCCAGCTGGAAAAATCATGTAGCAGAAATATTCTACTTCTTATAGAATGCCTTTTATATCACATTTTGTGAAGGACAAGTTAGTTATACCTCTTGAATCAACAAAGATTTGACTGCTCTCATGTCATTTAGGTAGGAGAACTATTCAAAAGAGCTCTTACTTTTGCCCCTTTAAAATACCAACTCCCTTTGAAAAGTAAATGTATCACTTTTAAGGACAGTTGGCTTGTGGGTAGGAAACGATTGTTGAAAAAAAAAGTGTGATGAAAACGTCTCCATATTAACCCTAACCCTTTTAAAATTGAGGAATTACCTGACACACACAACTTAAGATTTTTCTGAAGCCTTGTTTAAATAAATTATAGAAACTGTGGCATCATCACACATAAAATTATTTTATGAAACCCAAAGTGAAAAGAATGTTCTATAATTTTCATCTTCAGGTAAATAGCACATACTTCTATGGCTACCAGTCTATGCTTTGAGCAAGGGGCATAGACAAAGAATAACTTAAAGATTCTGCAATCTCTTGAAAAAAGGAAACATCGAATAGAGGAGTTTTTCAGAAACGTGTTGAAATGTATTCATAACCTTTTTTAAAATGGATATGTTTACGTAATGCATGCAGCTCTGTTGTCCTATGGTTTCTACAGAACAGAAAATGTCAGACTGTGTTATTGGACGTTCTTCACATGACATCTCTTTTTTTCTATCATCATTAAACAGGGAAGGCCATGGTAAAATTTCAGTATTTGCTGTCAAAATGGCTTTAGCCACATTGTGTGGAGGGAAGATCATGGACAAATTAAGATGTAAGTTATTCTCTGCATCTCTGTTTGCTTACCCCTCCTGTATACCACGTTTTCCTCTACCCCATTCCTGCCAGGTCCCCCTGACCATTTGTGACTTTCCTCATTCTATGAGAGTTGTTTGAAATATAATCTTCGTTGATCCTTGGATTTTGTCATAGAAATGTTTTCATATTGGATTAATGTCAATGAAATGAATGTTTTCTTTCTACGTATGGATTATTATTTTTTATAACCTGTTGAGGATCACCAGTTAGACTGTTCATGATACTAAAGTAAGATATACATTCTTTCACATTCATTTACTGTAGAACTGCCTCACAGGCATAAGTCCATCACCATAGGGAGACGAAGACCACGTTGGGCAACCTTCCGTTTCTCGATCCTCTCAAGCCAAAGTTCCCGGCACAATTCCTCATTCTTCTCCACCAATGCTGTTCAAATCACTGGGCACTCCAAAGTTTCCAAAGTAGACATTGCCAGAGTGTAGGCATAGGAATTATGTACAGAAACTATAAACTGAGAATTAACTGATGCCAATAAAGACATGATAGCTAGAGTGTTGAGTGATTATGGGCCTTTTGTGTACATTTTGTCACTAAATGTGGTAGTTTTTTAACCAACAAAAGTGAGAGTTTTCTGATTTGTTCGCATGTTTTAGGTAAAGAAGCTGAGACATAGAGAGTTAATCACAGATGGTACCAGGAATTGAACCCTGACTTTTTCCCCGTACACCAGTGGTTTTCAAATTTTAGTGTATATGGAGTCACCTGGAGGGCTTTAAAAAAAAAAATGGATTTCTGGGATCTCATTTCCAGAATTTCTGATTTAGTAGGCCTAGAGTGGGTGTATAGCGTGCAAGCATTTTCATTTCTAACTAGTTTAAAATCATGTATAGGTGGATGTTTTGAAGAGAAATTGTCATGTAACCCTCTCCCTTCCCCTAAATATTATGAGTCTGAGTTATAATGCCGTATGACAAAGAGCACTGTCATGGGAATTGGGAGTCCCAGGTTGCAGGCCCAGCTGTGTGACTAATTTGCTGATTATTCTGTGGAAATCACTTCACTTCTTTAGTCCTCAACTTCCTTCTCCATCCTAAACTTGGGGATTTTGCTAGGTACCTGTAGGGTCCCTGTTGGCTGCAGGCCTCCATGACTCACAGCCTTTAGGCTCTTTTGTCACCTGCTGCCTGTCCGCTGCTGAATGTAATCTCTTGCTTCTTGATGTACCAACAGAGGAAGAATAAAGAAGGATACCGGGGTCGGGGTGGGGGGGGACCTTTATTCCTTTGGAATTTCCCCAGACATGTTCCAAGAAGAGTTATGTCATTGGAGCAGTAGATAATGGGAACCCCACATAACCACACATCTTCCCTCACTCCCAGGAACCTCCTTTCATGGACCAGCCAAGTGCACTCAAGTTTCAGAGAAGCCCAAGCAGACCCTACAAGGTCCAGTTTAGTCTCTCTTCAGTTAGCCTGAAAGATGTAAAACTTTAAAGACATCTACCTCAGTACTTGATTGAGGATAACAGCTAAATTAGAAGGTGGCAGAAACAATGTCCTTTTAAAAAAAAATAACTTAGAGTAATCCCTAAAGCATTTCCTTCAGGGTTAGGCTGGGAAGAGAAAGTTTAGCAAAATGAACCAGGGCAGAAGAAGAAACTCCTGAGGGCCTTGCCTACTGACCCCATGTCACCCTTGGCCACTTATGCTGAGGACAGTAGGTAAAGGTTTTTTCCAAAGTCTTAAGAAACATTTCCAAATACTTATTCAATGTTAGGTACTTGGAGAAAAGGGTCCCTTAATAAAATAAGTTTGAGGAAAACTGAGAAAACCAGTTTTCTGCACTTCAGAACTCCTCAGAGCGTTTCACTAACCAGGTTCATGCTGACCATCAAAGACCCAGGTGCTTCCCATCTTTCCACTCAGCTCTCCTCTGTGTCAGATTTTATCCTTCTCCTGAAGGTAAAAGGGGGTACAGCAATTTCAGGAGTCACACCCACTCCAGAGGCCCCCAGCCCTTACATCTCATGGCCAGGGTGGCATCACAGACCAATTACTACATCAACCACTGCTGACAGGAAAGGAGTGCCCCTGATGGTCAGGGAGTCTTCCAGTCGTTCTAACCTCCTGGGCTGAGAAGGGCCACTGCTTTCCCATAGCCCAGGATGAAATTTGGGGCCAGTAAAACTGAAGGGGATGGTTGTCAGGTAAGCAACAAATGACATCAGCACAGTTACAAAATTCAAGATTTAACTAAGTGTTCGAGCAGATCTTTACCACTTGTCAAATCCCTCAAAGTTCTCCCACAAGTCTGGGATTTCAAAGCAAACAGTGTAACTGCTCCAGTGCTGTTTTCTCACCCCATCCCATCATTCACCAAATACCCACGATCAGTGAGCAAAGCGTGCATGCTTTCCAGGGGCCAAAGTCAATCCTCTGCAGCTCAGTGAAAGAAGTCACAAATGCACGAGTCCCATTGGAAAGAAACTGTTCTCCAGTGTGCAGAAATAAGCTTCAGAGAGTCACAAATTCTGTAGAGAAACAGACTGTGTGATCGCGACATTTCACGGTACCTTCTGGCAGAGCAGCAGACCTAATCGTGCCCCAGTTCTCTGAATGAGGAGTCACTGCATAGTTAATCCCAGAAAGGTAGTTTTAATGATTTCAAGGTAAGTCAGTTGAAAGCAATTTGGCCCAAAACAATTTAGCTAAAAGCAGTTTGGTTGGAAGAACCTCTCCAAAATGTTAATCAGAAATGAGTATCCTTAGTCACCAATATTTCAGTGATTGAATGAACAAATTGAATTGTTCAAACAGAATGAACAATGTTCATTGGCTGAATGAACAAATATGGGCAAATCCACCCACAGACAGCCATGGTTGACTTTTTTTTTTTAATAGACCTTTATTGGAGTATAATTGCTTCACAATACTGTGTTAGTTTCTGTTGTACAACAAAGTGAATCAGCCATATGCATACATATATCCCCATATCCCCTCCCTCTTGAGCCTCCTTCCCACCCTCCCTATCCCACCCCTCTAGGTCGTCGCAAAGCACTGAGCTGATCTCCCTGTGCTATGCGGCTGCTTCCCACTAGCTATCTATTTTACATTCGGTAGTGTATATATGTCCATGCCACTCTCTCACTTTGTCCCAGCTTCCCCTCCACAGCAAGCATCATGCTCAGTGATGAAAAACTGAAAGCATTTCCACTAAGATCAGGAACAAGACAAGGATGTCCACTCTCACAACTCGTAGTCAACATAGTTTTGAAAGTCCTAGCCGCGGCAATTAGAAGAAAAAGAAATAAAAGGAATACAAATTTAAAAAGAAGTAAAACTGTCACTGTTTGCAGATGACATGATACTATACATAGAAAATCCTAAAGATGACACCAGAAACCTACTAGAACTAATCAGTGAATTTGGTAAGGTTGCAGGATACAAAATTAATGCACAGAAATCTCTGGCATTCCTATACATCAACAATGAAAAATCAGAAAGAGAAATTAAGGAAACACTCCCATTTACCGTGGTTGACTCTTGGTAAGTGGAATTGTGGGTTTTCTTTCGTCTTCTTTTGCTGGCTTGCATTTAATCATAAAACAGGTGGAGTAATGATTTTATAATAAGCATTGCCTTTATAATAAGAAAAATAAAATGAAAGGATATGGAATGTCTTGGGATTTTCCTTCTTTAAATTCGAATTCACTTTACGCCAATATGCCAACTACGCTTGTTTGGCAGTTTTTCTATTTTTGTGCATAGGAATGAAAGAGATTTAGTTCATTCCAACTAGTCCCTTCATGTTGGAGAACACAGGGCAAGAATAGTTGGCTGAAAATAATTTAGAAATTTTAAAAAGCAAAAGAGTAGAAAACAGCAGAAATTTTAAAGCTGAGTTTTAAAAGCTGCTTTAAATGCTTTAAAAGGAACAATAACCCCTATGTTGCATCCCAATTTCCAGTACTCAGGTCCACCAGGAACCAATATGCAGGGTGTTCATCAGGTACCCCAGGCAGCAGAGAGTGTGAGGGCGCACCCTGCAGGTGTGGGACATAGCTACCTATACATAAACGGACCTAATATAATATATTCTGTTTCTGTCAAACTGGTTTTGGTCTGATTATAGGCTGTTAAGGATCTTAAGGAATTCTGAATCCAGTGCAATAAGCCTGGAAAGTCAGGTGCTATTCTAAAGCTTCTGGGGAGGCCTTGTTTATGGCAAACACCTTGTATTTCCTGAGTTTGTATTACTGAACAGGTTGTTCGGCCTCCAAGCTTACCTCCAGGGTAGTATTTCTAACTTGCTGGCCTGTCTTTAATTCTTCAGTACCTCCTTCATTACTGATAGTTCTTTATACTTGACCTAGAAGTCCCCTTTGTAAGGAAATCTTCCCTGACTCAATCCTCGCTCTAGGAACCCTCTCTCTGAGCTCCTGCTGCACCCTGTACACCCTACCGCTCCTGTACTCACACCACCTTGTCACCGTACATGATGTCGTGTCATCCAGGATGCAACCACATCTCTGTCATCCCCAATAGACTGGGACCTCCCAGAGGGCAAGAACCATGTCCTGATTTTTCTGTATAACCATTGCTTAGCACAATTTCATGTTTATTAGGTGCCAAGTTAATTTTAGTTTAATAAATCAATGAATGTAAGTCCTTCTGAAGTATCATTGTAAAGTGCTGCAGGAAACACAAAGGTAATTTAGACTATGATTTAGAACCTTATAGAACAGTCCTATTGGAGAGGCAAAGTCTAAACATACAAGGTAAATGGCAGAAAAGTGTGATATAAAATTAATAATAAAAACAGATAACATTTCTGTACCATATATAGGTGCCAAGTATGCATCTGTGTGCTTTTCATCTAGTAACTAGCTTAATCCTTGAAACAGCCCTCTATATTATAGAGATACACATATATTTCATGTTATAAGAATATCACATATATGTGTGTATATATATGAGTGTGTGTGTATATATCTATATCTATCTATATATATATATATATATAAAACAGAGGGCCCAAGATTAAGGTACAAACACATACCATGTTGAGAGCTTCCTCAGAGTCCCCTCATTTCCTTTTAAAAACCTGAGTGGTCATTAACAGCCACTTCCCTTTAATCCCAGGGACTGAGCCCTAGTTTGGCTGTTGCCTAGTAGAACTTTATCAGTACAAATGAATTTAATATTAGCTTCAAGTTTGTGAAAGGGTCACTGTTGGTACCCCTTCTGCTTTTACTCCAGTTAGAGATGTTGTTTAAATTATTTCAGTGGGAGATTTGAAAAGCCTAAGCTACTTTTCAAAATGTGCCCTGGCCTAGAAAACCCAAATCTAGAAGTTCAGCAGGATGGCCACATGACAGTTAACCACCCGGCCCCCAAACAAACAACATGGCAGCTTTAATGAGAAAGTACACTTACCTCTTCAAGGTTTCTTGTTCCTCCTTTTGATTGGAATTCTTGAGTTTCTACATGTGGAATTATACAAGAGTTTTGGTTTTGGTTTTTTTGGGTTTTTTTGCTGTTGGAAACTTCTTTTTTTGACTAGTTATAATGAAACATGAGAGATGAAATTCACTAAGTAAACAATATTGTGAAAGTGAATGAGAACAACATTAATTTTTGTTGCTCATGTAGAATTGCTGCAGCTTCATAATTGATTAACTATTTTAAACACAATAGAAACCCTTTGTAAGTGGACTATTTAAAGAAAATGAGAGCCAATTCACATCCTCAAAACATAATCCAATGAAAGCCTATAATATGCTTAACATCTGGCTGCGGTGTAAAACAATGCCCCCAGATTACATTTTGACCTTGAAAAATTAAGTCCAAAATGAGCAGAGGTAGCATATTGACTTTACAACAGTTTATCCCAGCAGCTGTGCTGGCCTAGTTACAATCTAGCATGGTGACAAACCATATAATAGCCAACCCTTTCCTTCCAGTAGTGATCTCCACAGAGGAATTATAGAGTGCCTTGGGAAATTATGCCAGTAATATTCATTAAGTGCCCACAGTGGCAGAAACTGAAGAAAAGAGGCTCAGTGAAGCCAGTGGCTCTGCTGAGAATAATCTGGAACCCTGACTTTACCTGACTGATCGTCGGCAAGGCCAGGCTTCCTCTCGACTGCATGAGGCAAAAGACCCTTCCCCATAAATCAATTCCCTTCCACCCAGAACACTGTGATTTATAGGAAGTTTTCTGCTTCTGTGGGAAGTTAATCAAGTGTTTTCATTGCATCCTTATCCCCATTATGTCTTTCATTTTTCAATATCTTAAACCAAAACCCAAACGTTTTAGTGACAATATAGACGGGTAAATAGCTCACTTGCTAGATACACACACACCCTAACATTGTCGTAATATTTTCATTGTGTATTTCAAAAGAGGTAAGCATATTTCTCACATGTACAAAACTGCCTCCCGTCGAGTTATATATGAGTTGATAATTGACCTCAAACTAAAAATGTGATGTTCTCTGTCTTATCAAAATGTGCTAATTTTATCCAAATTACTAGTTAATGCTGTTTGCCAGAATCATCGACAGAAAGACACCAGAGAAAACACCATGCCAGGAATATCTCAGCACAAAAACTAGTTTTCATATTATTCTTTCATAATAAATTAAATATTTAGTTTCTGCCACGTTTTTTGTTATTTGCGGTAGATATATTGAACTAAAACAGTGGGGAATCTTTATGTGATGAATAAAGATCTTTCCTTTTCCATCCATCAGATATTTTCTCAATGATTTCTGACTCCAGTGGGGTGATGGTTTATGGACGATACGATCAGTTCCTGCGGGAAGTTCTCAAACTACCCACAGCAGTGTTTGAAGGGCCTTCATTTGGTTACACAGAACAGTCAGCTAGATCCTGTTTCTCTCAACAGGTAGGAGAAAACTTGTTTAAGGAAGTATCTCTCAGTGGCTGCTCTCCTGTGTGTCACTCCAAGTCACTACTTCTTCATGGTAACTTGTAGTGTATCTTCCAGCTTCTGACAAATGACCTCTGAATCAGTAACTGAACTCAACACATTTGGATAATAATAATAGGTGGTGTTTCCTGACCATGAACCAGGCATCATGCTAAGTTCTTTATTTGCATTGTCTAATGTAACCCCTACAGCAACGCTATACCCTCGGACACATTACTACCACCACACTATCAAAAGGGTTGAATTGTTACTCAGCCTCACATGAAACATGAGTCTGACCCAGCACCGAGCTTCACCAATTTAGCAAAGGAGACAAGAAAGGAATCACAGCACATGCCCCATGCCATCTGGGAGGCCCTAAATCTTCCACTACATTGGGTCTCAGAGCAACATGTTTTAACTGGGGGTGGTACAAGTCAGCCAAGGGAAGCTGCTTAGTTTGGGGGACTCTCCGTGTTTGTACTCTCCAGTCATGTGGAAAATCTACATGTCTAGAACTATTCTTCAGCACAGCATAGTGGAGATTTAGAAACCCATAAACTGAAGATTTGTTTACAATTTTTAAAAATCCGAACTAACCAAGTGTGTCCTCTAAAAGGATCCGTTAAATAAGAAATTAGTGCTTAGCAGCCACTGAAAAGCTGCATTTACCTCCAGCTAGTAAACCTCATCTGTCTGTTTACTTGGTGATCTAAGAGGTCAAAGGTGGTGCCTTGGGCATCCCCGTAGGTCATGGATTTATATAGAATTATAAATGTATCCATACACTCAATAAGAGAAGGGATGGCTTGATACTTTAAGTATCAAACTCTACTGCCGCTGGGCGGGGCGGGGTGGGGGGCGGTGAGGAGGATGGGTTCTCACCCAGGAAGCCTTTCTGGCCTTTCCCACGCCCTCACCCCCAGGCTGGCTTAGATACCTGGCCTCTGTCCCCAGCTAAAGCATACTCCTCTTTGGAGTTCCCTTTCCCTTACGAGTTGGTGACCTCAGAATGGATCCATTCACCTAAGCCTCCTTCTGTACAACTTCTTCACCCAGAACTTCTCATAATCACCAAGTCCTACTGATTTCACCTTCTAGAATTTTCTCAGATCTCTCTCCTCATCATCCTCGATTGCCTGGCCTATTGCATTAAACCCCAAACTGATCTCTCTGCCCCTGGATTTACTTGTTTGTTTGTACATTTGTTGATTTTAGGTAGTGCATTGTAGAATCCTCAGGAAATATACTAATGCCTCAGAGTATTTCTCATTAAAAGTCAGCCAGAATAATAGGACTTTTTTAATCTAATAGAATTTATCTATTCAAAAAAATTTATAGGATGTTGCCATTGCTCAAAATTCCTTTTGAAATATCCTAGAGACTGCCTATTATATAATCTTTTATATACCCTCAATGATGAGAAATTTATGTATGTGGAAATCATAGTAGCATTTCTTGACTTCCAGTAGTGATTTTTAGCCAGTATGATGAATGGTCAAAATAGATAAAATCATGTAAAGTACAAAAAGAGGCAACACTAATAAAAATAATAAGACCAGTTTATTTTTGTGCTTCATAAACTGGCTATAGCAGCAGTTCGAATGATGAAATTCCAAAATTGCTTTAATTGCTTCATTGCAAAGTCGCCCCAAGTGATTGGTTTGAAACACAGTATTATTTTAGACATATGAATTGTAGTAGCTTTTGAAAAACTACTGTCTCATTACTTATACTTTACATAATTTATCTTTTAATTATAATGCTAATAACAACCCTATAAAAAGCTTATTTAGTATTATGAGGTAAAGCTAAAACTGTAAATATCTGCCAATAAGAAAACATTAATAGAAAGGTACCAAGACAGTTGTTTTGTGAATTACAAGGACAAGTGTAAGGTTTAAGCCTTGAAAAGGCACTGTAGCTCTTCAGGGCTGATTTCTTATCTAAAAATATAAAACTATCCCATCCACCTTGATATTCTAATTCAAAAATTTAAATAAAGTAGTGATTTTTGCATGTAGATTTTTTGTCATTCATACTATGAAAATATCATATATTAATATAACTTCTTATTTTTTCATTTTGAAAGAAACTTATAGATAAAATACATTTCTTTTCTGCATCAGAAAAGCCCAGGATAATGACACAGAATCCGACTGAATTGTAAGAAAAGATACATAAAGAAAGTAGAGAAGAGAATTTTTTTTTAATTTAGAGTGGTCTTTTCTAACAGGGAAGGATAGCTCCCTCCGAACAGGATTCACTCCTAATCTTGTATAGCAGAACCATTCACATTAACCACAAAATATTTAGTCCTTATGGAAGTTGAGGAGCTTTGAAAGGGAAGCTGTTCTACAAATTTAGAAGACTGATACGGGAATTGTCGAGTGTGCTGTGATGTACTATTGGGTAAAATTTTATGGAGAATGTCTACTCTCCATCTTTCCTCATCATTTTCATACTGTCCCTCATGTATGAAAATGATCCCCTCAGAATTGTTTTATTCCTTGTGATAATATTGACTCAGCCTCAGTGGAGATAATCCAGTCTTATGTAGGTTTAAATATAACAAGCAATTAATGTTTTAAATTCAGAACTAGTTTCAAGCTGTTTATTTATTAGAGGTTAATTGAATGTCTTGTTTCTTCTATCTCAAATGATATTTACATAGCAGGTAAATTAAGATTATTCTTGATTCTAAATTTTTATGGGTTTTTTGATGCAGAAAAAAGTCACCTTAAATGGTTTCTTGGACACACTCATGTCAGATCCTCCCCCGCAGTGCCTGGTCTGGCTGCCCCTTCTGCATCGACTGGCAAATGTAGAAAACGGTGAGTAGTTACTACTGAGGCAATTTTTTTAGCCTTTTTTTTAAATTGAAGTATAATTGATTTAAAATGTTGCATTAGTTTCATGTGTACAGCAAAGTGATTCAGTTTTATATATATATATATGTAAAATAAAATATATATTATTTTCCCTTATAGGTTATTACAAAATATTGAGTATAATTCCCTGTGGTATACAGTAGGTCCTTGATGGTTATCTATTTTAAATATGGGAATGTGTATATGTTAATATACATATAAATAACATATATGTATATGTTAATCCCAAACTCCTAAGGCAATTTTTTTCATTACCGAAATTAGGCCATCATATCTATAATTATTAAGCCAAGGTCATTGTTTTAGGGAGGTCTGTTTAGTAGTTCTGAATTTTAATAGAACTAACCTGTCTCCCTCATCAGTAAGGCCTTATAGGTGCACTGCACAATTAGGACTGTCCGTTCTAAAAATTTATTAAATCTCACAGTCTACCTCTCAGTTACAAATCAGGTGTGGCTTAAAAACTTACTGTAATGGAAAGAGAACCTCAGTAAGGAATGTGACATTTTCTAGTATTTGTTTTAGGTATGAACTTCTACTCTTGGTATACCTGGCATTAACTATTTCTTCCTAGGCACTCCATCAGGAATAGGTGGAGGAGATAGAAAAAAGTTGGATGGTTGCACCTTGCTAATCTTTAGTCATATGCTCCGAATTGTAAGCTTTCAGTGGTTGTAGTTATGTAAAAGAAATGAGTAATGTAACTTTCATCATGTGCTTTTGTTTTTATAAAAGCAAGTATTTCTATGTTAAAGGTAATTACTCTTGGCATATCCAAACTTAAATATAAAATACAGTTCAGAGCAAGGTTTAAAGAAATTTAAACAGGGAACAATCCATTGCCTCCATCTGATCTTTAGATGTTCTTATTTACTGTTTAATCTAACTCTGGGAATTCTCTAGCCTTAAATAGAAAATAATTTATCTCCTATCTCTTACTATAATCTTAACTTCTACACATATCTTTAATATACATTGGGGTTAAAGTTAGCTTATTTTAAATTCCCATTTAGAACATCTGGCATCTGCCCTAATTATCTCCCTTAGTTAAAGTTATAAATCTATCCTGTTCTGCTCATGGAGAAGATTTAAAGAATGAACTGACTAGTTTCTCTGTAAGCACTACCAGTCACAGATTTTTTTTTTTATGCTACTTATTCATCTGCTAGAGCAAAGAGCAATCAAGGTCCAGATCATGCACGATGAGTTCATATTACTGTTTTGCAGTTTAAGAACTAGTCATTTTCCAGTTATAAACTTGTCATTTCATGGCTTCTCTCTCAGCATTTCCTGTTGCAGGAAATGAGTTCCTTAGGCCCTGTCCCAGCACAGTTGTCCCTAGATTCAAGTCTCACTTCAGCCTTTCCCAGGAGGCAGAAAAAGGGAATATGATGCTGGTTCAGAAGACAGTGTGTTCAAAACTGGTTATGTCTTTGTTTTTACAATTTACTTTTCATCTTGATTTATTTTTATTTGCAATATTTTCCCTGGCTGGTTAGCCAGAGAAAAAGTTTACCAAAAGCATGAATTGTTCTTATTGTTGTTGATATCTTTAGCTCATAACATGCAGTTACTTGGATTCAAATCTCAAATATTTTACCTTGCCTGCTTTATAATTCAAATTTTCTGCCAAAGGAAGTTGTGTCTCTTGAACTATCTGACTTAGAACTGTATTCAGACAACTTATTCATCTCTTTCGGCCCTATCCATCTGCCTCTCGGGAAATTAAAAAAAAAAAAAATCTGTTAAGCAAAAGCAGTGTCACTCATTAAATAAGCGCATTAGCTACTCCATTTTTTAAAAAGTAACTCAATTCTCCCATCCAGTTTTTCTACTCTTCTTCCATTTGCCTTTCTTTCTTCTTCCCCTCCTCTTCCATTTCTCTCATATTTGCTCTCAACCCACTGGGAAATCAGCTGTGTTCATCCATTGTGCTTCTGAGTCTTCCGTGAGCTGTGCTGATCTCCTGGAGACAGAGAACATTTGGGGGAAAGGCGAGCCAGTTTGGGTAATTTATAGTCTCGTAGTATAAGGGACGGGAGTAAGAAGAGCAAATGGAATTACAGAGATTTGCCCTTAAAAGAACCCCTATCCTCCATCCCCTTCTGTTTCTCCCACCTCCACACACATGCTGGAAAAGGGTAGTGAGGGTCTAGGAATAAACTTAATGCTTCTCTCGGCGAAAACTGACGATCATCGGAAATCATGGCGCACAGCAGAAAAATGCAATTCTTGTCGGACTGTATTTTTCCTTCTTCTGGCTCATACTTTTGTTTACTTGTTTTTTTCTTCATTAACTTGCCCCTCAGTCTTCCATCCAGTTGAGTGTTCGTACTGCCACAGTGAGAGTATGATGGGATTTCGCTACCGATGCCAACAGTGTCACAATTACCAGCTCTGTCAGGACTGCTTCTGGAGGGGACATGCCGGTGGTTCCCATAGCAACCAGCACCAAATGAAAGAGTACACGTCCTGGGTAAGGCAAGGTCCAGGCAATACTTACAGTTGGATGTGTGAGTGTCGTCCAGAATGCAAGGGAACGGCAAGCATGGTGACTGAATCAAGCGACACGCTTACCTTCTCCTCTCACATTCCCTCCTTCCCCTCCCACTCCCCACCTTACTGGGACCTCTTACTTATTGTGTCTGAACCCAGTGTAGCTTCCTAAGGCTTAAAATGTAGGAAGACTCAAATGATATTACTTCTTGGAATACAGATAATTCAGTATCGATTTAGGTAACAGCCAAACAGCAAGCACCTTCTGGAACATAATCTCATTTTCACAGTAAGTTAAGATTCTTTTCAAGTTTGGGGGTGGTTTGTGGGAATCGCCTAAAAATTATTGTTAGTTAGATTCTGGAGTTGTCTTAACTGCATGACTGGAACATGAAGGAAAGACCTGCGAGCGTGTGGGCTTAAGGATGCTGTTTCATTCTACTTTTTTAGAGGAGAGGGAGATATTAGAAAATCATCTTTTCATGAGTAGTGCAAGTGACTAACTTACTGGAGGTGACCTGTGATACTGACCTGCTAAAGGTGACCTGTCCATGTGATGAAAGTGTTCTCAGGAGCACATGGCCCTGAGTCTATGGGAGGAATTTGACCCCGTGAGCTTGCTGTTCAGGTGGTTTACAGTTTGCTGACCTCTGTCTCAGTTCAACTCAAAGACCAGATCCAGTGATGTTGTTCTGGTGCTTCTGTGAAAGTATTGCTCCATGTACAGATTCTTTTTCGTGGAATGTGCCATCAGTCCTGCCAACTCCTCTTGGAATAGTTGTATCACAAGAAAATGCAGACTTTTTAGAAGCATTTTTTCTATATTTTAATGTGTCTCAAATCCACCTATAGTCTTTACTTAAAGAGTAACTCATTTTATTTTTACAAAGGTCTTCAGATATGCATTTTAATTGAAGTATAGTTTATTTACAATGTTGTGTTAGTTTCAGGTATACAGCAAAGTGATTGTTATACATATATGTATAATACATATAATATATTTATTCTTTTTCAGATTCTTTCCCATATAGGTTATTACAAAATATTGAGTATAGTTCCCTGTGCTATACAGTAGGTCTTTGTTGTTTATCTATTTTATATATAGTAGTGTGTATATGTTAATCCCAAATTCTTAATTTATCCCTCCCTGCCCACCTTTCCCCTTTGGTAACAATAGTTTATTTTCTATGTCTGTGAGTGTGTTTCTGTTTTGTAAATAAGTTCATTTGTATCATTTTTTGTAGGTTCCACATAGAATTGATATCATATGATATTTGTCTTTCTCTGTCTGACTTACTTCACTTAGTATGATAATCCCCAGGTCCATCCATGTTACTGCAGATGGCATTATTTCATTCTTTATGGCTGAGTAGTGAGAATATACATTTTAAATCAGAATGTTCTTTCTAGGAATTATTATTGGGAACTGATATTCAGTGCAAATATATTAATTGTTTAGGACGTGTCAGATTCTGAGTTCAAGTAAGAGTTCTTCACTGAGGCATTGTATACTGAGGGCTTGATGCCAGTTCAAATGCCACCCATCACTACTGGCTATATCACATGCTGAGAATAGATATACTAGCACAGATCATGAAATACAATTTCGTATAGAACGTTGGAGGAAATACTTTCTATTTTCTTATTGTCAGCGTATTACCAATTTTCAAATATGTTCTATTCCAAGTCCTAGAGGGTTGGTGATTATAGACTAATCGTTTGTAATTGTTGTTTTATGTAAAGTCAGATAAGGAGCCTTTTCTTAGGGGTTTTGAACTCTGCAATTGTATGGCAGGACAATGTCTTTACAGAGTAGGATCAGACTCCTCACGAGGACAAAGGAGCCCCAGTGTTTATGGGGTGAAGAGCTGTTGTTACTGCTGTTTTAAGTGTTCGAAGAATTAAACCTCCTAGCAAAAGCCAAAGAGGGACTTCTTGGACAATGTTCCCATTACTTAGCTTTTAAAAATGAGGACAAAAGTCACTTCGTTATGTTGCCAGTTATGGACTCTGTGTGTCAAAGAAAGTGACAAAATGAGAAATCGCTTCTCACAGAAAGGAAAAATTGGGGTAAAGATTTATTATATGTGGTAGGCTATTTTTGATCATCTTGGCTGTGAAATTTTAAAATAAACATTCCACTGGTCCAAATGAAAAAGAGGTAGCATGTTGCTCTGGAAAGAACATAAATTCTAGAGACTCAGATTGAAGTTCCACTTTTCCTTCTAACCGGATGTATCCAGCCGCACCGGAAACATCTTGCCCCTGGATCCCCGCAAAACCTCCTACCCATCTCCTTCCATTCCTATCCCCTCTCAAACCTTTTTCTGTTCTTAAAGAGAAGCAATCGTTCTAGAATCAGGTCACCTCTGAGATTTAACCTGTTCATTGTCTCCCTCTGCATTTGAGATAAAGACCACAGTCTTGGACGCGGCATATAAGACTTCAGTGGTCTCCCTCCTGCTTTCCTCTCCAGAACAGGATCTCCTGTTCTTCCTCCATCTGGAATTACCTTCCAGTCCCCTGAGTTTTGTCAGAAGGACCCCTGCTGTTCATTAAGTCCCAGCTCAGACGTCCTGAGCACAATGACTGCTTCCATTTATCACAGCATTTGCTGACACTGTGCAGCCCGAGGCAGTTACCCTGATGGCTAATTCCAAGCATTCTGGTCCCAGCAAAGAGCAAAATCCTTGACTTAGAGTAGATTATCAAAGAAGATTTCCTGAATGAATGATTGGATATCTACTATGAAAACAAATCATCTGATGAAATGTTACATAAATGTTGATTGTTATCACTTGAACCTTTCTTCTTCCTTCCAGAAATCGCCCGCTAAGAAGCTCACCAATGCATTAAGCAAGTCTCTGAGCTGTGCTTCCAGCCGTGAACCTTTGCACCCCATGTTCCCTGACCAGCCTGAGAAACCACTCAACTTGGCCCACATCGTGTGAGTATCTCTACCCGCCAGACTGAGGGACAGCTTTCTTCACTGATGCGTGTGCAGATCCATACAAAGACAATTAATTTCCTATTAGTTGTCAGGGACCAAGTTTTAAATTTTATTGTCTTAAAAAAAAAGAGTGAAAGTCATGTTATTATAATTTTTTTCATGGAGAGGTATATAGTACTTCTGCCCAGATGTACAAGTATGCCCCACTGTGTAATTTACCTTGAAGTGGAAAATATTCAAAAATGTTATAATTGTAAAATAACGATGTTTTTGGAGTTTGCACAATTGGACGTTAATAATCAACGGAATTACCATGGTCAGGAAATTTTAAAGCACGCCGTACCTTAATGTCTTGTGTGCTTTGAGTCCCAAATAGAGAAGCCCTCTGTTTCCTTTCTCTGCACAGCCAGTCATCTTAAAGATGCCAGCAAGCCTAGGAATCATTGCTGTTGCTGTTGTTTTATCCCAAGTTATATAACTTTAGAAGAATCATGGCCTGTGCAAGGGAGGGTTGAAGAAGGGGTATTGGAGGGGAAGTTCATCCAACGTATGTGTGAGTTTGGGGGGCAAAGGGAATTGGCCCAAGGAACGGTGCTACCACCCACCCCTTCCACTTCCCAAAAGCCTCATGTCAGGGGGCCTCTCTCAGGCCTGGCTGGCTCAGAAAACAGAGGAGGCTTAGGTAGAAAAAAGTATTTCTTTCTTGGGTGTTATCTTGGGCTCAGAAGAAGAAAGAAGTTCATTACCTACTTTGGGGCACAGTGAGGAGTTACGTAGTCACAAGTGTCTCAGGAAGCCTCTAGAACAGGCTTTCCCCCTCCTTCTGAACTGCGTTTCATCGTGTGCACTTCAGCACTACCACGTGCACTGCAGGGCCTGTGTTTGCCTGTTGACCTCGAGAGGTTGGCTGATGGGACACATGGGTGTTAGGAATCCACCAAAGCAAGGTTCACGCTTCAGGCGGATGAGAACATAACCCATTAGAGGCACTGTGGTGCATCTCAGAGCCTTAGGAAAGCAGCCACTCTTTCCCCTAATGGACATAAACAGAGTCCATCAAACCACTGTGCTGCAGCATGTCTGTGGACTTTGTATAAATCCCACAGGGCTTCGTTTGGTTTACTCTGGGTGTGTGCTAAGGGTTCATTGCCCCCAGCAATCCACACAAGTCTGGAAGCATCCACAAACTAATGTAAACTGATCCTGTAGAACGTGGTTGACTTATTTTTGGAAATTTTGCTCCCAAAAATAAGCCTTAAAGTAAACCAGGGGTAAAGAAATCTGGGAAGTGTCCCAAAGGACCAATCACCTGCAGAAAGCGAGCTCATATGAGCTGTTCTCCTGAAGTCTTGACTTACTTCCCCATAGCCAGGGACGATCACTTAGTTGCTTGTGAATGAACAAAACATAAGTGAGAGTAGGTCTGGGCTCTGTGAGCTTGGCCACGGAGTCACTGTCTACCAGCCCTCTTAGGGGCTGGTAGAACCCCTTAGGGGTTCCCCCCCAAGAGAACAGCGTTCAATCCAAGATGATGGGTGTGGGGAAGGTAGGGAGAGGATGGGGTAAACAGCCTGGCTCTAAGAGCTTTGCAGCAAAACGGAGTTAGGATGGGGCCTCGCACTTGGAGACAGAATTAAGAAGCAAGGCCAGGGACTTCCCTGGTGGTGCAGTGGTTAAGAATCCATCTGCCAATGCAGGGAACATGGGTTTGAGCCCTGGTCCAGGAAGATCCCACCTGCTGTGGAGCAAATAAACAGCCAAAAATAACTAAATTTAAAAAAAAAAATGAGAACGAAGTGAAGCCATGCCACACAACTTGGGTTCTGTGGAGAGTTTCAGGATTCCCCCAAAATTCTACATGAAATGTGCCTTTTTCTGCTAAAAGTTCCATGTTTAACCAGATTCTTAAAATAGTCCTTGAATCAAAACACTGATCTGTACTCACGGATAATATATTTTTCCAGGGTGAATGTCAGTTTTAAAAGACAAATTATACAAAATATTTAATTGTTGAAATAACATGCAAGAAATTCCGGATGTAGAGTGGCCAATCTCTATTAGAACAGATTTTTTACTAATTTTTAGCTTTAGACATTTTTCTATTTGTTATTCTGATGTTATTGCCCTGAACAGATATTTATGTTCCTTTTTTTTCTTTTTTTTTTGGGTGGGGATATCTAAGACTTCTAATCTTAAAGTATGCTGTTCATTTAACTATTCTAAATTATCATAGGCACATCAAAGCCACTTAAGTAGTGGCATTTTGGTGTTTTGGTATTTGTTCTTAGCTATTACATTGCTTGTAAATGTTACCATGATTAACTGTCCCTATTCTATTCAATTTTTTGCTGCCAAAAGGGATACTTGGTAAGTCAATAGTCTTTAGTGTGCTTATAAAGACTTATAAGTGGTTATGAGACACAAAACAGGTGAGAGATATGAGGCTAGCTTAAAACTAATTCTGCCTTTAAGCTGAGCACTTTCAGTTTATGAAAAGAATGCCAATTTTATAAAAATGTCCTTTGCAGACATCTTGTCCAGAAAGAAAACTTTGCACTAGGCCTCTGTGACCTTATCTTCTGGAGCTATTTCTTTTTCCTAAGACTAAATATGTTTAAAATTCCTAATGTGACCTATTTATTAGATAAGGTACCTTGCCATTTGATTGTGGAGGAAATAGGTCCCTTTGAAAACTGCTCTTTGGTGCCAAGGTTAGCCATTCTGTATCCCAAGTTCAACATTTTCGTGATGAACGTTAAATGTGAAGCCATTTACTAAGGAACTGCAATTTCAGCTTTGGGGTGACCAGGTTCAATAGAGTAAATTTACCAGACTAGTGAAAAAGCATTCCAAATCCACTTGTTTTCTCATTTCCTAGAGATAGAGCAAGAGGGGAACATTAATAAAAAGACAAAAGAAAACCAGAAATGTTGTCAAGTTGATTTTTTTCCACTTTTTTCAATGTTAGAATGAAGATATTTCATTCTGCCCACTGTTTTAAAATCTGATACACCTAACTTTTCAAAATTCACAGAACAATTTGTTTAAAATTAGCATCCTTCTTATAAAGTGAAAGTGTTCTGCTCAAAGCAGAATTAGCTTTAAACTAGTCTCATGTATCACGCATATCCTAAATAAGTAACATAAAACACTAAGCTAGTTTTCAGAACTTCAGCTAATATGTTCAGAGTAGATTAAATACTGAACCTGCTATTTTGACCTCACCCAACAAAGAATGTGTCTTTAAAAAATCTGAGAAATCAGTTTAGCATTAGGTTCTGAGAACCAAAAGTGTCAATGAATTTTTGCATGTAGTGCTGACATTTCATAACCTGCCTTGCATCATGTCCATTCCCATAAATACATTGGAACAAACAAGTCTACCTTTTTCTCTTCATTGTAGAATCCAAACTAACTCTGGTTTCCTAAGATAAAAATTAAACCTTTACAACTTTTTGCTCTTAGTCAAGTTGACACAAATAGATTCTATAGGCTACTGTATTCATGTTTCGTCTTCAAAAAATTCTGTACTGTCAAACTCATATATAGAATTAGAGTGAAACTAAAATTTCCTGACTCAGAACGCTTCCCTGCCCCATCACCCATCTTCTGAACTCTAAATTCCACCTCATTGTACCATGGAACATCTTACAGTGAACCTAAAATAAGACTGAAAACAGCTTGGAGATGAGATGGGGATCTTAGCACTATCATTTTACCTGAACTAAGACATCAGTTATAGGAATGAAAATTGAGACAGTGGAGGACAGACATGATGCAGTTGGTGTTTAAGGTTGTGGACAATTCCAGGGAATATTGAACCCTATTTTCCTTCTCTAATCATATGAAAAAAAGTGAAGTTTTTGGGATGCCTTGCACTATATGTCCTATCCTATAGATCATCCAGATAACAGAAAGTCAGTAAATCCCTGTGGTGCTTAATTGTGTCTTCACTTAGAGCAAAGAGCGAAGAAGGCATGATACGATTTTGCAGCTGGGTCCTTACAGGCCCGGGTATCCTGGAAGAGGGCCATCGTCATGGGGAACACAGGAAGTTTCCAAAGCCTCAGGAATCTTCCTCTTTCCAAGAGGATGTAGATTCTGATTGTCATCAAGTTTTCTGAGCTTCTCTCTTTAGAAGTTAGTAGGCTGCCTCAAAATCCTCATTCTCTCTGAGAATATGACTCAATGAATCACCAAGGCTCAAAGCTCATGAATAAACATTCCTGTGGTTTCTGGAGATCTTCCCCGCAATGCTTAAACAGACATTCTATCTTCTCAAGGAAATGTAACTTCCCAAAACACTTCAAGAATTGAATTGGAAAATGTAAAGTTCTGCGTTGATCCTGGGCAAGATAAGAACTCTGATCTTACCAACTCCTTTCCTTGAGAGATCGTATCGTTGTCAACTTGTGACTTTTATTTAACTTTCCATCCATTTTCCATTTAACTGTACTTTGTTTTAGGCCGCCCAGACCTGTAACCAGCATGAATGACAGCATGTTTTCCCACTCTGTCCCCTCCTCAGGAAGTCCTTTTATTACCAGGAGGTAAGTTCCAACCCTGTTATAAAATAAACCTTTGGTAATGAGCCTTGATTTTGTGGCAAGAAAAGTATTCTCCTTTAAGCCAAATGTGGAAGATTACTGTTAGAAACTAGTTTGTAAATATCTGTCACAAGTTGTTAATTTCATTCATTTGGATGTGTTTGAAGAGGGCTAGGATGGCTTTGGGAATGAATGTCACTTCTGGAAACTTGCATTTACAATCTATCCACAGTAAGAATGCAGGGTATATTTAAGTTTTACTGCTGACACACATGCATTCTGGCTCATTGAGAAAGTCACTTTTATAGCACTTGGAATGGCCCATTTAAGCTGGGGAATTGGAATTTCAAGATGCAACGGGGAATTACGATGGACATTCTGAAACATCTCGTAATATAAAGCTCCAGATATAAAAGAATCTTCTTCTTAGTGAACTCTAGAGTTCCTGAGGCTAGAGGCTCAAGACCAAATTTGGAAATATAGTTTCTACATAAGTAATTCATGGATAAGAACAAGACATTTTAAAAAAAGAGGGTGGATGCATGTCTCATCTTTTTGCACAAAGATCCACTGCCCTGTAAGCAAACAGGTGAAGCAGATACTTCTCCTAAAACTAGCACAATGAACAGGCAGGGGTCAAGAGGTACGCCAAGTCATTTGATCAAATATCACAAATAAAGCACCAGAGAATTATTTTAAGGAATACATGGAGAAGGCTCACAGGAAGGCGGAAACAAAGGTAAGGACAATTGGAGTTAGTAATTGAATGTAAGATTTCAAATGCCTTTCAGTAGGAAACAAATGGCCTCATGTTTCAAAAACAAACATCATCAATCTTTTCCCCGAAGAGTTGCTGAGGTACCAATTTCCCTGTAATATCCTGGTACGTTCTAGTGAAGATTTGCAGACAGTGAGACTCAGAACACTGTTGATTTTTTCTCCGAGTTCCTGGATTTGTCCATCAGCAGGAACCTGAGATGAAGGTGTTCCCCGTAATTGTAATCAGCGGAATAAACAGAATGGTGTTTCCCGCTATAAATTAAGCAAGTCTGTCACAGACAGAAATGGGAAGGCAATTGAACTGCATAACATCCACAGTGAAATCCTATGGTTGAAGCCCAGTTTATTCCTTTCAGCACTCCTTTTCAGAGCCACCAGCAGATTAAACCACATTTTCTAAGACAAAATCATAAACTGTAAAGTCTATTAGAAACATGGGCCTGTGCCTCTATCTTGGGATGATCTGGCGTGATGTTAACAAAGATATGCTTTTATTAGGAAGCTCTGCATTCTACAAATGTCAAGCAGAGATAGACCCCATCCTTACTGAAGGTCATTTTATATCATTTCAGCTTGGACGGTGCTTTATGATGGATGCGTCTAGATGGATAACATGGCTTCTTCTACTCTAAATATTCCTATAATATTTTGAGCTGTTCTGGTTCCTCCAGGGGGCATGGTGCCCCAAAATATGATCATTTCCCTTTCTTCCCATTTTCAGTCCTTCTGGAATGTTCCCTCTGAACCTCAAGCACGTTGTTTAAAGTTCGCAGTCCTTCCTATCGTCACGGAGGTTGGCCTCTGGTTTCTGTTTTAAGGGTGCCGTTCAATAAAGCTGTGTACACTGAACGTCTTTCCTCTCTGAGTGGGCCTTGCTCTGTCCATGGGAGGTTTTAACGGGGTCTCATTGTTTGCATCCCTCAGGTTACCTGAGGGGATAAGTGCATCCAGCCCTGTGGCTGAGGAGCATTCGCTCATAAAGCTGTATGTAAATCAGCTTGACCACAGCGCACGGTCAGTATCCCAGCCCTGAAGCACTAATCATAGTAGTAGTTCCGTAGCTAGACCGCTAGTCCTGCTTCATCACTAAAATCCTCTTGTGGTATGCTTTGGTGGAGATACAGGTCTTCTGGGGTTTCATGAGATTCCATTGAGAATTTCCAACTTGAGCTGGACTGGTCAGCTCTTTTTCTCTTTTCCACTTTTCCACTTCTTTTATTGATTTTATGTCTTCATGCCAGTATGTATGAGATGAGTAAATATGAAGAGTACCATGTTGGATCTCCTTCTTTGGACGATTCTCTGCTTTGGTACAGTTTGCAAGACCCCAGATGGTGATTCCTTAGACTCTTGTATTAAAGAGCCTCTTGGAATGATTTTAGCACTAACTGTGTGAGATCAGGACAACATCACATGGTTGGACCATATTACAGTAAAAGACTTGAGGATTTACATCTTTCTGTCCTCCTGGGCTTGGGCTATTTTCCCCCAGGTAGGGCAGTCTGATTCCTATTAAAGTAGCAATTTCACAACCAATTTCATGCTCTTAGTGTTTAATTTCTACCAGTTGATAATGCTGGTGGTGATCCCCTGTTTATTTCTTAGCCATGTCCATACGCTAAGGTTGATGGAAACCATCATGCCAAATGTAGGCATAAGTTAAAGCCCCTAATCTTCCTACAGTTGGAACTTAACCAAAGACATAGGACCTAGAGCTCTGCCCTCACTCCTACCCCACCCCAACTGCCCCTGTTAAAACCGGATAAAAACTAAAACCTAAACAAGCCAAGAGTGGTGCTGGTCAGTGTTGAGGCTGCATTAAAAAAGTAAGGAAGTTTACCTTGCAGATACTTTATTTAGCCTGAGTTTTTGGTCTTTGGTATTGTGACAGATCTTACAGAGATAAAGCAGAATAAGGATGAATTGAAATCACTACTCCAGAATCCTCGCTACAAGCTCCTGGCATTCCTCACATAGAGTCCTTTGCAAGCATACACTTTGATCTTCAAAAGGCACTAGGGCCTATCTTTGAAGTCTTTTGACATCCTGGTAACCTAACTCACACAGATTTATGAGGGTATACTACCACCATCTGCCCCATCCCCTGTTCTGATATCCGTTTCTAGCTATATCCTTGACTCACTTTTCCCTTAACTTAAAAGAGGGAATTCTCAAAGGCACTCTCCCTTAACCCTTTGAAGTCTTCGTGTGTGTGTGTGTGTGTGTGTGTGTGTGTGTGTGTGTGTGTGTGTGTATACTCAATGCTGATTAGCAGTTAGGCACAGTATGGATCAAATGACACAATTCATGGACAAATTCACTTCATTCATTTTCTTGATCATAACTATATCCTTAAACCTAGATTGTTTTCTTATACATGCATGAATTTATAGGAAAAGAACAACTAGATCAATGGAAATTTATCATTACCACTAGGAAGAAAACGCCAATATATGATGTATGATTGGGCAGCCAACATTAAGCTTATGAAAGATAGCCTGCCATTATGGCAAATATTATCGCAAGAGCTGACCACAAAGCCCTTCTCCCCCTCACTGCACACAGCATTATGCCTTTGAGCTTCTGCTGTTGGCATCAGGCCCCCTTTGTAAAATCTTAATTATCTTGCCAAAATCCTCACCTCATTTACGTGAGAGAGCTGACCAGTCCTTTCCATTTGGAAAATATTTCATTAGTTATGGCTATTATGGCCATTTCTTCATTAGCTACAATAAGGACATTCTAAAAATTTGAACGGCTAGATACTTTTACCTCCAGTTTTAGAAACTTCTCTTAAAGATTTTACAGATATTTTTATAAATGCAACCTCTCAAGTCTTAACCACTCACAAAAAGAATCACTTTGGCCATTATATCTAGCCAGAACCGATCACTCTCCCAAATATGAGAGCATTGCCTATGATTCATAGAGTGTGTTGAACACAATCTAATATGCTATTTTCTGGTTTGTCTGAAAAGCATTTGGTTAATTACTAATACTGTATTAGGTCCAGGGGTGCCTATGGGGAAGATACACTGCCTTCCCCACGCACTTTCAAAATCCTGATTCTTCCCAAGGGAACAGCCTTTGTGAGTTATTCTTGTGGGTTGACTGGTTGTTCAGTTGGTTGATTTGTTTGGGTTTTCAACCACAGAAAGGCTAATTCATGTGTCTTTTTCAGTTTTTTCAAATACTTTGCTTTCCCTAATCCAGATTTTTAATCTGACATGTAATGTTCAAACTAAATTTTAAACATTTGTGTTTTGGTAATCAAAAGTGAATAGAAATAAAATTGAGGTACTGAATTCAGACTTTGCTTCTGAAAATCAGTTTTCTCCATGCTCAGTATTTTCTAAGATGAAAGTCCATCCCTTTTCAGTCAGGAAAGAAGGTAAATTTATAAATCAGCATCATAAAATAGATGCATTTACAAATCAACCTCAACTGAAGATTTCTTCATTCTTTCCACACTTTCTGGGCATGTTGTATGAAATTTGAAATAAACACTCTCTGCAAGTAATTATTTATTCCATGTGCCCCAGAGCTCCACTAACATGCTAGATTTTTTTCGAACCTGAATTAAACTGGTCTTCGCACTCAACTCTATTTCCTATACTAAAATGTTAGTGTGTACTTAAATCTGCTGTCACCTCTTCTTCACTTTGATAACCTTTATTCTCTTACTAGAGTTGCTTTAGCTGCTGTCTGTGTGTGCTCTGTACCCAGCAAACTTTTCCAGAGCATCTTTTGGCAAAAATACAATTGATACAGCTTGATACTATCTGGGGGACAGCATAGTAAATGTAGTGAATCAAATATGACCTAAGAATTATTATTTCTTCCATGGTATCTGCTTAAGGAGGTTTGACTTTCATGCCAGCCTGAATTGATGACAACTCATTTTCCCACTGAGACACTAAGCTACTTTTTAATGCTTGTTTGCTGATTTGCGTGTGGCAGGTATTTTATGTTTCAGATCAAAGATGTTGAAAGCTAGAAAACGAAAGGGGAAAAAGTTTTTCAAGAAATTATCTCTTGGTGAAACTGACTTGTGTACTCTTTTTTATTTAAAACTAATTTATTTAAATTAGTTTGATGACCTTGGTATAGATTGTTTTAATTACACTGAGAAGCAAAATGGTATTCCCAATTGACAGTCAGTGAAGGAGGGAGCCAAGTTTACAAGTCATTCTTCACAAAGCCCAAACACCAACAAGTTTATCAATCATTTAAGAATCAATAAAAAAGTAAATCTCTCTTCTTAATTTGCCATGGTTCAAATATCATTTTCCATTTAACCATTGTGATGATAATCATGCCACATGACATAATTTGTTTATATTATATTGTTGCTCTGTGCAGGACTTTTATTTAAATCCTTTTATTTTCCTGTTCAATAAAAGAAAAAAATATTTGGCCAGAGCTAATATAATAACACAGCATAAGCAGAAGTGGTTTTCAAAACTACATGGCAGGTTTAAGCAAAAATCCAGAGAGCATTTGTGTGTGACTTTGTTACCTTAGAGTACCCCCAAAATGTTTGCACTTAAGCAAAATCCTAGCATCAGTTGTCATTCTCCAAAACGAAAGGGTGAATTTAAATAAATAAATATGAAATATTTTGAAATTGTATTAATCTTCCAGAACGCATTATGCCAGTGTGTGTGAGTGTGTGTGTGTGTGTGTGAAAATTTTTGGAAGAAGGCCATTTATCTTTACATATGTTCTTTTCCAGAGTATAAAAAGGAATTGGTGAGAAAATAAGAGAATTTTTTTTTTAGAAAAGAATAATCTAAAGGAATATTTCCAGCCTCTTTTCTTTCAGCAGAACACATGAAATTCAAATTTCACCTTGTCATACCCTCCAGGTATGAGTGTCACCACACCCAATAATGAAAATATGTGTGCTGAAGGAAGTGTTTATACATTGGCAGGGCCTGGTGAAAAGAAAATAACGACAATAAGAAAAAGAGACGTGTATACACACAATTTTACGGATGGTAGCATTGCTTCTCCTTGGGACTCAGATTAGAAAAGATTTATCACCCACAGTCAAGAGGAGCCCCAGGTAGCTAGCAGTTTCCGAGGTTAAAAGGAGGAATGCGTTTAAATTTGAAGACGGGGCATGCAGAAGACGGAGAAGTTTCCAGAGCTAGAGCTGCAGGAAAGCCATTGGCACATTTGGATGCACTGACATGCTGGAAGCAATCACTTCTTGATAAGGCCCTAGGTTCCAGTGTTGCTTGATCCCAAAGCCCACAACGAATTGGAAATATCACCAAACTTCTCCAGCCAGACTGCCAGAGATACAAAATGAAAGTTTAAACATCCAAATTATTCTATAAAATATCGTGAGTGTACCTTGCTTTGAAGAGATTATCAAAAATTACCTGATGTCACTACCTTTGCAACAACTCAGAAGAAAATTTTTTTCACTTTGCTTCCCTTCTTCAAGCTCCTTGGGAGCTGCAGAAGAAATTCTGGTGAAGATACTTCATGAGAACAGTCTTTATAGACCCAAGTTTTAAGTGAAACCTGCCTCCTGGTCTGCTCTCTAAGCTCTTGATCCATTTCATTTAGAAAGAGTGCTTTTTTTTAATTCTTGTTTTCATCATGCACTTGGCTTCCTCTATACAAGGTCATGTTTTCTGCTTCCCAGAAATAAATGATTAGGAGGAGAATTCAAGGCTAGTTCTAGGTAGTACAGAAACTATGTGGGCACTGAGTACCAAAAGTCAGAAATGCTCTTGGCACTAGATGCTAACAGCTTTAGCAAAATGAGATAAATGCAGAGAATATCATCCCCATATACTCCGAGAACTGGTTTTCCCAAGGATTCATGTGGGAAAGGAAAGGAACATGAAAGGATTTAAATGATGCCTTCGAACCAGCACTGGCAAGGGCCAAGGCAAAGAAAATGGCAACGAAAGGACAAGACGTGTATATGGAGACATCTGCTCATCCCTTTGCGGAAAGAAGGGACTTGGAGAGAGCAGGGGAGACAGGCAAGTGGCGTAGAGGAAGGAGAGAGGGGCCCAGAGAATTGGAGAGAAAGAAAGAATGAGCCACCAGAGGAAAATCGGGCAACTGCTCACTTCCTGCTACCAACCCTGCCCATGCTGATGTCAGCAGGGTTCCTCCAGTGCCAGTGCTCATTAGCAAGTGGTGGGACACACTTCTGCAGCTTTATTGACACATCACCTTCCTCCCATAAGACGTCACCAGAGTAACTTATAACAAGCATATCCTCGTGGTTGATCCTCCCGTGTTTCTTTTTTTTCCTTCTTGCACATTCATCATCAGAGGTTGTAACTGTATAATTATTAGGCCTTTTATTTAAGGAAATAACACAATTTCTGGGATTCAAGGGGAAAAGTAGCGTATGTAACAAGGCAGAGAAATGGTTTCATTTGGAGGGAAGAATTCTTAATATTTCACACAGTGTTTTGAGTGGTTTTACAGGCATCTGAAATCAATTATAGAGTGGGTAGATCTATCTTGTATTATCAAAAAACAAAAGTTGGGGGAGGTGATTGGGCAGCAGTGAGACCGTAGTTACTGGATAATGAGCTGTACTTCAGGAGACAAGGTTTGGAATGCTGTCTTGGTGGGATGGTGGGAAAACATCAACTCCAGTGGCTTAAGATGCTTATTTGCTCCTGATGGGCAGGTTTCATAGTCTTTGAAGGTGCAGATCAATATGCTTTAAAAAAGAATTAACTTCATCAGGAAAGCAAATTCTCCTAGAACATTGATTTCATTGTTAAAGTCAATTTTGTTTGTGTGCAGTTGTACTTTTTGAGTAATGGGTGCATTCCTGAAAAGCTGAGTAAAGTCATAATATTCAACAAACATGAATGCCTACTCTATACTAGATGTTTTCTTTATAGATCAAATTTGATTTTAAATTTACCAGAAGCCTCACGATTTAAGGAATCTTGTAGTATATACTATTATAAAACAAGAATTCCAATTATACCGTGCCTAATTCTAATGTGATATTCATTTATAAGTTGCTATATTTTGTGCTTTGTGGTCTGAAAAAGTGGTACTTTGTAGTAAAACTTTTAAAGTTTTTAAGATTTTTAACTGCTTTATTAAGCATTCTTATATATATATATATATATATATATATATATATATGGATAGATTTATAACTTCTTGAAAAGTTACGGAAGTTTGTGGTAAAAATCTAATAATTTCAATGCAAGTAATTAAAAACTTGGTATTCAAACAAAGTCAGTCACTTAATTTTTGTATTCTCCATGAAGGGAGAAAGGAGTAGTTTTAAGTACACCAGTGTTGCAGGGCAAATTGTTAACCTACAAAAGAACAAGCTCTCTTTAAGCACATTACAAGTACAGTTATAGTACTAAGAATCAATATCATGTTTCCCAATGAACATGCCTATTCATTATAGTTATAAATTCATTTATATTATATAAATTTTGGGTGCCTTTGGCTTGGCCACACTTTATTATTATTTATATTTCTATTTTCCTTTAATAAAACTACATTAAACTTTTTAATTTTTCATTAAAACTGCCAATTAAAGTGAGTGTTCTTCCTAATAAATCTAAAATGATAAGAATTTGCCCTATTGATTGGACTCTTCTTCACCAGTTATAGACACAAGGAGGATGAATATATGTTTATAAGGCTCAAAAGTTTATTTCTCTGTTTCTCTGAAAGTTTTCTTCACAGCTTCACAGCCAAGGTCAGGTGACTTGTGCCTAAAGCAGCAAAACACTTTTAATATGACACCAATCTCTAGGTAATTTTCAATTCTGTTCAACACAGAAAGTCGGAGAATAGAGGGCAGGCTGGAGAAATAGCTTCTTGTGTGGGATCTGAAGGCTGGCAGGACTTAGTGAACTATTGGACTGTGTACAGGATAGTCTGTCATGAACGCTGGATGAATTGTCATTGTGTCTGGGCATATGCAATCTATTTGTTTAGCAAATAGCAGAGGTCAAATCTGGGATCATAGCGGCTTGTGTAATTGTAATTGTGGTTCTCAAGCCAGGTTGCTACTCCTAGTTCAGCTATGTGGAAATCTGAAAACATCTTGAACATTTCAAAGTAATGAAAGAGCTGTCCAAATGGAGCTTGGAAGTAGTCTTGGGAGTTTCTGTTGCCAGTTTCTATTCTTGAATGCATTGCCGAGTTTACGCTCTTCTTGGCTTTCCCATCTTATTAACCAGCTCTCCTCCCAAGGACAGTGAAGTCGAGCAGAGCAAACTGCTGGCTAGGGCTGCTCCAGCTTTGCTGAAGGGCAAAGGGTAAGTTAAAGCCAGAGTGTTCTGGAACCCTGAATTAACTAAACTAAAAATGCTGATTTCTTGTGTCAAAGATGCTTTGTGTTTGAAAGACCATCTTTGATTTAGTCAAAGCAGCTCTGTTATAACCCCATTAACAGCACCAAGTAGTTATTTTGAGTAGACACATCTGTGTTGTTACTCGCTTTCCCTGATTTCCTTTTCCTTTTTTGAAATGACTAAGCTTCAGATTTGATTTTCCAAAGGATAATCTTTGCTTGCAACCTATTTCAGTGTATTTACTGTACAAATGAATTTCTTGGCCTTAGTGGTTTGAAGAATGCAATTCTGTTTTCTTAAAAGTTACTTGACCTAAGTGAAAATCTATTTTTAAAGAGAGTGAAATGGCATTGTGAATTTCATTGCTTGGATTTTGCTTGTGTTTCTTCATAGAACATCGCTTAGTTTTCCTTTACTTGCTTGGTTTTCTAGATGCCTTTTTGACCACAAACTCACTCCTACCTGCCCTGCTTATTTCTGTCCACCTGTCCTAACAACACCCTTTCTTTCCTCCTGCCCTGTTTCAGGATACAGTACAGTCTGAATGTGGCAGACAGGCTAGCTGATGAACATGTTCTCATCGGGTTGTATGTCAACATGCTCCGGAACAACCCATCATGGTTAGTGCAGGTTTGGCTGCTTGACTGTCCTGCGAGAGGGAAACAGTCTGATCTCTTGACAAGCAGTCTCAGCAAGGGGCAAAGTCACTGGATGCCAGAGGTGTCACTAAAGCATTTTTTTAACTGATCCAATTAAAATGTCTTGTGATATTACTTGGGACACTGCCCATTAATGTACCATAGAATTCACATTTTTGTTTATATCTTAGCTAAAGGGACAACTCATGTAAGCGGGTGCTGTGCTAAATATTCGCATCTAGGGAGATGCAAGACTCTGGGTCCCACCGGTCAGTTCTGTTACATGTGCCATGTCAAATTACTACATGACAGTGATGCAGGAATTTGTCTTATTCCAAGGACTTGTGTGTTTCTACTGATTTGGAGAACAATCCTGCATTCCCTTAAGATAGAAGTGAAGAAGAGGAAAAGTGATAGGATGGGATTATACCATGGAAATCATTTCATCAACAATGATAACAGTGGGAGAAATTGTCTTTCGACTCTTCTCTTACAAATGTTTCAGGGTAGCCATCCTGATACAGCCTGCTTTCAAGTCCCACAGTATTCAAAGCTTACTTTCCAATGTGTTAAATGTGTGAATTCAGATAGCCTTATGTAATAGAATAAAGGCATTCCTAGGGTTTTTCCCTTTCTATTTTAGTTGTGACATAGTAGATTCCTCCCATTGGTTCAAGTTAGTTAATAATAAATATACATTTTCAATTTGAATGAAAATAAATGCACAACCTGTATAATTATCACGTTTCATCCTAGTTTAGACAACTGTTTTACAAATATGTTTAGCAAACCAGTTCCTTAGAAATATTCGATTTTACTTAATAACCCTAATACATTTTCTCTGAACTGAGAGCCTATGGATTTTTTGCCATTATAACTATTAAGTGAGCCAATGGGTTAAATTGCCTTTAAAATTGGTCCCCTTTCTTCTTCTGTGTCACAGAAAGCATCCCTCAAACATACGGCATTCATCACCCTCACCACTTGGTATTGTTAACCACTTCTTTGTTTCTAGAACTTTCCTCCCTTGATGCCTTAGAACTATTTTTTGCAAGATTAGTACATGAGATGACTTTAGGTGATACACTGATGAACACTTATTTGTTTTAATAGTTATATATTTATCTTAATTAGAACTTTTTAAAATATATGTATATAACCAGTGTACTGGTTTAATTTTATACTATATGCTATTTTTTCAGGAGATAAAAATGCACTCTTCAGCTAAGCCCATCTCTTTGTTCAAATTTTCCCGGCTTGTAGATCGAACAGTTCCTCTTCTTTCTTACATCTCAGCCTCTCAAAACTACAAGTGGAGTGATGGTTTTCATCTTATTCCCAGTGAATTTGGTTCCCCAATGTTATATGGTAGCTGAAACAATAGAACTAAATACTAAATTAACGCCCCCCCAAAATTTGTGTTGGTAATCTTCAAAGCAGGATATAGTCGATAAAGATTCAATCATGTCTGAATGCAATGATGTGATCTCACACCCTGTCCTCTCCTGTCCTTTGGAGTGTGTGCCCAAAATTCTAGCACACTCTGGTTATTTCCACCACTCTTCTTTGACCTTTTCTTAATTAAAGTTGTAACAGAGAAATCTCCAAAGAGGAAAGTGCAGAGTTTGTCACTCCCAGCCCTTTTCCCTCCTCAAGCGGTTAATCATATTGACTTGATGGTCACTTAAGACTGTAAAACGGTCTCAGTAGAGACACCTTACACCGACTTGATGAAAGATAGATGTGACTTGTATTTTGAAAACAAAGCAGAATTTAAGACTGATCAATGAAGCTGACTCGGTTTTAAAAGCTACTGCCCTCCATAATTCTCATCACTTTGTTCCATCCTTAAAAAATTCCAACTTCTCTTTTCTCAGTTTGCTCCTTCCCTTTCCTTGCTGTTTAATTAGATCCTAACCATTCCCCACATCTGCCAGGACTCTGTAAGCGATGCAGTGATGTCTCCCCTCCTTTACCATCATTATAGCTCTGATGCTTAACCGTCATTCAACTGTGGTGAGATCTATAATGGTAGTAATTACAAGAGCCACCATTTTTTAAAGCATTTGCCTCATGATAAGCACTGTGTTTAAAACTTTATTTACATAATTTCCCCTGGTCCTTAGATAAGCCGGTAAATACTCTCATCCCCATTTTATCGATCAGTAAAGGTATCAGTTTAGAGAGTTTACATGACTCTCCCACAGGCACATAGCTACTACACAGTGGGGCCGGGATTTCAACTTTTATCTAGCTGATCCCAAACTCATAACCACTGTGATACATTGCATCTTATAAAACCTACATAAATGCATGCCCTCCAGAAAGCTCTTCTGGACATTCCACAGCTGCATCCACCACGTCTCTATTTACTGAAATTGCATATCCCATTGTATTATTTGTATTTCATTTTATCAAATATTTTGAGCTCATACTAGTAATAGAAATAGTGGTTGTTCATAAGTTACCAATTATGTATTTAGTTCTGTGCCTTGTGATTTCTCATTTTAGTTGTAAGCTTCAAAAAGACAAAAATTTTCTCTTCAGCCTCTTGGACCTCATCACAGCAGCCAGAATATGAATAATAAATTTTACATTTATGAAGTGCTTCAAAAATGACAAAGCCCTTTCCCACACATTATTTAATCTGCTTGTCAAAGCCCTGTAGGTTTAGATATTATTATTGCCATTTCACTGATAAGAAAATGCCTGGTTACAAGACATCAAGTGACTTATCCAAGGTCACCTGCCAGCAAGGTCTTCTGATATTGAGTCCCATCTGTTTTCCACCTCCTACCTCGGCCTTCCTGTCTGTGCACCCTTCATGAGATGGTCTATAAAGAGAAATTTAATAGTTGTTCTTGCTTTAAAGGTGTGTTTTTGTAAGTATTCATATATGCTCCTAATTCACTCAGTGTAGGGGCCTTCTCCCCTATATCAACTGCTTAGCACAATGGGAAACTGACTCATCTGTAAGTAGTTTGCTGCTAAATTAAAGATATTCTTATGTGCCCTTGCTGGTTCTGATGTCAGATAAGCCAAATAAATAAACTGTAGATCAAGGGCAAAGTCCTCTGTCTTCCTAATTCCTAAGTGAAGTTTTAAAAGCCTTAATGGTTTTCAAGCACCTTCTTCACTGGGGGAGGAGAGGTCTCAGAGTTATCCAGTGAGGGCTTTTTCTGGCCTCTCTTAAAGCTTATCAAGTGCCCAGGCTTGCTAGTGGTTTATAGGACAGATGGTGGCAGGCAGACCAAAGGAGGTTGCAAACCAGCCCAGAACTTCCGACTCTAACCATAGTTTTAAGCCTTGATACTTACCAGTCAGAAGCTTCTGGCACGTTTCTCTCAACTCTGAAAAGGCCCCTTGTGTAAGGGAGGGAAGCAGTACCGTGAAAGGGTACAGTCTATACTTTGACGTCATGATCAATTGCTGTCACTTTGTTAGACCCCTGATCTCATATAATTAGGTTGATATCTGTCCTGCTTATATTTTTCTCAAGTACAAGAAATGGGACATTTTGACGCCTATTTCCGGGTTTCACATACGAGGTCTAAGTTGTTACTTGCTCACTTGCTTCCTTTACTAGAGTCCTATGGCACTTAGTTCACAGCCCAGACCCATCACCGGGGCCGCAAGCCTGTGTGTGATCTAGCCCTCGCCTACCCCTCTCCCAGCCCCAGCTCTCATGGGGTTCTCCCACTCAACCACAATATTTAGTCGCATCAGCTTTTCATCAGTTCCTAAAAAAATTCCTAAAACTGCCTCAAAGACCATGATACTAGTTCTTCCCCGATGCCTAGAACATTCTTCCCCATTTTCCTCCTGCCCTTTCCTTCCACACACACATGAACTGGCTCCTTCTCTGGTTTCCAGACTGATTAAAGGCACCTACCTACTCAGGTAGGTCTCCCATATTAGTCTGATCATGGAATACTATTTATTTCATTCTTGTCATAACTGTTATCATTGGTTCCTTGGTTGGTTGGTTCACTCCTACCTTCCTCTTGTGGGGCAGACCTTCTCGGACTTGTTTACCACCATCTCTCTAGCACCTAGCACAGTGCCTGGCACACAGTAAGTGCCCAATAAATGTCCATTGATGTTGGAGAATATTGATAGTGCCACAGATATAAAATTCCCGCTCACCCTAAACAAAATTGTTAGGAGTCCTCAGAAAATCTTTTTTACTAGAAAAATACTTTTTGCTATTAAAAAAATCACCTATTATAAATTAACCCTGAAATTGAACATTTAGTATAAAAGTATAAAATAGGTGAAAAAGTAAAGTATTAAACTTGACTTGGGTAGAAGTGATAAATGTGGATAAAGACGAGAAGCAACAATTCACTGATGTGACAAAAGCAACTAATAAGGGGCAAAAAAAACCTAAAAGTGATGTTGGGCAAAAAAATTTTTTTTTAATTTTTTAATGTTCTCTGACATTTTCCACTTTGTATCAGTTCACTATGGCTACTGTAACAAAGTACAACAGACTGCATGGCTTGGACAACAGAAGTTTATTTTCTCACAGTTCTGGAGGCTAGAAGTCTAAGACCATGGAGCCTGCAGGGCTGCTTCTGCTGAGGCCTCTCTCCTTGGCCTGCAGATGGCTGCCTTCTTGCTATGTCCTCACATGGCCTTTTCTCTGTGCACATACATCCTTGTTGTCTCTTCCTCTTCTCATAAGGACACCAGTCATATTGGATTAGGCCCCCACCCTTATGACCTCATTTAACCTTAATTACCTCTTTAAATTCCCATCTCCAAACACAGCCACATTCTAAGGCACTGGGGATTAGGGCTTCAACACATGAATGTAAGGAGAGACAATTCAGTCCATAGCATGCTTCTACACTGAATCCACTGAATTGTATGCCTTTAATATTTTTAATGTGTAGGCTAAGATTTGACTGACTCTTTTCAGTAAATGTTGTGATTTTGAAAAGTATAAGTTTATTGCAAGCTACAGAAAGGAAAAGAAATTATTATCCACACATATTGAAAAGTATCTTCTTTTATGAGTTTTCATTTCCTTGTTAACACTACTCCTTTTCTTTTGTAAAATGTTTAGGACCTTCAGTTATAGAACTAGACTTCTGAGAAAAACATTTCCTTAGAATCCTAAAAATGTAAACCTTCTAAAGAATGTCAGAAGTGAGCCAACCTTTATTTGTTCTTTTGTCCAACTAATTCTTGTGTAGTTCCTGCTATGTTCTAAGCACTGTGCAAAACACTCAAGTTCCAAGCATGAAGAGATTGAACCATTCTGTCCTAAAAGAAGTTACAGTTTAGTGAAGGATAAAGACAAGTGAAAAGGGCAATTAAAATGCAAGGAGAAGAATGCAACATCATTTATAAAGTAGTCTTGCTTTTTTTTTTTTTTTTAGCAATAGAGACGCAGACATAGAGAACAGACTTGTGGACATGGGGGGAAGGGGAGTGGGATGAATTGGGAGATTAGTATTGCCATATATACACTGCCATGTGTAAAATAGAAAGCTAGTGGGAACCTGCTGTATAGCACAGGGAGCTCAGCTCGGTGCTCTGTGGTGACCTAGATGGGTGGGAATTGGTGGGGGGAGAGGTCCAAGAGGGAGGCTATATATGTATACATATAGCTGATTCATTTTGTTGTACAGCAGAAACTAACACAACATTGTAAAGCAACTATACCCCAATTTTTAAAAAAGCAAAGAGATAACAGCTATAACAAGGGCAGCAAAGTGCAGAGGGCTATAGAATATATAAGGAGCAATGGACCTGAATTTGGAGGTTGGACATGAGGGCAGGAAATGGAAGCCAAAGCCAATACCAGAATGAAGAGGAATTAGCCAAGCAGAAGTGAGTGGAGGAGACAGAGAGACCATTCAGGACAGAGAGAATACAGTTCATTTGAGGAAATTAAGTGTGTTAAGGCCACAGGGGTAAAGGATGAAGCTAGACTATGCAGGACCTTATAAGCCTTATTTAGGAATTTGAGAAATGAGAACCTATTGAGAATTTTATGCATAAGAATGTTACAGCCAACTTCACTTTTAAGAGATCAATGACTTGAGGACAGGAAATGAATTGGAGGAAAGAATAACTCTCAAATCAGAGTGACCTATTGAGAGGACTTTACACTCATTCAGGATGAGATGATGGTGGCCTGGGCCACATTGGTGACAGCTGGAATGGAAGGAAATGGAGGAATTTGTGAATTTGTAGAGGTAGAAGGCATGGCCTTGGTGGACGATTGTAACATAGTGGGTTATCAAAGTCAGGGTCTTGATAAAGGAGTTTGAAGGCACCTCTATAGAGAAGCCATTGTTATGGTAAGTTGTTTTATTATTATTATTATCCATGAAGATTCCTATGGCATTTTGCTCTCAACCAACTGTGAAAGACAGGACATACCCTGAGAAAGTCATCCTCCACTTAAGTAATAACTAATAATGCCTTCTCAGGCAGTAATCCTCCTAATAGCTATTTGCATTTTAATAAAAGAGTAGTGACACTTAATGACCTTAAAAAGTAATCTCTAAAGTTCCTGTCACCATTCAGACAAATGGAAAAAATATGAAGGAGAAATGAAGAAGTATTTCTGGTCCCCTTTAGATCATGTTATTATTTGTGTTTTTTGTTTTTTTTTTAAAACATAGGTGAATCTCTTCATGACTCAAGTATAGACAAATACTTTTTTTTTTACATTTATTCTGATTTTTTTTCTTTTTTTTTTTTTTTGGCCGCACAGCTTGTAGGATTTTACTTCCCCAACCAGGGCTTGAACCCCGGCCCTTGGCAGTAAGAGCACAGAGTCCTAACCCCTGGACTGCCAGGGAAACAGGCCTGCAGAGAAACCAGAGAAATGTGAACAAACCTTGAGTTCCCAGAAATCCCTGCTAAATCACAATTTAGGAAGCCCTAGCTCAGCTGGGGCCACTTGAGTTTCCTAGATGCCATTTTGAAATCACTAGCAACAGACGCTGGCCATGTATTTAAGGCAGAAAGTAGAGAGCTTTCAACGTAATAGTTTTCCCTATTCTGAAATGCAGTCTACACAGCAGACCCTTTTAAATTCATCATGGTCTTGTAATAAGATTACTGATTATAAAGTCTGGAAATGAATAGGCAGGGATAGAGACAATGTTGGAATTGGTATTTCTTTAATGATTTAGGGAATTATTGGCCATTCATTTCCGACTATTTGTAATTGAAGTCTTGAAATAATGGAATTTATTAGGTGAACGCCTCATTCACCCTTGTATAATGTGAACGTACTGAAATGGCACATGTGGACTTATAAATCGTTTGTGTGCACAAAGGGGCAATACATCACTCCACCCCTCATTCACTCGGTGCTGGAGGAAGGAGAAGCAGGGGAAGTATGAGTTATAGCTTACTAGATGAAACCCCATAACTTCCCTTCTTACATTTCCAGGAGGCTTTTTTTTGATATAACCTTCATATTATTTATACTTGCTGGTCATTCATGATAAAAGGCACTTTTATCATGAGGTTTTTTATCAAGGTTTTTTTTATTATTTATTTATCAAAACACAAATGTTTTTGACAAAGTCACTTTCAGGCATTCAAACAGATCATCGTCCTGGGCTTGGAGCTTTGGGCCTTGTTGTCTACACAAACTGTGTTGAGTTAGGCATATGGTCTCTAATACAGCAGCCAGAAAATGACCAATGTGTTAAAATCAAATTAAATTGTTTCTTTCTTGGGTGGTTTTATGTTTAAAGTAAGGACAGCGTAAACTTTCACTTTCTCATTGAAGCTGTAACAAGAAATTCAGTTATTATTTTTAACCACTGCAGAGGGCAGATGTGTTTTATAACACATCTGCTTTTCTTTTTATTTATTTATTTATTTATTTTTGGCTGCGTTACATCTTCGTTGCTGTGCTCGGGCTTTCTCTAGTTGCGGTGATTGGGGGCTACTCTTCGTTGCGGTACACGGGCTTCTCATTGCAGTGGCTTCTCATTGCGGAGCACAGGCTCTAGGTGTGCAGGCTCAGTAGTTGTGGCGCACGGGCTTAGTTGTTCTGAGGCATGTGGGATCTTCCTGGACCAGGGCTCAAACCTGTGTCCCCTGCATTGGCAGGCGGATTCTTAACCACTGCGCCACCAGGGAAGTCCTAACACATCTGCTTTAAACATCTGTTTTAAATCATCCATTGTCCAGAACTAATTCGGCCTTTTGCTAGTAAAAATAGTTTCTTATTCCAACTTTAAATTTGTATGCTGGTTGAAATCTCAATCCACTGGAATTAATACTACACACAGGTGAGCCCTGAATCCTAGAATATCTGTCTTAAGGGAATTTGTGTGAAAATATCACAATGCTATATGGATATGAAAAATGATGTCTTTTATATGGCTTACATTTGGGGTTCATTTCATGTGTTTAACTTTTCCATTTTATTTTCAAGATCTTCTAGATCCTTGCTACTCAAAGTGTTGTCCTTGGACCAGCAATACCAACGTATCTTGAGAGTTTGTTGGAAATGCAGATTCTGGGGTCCCATCCTACCCCCCCACCCCACCCCCACTCCAGAATCAGAGACTGCATTTTCACAAGATCCCTACGTGATATGTACACACACTAATGTTTGAGAAGCCCTGCTCTAGATAGCTGTTGGATTGTAGATGACATTTTGAAGGAGCCAAGAATCATTAATGAATCCGAACAGGTTACTCAAGAGGCAAAATAATAATAACATTGTATTACCTAATATTTTTGAGCATTTAATGTGTTCTAGGCATCACACCAGCTTGCCGTTTTTTACATGCATTGTCTCATTTAGGCAGCAGGAAAGTGAAGGCTCTTTTTCTGAGGATGAAGAAGTGACTTGGTAAATGGAGAAATTCAGGAATATTCTAGGTAGGATACGGTAACTTAGAGAAAAGGGCTAAATCTAGTGGAAGAATTCAGGATAAGAACAGGTACAGTTTACATATGTGAGGAATATAGACGAGCACATAGATAAGGGAAACAGGAATATCTTCCAAATGACCAGAAAAAAACGTTACAGTAACAGATTCCACCAAGCAGAGAAGAGCTACTTGGAAGTGACATAGCTAATATGCTGCAATTTTCATTCATCTTCTCACTTTAGAACAAAGGTTGAAAGACTATGTTGCATGTTTACTTTTTATGTAAGTGTACAAATAAATAATATAAATGTATATTACTTTATATGGATCCAAGTCTTTCAGTGGATAATTTTTACAACCTTAACATTGGCATAGAAGTGTGTCATTTTTAACGTATAACCATGAGTATTGACTTTTTTCTTTAAGGAACAGGCTTAAATATAAGCCAGTGGAGAATATAAGTATATTTGGGGATTGAGAGGAACTGGTTTCTAATCTTGATCCTGGCCTGATACTCACCATAATAACTGATAAACTAAACTATGACCAACTAGTCTATTAACAGGATTAGAGTTACTGGTATGTTTCACAGAATTTTTTTTTTAGTGGCATCCAAAACTTAGTCTTACGTGAAGGGCTTTCTGAAATATCAACTCTCTAGGAGAGTTGAAAATGCTTCTATTTGCATTAGTTTTTTTAAGGGGTCAGATTATTCTTATTCTAATAGGAAGAATTTTTATAAATGTATAGGAGACACTAAATGATTCCCACTCATGTCATTAGAAGCCACTACCATAATTCTACTTCTCTGGAAGTAAATATAAAATGGCAAGTTACCTGGGTAGTAGTACTGTAGATGAGAATTATATTCATTGTGTATTGCTGCATAACAAATTACCCAGAAGCTCAGCAGCTTAAAACAACAAACACCGTGGGTGAGGAATCCACGTTTGGCTCAGGACTTTCTCAAGGTTGTAATCAAGCTGTGGGTGGGCTGTGATCTTATCTAAAGGCTCTACGGAAGGGGATCCAATCCCATGGTTACTGGCTGGCTTCAGTTCCTCCTCACGTGGGCCTTTCCACAGAGCCGCCTGTGCATGGCATCCAGCTTCCCACAGGACAAGGAATCCCGAAGGGCTCGAGAGAGAGAAAACATGCCCAAGACAGAAGCCAGGGTCTTTTTATAACCTAATCTTGGAAGTTACCTTCCATTACTTCCGCCACATTCTATGCATTAGAATTAAGTCTGTTAAGTCCAGCCGTACTACGATAAATGAAGAGGATTACACAATACCAGGAGTGGGGGATCACTGGAGGCTGAACAAATTGGTTTCTTCTTCCTTCTTGCTTTCATATTGTCTATCATGTTGGTTTCAGACATGTATTACTTTGTCATAAGGAAATTAAATTGTTAAAGGCAATATAACTAAATTAAAGAGAAAGTATTCTTTCATCAGAAATGTTGATCAGGAAAGTCACTCCTCTTTGGAGATTTCTTTGTAAGGTAGGATTTATTAAGGACCTTCCTGGCCACATATTAGATCACATCATGAATCCAAGTCTGATGTCATTAACCTAATAGGATTTTGTATAACGATCAAATTTTTTGCACTGAAACATTGAAATAGCCAACCCACTCCAGGTGGTAGTATGAATATTCCCATCTTTTCTCAGTTGCCTGACTGACTCTTGCTCTGTTCTCAATAGTATGCTTGAGAGCTCCACCCGGCTTGATGAAGAGCACCGGCTGATCGCCAGATACGCGGCAAGACTGGCAGCAGAGTCCACTTCGTCTGTAAGTACTCTGAACGAGCGGATGTCACGTTGATTGTTACCCTATTAGCTGACGCCACAACAGCAGAGCTGAGTAGTTGCTACTGTGCTGTCTGCAAGACCTAAAAACGATCTGGCCTTCCACTGCTTCCATTTTCACTTTCCAGCTATCATTCTGGTCTAGCATGAGCCAGAGCTCGAGGTATTCCTGTTACAATAGTGCTGAACCAGACCAATACCCAATTTCTCTGGATAATTCCTTATCAGTTAATATAAAGAACAAGCAATGATTCAAATCCACAACTGGCTCAGATAAGTTTCTACTTTTATCAATATATCAAGAAATATATATCAAAAGTTGTTTCTACTTTTCTCAATATAGCAAGAAAGAGAAAATTATGTCATAAAATCAAAAGAAAACTCTGCATCACATGTCAAAGTTCCCATATGCCAGCTATAGAAGACCATTTAGGATATAAAATATAGGACCTCACACTTCTTCATTAGCAACACAAATCGTTTCTTTGTTAAAAGAAATGCTAATTAAAAATGATAGAAAAGCTTTATAAAAGCCAGACCTTTACCAAGTTTAAACCTTTCCCTATGGTTAGTTTTCTAGAAATGAAAAATCAGGCTGAGTTTCACCATGTCTTTGGGCTTAGGCAATGGGTGTTACTTTTTAAAGCTTGGCATTCTTTGGTAGAAAGATTAGTTGTAATTTTTTTTAATTTGCTCTAAAAGCACTAAAGACTGACATTGAGGAATTTCTATAATGTACGGTAGAGCAAAGAAGGCAAGGCACAGGGAAGTCTACATAATCTGACCCTGCTTTTACAAAACAATATCAAATAAGCCCTTGACTAAATACACATACACATAAATACATATATAAATATGGTATATGAGGTATATATACATATATATTCTTATATAATCATATTCTTATGTATATGTGATTATGTAAGAATGGAGAGGGACTTCCCTGGTGGTTCAGTGGTTAAGAATCCGCCTGCCAATGCAGGGGACACGGGTTCGAGCCCTGATCTGGGAAGATCCCACATGCTGCGGAGCAACTAAGCCCGTGCGCCACAACTACTGAGCCTCTGCTCTAGAGCCCATGTGCCACAACTACTGAAGCCCACGTGCCTAGAGCCCATGCTCCGCAACAAGAGAAGCCACCGCAATGAGAAGCCCATGCACTGCAATGAAGAGTAGCCTGCTTGCCTCAACTAGAGAAAGGCCAAGCGCAGCAATGATGACCCAACGCAGGCAAAAATAAATAAATAAATAACTTTATTTAAAAAAACAAAAGAATGGAGAAAGTTATGACTGCGTATACACCAGTTGTTAAAGCTGGTTGCAATCCATCAGTGTAAAATTACATATATGAATACAGAAATGCTAAAAGTATGTTGACCAAAAGAAGAAAAGAAAGTCATATTAACTATGACTTTAAAGCTATACAATTTTTAATTGCATATTATAGTGGTTAAACAGTAACTCTAGAGAAAGAGATACTTCAGCAGTGATATATTTTTTTAACCCCACCTTTACTGAAAGAATAGTTGCGATGGGAACAGCATGGCAAGAATGAACTAGTTCCCCAAAGATTTCAAGTCAGAAAGCTAAAAAACAATTTTTCCCATGTTTTGTATATTTGCCTGCCAAAGGATTCTATTCTGCTTTCCACTGCATAGATGTGCTCCAGATCCCCAAATGGTCCTTAGGAGAGGAATGGCCATTTAATTTTACGTTTTGCTTTTTTTGTTTTGATAGAAATAGTTTTTTCTTTCTTGTGCATATCTCACGACTCCTGTCTTTTCAAACACAGGTCGGTTCCCCTTCCCGGTACTAAATAGTATAAACCACATATTTTCCAGCAGCCAGCGCAGCAGAGGAGTGCCCCTGACATCTCCTTCACCATTGATGCAAATAAGCAACAAAGGCAGCTGATCGCAGAACTAGAAAACAAGAACAGGTAAGGTTTTTGGGACACTCCTGCTTCTTTCTTTCTTTACAGCCTTTAAAGTATCGGTTGTTTTCGCAGCTTAGAAAGCTCTTCCTCGGGGTCTCTGCAGAGATGGCTCCTTCCCATCATTCAGATCTCAGCTCAAATGCCACCTCCTAAAAGATCACCTCTCTGATCTCTCCCACTACCTCCTATTCCAGGAACCACTCTCTGTTACATCCGTGTGTGTGTGTGTGAGTGTGTGTGTGTGTGTGTGTGTGTATGACATCTCTCTCTGAAAAAAGTCACATTTAAGTGTTTGTTTCCTTTTTATTGTCTGTCTTCCCTGACTGATATGGAAGTTCTTTCAGAACAGAGGCTGTGACAAATGGCCCCTGAGCTCCAGAACCATGCCTGGTACATTGTAACAGTGTAGAAACTCAGTCAATATATACTGAGTGAGAAAGTAATAAATATCTGAGTCAGATCTCAAACTCAATGCTGAGTAAGCCTCATATAAGAACAACTTGTACATTCTGTATTTCTTAGAACAACACCAAGCTGTCTTAATACTTAATCTCATCTTTAAACACTGATGTCCCTTCTGAGATCAGACCGGTAAAGGAGGAGGTTTTGATCATTGTTGCATACCTGTAGAGTTTGACCTGAAAGTTTTGGGATAAATAGTCATGCTATTCTTTTTTTTTTTTTTTTGTGGTACCCGGGCCTCTCACTGTTGCGGCCTCTCCTGTTGCGGAGCACAGGCTCCGGATGCGCAGGCTCAGCAGCCATGGCTCAGGGGCCCAGCGACTCCGCGGCATGTGGGATCTTCCCAGACCGGGGCACGAACCCGCGTCCCCTGCATCGGCAGGCTGACTCTCAACCACGGCGCCACCAGGGAAGCCCGGTCATGCTATTCTTTAAAATTCTATAGAAAAAAATATTAAAAGGAAGATACAAACTCACTTGGCACATTTTCATATTCTTAGAAAGAAAACAAGACTAAAGTGAAAATTTACAATCCCACAAATATCTTGGTTGCAGTTTTAATCTACTCCCCCATCTCTCCAAAGCACTTTGTTTTCCCTTCCGATTCTCTGCTTCCACTCAGCATGGGGATAGCACACTTGAGGGGAAATCGGGACTTCCTTTAAGGAAATACCCCAGGGATATCTACCTCCATGTGGGATTCCAGAATCAGCAAGAAACCCCATGAATGTGCTGGCTGTACCATGCTACCACTCTTACTGCTTGTGTCTAGGGCATTTTGGGATTGCAATCTCTGAATACATGTTTTTAGGATGAGAGGGAATAAAGGAATGGAAATGAGAAGAGATGGCAGAAAGAGAGCTTCATCCTTTCCCTGAGTTCTTTTCCCACCCCGTGCCTGAAGAGCATCTAGTCCATCCTGAACTCATCTCTCTAAGCCAACAGCCTCATGCCTTCCAAAGACCCCAGAACCACATCCCAGAAGCTTATCCAGGTCACAGTTCCCGCACCACGGAAATTCACCCGGGGATCCCATGGTCTCCAAAGTGACAGTTAACCCAATAATCAGATCTCTGGGCTTCAAGGAAGGATAGAATTCCTCACTTGACTCCATGACTACCCTACGTAGTCATTTAGACATTTCAGAAATGATCTTTAGAAGATAATGCTTTCTTAGAGCCTCCTTAGAGGAGCCAGTTAGAGTTAGTATTAGGAGTAGCTGGACTCTTCAGATTACATTGTGGAAGTCACAGCCTGCCTAGGCTAGACCTGTCCAAGCAAGTACCAAAGACTGAAGGAGTCGAACACATATGGGCTTTGGGGCAAACCTGCCTGAGTTCAAATGACTGCTACCACCTACTTATTGAAATTGGGCAAGACTTTTAACTGGTATGTGCTTGATTCCCTCATTCATAAAACAGATAGTAGCAGTACCAATAGAACTATTGGTACTATACTAGTCTATATACAATAGAACTGTTATGAGAATTAAATAAGACTAAAGAAGACAGCACAGTCCCTGGGTGTAGTCTAAGCACCTCATGCTCCTTACCTATCTTACCTTTATTCTCATCTGATCAGAGCTGCTTCTCTCTTTTTCTTCCTTGGGCTAAATGGCTGTATCATGGTTCTGTCCTGAGAACCAACAAGGAGAACTAGTGGAAGTCACAGAATGTCAGGATGTTAGCCCTCAAGATCTTGGAAATCTCAGTTCACTGATTTTCAGGCTGGGCTCTCTGGGAGTTCAGGGGCCCTGTAGGGGTGTATGAAGAGGAAGAAGAGCTAGTAGCACAGGGCACCCCCCTTTCTTTAACCAGAGAAGTTCCTTCTTAACTGTGTGACATGTTGGGTTTCCATGGAAGATTTCTTTTAAAGAAAATTTTCCACTATAGAACACCAAGGGGGACAAAAAAACAAGTTGAAAACCACTGAATTATGGTCCAAGCTCCCACCATACCCATGAGAGGTGTAGTGACTCACTGGTAATTAGCTTCTTGTTTCTGGCATGTTTGTGAAGCAGGAGGTTGTAAATCAGCCTCTCAGATGGAAAGCCACCCATCCCCCTTGCTCACCAAGTTCACCTTCCATTCTTGGTGGTTCGTTCTCTCTTATGGGCTCTTCTGCGTTTTGCTGGATGGGAGACTGACCCCTCCCCCAAGAACCTGTGACTTCTAACCTTGCTTAATAGCTTCTAACTCACTTAGGGATAATTTGTCTTACATCGGTCACCCATCCCTTATGGCTGGCCTAATGTTCACCTCAGTGCAGGGCAGCCCAGGCCCCAACATCAATAATAGACTGACATGTCTCACCCCTGATAGGGGTCACACCAATAGCACTCTTATGTCACAGACTCAATTACAGTGAATCCTTTTAAAAGCACTTTCCTTCACAAGGCTACCCTTATTCAGATACATTGTTAAGGCTGAAAATATTAAGGAAAAGAGAAAGAATTTTGCCTACCTGGGGGCTTCTCAGATAAATTCAGTGAGAAGAATTTCAGGCCTGGTGAGAGAATGGGGTTATTTAGTTTCGCAAAATGAGCACCATTTATCCTTATTTTTTCCAAGCATCTCTTACTTGGTAGCTGCAGGTACTTTATGGTGTCAGACTGAGATCATAAATAAGAGGAAGATTCATTTTTGTCTCTTAAGCAGTGCACTTTGCAAAGTTGAACACATTACCACAGCATTATATTACTGACTAGAGAGAGTGTTAGGTCCTGGGGAGAACACTCAGCTTGAAGCCTCCAATGACATATTGCAGAGTCTTCCTAGTTTGGATGTACTGGAGATGAAGGCAGTATCCCCTCACCCAGAGCACCCAACTGTTGCAGGAAGGGGCAACAATGTTCCAGGGCCGGAGAGTGGGCTCTTGTCTAACACTCAGAAATGAATTGTCCAAGGAGACACATATTGACAAAGCAAAGAGTTTATTGGGAATGAACGGGCGCCCGGGGTCAGAGCAGCAGGGTAAGGGAACGCAGGAGATCTGCTCTGCCACGTGGCTCGCGGTCTCAGGTTTTATGGTAATGGGGTTAGTTTCCGGGTTGTCTCTGGCCAGTCATCTTGCTTGGCCCATATTTGGTCTGACTCAGGGTCCTTCCTGGTGGCGCACGCATCTCTCATCCAAGATGGATTCCAGCACGAAGGATTCTGGGAGATTGGTTAGCTCCTCCCTGTCTTGGCCCCTCCCAAATTCTCCTGGTTAGTTTTTAGTGGGAGCACCATGTTCCTTATCGGAACCTCCTGTTGTGAGACAACTCAGGCAAGCAGTTATCAGTTATCATCGTACCTGGCCAAGGCGGGAGGTTTCGGTCAATGGTTCCCTAACCCAACTAGCTACAGCCAACACCTCGTAAACACAGTCAGGTAATGAGGGTTGGTTCTGCTCCAACACATAGGATAACCCCTTCTTTCTTTGTTCTGGTGGCCCCGATCTACTCAGATGGTAGATCCTGGACATCCTGGAAGTTAACTGACCTGGGTTTCTTGCCTTCCTCCTCTCTCCCAAGAGAAATCTTACAGGAGATCCAGAGGCTGCGGCTAGAGCATGAACAAGCTTCTCAGCCCACTCCAGAGAAGGCGCAGCAAAACCCCACTCTGCTGGCAGAGCTCCGCCTCCTCAGGTAAGAAAAGGAGCCCAAGGCATCTCAGGAAATACAGGTGTCTGAGATCATCAATAAAGTCTAACAGTGTCCACCAGAAAATGGTCCTCAGCCACCATAGCTGCTAACATCTGTTTGTTTTTTTTTAATAGCACACATCTAATTGCTGGAATTTGGAGGTTTGGGAAAGAGGCTGTTTATTTATTTTTTCTTTGACACAGAGAAAAGGAAACAGTGTTCTTTAGATCCGAAACAAAATGTTTCACCGGAAAACAGAATTTTTTATAGTGCACTCTCTTTTTTTAATTAAAGTATAGTTGATGTACAATATTATATAAGTTACAAGTATACAACATAGTGATGCCCCAATTTTTAACAGGTATACCTCATTTATAGTTTTTATAAAATATTGGCTATATTCTGTGTTGTACACTATATCCTTATAGCTTATTTTATACATAATAGTTTGTACCTGTGAATGTCCTACCCCTATATTGCCACTCCTCCCTTCCCTTTCCCCATTGGTAACCACTTGTTTGTTCTCTATATCTGTCTTACTGGAAAAAATTTGAACTCAACTCTCTTTAGTTATTTGCACTATCAACAATAGGTTTATGATAAAAGTGATCAACAAAACAAACATGTAAACAACTAAAGAATCATCACAGTTTTTTAAATTTAAAAATTTACCTGTGACCCATAAATTATCTCTAAATCTTGGTCCCTAATAGCTTTGCATACAGATTTTCATACCTTCTTGTTCTACAAATGAATTTAAAGGTCTGGTGTTACCTAGTCTGTCATCATGAAATATTTGAGTTGGGAAGGACCTAAGAAGGTCATTTGGTTCAAGCCCTGAATTTCAGGGCCCTTCTCAGGGTCAGGCCGGTAGAGAGTAGTAAGACGTGGATGAGGACTGTGACCACGTGCAAAAGGAGAGTCACACCATGGGCTCCAATCAGACTTAACCACCATACCTTGAATACGGCACTTACCCAAACCTGTCTGTGTCATAAACTCAAAGACATTCCCTCATGAAAATGTCATATGGATATTTCACAAGGCACTTGAAGTTAGCAAGTATAACATTCTTTCCATCTTTCAATTTGGATGCCAAGTATATTTCAGGTAATTCTAACTCTGAGGCATAATTTTTATAATAAGTACAGATGCCTCTTCTCAGAAACTCTTGTCAGAGTTAGAGTGCCACTTACTTCCTCCATACAAAGAGACTAAATTAAGCAGATTCTCTATGGCTATATTTGGATTTTATCAAGTCCCTATTGATTGTAGTCATGGATGTTTCCGGGGGTTCCACTCTAACCCTGCCCTTTGGCCATATTAACATCTGGGCACTCAGCACATCTGGCAAGGGGGCAGGCCCTGCCTCTCAGCTGGGATCCAGTCTCCCCAGGTTTGTGCACCTGGCTAGAGGGGCAAACCCACCAAAGGCCTGAGTTATGGAAAGGAGACCTATAGAACTTGCATCTTGTGGAGGCTGCTTGATGTGAAGAGATCACATCATACTTTGGAAGAACAAAGTAATTTAATGGAAGAAACAGAAATTCTTCCTTTTCAACGTATGGGATTTCTGGTCCTGCTTTCACAGAGATGTATTAGAAATTCTTGCACATTCTACTACCATCACCCAGAAGGGATGAAAATGAAAAGAAGGAAAAAGGGATGTTCTACATCCTCCTCCTCAAAGGCATATGAAAGTAAAATCACTGCTTGAAAGCATCTTTTGCCAAATAGGATCATGTAGGCCCTCGAGACTTACAAGGAAGTTAAGTCTAGTGTACACAGAAATATAACTGAATAAACCAACTTAGAAATAGAATAGTCATTCATCTACACCTCAGGGCACCCTGTCTCTGCCTGGAATGTTCTTTATACCTCTTCACTGGCCATCCCATTCTCTAGTGGAAGGGTGGTGACTAGGAATTTTCATAAGCATTTTCACTGGTTCCCCCCAGTTAGCATTTGCTTCCCAAAGTATTTGGTTCCATTAGGATGATACCATCTGGGAAGGCATCTTTACGTGCCTGGTTCACTGATGATGACTTTTCCAATTGATATTTCTTCCCTCCTTGATGTTGCTATCTTGGAACAGACAAATAATTTTAACCATCCTCTGGCCCTGACTCGTGGGCATTCCCATGACCCCAGCCTAGCTCAAAGCTACACTAAGGAGTCTGGTTCTGTGGGGAACTTCTAGACTTTCGGTCCTCACTGTCAGCTGGTGGCCCACACATAAGGCTTGAGGCTTGAGACACCTAAATCCTAGCTGATTAACTTGCCTGCCTCCATATTCTCCACATTTCTTCTGCCTGGAAGAAGTACACTCCCTTGACGTATATTTCTTTAGATGCTTATGAACCATTTATACTGTGCTAAGCACTTTTTAACAATTTGGGGATTTCAAAGATACCCTGACAGCCCAGGCTAAGAAAACCTGCTGTGGCTGTTTTATCTTTTAGTCATTTCAGACTTCCAAAGAGTTCCAAAACAATGACTTCTCGCCAGTTACTTTGGCCTTGAGTTCCCATTGAGGGGCGACCATGTGAAGCCGCCAAAGGGACTCCTTATTGTAGCTTTGACAGAGGTCTTCTCCACCTGTTACATCCTCTCTGGGCCTCTTACTGAGAAGCCAACAGGAGAAATGTATTTAGTAGGGGAATGGGGGCAGCAAGATCAGAGCTTTGCTTTTCATGAACGCATAGTTTATTTTTATCTTAAGGGCATCATGACCTTTCTAAATGATCATATTTCCCTTTTTACTTTAGCCACAAGAAAGTGGAAAGCCAGGTTTGCAACCGAGATCTGGCAACTGAATAGGATTATAGGATAGGCATTTCTGCGTGCTAATCTGACACTTTCTATGCACTAAGCTCTACATACACTGTTCCATACAGTAGCTGTAAAAAAAAAAAATCCTGGGAGCTGGACATTACTATTATAGTCCTTTTATAGATAAAGAAACTGAGATTCACAGAAGTTAAATAACTTGCCCAGGATCCTGCACAATGAGCATCACAGGTATATTCTATCTCTGTTCCTTGGGTCTTAATTATCTCCTGCCTGTACTATTACAATAAACACTTTCCTAATTCCCAGCCTCCGGTCCATCTACACGGCTATCAGATTTATCATCCTCCATTTTATTGTTCATTTAGTTCATTCATCTTGAGGATATTGCTATCAATCCTACAACAGGAAGCCATTAGAGGATGAGTTACGTATCAGGTTAACACAGTGGATTAGATTGTCAAGTCAGATTCACATGATCTTACTCTAGTATTGAGCTTTATTCATAATTTCAAGAATACAGGCAATCAAGAGGCACAGATGAAGCAGAGAAAGGGCTGGAACATTCCATGTGGTTCCCTAGGTCTTTCCTTCCCATACTGGATGGAGTATCTGAGGGAAATTTTGCAAGGTGATCTAGTGAGGCTTCCCACTGCAGAACCATTAAAAGACAGCTAAAGAACTATGTTTGCAAAGACAATACCATGTTCTATAATGAAGAAAACATTAATGAAAACTGCAGAAGCAACTTGACACTACAAATCTTAAGAAAAACAAGTATAAATTTTCATATCTATCCCTTGCCTAAAAAATAAGCATCATATTATACACATGGCATTCTTTTCAAAGTATATAAAATTATTCTTCGAGAAAACTTATTAATATAAAGAGACTTTTTTTGTTTTTACCAATTAAAAATGGAATCATAATCTCTGATGTACGTCTGTGGTTTCCAGACTTGAATTTCATTAGACCAGCTTAATTTTTTTATTATTTTGGGGAAACAACATAAAGTTGAGTACTTTTTGTTTTACCATATAATGACATTTTTAAACTACCATCATCTGTTATTGCAAGTTTCATGAATGACAGTATATTTTTCAACTTTTTATTTTGAAAAAAAATGTAAGCCTACGGAAGTGTTGTAAGAATATCACAATGAATTTCCTTCTACACTTCACCTAAAGGTTGCAAACATTTTGCCACACCCTTTTGCATCTCCCTATATATGCTTATATATGTAAATTACGTATGCATTTTTGATGAGCCATTTGAGAGTAAATTGCAGACATTATAACACTTTACCCCTAAATACTTATGTATATATTTTCTAAGAAAAAATACATTCTCTTGTATAACCATGGTATCATCATCAAATTCAGGAAAGTTAATATTGTTATTTATTATTATCTAATATACAGTTCATATTAAAATTTTGCCTATTGTTCCAACACTGTCCTAAAGAAAGTAGGTTTTAACGCACACACAAAGCTAGAAATAATCTGACAGAATAAAAGGCATTCGTTCAGACGTGAATATTTTTAGCTCTATGAAAATAAAATCACTACTTAGTCCTTGTTTTCTCATTTTTCCTTGGGACAGTGGAGGCTACACCACAGATGTGTTACCCACATTTGGTAACCACTGGTATAAACACTTATAGAGAAGACATTATTAAATGATTTTTTAAAAATTATTATTATCATTATTAAATGATTTTTAAAAATGTAATTCAATCAAATGCATGAAAGAGTAAATGTCATGTTTTGAAAGAGTACTACTGTAAGATAAATGTACAAGTAAGGTTTTTTCAATGTTGGTTAATTATAGATTACTATAAGCTAACTTTTTCTGATAGTTTTTGGATGCTTCTCTTAATATTTCTTACCTATAATATTAGAAGTTTGCTTCAACCTTCTTCTCAAAGTGCTCTTATGATCAAAAGGCCAAAATTTATAGAACAGTATCTAGAAGAGAACTGGAAATAAATCAGAAACATTATCTACTCTTCTGCCAAGCCCTTCTGAGGATGTAGTTGGAACACCATGTGCAGACAAGGTCAAAGAAAAACCAGCTAATGGGTTTGTCATTGAAGAATATTTTCGAATTGGCAAGACTTTCAAAATTAGAACACTACAGACCAGGAAGACCAAAGACTAAAATAAGATAGCATTAAAGTCTATAAAATTATGATGTGCCTTGTCCTCGGGATTCAGAAAAGAGGCAATTGTAAAGAAAATCAAAGGAAGGATTGCTCTGGAATAAGCTTTAAATGGCGATAAAAGCCAAAAGTATAAATATTTTCAAAAAGAGTGATGTGTTTATAAGTTTTAAATTCATAATTCATTTAGAGAAGGCCTATATGAAAGCAAATTAAAAATGTCTCCTTTATATCCATAACCTGTCCTCCCACAAAATATCTTTTAATTGGATGAGTCATTGACCTAACTCGGTGTGACATTTTTATATTGTCAGTTTTTCATTTCAGAGTCCCTGCTATAGCTCCACTTAATATTGTGTCTGTGCCGTTGAGATTAGGCATACTTAGTCATACATTAACACATACGTGGTTAAAGCATCCACACACTTTTTAAAATATAATTTCCAATATTTCAAAATCAGACAGGAGCCTTTGGGGCAAGGAAAAAATGTATGTATTACTTTTTCACTAATGGTCATGAAATAATAGATTTGAAATAGATTTGGAAAATATACTTCAGAAATGTGAATCATTAATATTCGTGTCCTTCATTGTCTTCATTCTTGCTGACAGCTGATAGAAGTTCTGCAAAACAAACCAAAATTAAGCAAACACAAACCTTGTAGATTGTTAGAACAATTGTATAGGAACTCCTTTTTTTCTGACCTCACTCTACGCAGCCAAACCTAAGCCAGAAGATTTATATTGACTATAAAAACTATACCACGAATATTTCTCCTCTGAAAGGCACCACACTGCATACTAAGAATTGAAGAGATGAAAAATATACTTTTCTAAATCTGATTTCCACATACTAAGGTAATCAGTGTTTTCTGTGAGATTTACAAAAAGGTCCTTGGTTTTGGAGGATCTGAGGGATTGGCCTTTTTCAGTGACAATTTGGTTTTTGTTTATTATCTCAAGGGGACCCAATGGCACAGCACAGGGCCCATGACATAATAAGCATTCAGAAAAGATTTCATTAAATAGTTAATTCAGGGTAGATGGGGGTAAATATCCAATAAGAGTTTAATTCTGTTTTAGTATGACTTTTAACAAATAAACATACATCCAAGCTATAATTGTTCATTCATTTGACATTTCCCTGCCTGGTAACCTATGTCAAAGACCCAGAGATGCCCTTTTTCTAGCGGTCCACAAGACTGGCAAATGTGATTAGCTCAGTGAATTGAATGCTGTTTCTGATGACAACTGCTTCTTTCTTAGACAGCGCAAGGATGAGCTGGAACAGAGAATGTCTGCTCTCCAGGAGAGCCGGAGAGAGCTAATGGTCCAGTTAGAAGGTCTCATGAAGCTACTAAAGGTAAGATGTTTCAAATAAATGTTTCCTAGACCTACAACTATGGCATTTGTAAAAAAAATTTTTAATTAAAAAAATAAAAGAAATTTGCACATAATGTGCAATGGTTTTTTCAATTACTATATGTGAGTTCCTCCAAAATGTGCTTTCAAACTCAGTTTTAGTGTCTCTTCTCAGGCACATCAAATGATAGCAGTCAACTATAGGGCTCATTCTTGTCCATTTCCTGGAACCAGACTACTGAGGACCTTCACGGCACAACTTATTTCCAGTTGGCTCATTTACAGTTCCTTTTGTCCTTGGAAGTAGTAAAACTGGATTTATTTCGAAATATTTTACATTTCATAGCCTTCAGAAATTCTGACTAATCTAAACAGAAGCTAATATCTAATTCAGAAAATGAAGATACAGCCATTAAATAATTTTGGTGATTATAGTTTTATTAAGGGGAGTAACTTTGTTAATTTCAGTAAATGTTGTCAAATCTGTGTGGCTTTAGCAGCAAGTCACATAACTTCTCTGGGTTTCAAATGCAAATTGTAAATGGGAATATCTACTTAACTTTTCTGCAGGTAGAGGATTTAATAAGATGATCTATAGAACCTCCTCTGCAGAGTGTTATAATAATAATTCTCATTGGGAAGTGGCATTCTTTCTTTCATAAATCTTATTCCCTTCTTCAGTATGCTCTAAATTGCATTTCAACCCAAAAGTAGACTAATTATGGCCTCATGTCCATGACTGCCCCAGCAGAGGTCTGTTGTCATCCTGCCTGATGTAAATAAGCATGAACCAGTATGGACTGGAACTGTGACATGCCAAAGGCAGGAACTAAAACTTCTGATAAAAGGACATAGGCAAAGTCTCTGGGACAACTCACTTGTGAGACAAGATGTCCTGCCTTTCAGTCCCTGGATCTCCCATATTCCTGACACCCCATCATTTATTGTTTCTGTATTGTTTTCTTTCTTTCTTTCTTTCCCTTCCTTTCCTTCCCTTTCCTTTTCTTACTTTTCTTTCTCTCTCCCTTCCTTCCTTTCTTTATTTATTTTTTAATTTAAAAAAATTAAATAGTTAACAAATATTTGTTGGAACCTACTGTGTCCCAGGCACTGATGTAAGTGTAACACTTTTTTCTTTTGTTTTCTTTATTCTTTTATATTCCTTAGTCGACTTTTCCTGCCATCAGTGTCAGGAATGCTTTATCTTTACTAAACAAAATTTACTTTTCATTGTATTAGACATATAAAGTGCAGAATTCAGTTTTTGTTTTACTATCTATGTTAAGACAGGACTAGATAACTAATAACCTCTTGCTGTTTCTGCCCTATTATCTCATTTGATGATATAAAAAAGCTCTTTCTGGTTTTTGTTTTTCCAAATCTACCAAATGAAGTGGGCCCATCCCATCTTTCCCTTCACTGAATGACAGGAAACTGAAAACAGCCCCCTGGTTCTACTTCTGTAGCTTCTGTCACTGTAGCAATGGGATAGGAGTCTATTTACCACCAGCTATCTTGGCATCAACGTAGCCTAATTAAGCATAGTCTATGGTATCAGGATGTACCAATAGCAGGATAGAGAGAGAAATCATGTTGAAGGATGGTTGGATGCATGGAGGAAAGAGATGGGTCTGTAGTCTCAAATATCCAAATAGACTTGGAACTAAAGTCACCAGGAGAAGAGGCTTGACCTGCCATCAAAGCCACATTGAGGTTTCCCCCACCTCCATTCCTTCACACTGTGTACCTGCTCTTATTGGAACCCTGGGTAATCTAACTATTATTGATTCGATCTTTCTGTAGGAAGAAGAATTGAAGCAGGGAGTAAGTTATGTCCCCTACTGCAGGTCTTAACTAACAGTGGAGGGGCCTGCCGTCCTGCCGTTTTTCTCATTGCTTTCGCCTCTAATGTATGTTCATGCTTCAGTTTGGAAAGAGAAAAAAAAAAATTATACTAATTTGCTTCCTTTTCAATGTAGTGCTTGATTGGAGACATATAAAATTTAGCATTTTTTATAACTATTACTACCGTCAACATCAAAAGAAGAGCTATTATGTCCTTTAGAACAGGGAACACGCTTTAACTTGTTGGAAACTTTTTAGACCTCCAGGGGTCTAAGTTTCAAACCAGTCTCATGCTCTTCTGGGTTGTTGATCAGACCCTTCTCTTCATAGAAAGACACTCACCACAATCACTAACATTACACTAGCGAGAATCCACAGCATCAGAAGCTAACCTCAACATCCTCTCATGCTGTGAATATTCAGTTCAGTTTCCATTTTACTGAAAAGATGTGGAACTTCTTTTTGTAAAAACCAGCCAATTACATCTCCTTTCATTGCATAATGTTTAAGCCCTGCTCCCCACTGCTCACCGTTATGTGCTCAGTCTAATAAGAGAAAGACTGTACTCCGTAACTGTTCACTTCCCAAACCAGAATCCCTACCATTGGTTGACAGTCATCTCCAAAGAATAGGTAACTTTCAGCCTTTCTCGTACCACCAAGCACCTTTCTGCTGTAGGAGTTCACAAGGTGTTACATACATCTTCCCTGGAAATAGGAGCCTTGTGACTGACTGTCTAACTGTAGCCTGAACTGAAGCCCCCTGTCTGGCCATGTAGCCAGTTGCAGAAGCCAGCAGAGGGAGCAGCGTACTCAAAATACAATAATAATAAAACAATGGCAAAATAAAAGCAGCTTTCATTTCAAGTGCATGTACCAAGCTGTGTATAACAATATATCCCACTTACTGGTCTTATCAAAAAGTTATATGGTATTTCCATGGATCCATTAGAACCGCAGCCTATCTGATTTCAACGTACCTTTCATTCTTCTGTATTCTCTTTCCTATTATTCACTGTGCGTGTTTGTGTGTAACAAAAAATGTTTGCAAAATGCTGGACACATTTTTACCCTTCATTCCCAAGGTCTGTAAAGAAGGAAAGTGTAAAACAAATCTGTAATGTCAGACAATAAAGACAATGTATTACATTATTTGTATTTTGTGAAAAAAATTACTTCACTAAACTGAAGTCAAATTTTAATGAGAGACAGTCCCCCTGGGTAAAAGACACACATTTGCTGCCTGTATTATTGCCCATAAATGCATACATGGGGTATTGCTGTTGTACGTACAACACACTTAGATCATGGTAAAGAAAAATGCCATCTCATGGTGCTTCTCTGCAAACAGCCTCTTTTCTTTCCTGTCTCTTACTCAGTGTGTGCATAGAAAAAGGAAATAAGGCTCACATATAACCTTCCTTCTCCTAGTGGAGAGAGTAGGCAACCATCCTGCAGCCAGTCAGCCCTGCTTTAGCCATTTCCCTCGGGGACCCTCTCTCTACCATTTCCAAGGCAGCACATTCTTGAAAGGCTCAGTGGGCCAGGAAGTTCATAAACAGATGAATGCATAGAGCCAAACCATGGCAGCGCCCATAAGAGCATTACTGCCTTCTTTCCCTCCAGCTCCTCCCCACTGGGCCCTCAACAGCTGCCACATCTTTGAAAGTCAGCCAGCAGTGGGTACTGCTGCCTAGGTACTTAAGGACCATTATTGGCAACACCCAGATGTCAGCAATGCGTTGTCTGGGTGGGGAGAGTGTTTGCGGGTCTTACTCATTTCTTTGCTTACATAGTCAAGCCTCTCTTCAAAAAGGACCCAAGGCAGCTTACAACTAGAGACATAAACAGTGACTTCATAAAATGGAAATAGAAAAATCGAAAACTGAAGAAGATGCAAATGTGCTAATCATAAGGGACAGGGTGTCACTCTGACCTTTCTAGCAGTGGGGCAAAAAAAAAAGGAAAACATAATTGGTGGTTTTATCAGAACAGAAATGCCAGTTCTCAAGGGACCAAAATTTCTGTTGGCATAAAATATAAAATGAAGTTTTCACTCAGAGCTTTATAGAAGTAGTGAATAATGAAACAGACACACGCAGTAGATTTCGTGTGGCTGATTCTTATACTGACCTTCAGTGAAAATTAAAGACAGAACCCCATATGTCCCAATGCTGCAGAGGCAGTTCTACAAGGAAATAAACAAATGCCATCCAAATTTATAGACTTCTCATGGTATAACATGATCTAAGGAGAGAATTTAGAAGTTTTAGTCTGGCATCTGCTTCTAAATTCTGTTTTTATTTATGAGCCTTTCCCCTTTGGCGACATTCTCTTTGTAAAATCAGATTTAAGACACCACACACAACAAATTGTGCTTGATTTAATAACCTCTACTTGCTTTATCATAAGTCTGTGTGGTTCAATGTATTTTATTATACTGGTATATATAGTTCCTACTTATGCTGTTTCTTGTTAGAGGTAATGCATGAATTTATTCCCCTTGAGGAGAGAACATGAATTTTTTTTAAAAATGGTGCCTGTAATATAATATGATGATTATGGTATCATAAGCAATAAATTTTTTTTACAAACTTGAATCGAAATTATCCTACCCTCTTTCTTCTTTGTGTATTTGTAAGATTTATTGAAGGAACCATAAAAAGAACACTCATAAAAAGTTTAATAACAAAGGCGGCTGGGATATAATAACAGTGACAGCATATTCCAGAGTTTCTGGTATCCTTCCAGTGCCAAATACTATGACCTGGTCTAAAACCAAGTATCCTTTAGTTCAGAAGGTAGGGTCTCAATAATAGTTTTCTAAGAAACATTACTGGAGCTAGACCTGAGTTATGGTGGTCCCAGTTCCTCACTTACAACTATAAGATCTTGAATAAGTCAGTTAACTTCCTAGCAGTTTATTTCAAACATACCGACAATACATGGCTCACAGGGTTGTTGTATAGATTTTAAAAGATAACAAATGTGGAACCACTTTGTGAAATACTATATGCAAGTCAGATATAAGCATAAATGTATGTATATATGTATACATATACACAGGAGAATGTATAAACTTTTCTAATTTGACCCACATTTTACACGCATGCGCACATACACACACTCGCTTCTCTTCCTTACATTAACTTGTTAGTTAATTGTCTCAGTCAAGGGAAGAAAGTCACACATCATTTCAACTTCCATCTCCTGCTCCCATTCTCTTCTCTATTTACTACTGGATGGCCCAATTAACTCGGGAAATCATAGTCATTCAGGTTCCTACTTCTTCCAAATATATTATGGAACATGAACAGGCCAGAAATGACAGATTTTAACAGTTTAGGTTCACCTTCCATTATTTCCCCTGCTCATCCTCTCTTATGGGTATTCTATGGAGTAGTGAAGCGATCAAATGTAGTGATCAAATGTATCAAAGTAGTGAAGCGATGAGGGCAGGTGGGGATCGTTCACATCATAAATAATCAACTGCAATATTAGGACTAACATCTGTGTTCAAAAGCATACCTTCCCAGCCTCTGTCTCTCTTTCTCTTTCTCTCTGTCTCTCATACTTCTTTTAAATTAGGAGTTGTTTAATTAATTCTAGAAAAGTAAAAATTGCTTCTGTGCTTAAAAGCCTTAGAAAATGACGCTTTATTTCACGATAAAGACTAAGCCCCTTTTATGACACTGGAGGCCCCCAAACCTGACTCCACCCCTTCTCAGCCTCATCCCACTCCACTCCCCACAGAGAACCTGCTGCATCAACCCCACTGGCTTCCCATTGTGTCTTCAGTGCCCCTCACAATCCCCATGCCTTGCCCTTGATACTCCAAGCCCTGGAATGCTCTTCTCTCCCCCGCCCCCCCCCCCCCCACAGTACTTGCTCTTTTCTGCCTGGAAATCTCTGCTATAAGACCCAGGGCAAATGGCGCCTCCTGTCTGACCAATCAGAATTAGTCATCTCATCTGTATCCCCACAAGAAGCCCCATGATGATAGTCAGTCAGTGTGTACTGGAAGAAAGGATGAAAAGAGGGTTGAATGTAGCTGAACAGGCTGCTACGTAAAACCAGGCCTGACTACACTGCATTCTCCCCCAAACCTGAGAGGCTGACTTTCGGGGGCGGGGTAGCTGGGTGGGGGAGGGTCCATAGTACCGCCTCCTCCTGTCTCATGGTCATCTGCTCTGCCATTTCTCCAGACAGGGCTGGCTCCACAATTAGACATTAGGCACTTTCCTTGAAGCATCCCTCCTCTCTGGTGCTGAGTGGAAACCCAAATACTTCCTGGAAAAAAATCGGAAAACGTATGGATCTTGTCAGACTTTTTAAAAATTGATACAACAGCAGGTTGAGTGGACTCAGAGAATGGAGGGTAGAAATGAATTTTTCATTTATTCTCTAGGAAGAGAACAATTTTAAATTTGCCAAGTATGATGTATGTTATCCTTCTTCCATAAATCACCCCTCTTCTCAGGAATTTGAGATCTATATATTGATCTGCATGGACCATTGTCCCTTAAGTCTTTGCTCCATTAATCACCGGATAATTTCCAGGAAAGGATGTTCACAGAGATTATTCATTCTAACTCTTCTAAAGTTGTTAGCCGACAACCATGCTTCATGACCAGACCAGAGGCCACCATTCCATAGGGGCCACACCTGTGAAAATGAAACTCTGTGACATCTTCACTGATCTACCCCAAAGCCAAGAGGCAACTACCCTTCCCTAGTGGTCCTGCAAGAACAGCAGAAAGGAAGAACAGAGATGGTGTTCCCAGCAATAAGTCTACTATGCATCAAACTGGCCAGTGTCCTGACAAAGGGTGATGGGGCCCTGATCACCCAGGGAGCCAGGGTTCTACCCCCAAGTCTGGGTAAAGACTGGTCATGACTGGGGAGTTACAAATTGTAGGAAAGATGCAGTGAATCTTTACTTCAGCGTAGAATCTTCCACCTAAATTCTTCATATAATCAGACTGCTTGAAGTTGCACCAGTTGGAGATTCATTTAGGAGTTGGTGGCTATTAGCCATTCACACATTGGTGTAATTTAGACTCCATCAATTGTTTTTCCCTTAACGTGTAACCGCAGTCCATTATTTTTCTCTTAACACAAGACCACTGATGGGAGTTTTGAAGACAGGAAACAGGCAGAAAGGTGTAGGAAAAGTTGCCTTTGGAGACAAGGTGTTAAGCAAGAAGAGGTGGGGCCGGTGCGGTACCCAAAGGGGAGGGGGGAACCCCACAAGCACCCTATGCTGCAGAGCCTGGTGGCACAGGTATGAGCAGGGCTGGCCTATACTACAGCCCCAGCACAGCCATCAGACATTGAAAAGCAGGCCCACAGCCTCATATCTGAAATCACTGGGTCCAGAGATCCTCTGGGACTCAGAATCTTTGAGGTTTTAGAAATGCAATGCAGTGCAGACACCACATAAGCAGCCTCACATTAATTATGAAACAACATGTGTTGCCCATTGGATTTCACATTTGCAGGTAAGAGACTGTGCACCTGTATTTCTGTCCTGGCTGATAACCAGCCTGAAGATTGCTTGCCCCACCCTGGGCACTCACGCTGCTCTCCATGACCCAGTAACCAGAAGGTACGGCCTGGCCCAGCAGAAAGCCCTAGGCCACTGCTCCATCACCACTCCCTAGTGAGTCTGTGTCCTACACCTTCTGAGTCCTCAGGTTGTTAGTGAAAGTATGTTATGAAACATAGATGGAAATATGTGATGGTTGGTCACAGTGCCCACAGTTCTGAGGAGCAGCCTGGGAACGCCCTGGCCTTGTAGCCTAAGGTCTGGGGATCCGTTTTATCTCTGTCCTTCACTAGCTCAGAGACCTTGGGTAATTATCACCTCTGATCCTAGCTTGCTAACCCGAAAAATGAGAGTCATAATACCTCGTATGGTTGTTGAGAGGATTAAGTGAAGTAGATGGGATTAAAATGCCTTCTAGACTGACAATTGCTATTCAGATATAAGCTACTATCATTCCTAGCACTGATTAGTGGGAGAATAAAACAAAACTAGGTATGTAAATGTGCTTTAGAGACTGTAAATTACATACAAACATGGAGTTTTATCATTATTGTGAATCTCCTATCGCAGAAGAGGATCTGGCTTCCAGGGTTGAGAAGGTAAGCCACCCTGTGTAGCCAAGAGGAGCCTTCTTCCTTCAGCCCCTCTGTCCAACTTCCCATCATCACCAGTCCCTCCTCCCAGCTGCACCTGGTTCCTTGGTAAAAAGATCAGTTGAGAAAGGGCAAGGAGCTCTGCTGAGGACCCCGTCTTGAAAAGGATGTGCAGGACGGGTTGCCAGGGAGAGGCACTTGATCTCAGGGTACCTAACCAACACCTGTCTCCTTTGAAGGATCTGTCACCAGCCATAGCCCATCCAGGTCCCCCCACTCCAGGGCAGGCAGACCACCTGGGCTCAGGCCCCAGCTCGGACACTCTAGCTCCATCTCCTGGGCAATTCTTTTCACCTCTCTGAGCATTGTGGTCCATAACGGCACATTTAGCATAATGGGACCTACTTCAATGGGTCATGGAGAGAAACCCATGAGGATGGACATGAGAACCTTGTGTGTATGGCAAAGCATGACTCAAACATGAGGTCACTTATTGGTGTGGGAAGCAAGGAAATGCCCAGGTACCTCAGAAGCAGAGGTTTCGTGGTAATGACATTGAGCTGCCCAAGTTTGCTGGGGGAAACCAGACCCATCCTGGAGCAGGCTGGGGCAAGGGGCTGCAAAGCATCACAAGCAGGCAAACTTCTCTTCCTTGGGCCTGAAAGGCCACTCCAAGGTACTGTTGCGAGTGAGAGTGGAATCCTCAGCACCTCAAGCATCACACGAGTTATTTTCTGTTTTGCTTCGTTTTTAATTCGGGATTTTTCTCAATTTATAGATTTGACTTTTCTGTGTGATGCTGAGCCCTGGAAAGCTAACAGCATGGCATTTTACAAGATTGATGTTGTGTGTTTTAACTGCAAGTAGCTGAACCCACAGCAAAGACCTTAATCGAATATTCCAGAGCACGGCTCTGGTGGTGCATGTCTGGGATTTGAATGGGGTGATGATGAATCTCTGGGCCTTGCTGTGGAAGAGTCCTCACTCTCCCTGGCCAGACCCAGCGGACTGGAGTGGAATTTATGTGAATACCTAATCTGTTGTATATGCACTTCTTACATTTTCTTATTCGTGCTGACTTTACTTCCTTTGTAAACTAAGTATTAAAACAGGAAATGTTTCCAAGAGACCTCATTGTAGAACCAAGGCTGCGAAATTCAGGGTTTGACAGCCTCAGAATTATTTCATGCCAAGGGCTGAAATGAGGAGATAAATGGCTTTGAAGTTGTGTTCTCCTTTTTTCTTTAAAATCCCACTGTTCTTGCTGCTAGAATACTGCTTTTTCATAGGCAAAGAGGACAATTCCTACAGGAAACATTACCCAAAAATTAGAAACCAGTATTTCTTTTTTCTCTTCCCCATTTGAATCCCTGAATCACAGAGCAATTCGACAAAGACAACTTTTACTGTAAAACAGGGATTAAACAATTTACACTTCATTTGATTCTTTATTTGAGACTTAACATATGCAATATGGCATGACATGATTGGAACTATAAATTATCCTCTACAGATGATGCCAGGACAAGACAGGTTGAAAGTTTAGGAAGAATGTAAACCACATCCATCCCTAACAGTCTCCGAGTTTATATTTAAAACTTTCTCCTAATGTCTTTTTATTCTATATAGAGCTTCCTTCAAGGAGAACATAAACACACCTTGTAATTATCACTGCTTAACAGTAGCTTCATTACATGGGCAAACATCTCCTATATTACAGAACAATGAATGCAGTACTAATATTCTTAGCTTTCAGTTTGTAACCAAAACTTCAGATCATGTACAGTAAGGTCCTAAATTATCTGCACCTGCAACTCAGGTTGAGAATTACCATCTTAATTACCTAGGATTTCCACCTACTTTGGAATTTCATTGTCACTGTCTTTAACATTTGACTGAGACACTGGGAAGGGCATCTGGCATCTTCTTGCGAAAACAATTAATGACTTGCATTGTCTCTCCAGACCCAGGGGGCAGGCTCTCCCCGCTCCTCCCCCAGCCACACCATCAGCAGGCCCATCCCCATGCCCGTCCGGTCAGCTTCCGCCTGCTCCACCCCAACCCACACGCCTCAGGACTCTCTCACAGGGGTAGGGGGAGACGTACAGGAGGCGTTTGCACAAAGTAAGTGGCTTTATTTGTGTGTGTGTGTTCTGCTTTTCTGTTGCAAATAAGTCGCCAAGGATTGCATGATCTAGAGTTATCAGAGCCTCACCGTGGATGCTCTAGTGTATTCCACAGTTCGTGTCAAAGCCGGGCCTGCAAGACTTTTTAGAAACTCCCTACACTAATCTGTTCTTCCCTTCACCATCTTATCTTCTTTTGGCTTCTCTTGCCCTGCCCCGTTTTTTTATGAGCCTTTGCTCATTAAGGGAAGGGAAATCCTTTCAGCAATATTCCAGGAAATCTTATAAATGTAATCCATTTTAAAATTCCAAAAGATATTTCCTCCTTTCGTCTCTTTACATGAAAGCAAACTCAAGATTGAGAGTAAACAATCCCAGCTCTTTAGCACTGAGGCGATCAAGAAGGATGCTTAGTCATTTTCCAGATGGCTTAAAGAGTTGAATCATTGCCTCTGTGTTATGGGGCTGCGAGGCTAGCTCTCCATAGTCAATAGAAGAGGGCAAAGAGGGATGTGAGATGACAAACAGCATTCTCCCACCTCTGCCTCTTCTGCTTATGTACTGCGGAGTGTCGGGGTGGGGTCCCAAAGCAAGTGATCTTATTCATTTGGAAATATTTTAACACTTTATAAAACTTTTTTTTGTCATCACTTTTTAAATTTGTAGAAAATTAGAAAAAAAGAAATCCTCCTGCCGACCCTCAGCCTGCCAATCTCATTCCTAGAAGTAAACACTATTAACAGCTTGGCCCTTCTCAACGTTTCACTTATATATAAATATCTATGTTTAAGTTTGCTTTTATGGACATATACTCTTCTTTTTCCACACAAATTCGATCATGCATTGCATTTTGGTCTGCAATTTGCATCTCCCTTGAATTAGCGGTATATGGTGGACATCCTCCCAGGTCCTCACGTGTAGATCTAAGGAAAAGAGCGACATATTCGATGACTAGTTTTAAGACAAAAAGAAACATAAACAGTTAAAAGACAAAAGAATAGACTTGATGAAACATTTCCAGCATATGTAGCAATCAAGTTTCATAATTTCAGTTATACATTAAAGTACACACAGCTCAGTCAGAAAAAGACACTCCCAAAACAAAAATAGGTGAAGGATAGGAACCGACAGAAGAACAAATAGCCGATAAAGATGTTCAATCTCACAAAGAGTTGTAGAAATACAAATTTTAATCAAAATCACCTTTTGCCTAGCAGATTCAAAAAAATTGTTTAACATCAGTAATATCCAGAGAGACTGAGGAAAAAGATGCTCTCATCCACTGTTTATAGGGGATAAAAGCTTACTTTTTTTTTTTATTTTTTTTATTTGTGGTATGCGGGCCTCTCACTGTTGTGGCCTCTCCCGTTGCGGAGCACAAGTTCCAGACGCGCAGGCTCAGCGGCCATGGCTCACGGGCCCAGCCGCTCCGCGGCATGTGGGATCCTCCCGGACCGGGACATGAACCTGTATCCCCTGCATCGGCAGGTGGACTCCCAACCACTGCGCCACCAGGGAAGCCCAAAAGCTTACATTTTGAAGGGAGAGCATGATGTACTTTCTGTTCTGAGGGAAAAAGGAAGATCTATTACAGGGCGTTTTTTCCTGAAAAAGAAAATGATTAAAGTTGTACAAATATAATTTAAGTTATGCAAAATAATTTCCTTTTTTTAATTTTTAGAGGGAAAACTGCCCTTTCCCTAAATCTTAAAGAAATTTACAGTATATTAAATCAATTTGAGTTTCCTGTAATAATTATTGTTTTACCTACTTTGATTTCTTAAATTTACATGTGTTTATTATTTTACTTATTTAGTTTTACTTACTAAGAAATCACAATGAAATGTGACCTATCTAAGCAGCCCCAGCTCATCCTGCATAAATTCATCTGTAAGTCAGATATTTGGAATCTTGAGTCTTTTTTCCAAAGATATGATGAATTTGGCCCTCTGTTCTACATCCACCTTGCCCCACTCCCAGTCCAGCCCACAAATACCCTTTAACCCTTAGTGGGATGGAAACCTCATAATAATCTTCCTCTACCATAGAGAAACATGCTGTAAGTTCCAGTTCAGGGTACCAGGCATACATCTGCCCACGTCTTGGCAGCAGGAGCAGGGATCCTCACCCCTTTTCCAAACTCTGGGGACATACAGTGCACAGGGTTCCCATTCCCAAGGGGTACCTGAAATGATAGGGGAAGCTCGGGGAGCCCTGATGGGAGACAGAGGCTATGGTGACGGAGATCAGAATCTGATGTGCTCAGCCACCAGGTAAGGGCTGAAACAGTAGCAGCTGCTGGGAAGGCACAGCTCTCGTGGCAAAACCAGGCTTTTCATCTGTGAGGTGATTCTGAAGGATGACCACACGTGCTGGCTTACCTGGGATCATCCCAGTTTGTGCCAGGTCACCCAGTCTTGTTATTAATACCTTCCCTTTCACTTGTAAAATTGTCCCAATTTGGACGATAAAATATATGAATCCCCATCAGTTGCCATGTCTTCTTATATCAAAGGCCACTGGCCTGAGTACAATGTTTTTTTTTCAGGAAATGAACCAAAGCACTTCTGAAAAGGAGAAGTCTTGGACGTTTTCTTGCTTTAGGATATCAATGGAAATGATAAACAGCATAAAAATTGGGGGGAAAGGAGAGCTTTGATTTTTTTTTTCATTATCATTCTTTCTTAAGGTTCAAGAAGAAATTTACGGAATGACTTACTAGTAGCAGCGGATTCGATCACTAACACCATGTCCTCTCTCGTGAAAGAGTTGAATTCCGGTAAGTCCCTGGTCCCCTCTCATTTGTCGTCTCATTGCAGAAGGACCCATAACTTCTGTTAGAGAGCTGCTCATTGTCAAGTATAAAAATATTTTGTAAAGGTCTATGTGATATTTTGTTGGGATATTAGATTGTTTTAGTACCGTTTTTACTTTGCTAATGAGAAGATCATGAATACATGCTCAATGCACAAAGTTTGAAAAATGCAGAAAAGAATAAGTATTAAAATTGACTTGTAAATACAGAATCCCAAGTTAGCCACTGTTAAATATATCATGACCCAAAGTGACATGATGCTAAAGTTATTTTATAGGGTCAAATGTCTTATTTACTAATTAAGACTTGTTCATTTGGAATGCATGGCTATTTGAAAGAGGCGAAACTGAAATTTACCTTTGCAATATCACTAAAGAAAGATCTGCGAAGAAAATAAATAGCATAAAATTGCAGCACTCTTCATCCTAATACTACTACACAGAGTTTTAAAAACTTTTACAGCGTGAATATGCAAATAAATATCTTATCAGTTACTAATACATCTCGTCTATTCCTTAAAGCCCTCCTAGCAAGATATCTGTTTGAAAGGACTGTGGTCATATAGTTGAGATTACAACAACTATAAGAAAGAAAACTTTAATGTTAAAAAAAATCTGGATTTAAATTTCTTAAAACCTCTATAATTAGAATTAAAGTAATGAAAAGTGTTGCTATTATTTTAGATTAAGATTACCAAATAGGATAAAAATGACAGTAGTTAATACATCATGATTAATGGCATGTACTCACTGCCCTAGCAAATGATGACTAAAAATGTTATTCTCATTGTAGGCATTTCAAGGACTATTAGTTTATACTCTTATAAGTTTTTGAAATATTAAGTGAATGTAATATTTTAGGTGTGTGTTTCCTAAATTAAAGTAATATTAAACAAAAGTAACAACAGTTTTAATAAAGACTTTTTATATTTTTATTTTATTTTATTGTTTTTTGTTTTTTTTTTTTTTGCGGTACGCGGGCCTCCTCACCGTTGTGGCCTCTCCCGTTGCGGAGCACAGGCTCCGGACGCGCAGGGTCAGCGGTCTTGGCTCACGGGCCCAGCCGCTCCGCGGCACGTGGGATCTTCCCGGACCGGGGCACGAACCCACGTCCCCTGCATCGGCAGGCGGACTCTGAACCACTGCGCCACCAGGGAAGCCCAATAAAGACTTTTATAGAGGGAAAAAACAGATGGCTTCAAGAATTAAGTCAGTTATTAAGACAAAGATTCCTTATAATATTATTGAGATAAAAAGACAATACTGTATACTAACTGATTTTGTGGTAATTCATGTCAGTATCAATTCTCATTTTGAGAAAAAACGAACATATACTTGACTTACGTAAAATATCTGGTCAGTGTTTTAATCAGCATAGGTTGGTTAATGTTAAGCCTAGCCCTTTATTTGCCGATCGATCATAAAAATGTCTAGGTCATTCTTCACTTCTTCAATTGTACCTAATAGAGGCGGGGAGTGAAACGGAGAGTAACGTGGATTCTGAACTTGCACGGACTCAGTTTGAAGATCTGGTCCCATCACCAACCTCTGAAAAGGCTTTTCTAGCGCAAATCCATGCCCGAAAACCCGGGTACCTTCACAGTGGAGCTACCCCAAGTGCCATGCGTGGCGACGTGTAAGTATTTTCTGCTTGGGGGTATTTTCTCAGTAACAGAACACTCTGCAGGGAGCATAGGAAAATTAAAACATGGTTGCTTACTTCTTTATTTTGGAAAGGAATGGTTCAGTTTCCTTTTCTGCCAGAAGAGGTAGAAGGGTGCTACATTTCAATTTGTCATTGTGACTTTTCCCCCTAACAATTTCCAGAGTATCAGTAACAAAAACCAACCAGTACTTATTGAGAGCCTGGCTTGCCCAAGGCACTGTGCTAATTGGTTACAAAATAGTGTCAAAAATCTCTCCCACCCTCCCAGGACTCATAGACTAGTTCAGGAGATAAATCATCCTATCTTCTGAATTTACTAGATTTGCTCTTAAAGGACCTGGTGATACTAGAGAGGTCTCTGTTCAAAGTGGGTGTAAACAGCATCATATACGCACTTGTGATTGAAATAACTAAATGTATAAAGTCTCATTATAAAGAAGTCCAATTCGCTTGAATTATTGAATATGTATAAACCTGACCTTCAAAAGACATTTTGCAAAGATTTTTCACCCAATTAGGCATCTGTAGCTTGACAGGAGCCAGCAGAATCACTCACGTAGCCACTAGAACTTCTGTGACGTTGGATCAGCTCAAAGCAGTCAGGCAGGGAAAACCAAAGCTGAGAAACAAAGACAAAAAGCTAGGACAGACCTGCAGAGCCCAGCTTGGGAGGGAAAAGGGTAAAATGAAGGAAGTGAAGTAAGCGGAGTTCTGAGAAATGTGGGCAGGGGCTCACCCAAATTCTGGAAAAAAGAATTGATGGATAGTTCAAAAAAAAACTACAGAAGAGTGATGGTGCTTAATGTGAGAAGAACTGCAGATGAGTCTACAAAAATAAACTATCTGTTTTAAAGACCCAGAGAAGAAACTAACCAGAGGCCTTTCTGGTGTTTTGGCTGTCCATCCAAGCAGTGAGCAAAAGGCCAGTAATAATGGGGAATTATAAATAGACATGGCTTGAAAGCCAGCTGTGAAAAGGCAGAGCGTAAGATCAAAACAAAACAGTTATAATTTTATGTAGCAGGAAGCTGCTGCTTTTAGTTTCAGTTTGCTTTCTTGAACTTTCCTCTATAATTTAGAATTATTTGATTTGTTTGTTATTCAAACTGGTGAATTATCAGTTTAGTCTGATAAGTACAAATCCATTTGATTTTTTTTTATAATTAAGCATTTACATGGTGGTTACCTAAAATTTTCTTGATCCGATCCTAAGGTCCAAAACTGTAACTAAGGCCACACCATCTGCTGTCCCTGGTACACTGGTGGCAGGACCAGCTACAAACATGGCTGTGGGGCTTGGGAAGGGAAAGTTCATAGAGGTCTCGTAGACCTATTTAGGCTGACCCCAAACCTCTAAAAATAACGAGGACATGTCGTACAAATATAAATAAACATGAACATTGGCATTTAAGTTCCAAGAAACTTCTACTTGACCACTCTTTTCATTTTAGGGGATATTTTAATATCTGTACTATCTAAACATGCACTGTGTTTTAGCGTGAGAATATTTTAGTCATATGATTTAGGTTGTGAATTTATGTTCAGTCCCAGGAAGAGCTTTATATATACTGGGATGAATAGATGGAGAGAGTCACACATTTAGTGAATGAGATCATTCTTATCTATTTATTTCATAGTGGAATTGGACAATTTAAATGGATTTCGTTTTGTTGTTTTTTTTTTTTTTTTTGCGGTACGCGGGCCTCTCACTGTTGTGGCCTCTCCCATTGCGGAACACAGGCTCCGGACGCGCAGGCTCAGCGGCCATGGCTCACGGGCCCAGCCGCTCCACGGCATGTGGGATCTTCCCGGACAGGGGCACGAACCCGTGTCCCCTGCATTGGCAGGCGGACTCTCAACCACTGCGCCACCAGGGAAGCCCGGATTTCTTAAGTTCAGAGCTAGTATAAATTTTGAAGATCAAGAGCTATGGGTTAGAGTATTAGTCTTCCTGACATCGATTAGCTGATCGGTGAGAGAGACTTGACTCTACCACAGGAATAAAGCAGATGCGTGCACGATTCCTCTATACATGCATAAGACAAAGAGCGTTAAATTATGAACAAATGTCCTAATCATTATTTCACTAGAGGGCTTACTTCCCTTATAGAAAGTGTTCTTGGATTCCATGTTTTTTAAGCCCCCAAACTGGAAAAACTATGTCCTCTCAAAGGATAAGCCTACCCTTTTTAAGAACGACAGACATTTAAAGGTCAGCTCATGCCTGTTAACCCTAGGAAAACATAGAGGACACCAGATTGCCATAGAGAAATAGTCTGTGAGAACACCTTGATCATATATTTCTCCAAACTTCCACAGCTTTTTTAAAGTTTTTTCATTATGTCAAAGAAGAGACAGAATTGAAGTGAATTGAAGCAAAGAAGTGAATTGAAGGACTAAATAAATGTGTGCCCAGAACTACAGCTAACACGGGAATTCCACTCATACTTTCCTTTAAGATTTGCTCCGAAACTCCCACTGTGGTTGATTCCCAGGGTTACAGAGGATGGGGACCCATATGTGCGGCCAGAGGATGAGAACTATGAAGATGACTCTGTCCGGCAGCTGGAGAATGAGCTGAAGATGGAGGAGTACCTGAAACAGAAGCTACAGGACGAAGCCTACCAGGTACCAAGAGCTGGCCCACATCCTTTACCACTCCTGCCCCAGTCCCTCAGTAGCTGGGTCTTTACATTACTCCAAAATTCGGTGCCTTCTCCTTCCTTCCTTCTGGAATATTCTGACTGAACTCCTTAGTCCATGAATTCTAGACAGGAAAAATGTTAAATACTTCTTATAGCTGTCACTCACCATGAATTCTGTGTTGGAAAGTAAAAGAGGCCTTCCACATTAGTGGAAACATGGTGACTAACAGTCCATGATCCTCCAAAATCATTAGGAAAATACTTTTTAAGAAAAGATACAGTCGGCCCTCCATATCCACAGATTCAGAATCTGTGGATACTGAGGTTCAACTATAAGGGACTTGAGCATCTGTGGATGTTGGTATGTGCTGTGTGGGGATGTCCTGGAACTAATCCCCCATGGATACTGTAGGATGACTGTCAGGGAGCAAGGCTCTAGGAAATTGACTAAGCATAAATATACCTCCTCCCTTGAATCATTTGTCAGCTTCCCTCACTGCCTGCCTTATATCAAATGTCGAGAAGTGAAAGAGTGACAAACCTCACCAAGAAATGTTAGGGCAACTGTAGGCCCACATTCAGCAGGGTATGGTTGGGCAGATTGTCATATGTACTGGAGCATATTAATCCATCTGAGAAGTCAGTGGACATAACACATGCAATTGGGAATAAGTGTAATTAGCCACTCATCCTTAAGGGGGTGCATTTTCCCCATGGAGATTGTTCTACTGCCATGTTTGTTTTTCTTGTATGTTTCCCTTCCCTGTGTCTTGTCGGGGTTCTGGGAGTTCAGGGGTATTTGGCTCGTTGAGACCTGCTGCCTCCCAGACCCCGGGGGTTATTTTATCATGTCAGGCTTTCTGTCCGATGGCCAGACAAGCTTTTTTCCACAGTCTTAGGTTGGCAGTAGCCCCCTCTTTCTCTATTAGTGAAGGAAAGAGAAGCAGAGAGAATAAATTATCTTCTCCTTCTCATATGTTTATAGATTGTTTGGAAATATCTTCCCAAGAAGAATAGAGCAAGAGGGAAGCCCAACAACCCCATCTTGACAGTATAACACAGAAGCTTTGCCTCTCTGGAATGTTCCATTAGCCTTTTCACTTTAACAGCCACATTTCAGAAGCAACTACAATGTAGGCCTAGATAAACAAAACAAACAGTGACCAGATACGTAAAGCCGTACTTTACTGCTACAGAAACAAACTTGCCTTGAGTGCAGACCATGGAGGCCGCTCTTTCTTTGCGACTTCTATGGCCTGTCCGTGGAAGGAAGTTAGTCTGGATGAAGCTCCGGGGTGTCCGTGGGAACTCTGAGGGATGGCATTCCTGCTCGTATCTCAGTTGGCTCTGCTGCATAGCGGGAGAGAGAGACGTGGTGAAATAATCAATATTCTGGTTCATACTGTTAGAGGTGCCTATTAGATCTCCCTATTTGAGCCCATATCAGCTTCTGGATTTTGGTGACCACAGTAAATGAAATTCTAGATTTTTTTTTAAAAGAAAGTGAGTCATTTCATATGAGGTATTAGATTTTTATTTATTTTAATGACTTAGGAATTTAACCTGATATGACCAAAATGAAGGGAAATTCTATTAATAGCATCAGCTCCGATTGGAGTTCATGCCATCTCTGGTAGATGTTAAGCTCCTTCTCTCTCTCCTTTCCTTTCCACACCCAGTGACTTCAAGGGAAAGACAAAGAAAAGGGCTGAGAGGTAACAGGCCTGTGTGTCCCCACTCAAGATATATGCCCTGGAGAAGGTCGAAGTGGTTTTCCTTGACTGCTCTATGAGCATATGGTTGTTGGATGGGCCAGAAAGTTACTTTCATTCCTTGGACTCTCTCTCTCTATTTCTCTCTCTCTCTCTCTCTCTCTCCGTCTTTCTGCATGGCTTCCAACCAAATAATTCACCAGCTTGACTACATCACAGACATGACATGTCACCTTTCTTGTTTGTGTCCTTTGTCACCCACAGGTCAGCTTGCAAGGTTGAATGCAATATCCTTTTATCACTCTCCTCTCAAGTAAGTATCCTCTTATTTAGGAGGAAACGTGGCCACTGTACACTGGATTCTGATAACTTGTAACCTATATTCACAATCACTCTCTCTTAGGTTTTCTCTATGATAAAATACCCTCCTTCCCAATCTATGAAGCATTTCATTATAATCCAGTGGAGATTTGGCAGGCAACCTTGGGAGTTGACTTTTTACTCTATTAATTAGGAAAGTTGGCACAGAAATTTCAATAATACCAAAGATGCCCCAGAAATTCTTAGCTGTGAAGCCATAACACTGATTCATAACTGCATTCAAGTTTTCAGCCTCTCTAGCATTTGAGAGAGAAAAGTCCAGGCTTGCTCAGCACTTGCAGAGATGAGTCAGCTCCTTAGTCCTGCTGTATTCAGGGCCCAGAAGATCAAAGTGCGTACCTTAATGAGTGAAAGCAAAAGCATGTGTTGTTAAAGAAAACAAAAGAAGCAAAAACAGAGAGGAAACCTTCTACAGCCTTATGGTTTTAGAACAGCGGATTCAAATCCATTGTGGAATTCAGCAAGATATAATTTAATTTCAGATATCATTTCTGTGGCATGTGGTCCCCCAGCTTTAAGGATCTACCTAAATACATGGGAAATCCTCAGTAATCTTTTTAATGTAAAGGGAATAGCCCTTGATTGGCAGGATCGCTTCACTATAGTCGTCTGAAGCTTAGGCCCTGGACTCGAATAGACTGATTTCAAATATGAGCTCCATCAAATCTTAGCAGCATAATCTTTGACAAACTACTAGACTTCTCTGAGCCTCTGTTCCCTCTGTACAACATATATCACAATGCCTACCTCATGGAGGAGTTGTACTCACTGAGATATAGCTTTTAAAGAGCTTAACATAGTGGCAGACGCACTGTCATTTTATTCTGAGCACACACTTACATGCCTAGCACTATGCTCCGTGCTTTACAAGCAATTCAGTCCCTAGGAGTGACTATAATTATTATGTGAGTGTATGAGAGCCCCCGGGACTCAGAACTAGCTTGCTCGCTCTGATTGTGGAAATGCGGCTGGGACTCAGCTTCGTACAATGACTTGATATACCTTCAGCTACACTGTCCGTGAGACTTGATGGCTTCTCTGGCTCCAGCCAATGGCCATTTAGATGTCCCACATTACACTTCAAAGCTAATACACCTCTTACGGTCATCCGGATGCACGGTCCCGAGGACTTGTATCCACTTTAGTTCTACAGTCTTTTCCCACCCATGGAATAGTGCAGTTGATAGGAAACTCAACTCTGGCTGCTAAATTGAAAAAGCGATATATATCTCCTAAATGACATATCGATTAGTAAAGAATACATTCTAGTTCAAGCACCACTGGCCTCCTGTCTTGGTCCTCAGGTTAAGATTAAGCAAGTAAAAATTAAAGTGTAATTGTTATTATGAAATACAATTTTTGAGCTGTGAGGCCCTCTTGGTATAAAAGGGAGGATCTCATTGAGTGCGTTTTAGTCTGCCTCCCTTGGATTTGAGAATGCTACACCACATGTTCTCCTGATTCATGATAACTGCAGTGAAAAATTCCCAGGAGCTGTTTCTGAAAATATTCAGTCCAGTTATAACAAATCTAGTCCCAAAGGAGCAAGGCTTTTCCTTTCATAGCATTTTCTTTCTCTGAGCACCAGCAATCTGATCATTTTTGTTCTGCACATTATTTAAACATCAGTAGGTAGTGCTTAGAAAAATATACTTTTCTAAAAGCCTAATGAAATGCCCTTGACATAAACCCAGATAAAAAATGGTATTTGGTTCTTGTCCATAAACGCCAGAGATTTCAGTACTCTGAAAGTTCTTAGGCCCTTTTTAAATCTTCTGTTGCCAATTTGGCAGTGAAAAGTTAAAACAGTTGTGGCCTCTGCTGCCTACTGCATTCTTACCTACCTAGCTGGCATCCCACAGAACTCTAAATATAAACCAGCCTGTCACTAAATCAGCAAATCAGACAAAATTCATTTAAGACCGGGTAGAACACTGTAGGAACTAGTAGCTTTTCATCTTTGCACCTAGTTCTACCCTACTGTAGTTTTTCTTGATGTAGCCAAGAAATACAGCTGAAATTGTAGAACAGTTCATCTGTTGAAATCTATTTGTTTGGACTTTCTGGCTACACCACAAGACCAGAAATTATCCCAAAGTATATGCATCTCTTCTGCAAGGGTCCTAGAGCTGATTTCAGCAGCTCAGAGTCAATTAGGCATCCACCAGGCAGAGCCCTACATGACTAAAGGGCAAAAGGTGAAACACCAGAGACGTGGCCAACCCATCCTCTGCTCAAGAAGAGCCTTACGCCTCTCTGAAGATAAATAGGCACTTACCAACACACTAACAAGAGTGAATAGAGTGAAAGCTGACTTATTGCTTTTCAACTAGCCACATTAGAAGAAACAGTACACAGAAAGGTTAGCACTCGAATTAGAGTCCACCAAAATCCCATTCTGGCCCATTGGGATCTTGGGTTGGTCCCTTTTCCATCCTTCTGGCCACACGGTACTCCACGTGCCTTGACCAGCCACATCCTAACTTGAGAAATTGGAGGGTTGGAAGAACAAAGTGGATTTTTTTTTAATTAGCATGCCATTCTGATGGTGAGCCAGTGCTCTCATCTTCTTGCCCAAAGGACAGCACCAATATTTCTGTTTACGTTGCTTTAACTCTCCAGATGCCTCAGGTACCCACTAGGCAAGAGACTCAGCATGGAGGGTTCTTGTCCTCTCTTCTTTCAGAAGGTGCAGTAGCCCACAGTGTCCCAGGATGTTCATTCCTGACTGTCAGAGGAAGAAAGTAGAGGGTGTGTGTGTGTGTGTGTGTGTGTGTGTGTGTGTGTGTGTGTGTGTGTTGGGGGGGAAGGGGTGATTCTAAGCTTCATAACCCTAATTTAGAGAGCAGTTACCATCTTTAAAAAAAATTACACATTGCTTATTCCCAGGCAAGCTATAGTCAGACAGATGAAAGTAACATGAGAAGTGGTGATGAAGGACAGAACTGCACCCACCCCTACAGAGGAGAAGACGGCAGCCTGGCAGCAGCCTCACCTCACAGAAGAGAGGACCCACTACACGCAGCAGCTCCCAACAGACCCCTGCCCCTAAAGACGTGTTCTGCCGGCTATAGCGCAGCTAACTTTTTGTTCTCAGATTTGTAGTTCATAGATGTGTGTTTTGAGAAGGAAAAAAAAAAGACTTCTGTTCAAAGCTAACTTATCAGCTACATCTTCTGTAACATGTCTCATCCCTCAAAATAAAAACACAGGCTGAAATCCCACGCTGCTGTTACTCACGACGGCAGTATTAACAAGCATCTTAAACCTTTGCACATGACATTGAACCTGGTCAGTTTACAACGACAATATTAATACTGTTTATAGCTAGGAGTTTGATTTCTGAATTCTCTGAGATTTTAGCAAAACAATTGATTATATACACTGTACATTTTTTTTTTCCACAGCAGTTGGAGAAAAACAACCACTTGCAATTACTCACTAAGCCCGAAGGATTTGGTTCCCGAGGGTACAGACTCAGAGCCCTAAAGCCAAGAAGGGCCCTTGGCCTGCATGGTCTGCACTTGTCTCCAAGTCTCTGAGAGCAGAGGCTTGAACCAAACACACCAGGAGAATCCAGTCTTTAGGGCTTCTTTCCAACTTGGGGTTGTTTTCTTTCAAGATACTCTAACCAATCAGCCCTAGAGTTTAGTGTAAATACTTTTTTCCAAATAAAGATCATATTCCCCCCCAAAAAGTAAAGGCAACATTCAAATTATATAGAATCTAGTTTTTAAAATCAGCACAGATCTTCTTAAAAACTGTGAACTCTGTTTTGAAATACTCGTTACTAAAGCTGTTTATAAACCACAGGTGCCATAAGTTCCCCCCAATGGACTCAAGTTATCTCTGCTCTTCCACGGGCTGGTTCCTCTCGGTTTAGCTTTAGGGAGCATGTTTCTAACAGCACCGCTCATCCGCAAGTTCCCCTATCGGGTCGTTTGGACGCCTTTCAGCTTTACATGTACAGGCTTAAAGCGCGCTTGCAAACGTTCGCCCTCCTCTTCTTTCTGAATGTGTATTGCCTTAGCTGGCTACCTGGTGTTCTGCATGCAGCCTCCTCTGGTCACATGAGAGGAAACAGGCTCTTCTAAGTGGAGTTGGGATTTTGCACTCCGTGAAAAGCTAATGTGCAAAAGAACTGACAAGGAAGGGAGAATGAATGACTCTGTCGATGGTCCTTTCTGAGGGCCCTCTTTGGGGAGCACTAAAGACCTCCCTTAGGGATTCTGGGGAAATGAAAAAATCATCTTCTACTCGTTTCAATATTTGATGAAAGAAACATCCTACAACATAGTAGATACATTATCCTTAAATTGGCAGCTTCCCTGGATTCCTGTTTCTCCTTTAAGAGAAAGAAGAGAACATCATTTTAGAACAGTGGTTCTCACAGTGTGGTCCCTGGACCAGCAGCGTCAATATCACCTGGGAATTTATTAGAAATGCAGATGCTTAGGCCCTAACCCGGGCCTAAGGAATCAGACATTCTGGGGCTGGGGCCCAGTAATCTGTGTTTGAATAAACCGTCCAGGTGATTCTGATGCACGCCGAAGTTGGAGAACCACTGCTTTAGAATAAAGTTGTATAATAAAATCTCTGAAAAGGTCTTATTCAGGATAAGCAAGAAAGATTGTGAGTCAACCTCAAAGCTTCAGCTATTCGGTTTTGCTTCCAGGGCTGGCAAAAACCTGCCACCTCCCAGAGTCGGTAGTTGGTGGGCGCCCAGCTGAGAAGAGACATCCTGACATCTTCCAGCTTCCTCTCCAGAGAGTTCTAAGATGTTCATGCCTCTGCACTGGGTCAGAAACCATCTCCTTGGCTGCCCTGTGGAACAAAATCGCTTGCTTTGGGGATAGTAAAGCTCTTGGTTGGCATTAGCAAGGAGCCCAGTCTGCCCACTGATGTACTCAATCATAGTTCCCTCGGGAGAACCAGCCTGAAAAATGTCCCTGAGAACAGGCTGACACCAAAGGGACACAACTGCACAGTTCTCAGATTTCTTTGCACAGATGGATTTTATTGTGGATTTTGTTGGTATATCTTAATGTTCATCTCTTTTCCACTGCCCATCCTCTGTGAACCCGTGCCTCTCTAGATGGAGCAGGTGACCACTGGTGCCTCATACTCAGTACTTAAAACCACTACATCCCAGCTACCTACATGGCTGTCAGCTCTCAATCATAGACGGGCAGTTCCCGAACTCAGAACCCTGACCCTGCAGGTGGTATTCAGCCGCCAACTGGACCGAGCTGACAGATGTTGTCATTTTGTGTTTCCACATCAAAACGTTTGTCTAAGGTTTGAACTGTTCTGCCAATAACCTTCCCCCGTCATAGCATTCATTGCCAACTCCATCACCCGGTTGTCGAAACCATCGTACAAAGCCATTGCAAGGACTCTGGAAACTGCTACCAATGACCAATTCCTGACTAACCAGCCACCTTTTCTTTCTCTTAGCTCCACGTCAGCACTGAGACCAGACTCAAGCACCCCTGTCCTGTAACCGAGACAAAATGGCGTGTGTTGTTCTGGGTTTTTGTGGTTTGCGGTGGGTTTCTTTCCTTGGCTCTCCAAATCTACTTTTGGGGCCTGTTCTAAGAGCAAACCCAGCAGGTGCCACCTGTCCTGTCCATTAGATCCAATTCCGTCTGGCGGGGGTTGTTTCTTTCTTGTTCCACGATGAATTGCACATCCACCTCCATTAGAGATGTTGGCCTATTAATGAGCACTGGTCTAACACAGCCAACCCTCCCCCACGGGGCCATGTAATGGAGGGAGGGAGGAGGGTGAAATCTACTGTAGGGGATTCAGGAATCAGTTGTGGTTGGTCAGGACGGAAGTCGGGGTAAATTTGGTTGGTCACAGGGAGATGTGCTGGAGATTGTGAAAAATGGATTCTCGAGTGATCTACTATAAGGCAGGGAAGGTTCATGTGTAAGTAGTGATGTGAACTGAACTACATAAGAGTGTGGCCTTTGTTGTGATATACTATGTATTTTCTTACATGCATGAGCCAGACTGTTGCCTCATAATTTAGCACTAATGTCTGCTTTTATTTTGATCATCTTTGTACACCCTTATTAGTTCTTGGCTGTTAACTGTAGGTAGACGTTGTAAATCCGGCAGCCTTTGGTCGCTGCAATCACCTTGGTTCAATTCCGCACAAGGAGCCACAAACAAGAACTCCACCGTGTCCTCAGAAGAAAGGGCATTTTTACCTTTGAACCAAAAAGAGGGGGAAAAAAATCAGAAGTATCACATCCTGAGGCTAATTAACTAGAAGACATTTTTAATTATGACTACTGTAATTTGACACCATTTGAAATAACCAATTCAGAGACACTAAAGATTTCACAACATTCATTGGTATGTAACAAAACTACTATTGTATGGGTTTTTTGTATTGCTGTTAAGTATTGTTTTGTGTGTATGTGTGTGTGTTGGAACCTCCTGGGGACATGTTATATTTTGAAGTGATTAAACTATTTAATTGTGTGTCTATATTTTGGAATGGAATTATTTCTTCATTAAAAAATCTTTTTAAAAACACTATATCTTGTGTATTTTGTTCCTTTGTTTCAGTGAATTTCCTAAAGCAACATGAGGTTAGTCTGTTCTAAGGAGAAAGACCACAGGTCAGTATTTGCAGCATGAAGCATGGACCACGCATTGAGGATCAAGCAAACGAAGCCAAATACCTCACCTTTTCCTGCCTTTGGGGATGCAGGTTTTTTTTTTAATGAGATACTATTCTGCTGCTCATGGAAAGCCTTGTTGTAATCAACATAAACAATCCATACACCCTTGCCTTTCTTCTCTTCCTCTTCTTCTTTCTTCTTTCTTTTCTCCCCCAAATTCCAAATACTGGGAAAAAATAACTAACATTTGTGTAATCCTTTACAACTTTAGAAAAAACTGCTTTACTTACATTTAATCCTCACAATATCCATTTGAGGAGTGCTTAGTCATCCAGAAGTATAACCTAGGGAGCTGCCTATGTTCTGAAAAAATCTGCAGACAAGGCTGAGATGGGAAGAAGACTGGGCATGCCATCAAACAAGAAACAGAGGGAAAACAAGAAATTTCCCACTTCTGAGAAGACGGTGCACTTTTCGGAGGAGTTTCTGAAATTAGGCTTCTCCCTCTATCCAGAGCTATGAAGACTTCACCTCACCCCTGCTAGATCTGGCATTGGTCAAGACTAAGATTCATCCAAGGAGTTGTGCTCAATTCCTTGGCTTTGGTTTAAGTCCTACTGCTGTCTTCTGGTTGCCTTAGCAACACATATTATAGTTTGCGAATTTTTTGTTCTAAACATTATCTGAGCTAGTAAAGGAGAACTGGGAGGCAATGGAAAGATGAAAAGAGATTTTCAGTATCAAATTTTTTTCTGACATCAGATCCTGAAGCAAGACTGTGATAGACACCAAGAACCAGCACAGCCCAAAACATTCCCCTAAGATTTCACTAGCATAGTCAGGAGTAATGGGGCAGGTCTGGTTGTCCAACACTGGAGCAGCTTACGGCAAGAACCTTTTCCTGGTTTTGTAGCCAACTTGGGAACAATGGTCCTCTGAAAAACAAAATACTTTATACTCCTTTTAAAAATGCTGGCTTTCGGGCTTCCCTGGTGGCACAGTGGTTGAGAGTCTGCCTGCTGATGCAGGGGACGCGGGTTCGTGCCCCGGTCTGGGAAGATCCCACATGCCACGGAGCGGCTGGGCCCGTGAGCCATGACCGCTGAGCCTGCGCGTCGGAGCCTGTGCTCCGCAACGGGAGAGGCCACAACAGTGAGAGGCCCGCGTATCGCAAAAAAAAAAAAAAAATGCTGGCTTTGGGGAGTTAGTGCAAGAGAAAAGAGTATTATTTCCCCTCTACTGCAAACAGATCCGAGAAGCCTCTTTGTTGTAGAAGGATTCAAATATTTTAACAGGATAATAAGAAGAGTATAATTTTACCAGAAAACCTAAACCAAAGCTAAGAAAAGATACTGAAAACCACATGTAAAACATAACTTCCTAATTCTTACTGTCCACTACAGACGAGCATACTTGTTCAACAGCAAAGACACGTTTTTCCAGCCATTGTACAGGGTACAGTACATTGTACAGTACTGTACAGTACAGGTACTGTACACTGTACAGTACGTACAGGGTCTCTGTACATACTGTAAACATTGAGTGGTGTAAGGGATAGTCTTCAATTTTTTTCTTTTTCTAAAAAAGCACGAAGTCAGGAGGTGGAGAAAAGGGAACCCTCATACACTGTTGGTGGGAATGTAAGCTGGTGCAACCACTATGGAAAACATTAAGGAGGTTCCTTAAAAAACCAGAACTACCATATGACCCAGCAATTCCACTCCTGGGCATATAGCTGGAAAAAAACAAAAACATTAATTCGAAAAGACACATGCACCCCAAAGTTCACAGCAATACTATTTACAATAGCCAAGATATGGAAGCAACCTGAGTGTCCATCAACAGATGAATGGATAAAGATGTGGTATATATCTCTATATATACAATGGAATACTACTCAGCCATAAAAAAAGAATGAAATTTTGCCATTGGCAGCAACATGGATGGACTTGGCATTATGCCAAGAGAGATAAGTCAGACAAAGACAAATACTGTATGATATCATTTACATGTGGAACCTAGAAAATACAACAAACAAGAGAATATAACAAAAAAGAAGCAGACTCGCAGATATAGAGAACAAACTAGTGGTGACCAGTGAGGAGTGGGGGGAGGGCAATGTGGAGGTGTGGGAGGTACAGACTTGTATAAAATAGGCTACAAGGTATACTGTGCAACACAGGGAATATAGCCAATGTTTTGTAATAACTGTAAATGGAGTATAACCTTTAAAAACAAATTTTTAAGGGCAAAGTTGTTTTACTTAGCATGAAGCTAAATTGCAAATCTGTGATGGTGAATAGTATAAAACTAACAGAATTTATTCCAACACTGTAGCCTCATCCTGGCCTGGCCTGATGAAAGGATTAAGCTTTGTAAATAATTGCTTGGTTACTTGTCTTACCAGACTCCACGCTGGTGGTGAGCAGGGTCCGCATTCATGTAGAACATCACCGAACCCAATGCCTCGTACAAAGTAGTTGAGCAATAAATATAGAAGATATTGAAAAATAAGGAAGACACACCATTCCTCAGGCTACTCTCCTAAATATCAGTAGTCACAGCCAGGACTTTTAATGGAAGCTTTGGAAGAGGTGAAAGTCTATCTGGAATAGACTCTGGTAAGCACCGGAAGTAGGAAGTTGCAGGGCACACCTGTGCTCCACAGCCAGACGGAAGTGATGCTCCTTCTGAGAAGCGGAGACGCGGATTTGTATGTTGATCTCCGGGCTGCAAAAGACCTGATAACAGAGCCAGGACTCCTCTCAGAAAGTGAGTCAGCAGTTTGCCTGAGACTGACCCAGTTTTGCACTGAAAGCCAAGAGTCCTGAGAAATGCCTCAGTCCCAGTCAAATCAGAGGGACTGATCGCCCAAGAAAGCAAGCAAAGAGACACTCCAGCATCAGGCAGGAATAAGTCTCGGGTGAATTCTGCATCGTAAAGCAAGTAAGATATTCTCCTACAGTGCGACATTTAGAGAACAGAAAATGCTTATTCTACCATGAAGGTACCTTTCTAGTCAAAAGTTTAATGTTTAGCAGGACTGTATTCTGATGCCTGATGTCCCTCCAGAATGATATTAGCTGCAGAATTCACTAAAATGAGAACATCTGTGGGTTTGTTCACTTTGGGGGTTTCTGAAATGAGATGACCTATGGATAAGACTTGTTCAGACATCTAGATGCTAAGGAGAATCTGCAAAAATCAAGTTGAATTTTGGCATAGCTGATAGTGAGCTGCTTTTGTTTTTTTAAGGCACTGATGGACTTTGTGAATCCACATATTCTTGAGGCTACCTCAGAAATTTTGACCAGGTCATTAACTTGCCCTCCCATTTCTTTGAAGAGGGACATTTTTCAGTTCATCTAAGAGCAGAATCAAATTCTTTAGACATGAGATCAGAGGGAGGGGCCTAAGATAGCCCTGTTTTCGCCATTTCTTTGTTCTATCCTTTCTCTCCACTGTAATCTCAATGGGGTGTTGGAACAGACTCTGGAAATAACCATATAAGCTTGGACTCTACAGAGGAAACCTGCAATCTGCCTCTTAGAGATTTTTCCGTTTATTGAATCAAATACATTCTGTAAAAGCTTGTGTTCTCCATTTAGAAAGCACCACTTCATGATGTAAAAAATAACTAAATAAAAAATTTAAAAAATAAAAAGCACCACTTCATACGTATAACTGAATCACTTTGCTGTACGCCAGAAACTAACACAACATTATAAATCAACTGTAGTTCAGGTAAAAAATAATAGTAATAAATAATAATAAAAAGCACCGCCTCGATATTTCTGGAATAGCTACTAACATATAGTAGGATTTGTATATCATTATAGAACGTCCCTATCGTGCAATTTCCGGAAGAAACTTGTTCTAACATATTTTCTTCTTAATTCTCTAAATAATTGAAAGTTTGAAATACATAATAAGCAAATTCTGGTGACCCAAAGAAACTACAGAACACACCACAAATTACATGAAAGGTCCCCACCACCTCCTGGGAGAGATGCTTCAGCAGTTGCCTCAGGTTCACCTCTGACTGAACTTTCATCCTTACCAGAATTACTCATTCAGTTCAATAGTAATTGCCAATAAAGGAATCTGGGGCTGTAGACTTACACAAGTATAAATCAGTCATATCACTTAGCTTTATGTTGCAAGTAGTGTGTATTCTTTGAATGCAAACTATATATATATTAAAAATCTTGATATTTTTGTATCAGTGGCAATATTCTCCTAATACATGTATCAATACATACCCATTCATTATAGCAACCAAAGGCCACTGTTATCACAATGCTGACATGGGTGGGACCCACTGTTTTCCTTGTTCGTAAATCATCAACAGATCTGACCCTTTGGGGTTTTTCTGTTTTAATTCCACTCTTTTTGGCTAAAAGAGAGCATTTACAAATACAAGGATGAGGGCTTGACGTTTATATTTCAATGTTAGACTGGCGATTAGAAAATATTACTAAGATCTGTAAATTACCCACAGATTGACATGGGAGCTATTGCACTGGGGAAGGACAATATATGACAAGTCCTCCCTGACTGGAAGGCGATGGGAAAGCTTGAATTAAAACATGAGAAATGCCAGGAAAGAGGAAAAAATGTGTTGGAATAATCATGTTTATTCTCTCTGAAAACGTATATCCCTTGTGAATTATTTGTAACCATAACCTAAATCCTTGTATTTCCCACGAATCAGCAGTTACTGAACAAACATAAGAGGATAAGTGATTAGCATTCCCCCTCTAGGAACATCTGCTTCCAAAGGAAGTTTGGCAGAGTCTACAAGTGACGTCAGACTGGCAGGCACAAAGATTACAATCTGGTTAATTCTTGCCCTGGTATTCCTACCTCTGGGGGAGCCTGGTCTAAATCCACGAAAGCCAGAGTTTGAAATGGATTACTGTACATTCTCACTGGAAGACAAACAAAAGGTTGGAAGCCGGAAGTGCTCAGAACTAGCATTTATTTCACTGAGTCTCTTAAATATTTATACTCAACGTCCCACAAAATATCCATTTGGAAAGATGTTTGGGAAAATAAAATAAAATTCCAAAGAGAAACATTTCCAGTCATGCTCTTTACCATCTACAAATATTTGCTGAATAACTCCCTTGAAGTGTGAGGAGCCACCAGACTTTTTATGGCCCAAAGCAGGTCCACGTTATTCACGGAATAGTTATACTTCAGACACCTCATTGGCTAACTGGGATTTCACAGGATTCTACAGTCACCAGCTTCCACTGAGTCTTCAGAAATTTGGTTAAGAAAGGATTTTGAGTGAGCTACCTGGGCCAGGAATTCCAATAACCACTTTTGAATGAGATGACTCATTACCACCGTGAACATTTTTAATATGGATGGAAGGAGATAACATTTGGGTTTGGTTGTCACCTACAAAACAGTGGCTTAAGGAAAAGTAACTTTGAAATTAAGGTTTCACGGATAAGACAGACTTTACCCAAAGTTAATTCAAAACAGAATTAAGCAAAACGCTTCACTGAAGTCAAGTGAAAATCAGTCTTAAAGGCCAAAAACAAAGAGGGAGGAGGGGGCGGATAGAGAGGAATGCAGCCTGTGTCACTGCTGGGATCCACAGGAAGAAGTGATGATTCTCCCAGCATTTGTTCTTTTCCTAAGTCAGAACTGGGTGAGTTGAAGAACCAGGATCTACCTTACAGATCTTTCTCGGGATGACATGTAATCATTTCATTGTATTCCAACTGTTGAATCACTATGTTTTGGCTATCTGTGAACATTTCGTGAAGTCAGGTGATACACTGAAAAATAACGTGGTTCTGGGAATCAAGAGAACGGGATGGTAGGCTGGGGTATTTGATCCTATGCAGGTCACTTACCGTCTCATTCCCAACCCAAATTCTCACTGAGGGTACGGATGCCTATTTTCATTTCTTTACAGATTTATTGTGTGATCAAATACAGTCATATTATAAAATATAAATATAATCATATAGTAATTTATAGCAATATGAATGAAAAGCATTATGAAAAAACACATCAGTTCCGGCAGTTTATCTTAATTTTTTACATTCTGAGAACTTACTATGATCAATTCCCTTCACCTCTTCTAAGAAGTCAAGGGCACTGGTTCAATTCAACAAATGACGATATTCTTCAACTGATCACCGTAGAAAAACGGGTCTGTTCTGCAGACACCAATCAACAGGTAGTGCCCCTTGCCTACTGGCGAGTTACCGGCCCCGCCCCCTCACTCTCCCTTCCAGTCCTCACTCAGTCAGGCAGTTAGGGTAAAGGTTACAGAATTGCAGCAGTTTCCTCTAACGTTCCAGATTAGGTTACCTTGGCTTCCCATAAACCGGGGAACCAATGTCACTGTTAACCAAGTAGCTGAAATATACTGCACAGTGATTACACTCCCCCTCCTCCTGTGATTTGACAGGAACTGCTCAACTAGAACAACAAAAAAAAGAGAGAGAGAGTGCACGCGAACACACAGGAAAATCTGACCCAATGGCAAAGGAATGTTGTCCCCCTCCTCCAAGTTAACACAAATGTGTATCTCGTTATGAAAGAATGGCCCAGAATGGTTAGCAGGTAAGGAGCCTGCTGGCCTGTCACTCACCAGCCGCGAAGTTTCAACAGGAACTCAGAGGACGTCTGAGTAGACATGATCGAGGGGTTTTTTGTTTTTGTGTTTTTCAGAGTGAGGTATTGAGGGCTGGCTCCCATTCCATGGCTACGGGCCTTCCTTTAAACACAAACAGCGGCAAGAGCTGAGAACGACTGCCGTTCTTGAATGCCAAATAAACACAAAATGACAAGCACAGATTTTTGGCTTTCTATTAAAGTTTGGTTTTTTTCAACAGCCCTTTTTGTTGCCTCTGAAGACAATGGTCTCAGTGTTTCTGAGCCAGATCCTGGAACTCTGAGCAGAGCCCTCCTTGCCGCACCCCAACCCAGTTCACTCCGCAGGCAGGGCTGATGTCCCCTTTGGGTTTGACAGCGAGCCATCTCTCCCCTCCTGGCCCACTGCTGCAGAAGGATTTGTTTATTGAAACGAAAGAGGAGCGGTATCTGAAACTTGGATTTGCAGACCGAGGCCCAGGGTAGTTTGATGAGGGAGGTGCTCAGTGGTTTCTACTTGTTTGGGAAACAGTAGCTTAATCGTGAGTTCTGCAATGGACTCAGCTGGAGAGAGTTGAGGATTTATCCACTTCGTTAGTTCATTGCAGGTTTAACTTTTTTTTAACTGGTGTTCATCATTTTGCCTTTATGTCACTTAGGGGTAGCAATAGTTGACTTAAGTAGATGGAACCAGTGGGCTTTTTACTCTCTTTCCCATCCAGCAGTTAAAACAACCTCCAACTTCTCTTCCATGGCTGAGTAAAAGCTTCAGGTATTTACACAGGTATGTATCTCAGTGCAGACATGTTGGCCACCCAAATAAGAAGCTGTCAAGTCATGTATGTCACCTCCTTCCCAAACATTGCCGTTTTCTGAGGCTCCACATCAGGATTTCAAAGTCGTGTAGCAGAAACACTTGAATACTGAGGGCACTTACTTCTTACTCTTTCCTTATAATCTCACAAAGGATTCTCTTTGCTGATTTTTAACCTCAAAGGGGAGAACTGGATTCAAAATGGTCCACTAATATTTTACTTATTATTATTTCTATAACATAGTTAATTTCTCACTCTCATTATTTGCTTAGATAAGTTTAGCAAGTTATTAAGAGAAATGATTTCAGCATAAACACAGTGACACACGTTACAAGGTTTCTATCGCCTCCAAATCTGTGACAATGATAAAATAATAGACTCATAGACACAGAAAACACACTTATGGTTACCAAAGAGGAAATGGGGGGCAGAGGGATAAATTCGGTTGGGAGTAACAGGAAAAAGAAATAATACAGGGCTTCCCTGGTGGCGCAGTTGTTGAGAGTCCGCCGGCCGATGCAGGGGACACGGGTTCGTGCCCCAGTCCGGGAAGATCCCACATGCCGCGGAGCGGCTGGGCCCGTGAGCCATGGCCGCTGAGCCTGCGCGTCCGGAGCCTGTTGCTCCGCAACGGGAGAGGCCACAGCAGTGAGAGGCCCGCGTACCGCAAAAAAAAGATAAAAAGAAATAATACAGTGTTTGTAAACCACTTGGTAGAGCTGGACATAGTATTGTCTTATTGAAGCTCAAAAAGAACACATTTATTCTTCTTCAAGTTCAAACAGCTATTTTGTGCCAAATTATAGCTCCTTCTCTTTCACAGTATGAGAATTGAGTCACCATAAGAATTATCTGAAGAGGTCATTCTCAGCATACCTTCTATTTAAGTATTCACTCATTCATTTATTCATTCACTTTTTTTACTTATTTGCTTATTTATTCACTTATTTAGAGGAGGAGCATTTTTTTTTTCTCTCTTACTTGCACTATCAGTCTTGGAAAACTTGATAAAACAGTCTAACACTTAAAGTACAAGAAACAGTAATGCAGCCATTTCTCAAGGATGTTGTGAAGGATAGCTAACAAAAATTAATATGACACTCAGCAACCACATTGTTCTAAGCAATTTTACAGACATCCATAGCTTGTTTCAATGGAACATATCTGTCCTTCTCATGTTAATCTATTTCCAAATCAAATTTCACTAGCTCTAAAGAAGCTAAGTGCATTCTAAAGAAGGCACTCTTTATAATTCTACCAATTCATTCAGCATTTGTGGTAGAATCATAATAATTCATTTCACCTATGCAGAGTTCTGTGCATCAAAATTACACTGAATATTTTTTTAAAAACGAACAGCATTCTGCATAACTAAAACTCAGTTCATTATATCCTTCAATGAAGGATTCATTAGGGAGATCGTTTACTATCAGAAGTTCTTAATGTCCATACATTAATTCATGAAGGCAAAGAGAGAAAATAGAAGCTGCTGTTATTAAAAGATATGCATTCTCTGTCTATACATTCTATACCTTTTCTGTGCAAACCCAAACTAAACTCTGGATCTGATGGATTAAAAGAAAACTGTAGTTTCTACATGAATCTGATGAACTATGGACCGGAAGTTTCATAGACAACCAAATACTTCTGCTGTGTATGCTTTACAAATACTCTATGAGTTGTTCCCCAGACAGTGTTTTCGGAACAAAAGAAAACAGCAGGCCCCAAACCATAGCCATGAGCTCGGATTCCTCAGCTTTCAATGTGCTCAGAGGCCTGAGCAAGAGCAAGTGATTACTTGTAGATAAACTTCACGTTGTACAACACTCCAGTTTTCCAAACAAAATGTCAGGAGAGGACGAGAGAAAAAAAAATCTGAATGTTTGCTAGACTTGTCATCACCGGTGGTACAGGTTTAATACATATTTGGGCCTAGAAAACTTTAATAAGTCAACAAAATTTTCCTTAGGCATGGCCTGTAATTAACAGGAGGGTGGGGTGACCACGCACAACTCAAGCCCTGACGTCAACAATCTGAAGGAGGAAAAAATGATGAGACCATAATTTTCTTTTTTATTAGAATTCTTCTTTTCCTAAACACTTTCTTTCACACTCAGCCTAATTTTGTCCACTTCTGGGACACTGACTTTTGCACTTACAAGAAAATATAAAAATGCAGGGACTTCCCTGGTGGTGCAGTGGTTGAGTGTCCGCCTGCCGATGCAGGGGACACGGGTTCGTGCCCCGGTCCGGGAAGATCCCACATGCCGCGGAGCGGCTGGGCCCGTGAGCCATGGCCGCTGGGCCTGCGCGTCCGGAGCCTGTGCTCCGCAACGGGAGAGGCCACAGCAGTGAGAGGCCCGCGTACCGCAAAAAAAAAAAAAAAAAAAAAAGCAAACAAAGAATAAAGGATACTTTTAAGGAGAACAGCATTCACTTAGGAATTCTAGAAATATCACTGAAGTATCATTTTGAGGTAAAAAAATACCCTAGAAAGTCAACATGTAGCTCTTCCAAAATCGTTCCCACAGACCTAATGTGTAAATCCAGTTTATTTGTGTTGTTTGTATGAATAATGTTCATGCAAAAAAGGAAAATCAGAGCCCTATACAACTAACCTCTTTTTTTCCACAATAACCTAAATTCTAGTAAAATTAAACTTGACTGTAAATAGTTTCAAAAACCAAGGGAGGGGAAGAGTGGTGATGAACACAAACTTCCCAAAGTTCCCTGCTGCGCACTTGTATTTGATGCCACCAACAGTTTCCTATTGTCTTTCTTCCTTTCTTTTCTTAGAAACTCTCTTTAGAAATCCCTACATGTCCCATCCCCCCACGCCCCCTTGGTCTATGCGCCCAACTTGTAGGTACCATCATCTTTGAAGTGAGCCTCTGCTTTTGCTCTGGGCTGCTGTGTCAGGTACTACCAGTTAATGAATTTTTTTAGGCAAAAATCTGGGAGAAACTGATAGAGCTTTGATTTTTTTTTTCTTTAGTTAAATAAGACAAAATTTTTCTCTCTGGATAGCCATATAAGAGACTTAAACTGATTAAGACTATGCTCTTTCTTTTTTGTTTTAAGACTGTGCTCTTTTAATTACATTTCCTTCCCTAAACACCATCCCCAGCAAAACACTCTCAAATCTTAAGCTCAAAATCTCTCGTGTTCCCTAACCTAGCAGGTTGTAGTCTTGTTCCCAGAGGGGAGGTTCTCGTCTCGGGGCAGAAAGGATTCAGAGATGAGATGGGGAGGCCAAGAAAGTAAAGTGAAGATTTAAGCAATACTACACTCAAGGGGAGAGCAGGCAGTCTCAGGTGAGTAGCTGCGCTGAGTTTCTTTGGCAGGCCAGTTATGTGGGGTGTAGAAATGAAGGGGCAGAATATTCATCAGGGAGGGAGGGTTTGGGATCCTATTCCCTGATTTTCATCCCAGCTCCACCTTCCTGAGGGGAAGAGGGATTTTTGTCCTTATTTAGTCTTGATGGGAAGTGTCATGGCATTGGTGCATGATGGGAACTTCTTACCTGTGAGGCTAATTTTATTTAATGAGAGCATAATGAGCAAAAAGTTACATTCAGATGCTGGAGATTCCCACCTTTTCCCACCTTTTCTTTGTCTTCCTCCAGGACACTTATCAACCCAAAACGTGTGGTTTCCTGTCAGTCTAGAGGTTCCTGCTTTTCTTTGTCTGCCCAGGGACACTTGCTGTTTACAAGATGCGTGGTTTCCTGCCATCTGGCCGGTACCCCCCCTTTCTCTGCTCATATCTAACTACCTGCCTCCTTTAACATTCCCCCCAACCTCAAGAAGTCTGGACCCTTAAAATCTTCTAAGGGGCAAAGGGTCAACAGTCCATCTGCTGTAACTGCTTCAAGGTGAGCATGGGCATTGTCCCTACCAGTGGGTCCAGATCTCCTTGCTACCTGTCAGAGATAGGGGTCTTGGGGTTGTTTATAGTGGTGGAGATGGAGAGTGGAGGGTACAAGAAAGCAGCAACCTTCTCCAGTGGGTGTTGATGGCCCCCCTCTTCAAGTGGGGTGGGTTGAAATCCCAGGCGTAGTATCATCTGAAGTTGGAGCTTTGGGGGTTTTTTTGTTGTGTTGTGTTTTTGTTTTTGTTTTTGAAGTCATGGGGTTTTTTTCCCTTGGCACCTCAGGTTTTGATACAGCAGATCTAACAGGCAGAAATTGGAGTATACCTGACTATATTCATGTTTTGCTGTTAACCCCATCTTGTCCCCCAAGGAGGCAGGGAGCCCTGAAAGACTTAGGTCTTCTGGGGAGGCGTGGCTACAGGGGCAGATCCAACAGTCATATGAGTCAGTAACTTTAGCACTGGTGTTCATGTTGTCGGATAGCAGATATCTGTAAGCTGGAGCTGTAACAACGTGAATAACCAGGAGGACTGTTAGGGCGGGTGTGGTTAAAGGAGACATGACTTCACGAGACGCAAAAGAACAGAGAAATGAAGAGTTTACTGGAAACAGAGGGTATTGACGCTTGGAAGGGAAATTATTAGCCTCCTTTAAGATGATTTTTCTTTTTTTTTTTTTTTTTTTTTTTAGGAGGTCCCATGCAGGCTCCCTAAGACGGGACTGGTTCCAGGCATCCCTGTCCACCTGGTCCCGTCGACCCTAGTCATGGTGGGGGTCAGCTAGTCCCCCATGGGGCAGTCCTGCTGGCCCCCGCTCTCTGTCCTGGCATCTGCGGTACCTAGGATGAGTGACTTTCCTGAAGCCTTCTCTGTAGGTTCTGTGGCCACCAATGAATCCCTGTGTTCCCAGGTATGTTCCCCTGCAGCAGACATCCTCATGGTTCCAGAACCTATTTAAGTCCCAGCTTTTTTCTCTAAAAGAGTATTAAGTTTCTGAACACAGGCACTGCCCATTAAGGGAAATAGTTTGTGAAAAAGCCTCTCTTTTTCCTTCCCTTTTCTGGGTGGTGCCCCCTCGCCCAGTGCCTCCTTCCCCCTACCCTTTCACATACCCACTCGTCCAGTGGTTGGCGGGGGCCAAGGGTTGGTGGGAGAGGATACGGCACCGTGTCTGCACTTGGTGGGTACAAAGGGCCCAGCGACTCTGCAACGACACTGCCAATCGAATGAGCCAGGCAGGCAAGCACTGCTAACGCGGGTCGCTGCCCTGACATGAATCCCCGGCTACCCCAGCCTGACAGCGCAAGGCGAGGGAGGACGCTCCGTAGAACGTGGAGGGGCGGGCCAAATGCTGGGCGGCGAAGAATGGCAGCTCTGACGCGGTCCCACCGCTATGGGCCCCAAAGGCGCGGCCTGGGACTGTGCCCCTTCCCAACATGTGGGATCCGCACACAGACCACCCAAGGCGAGAGGGAGCTCCTGAACGGGCCGCAGTGGCCGCAGCCATCTAGAACTCTCTCTAGGTAAGGCTACATTTTATATTTCCATACAATTGGACGTGATGACAGTTAATTAAATGGTGGGTAGGGCAAACCTAGAGGGCAAAGCTCCTATGGTTCGGATCCCCAGCTGCCTGTAAGAATGGCTGGAAACTTGTCCTGACATGGCCTTGAACATATGTAACAGTGACAAGAGGAAAACCTAGCGGTGAGGTTGGAAGATGCCTGGCAGGTTTCTTTTTCCCCACTTCCGGCAAAGTAAGGCCGAAAGTAAGAGTGGAAAGTAAGAGTGAGAGAGGACCAAGAAAAGCATAGGAGAGACAGAGCGAGGGTCACGGGAAGTCAGGCAGCACTTCCCAAGTGCCAGGGAGGACAGAGGCTGAGGCTTACTGAATTCTCCTGGCTACTGCTCGCCAAAGATGCTCCTGGAGGGTGGGTTCTTGTCTCTTGTCACGGAAAGAATTCAGAGACAGAGAAGTCGAGAAAGTGAAGCAAGGGGCTTCCCTGGTGGCGCAGTGGTTGAGAGTCCGCCTGCCGATGCAGGGGACACGGGTCTGTGCCCCAGTCCGGGAAGATCCCACATGCCGCGGAGCGGCTGGGCCTGTGAGCCGTGGCTGCTGAGCCTGCGCATCCGGAGCCTGTGCTCCGCAGCGGGAGAGGCCACAGCGGTGAGACGCCAGCGTACCGCAAAAAAAAAAAAAAAAGAAAAGAAAAGAAAGTGAAGCAAGGATTTATTTAAGCAATAGTCTCTCACAAAGGTTGAGCTGGCAGTCTCAGGTGAGTAGCTGCGCTGAGTTTCTTTGGCAAGCCAGTTATGTGGGGTGTAGAAATGAAGGGGCAGAATATCCACTGGGGAGGGAGGGTTTGGGCTTCGTATTCCCTGATTTTCATTCCAGCTCTATCTTCCCAAGGAGAGGAGGGCTTTTCGTCCTGATTTAGTCTTGATGGGAAACGTCATGGCGCTCGTGCATTATGGGAACTTCTTATCTGCAAGGCTAATTTTTTTTAATTTAATTTAATTAATTTATTTATACAGCAGGTTCTGATTAGTTATCTATTTTATACATATTAGTGTATATATGTGAATCCCAGTCTCCTAGTTCATCCCACCACAACCCACCTCACCCCTCACCCCCCCTTACCCCCCACCACCACTTTCCCCCCTTGGCATCCATATGTATGTTCTCTACATCTGTGTCCCTATTTCTGCATCTGCAAGGCTAATTTTATTGTAATGAGAGCATAATGAGCAAAAGGTTACATTCAGATGCAAGAGATTCCCACCTTTTCCCACCTTTCTTTGCTTCTAGGACACTCACCGTCCCACAATGTGTGGTTCCCTGTCAGTCTGGAGGTTCCTGCTTTTCTTTAACTGCCCAAGGACCCCCCACTGTTTATAAGAGATGTGGTTTCCTTCCACCTGGCCAGTGCCCCCCTCTCTCTGCTCATATCTTACTACCTGCCTGTTTTAACAGTCTCTCTATTGCAGAGAGATTCTTACACCCTAATTTCCTAGGACTTCTTCATGTGCAGAAAGCATTCCTTTGATCAGAATTTGGGTTCAGCTACCACCTGGCTCCACATTCCCAAATCCCTGGTGCTTTGCTTTACAGCTGCCCAAGCTGGTCCCACTGCCTAGAGTAAGAAGCAAAAAGCAGATTCTGGCCCTGTTTGCAGCAGGGAGAGTGTTTTCTGGCATCTCACACTGGAACCTTGAAAGCATCTCTCTACAGGGAAATATATCTACACACACAATAAACTAAAACTTGAAATGTTTAAAGAGAATTGGGAACTCTAAGGGTTTTTTTAAAAGAAAATAGTGTTCCCCAAAATAGGCAACAGTTAACTTTGGTAATTAAGCAATGGCTTAGGTCTTGACTCTGCTCTTCTTATTCAGTATCCTCCTCTGAGCACTTGTTTTGTACAGTTAACGTCAATGCTGATCTTTGATCTTAGCTTCCTTCTAAACTTTCCTGGACCCTCTCTAACTTGCCCTGTCCCTTTAGTCCCAACAAACTCTCCTGCCCTCCATGCTACCACTTCTAACCTCACAGACACCCAAATATACCAGAACCCAATATGCTCTGCGTCAGTGTCCCTCCACCCCTGGGGGGGCGGGGAGTGTTGTGTGATACATACTGCCCAGCACTCATGACCCTTCCGGGTGCAAGAAGACCTTGCCTCATACAACAAAGAGAAGATGTGCTTTTGCACTTAGAAGAACCTATAACCACAGAGGAGTGACTAGTCCAGGAGGAACAGCCAGCCTGTCTCTGTATAGTAATGAACAAGAACATTTCTGGAAGTTGCCCCAGGCACTGCATTGGCTTTTCTGCCTCACCCTATACACCCACCCATTCTCTGTGCTGTTACGAGCACCACAGGTCACCAAATTTACCCTGGAAAACCCACTGAGAGGTTTTTCAAGTTAAAAGGAAAAACTCCAAATTCATTTTCTGGAAACACGTTCAAGATAGAAACAGTTCCGTGCTGTGTACAAGAGAGCTGCAAACTGTCGATATGGACAGAGAACGGCCAACAGGAAAAGTATTTTTAAAAAATGACAAACCACTTGTGGAAGTTTTGGCATCATTTCCTCCAATGACTGATAATTATTTAAGAAGAAAATACTAGAAATAGTACTAACCAAAATAGTACTAACCAAAATCCTGGTAGCAATAAATTCTTGATCATTATCTGTGAATGGGATCACCAGCCCCTGGATAATGAAATCTAATACTTTTGTTAGAATGGGGATTTTTTTTAAGTCCTAATTACACTTTAGTCTAGAATGATTCTAGCCTTACAACGCATCTCTCTTCTTAGAGAAAAACACATCAATGTGTGGTCACGGGAGGAGAACTTTGACCTGGAAAGGGTATTTAGGCACTCTCCCAGACAAGCTGTTGATTTCCACATAAAAATTGGCAAAAGAGAGAGCCATCTGGGATAAATGTTATCCACATTGTTGGTGTCTCACTGTTGGAAGTGTAGTTTAGTTTTTTACCACAAAAAATATGATATTATGCAGCTAATAGAAACTATTTCTCAATAAATCACAGATATATAAGGAACCCAGGATGGGTGTATTAGTTTTACCTATTTCAAAAATCTAAAACATCATTTTTTAAATGAGCATTTGGTGCAACTATCTACTTACCAGCTTTTAGAGTTTTCTAGAAAATGCATCCTCTGTTCCCAGATCCCATGATGCCTTATGCAATGGAGACCATCAGAAAACGTAACAAGGAGTTAAGAGATCTGGGTTCTAGTCATCACTCTACCATTAACTTTCTACGGGATGTTGCACAAGACATTTAATATTCCCCACTATATTAGTTGATAACACTAGCTGTGTAACAAAACACAAAAATGTCATTGGTGATAAAAGATTGTTTCTTGCCCTGAGGACAATTCAATGCAGATATTCCTAGTCAGCAGGCAGCTTTCTTTCCCATAATGATTCAGGGGTCCTAAAACTCCCCCATTCATGAGGACAGCAAAGTCCTCTGCTTCATGCTAGTGGAAAGGGAGAGACAATATCGAAAAGTCCCACCCCCTTTGTAATAGTCTGGCCTACAAATGACACATCTCACCTCCCTCTCATTCCAACATCAAGAACTAGTCATTTGCCCATGCCTGTCTGCAAGGACAGGGGCCAAAGACTGAAAAATACGGTCCAGCCACGGAGAGCATGAATTTTGCATGCACAGCTATAAACATTTCTGCCACATCAAACCTCTATTTATTCGTCTGTGAAATGATAATAATAATAACTGACCTGCCACCCCACAGAGATATGGTAGAGGAAACAGTAACAAATGTTAACAAGCTTTGAAACGGGCTCAAGAGAATCAGAGGTCCACAAGATATTATTTTCCCTCCTATCTACCCACTTATTTGTGCTTTCTAGTATTGGAATCCATCTTCAACAGATAGTGTTGTAAGAGCACATATCTCCGCGTCTCTGTGTCCACCATTCTCACCCTCTAGCAGCTTTTGACAAAGCCTTACCCCTGAGCCCATGAAACTATATATTTTCTTGGCTTCCACATCATGGCATTCTCCTGGCCTTCCCACTTTCTCACTGCCCCTTCTCAGTCCACTTTGCTGAGTTCTCACCCTCTACCCTCTACCCTCTTACTGCAACACCTCAGGACTCTGTCCTAAACCTTATCTCTCACTACTCTCACTCTCTAGACAATTTTATCCTTTCCTATGGTTCTATGCTGAGGATCCTGAAATGGTATCTTGAGTCCAAGCTGCTCTTCCGGGCTTCAGACTCCCACATACCACAGCCTTCACGACAGTTCCATCTGAAAGCTCCATACATAGCTCAGACTTCACATGGTCAAAACAGAACTCCTGATTTTCCCTCCCTACACCTGTTCCTTTGCTAATTTTCCTTTATATAACTTTCCCATCTTAGCAAATGGCATCAATTGCTCAAATTCAAAACCTTAGAATCATTTTTACTCCTTTCTTTCCCTCACTTCACATTGATAAATCCTGTTGGCTTTACCATAGCCTCCCCCAAAAACGTCTTCTTTCTGTCCACTTCTATCTACCTGCTGTTTCCCTAATACCAACAACTATCTTATCTCACCCTGATTGCTGTAGAAATTTCTTAACTAGGTTAGCTAATTCCACACTTGCCCCCTACAACCCATTCTCATCCAAGCAGCAAGACTCACCTTTTTAAGATGTACTACATTTTAGCAAATCTCTGAAGCCCTCACTTTTTAAACACAACTTACATATAAAGGAAAAATCATACCACTTGGACTGTGACATGATACTTTCTTATTACATCAGTTGTAAGTACATTTTTTATGTCAGACATGTTAAAATTTGAAAAAAAAGTAATGGCAACTGGTTGATTTTTTATCTACCCACTCACCCTCCACCCTCTGATAAAGCATAAAGCCAACAAAGGGAGCAAATAAAATTATACATAATTCACTGCTTTAGTAATACTTTGTGATAGGGAATATCATGGCATGCAAGTTATCTGTTGTTAAGAAATAACCAAATTCCAGAAGAACTCTGATTGTGCACCCACCACTGTAAGCCTGTGGGTGCAGGGTGTGGGGGGAGGGGAGTTTAATAGACACCATGAAAATATTGAAGGGGTGCAGAAGACTTATAGTATAGATGAAATCATCTCCAGGAAGAAAAAATCCAATAGTAAACACTGATCACAGGTTAGAACTTGGTAATTAATAGCACCAGCTACAGGGCTTGTAGGTGGTGGGACTAGAAGCAGAAGTCTCTGAGAAGCATTGCTCAGGGGAAGAAGATGTAATCCTTGGAAATATAGCAGTGAAGGAAAAGAAGGAAGTAAGAAAGGAAGATTAAATACTTTATATTAAATCAAATAAAATAGCAAAGGAAACAATAGAGAAACAAAACACAGCCACCCCTTGCCTTCCTGACACCATCAACAACACTATAAGAGCAACACAGGAGAGGGCAGAACAGAGAATTATCAAGCTAAGAGCACTGACTACAAAATGCATAGGAATGGAAAAAGTGGACCACATCCAGGCAAAACTATTATAAAAATTCAGAAAATGTGAATTAAGGCATTTCAGTTGATAAGAATTCTCCCCCCAAAATCAACCATAATGCCAAAGAAATTTTAAACAACACTCAAACTGAATTGAGTATTTTCACATAAACATTTGTAACTGTGAAGAAATACCTTGAATCAGAAATACAAAAACTAAAAACAGAAATGGAAGGAGTGAGGGAGACATGAAATAAGAGTTGATTGAACTCAGGAAAGAAACAGAAGAAAAAAAGTCACAAATCATATCAGAAATGAAGACTAAATCATCAGGTACTCAAGAGAAGATTCAAATGAAAATTTAGGAGAAGAAAGAAAACAATCAAGAGAAAAAAAACTGAGGTAAAGAAGTAAAAATGAAATCTAAACGGATAAACACAAAGAGATTCACAGTCTAACACATCTTTGTTGAAAGTAAAATACAGAGAGAAAATCAGAGAAAAATGACTTGTCACATGTTAATCTCCAATGAGATTAACAGATGACTTCTCTTCAGAAAAGATGGAGACCAGAAACAGTAGGATAAATATCCAAAGTGCTGAAAGAAACTGTAGATCAAGAGTCTTATATCTAGCAAAACTATCTTTCAAAAATAAAGATGAAATAAAGATATTCCCAGATAAACAAAACCTGAGAGATTTCATTTATCTTTACAAGAGAAATAGAATGGCATCAAACATCTCAAAAACAAAGTAAGGCAACAGCAGACCAGTATTTTCAAAAAACTTAAGGAATGAGGGTATAAATCAAAAGTATTACAGCCATTCAATGGAAAAGGAAGATGTGGTATATAGATACAATGGAATATTACTCATCCATAAAAAAGAACAAAATAATGCCATTTACAGCAACACAGATGGACCTAGAGATTATACTAAGTGAAGTAAGTCAGAAAGAGAAAGACAAATACCATATGATATCACTTATATGTGGAATCTAAAATATAACACAAATGAACATATCTACAAAACAGAAACAGAGTCACTGACATAGAGAACAGACTTGTGGTTGCCAGAGGGGTGGGGGATGGATTGGGAGTTCGGGGTTAGCAGATGCAAATATTATATATAGAATGGATAAACAACAAGGTCCTATTGTATAGGACAGGGAACTATACTCAGTATACTGAGATAAACCATAATGGGAAAGAATATGAAAAAGAATGTATAACTGAATCACTTTGCTATACAGCAGAAATTAACACAACATTGCAAATCAACTATACTTCAATAAAATATTTTTTTTTAAAAAAGAGAGAGATATGATAATTAGTTACAGTATGTGATCTTCTACTGTGTCCTGGGCTAGAGAGGAGAAATCTATAAAGGACATTATTGGGTCAACTGACAAAGTTAGAATACAGATGGTAGATGAGACTAAAATATTGTATTAATATCAAATTTACTCAACTTGCTAACTGCACTGTGGTCTTTTATTCTTATTAAGAAATACACACTAAAGTTTTTAGGGGTAAAGCACCATGATACATGCAACTTTCTCTAAAATGGCTCAGAAATATTACATATACTATATGTTTTATATATATGTGTGTGTGTTTTGTGCATTTTCTATGTGGTTGTGGGGGGAGGGGAGAGACAGACAGACAGACAGCCAGAGGAGGCAAACAGCAATGCAAATGAGACCAAATGTTAACATAGTGGTACCTGGGTGCAAAAGTGGTACATAGGTGTCCTATGTACTATTCCTTTTTCCCCCTTGTTTTTTCAGTTTTATAGAGAATAATAAAATAAAATAATTGATATACCTACGTGCTATCCTTATTCTTGCAACATTTTTATAAATTGAAATTATTTCCAATTTAAAAGTAGTTTACGTATAAAGAAATATCTTAGAAATTGTGAAATAAGGCAAATCAAATTATATCACTCCCATTTCAAACCCTCAAACAGCTTCCCAGTGCCCTGAGAACACAAGTCAAGGTGCTCTCCCTAACACCTGCGTGATGCATGCCTGGCTACACACCCCGCCCAATCTCCACCTCTCCTGCCCCACCCCAGCACCAGCCATACTCATCTTCTCTCTTCCGTTCTGAACTCTTTCCGGTTTCGAGGCTTTTCACATTTAGGCGGCTGCTGTTTATACTGATCCAGAATCCCTTTCCCCTCGGGGTAAACCCCACCCACCCACCATCAGTCCACGGGGTTCAGAGGGATCAGCACTGCCCACACCCTGAACTCCAGGTGGGCTGTGAGCTGCTGAGGGCACCCCTGAGAATAACGCTAATACACAGAAAGCAAAGGTGCCAGGTAAAAGCGGGACCAAATCCTGACTGCATCATTTGAGGCTTTGACTCCAGCCTGTCCTGAAATGAGATCTACCCCTGGACTTTCTGCTCACACAGCCAAAAACTCCCTTTTGCTTGCACTAGTTTGAGTGTGAGTTCCTGGATGTGCTGTTCCCTTTGCCCAGAATGCCCTTCCCTTCTCTCTCTGTTAGACTGGCTCCTTTCCCGCCTCCGTCTCAGTATAGATATCACCTCCTCTGAGACGCCTTTCCTGAATATCCTACTTAAAGGTCTCCCATTTCAGATGTTTTTCCATTTCTTAGCCCTCTGGTTTTTTGGTTTTGTTTTTGTTTTGTTTTGCCTCATCACACTTAACACAACTTGCATCATTTCACTTATTTGTATGTTTACTTCCTTCCAAAATTGTTCCCCATTTGAGTAAAGGCAGGGGATAAGGTGGTCTCAGGCTCCATTGCACCCACGGAGCCTGGGATGTTGCCTTATCATAGTAGCCACCCACTGTTTATTAAATAAATGCATACTTCTTTTTTCCTAGTTGCACTAAGTCTTGAATACTGAATAATCTATGTCACTTAAGAGAGGAAAAAACATGAATTGGCACATGATTTTTAGGCCTAGAAACTATTTTACTACATTAAAAACTCCTGAAGGAGTGTTTTATTGCATTTTCATTTTCTGCTTACCCCAAATATCTTGCATGGGCCCTTACCCACAGCATGTGTACAATTATGTGATTTTTTGCTCCCAATTATAATGCCAATTAAGTAAGCAAAGGAGCCAGGCAGTACTGAACTGACAATGATACACCCAAAACTGTAATTCTTCCTTTCAGAAGCTACTGTAAGACTCCAATGGGACCGGGTAGACATTGGGGGAAGAAAATTTTCCAGGGTAGTGGATTAGAGCACTGTAAATATTTATTGAATGAATCATAAGTCTCTGTAGCTAAACAAATTCCAGAAAGTAAGAGACAGAGAAAGACAGATGAATACAGAGAGAGACAGAGAACTCTAAAACCCTCAGTCACTGGGACAGATGAGTAGAACTTAACAACCACACCATAAGCTCTGACGTCAGTTCTGCTTCCGACATGATGTTTCCAGGTCCCATGAGTAAACTTTCAATAATCTATGAAACATTACTTAGCCCCCGTCTCCTCTTCCTTCCACTCTCCTCCAGCTCATAATGAGGCTGGCCGCGGATCTGGGTGGGAGAAAGAGGATCAAGTGCTATCGTGCTGGGGCTACGAGATCTAAGTCAGGACATAAAATGTGTATCCCCCCTATGTCTTGGTCAAGTCATGTAATCTACCAAGAATCTGTTTCCTATCATCCATAAAGAATGGATAAGAACACCCACTGGATGTAACTCACAAACTGTTTCTATATATTGAATAATATACTAGTAAAATACTTCATAAATTATGTAAATATTATCAAAATTCAGTTACTAAACATAATCTGTTTTTATGATTATTGATACAAATCTCCACTCAGAGTTTTAGAGTTCCACAAAGATGAAATCTCTATAATGATTTAGTTCTTTATGGGCACCTAAGAGCTGCTGAAAAAAAAACTATGATCCAACAACTTGTGATAAAAGCACTTTCAGAAAAGAGTTCCTGGTATTCCCTAAACCTAAAGAAAACCTTCAGCTGCATTATCTGTTTCTTTCTGATAGTAAGAATAGTATATAATAACAATGTAAACTAGTAATCCTAGTGAATCTTTTGTTTTGCTACTAGGTTTTAAACTTCTACATCCTTGCCTTCAAGTTACATAAGAGATCCAATGTCTCCTTATTATGAAAAATTAGGTCCTTAGCTCCTTACTAAGAGCCCTAGGCCATTTTCTACCCTTGTTCCAAGGGTCTGAAATAGCATTTTCTAGGCACAAAGGAGAATCCTTCTTGAAGATAAACCCTTCTAAATGCTCTTGTGTCACCCCCCCTTGGGTCACATCTGAGTATCCAGGCCATAGAAGACATCTGGTTAAAAGTGGCATTAAAGATGAAGCCTAGAATTATTTTCATAAAATTTCATGGTTATCCAAAAGCTGTAAAAAATTTGTTTTAACTGTAAAAATTTTTCTCTAGTCTCTTAGTTAGCTGTTCTCTCTTGATCATAGGAAACAAAAGCCTCATACAATTTCATTCATTTATACACTCATTTGTTCATTTATTTATTCAACCATTCATCATACATTTATTGATATTACAGACAATGTTTAAGCTTTGGGAATACAAAATTGAACAAGAAACAGCCTTTGTGAAGTATATATTCATACAGACATATCAACAAATCATTGTAATGTTATCAGGGCTTTAATAAAAATATGTACCAAGAGGTAAGGAAGCTCAGAAGAAAAAGTGGCATTTTTTTTTTCTTCAGGAGTTGGAAGAGATTTCACAAAGTGATGAAATAAGATAGGTATTCACAAAGATTAGAAGACAGGTAGAAAATAGGGAGAAAATCATTAATTATAAATTAAATACCTAAATGAGTTGATATATAGAAAGGATTGAGACCACTGATTGGTACGGTGGTACAGTGCCACTGAGATGCTAGCTAATATTAGTGTTAGCATCACCATCATCATTGTCTAAACAACAGGAACCATCAGGGTGCTCACCAGCTCTGGTCTTTCTTAGTTGTGATTTTCTGTGCTGACATCACTCTCACCTTCAACAGGTTCAAGTTCCAAAGGTTCTATTTAATAAAAGTCCAGCAACACCAAGGTAAAGCATGAATACTAACCACCTAGCCTACTCCAGTCTGGCACGCTTTCTTTATCCAGCTAAAAACAATGGGCCATAAATACAAACTTTGTAATAAGGAAAGGGAATAGATAGAAGAGATTAAGGTCAAAACTCTATATTTAATTTATAAACAAAGGCATTGGAGAGTAGAGGGGAAAGGTAAGGGGGCTCACTTTTCTTAGAACAAAGTCAATGTGCTTAAGAGTTTCATCGTAGGACATTGAATGGCACTAGCAACGGAATGTGAGATACTGGCTGTTGATTAGTCAGTATAGGGTAAGCTCTGCTGCAAAATCAACAAGGATGATCTCTCAGTGGGTTAACACACAGCAAGTCTGCCATGAGTCTAGAGGCTCTTCGGGACCGCTCCCTTCAAAGTGCTATTTGGGGACCCCGTCTAATTCCCCCTTATAGCTATGCCATCTGGAACACAGGGCTTCCAGGTCACCACAATAGGGAAGAGAGAACCGGAGAGTGACACACCTGTTAATAAATGCTTTGACAGAAGTGACCCACATCAATTCTGCTTCTACTCACAACTCATTCACCATAACTAGCCGCATGACCTTATTTAACTATGTGAGTATTAGAGAATTTGTGGGAGTATGTGGGTATTTGGAGAACGGAGTTTCTGCACAATTTTGGCTCAGCTATATTATAATTTTATTTTTTGCAGAGGTAGAGATTGGGGAGAATGCTTTTGCTGCTTTTTTCCCTTATGAATAGTTTTCTACTAGTTAGATTCACTTTTCTCAGTAGACTGAAAAATCATAGATTTTCTTTTAATTGTGCTCCCTAGGACTTAGTACCACTGCTGACAATAATAGGTGTTGAATAAGTAAATAGATAGATAGATTCTTTAGATAAAGCCAGTATAGATTATCCATGTTGTTGCCAAAACTGTATCCAGAAGTCAGCTACCACAACTTATTCTGGTGATTAAACTGATTTTATTAGTAGTAATGTAGTTAATTCGTTTCATTATTTGAGGAGTTACCTGCGGGAACAGTAATCAAATTGACTCAATTCTTTCATTGTTTACAAAAACAAGCCAGTACTACAAGTCTCTCCAGTCTGCATTCAACTACCTAACCCATCACTTGCCATTTTATCCACATAAGGGTTTTCCTTTCTCCTTCTTAGTGTCTCATTAAAGCTTCCTTCTGCCCTCGAGATGTTTTATAAGGAAAAAAGAAATAAAGTTTACATTATTTTTTCTATATATTACTATCTTGGTTTATTGTTTTCTGCTTGTATAAAATTTTAATTCATATTAAAGGAAAATATTTAATTCAGCTGTTCTTAAGAGAAAAATAGCATTCTTCCACTTCAAATATTTTCTTTGTCAAAATATTCCTTACATATTTTAGTTGTTGTTTAATTTCTTATTTCTCCAGTGGAGAAAAGCTTGAAAGCCACTGTTCTTCGTATCTTCAACTTCTCTATTTTACAGACCTTGTAAGTGATGTCATTGCATTCACCTATGCCTTTACAACATTTAAACAGCATCTTAGTTGTCAAAGAAAAACAATCCTCTTAATTCTAACAAAGAAATATGGGGCCTGGCCAAGCACAGCACCAGGCATATAATATTTATTCAAATATGTTCGAGTTCTAATTCTCCAAACTCTCCAGAAATGATACCCAACCAGAGATTCTGAAAAATCACGATTGATGTAAATGAAGTCCATTCATTATTCTTATCCCTAACTCATCAAATTATATGCCCAGATTGGTCACCATCATCTCCATAAAAACGACAATTGATTTGAAGTCCTAATGGAAATACACATATCTATTTCAAAATTCCCTGAAAGCATTTCTCTTAGAAACATAGTCAATAAATGCTGTTGGTGAACAGCTCCCTTCAATAAAATCAGTATGTTGCAATTAATTCAGGTCTTGAATTCCTCTACCCAACAGTAATAGTGAAATCTTGATAACTCATAATGCTTGGGTATTCTCCACAGCCAGGATCCTCTAGACCAACAGTCATCAAATAGGCTATCAGAATAGACTAGTGTACGATGACCAAGCATGAGGTATGCTGTAGTGTGTTTGCTGAAAACAATAAAGTAGCAACATTTTTAAATTATTTTCTTTTTTAAAATGTGATACTGGTGAACTCAAGCATGTCCTAATGTCTTTCTCATTCATTTACTTTGAATATATGAGAACTGTGTATAACTGCAGTTTATTCTGAATAGCAGTCCACAGTTTAACACGATGCCAGTAAATGTTAGTAGTTTTAGCAATTATACACTATGGTGTGTGAAAAAAATACTGAGAATTTCTTCAACATCTGGGTATTTCCAAGACATTCACATCCTTGACATTCACATATTTCACATATGTGAATGTCAAGGATATTACAACAGAGAAAAGGTTGGGAATTACTGTTCTGGGTAGGCCTTGGTGAATATTCCTGAAACTCATTTTCTGCTACATTTGGTCTAAAGCAAATATAATTTTTCTCTTGGCTATAATTCTGTGGTATAAAGTTTCCATATTCAGACACTTAATTCACATCTAAAATATCAAGTTGATAACCTGGTAGTGTTTCTCCTCTACTGAAACCATTTTTTAACATAGTTTATTTCACTAAAGTACATCCCACTCACCCCCTTGAAACTAAGTAACTCTGTGCTCTCTACCAGCAGCTCAAATATTTGCATCCACTTCAAAGAGCAAACAGAAAAAGAGACAGTATTTCAGTTCAAATGTATCAGTTGAATGACTTTAAGAAATATTATCCCAAATGCTCATTTATGACTGTTATGTCATCAAATTGAAACCACAGAGGCATTGTGAAAATAACTGACATACATAACACTTTTTTATGATTATGACACCATTATGCAGAAGTTCTAAGAATTCAAAGAGTTTGTCTTTTTAAAAAAAATCTCACAATGATATTCCTTAAGCCAGCAATAAATTCTCAAAGACAGCTAATATTATGCAAGATCCCTTAGCAAGCTCCTGTAACTGACAAATATATTTTGGCCATATATTTAAAATACTGTTCTCTGTTTGTTCATAGCAACATACTTCCAGTCCATGGGTCTGAGAAAATGGATAATTTAATATGAAATATATGACCTGCAACTCATGTGCATTTCTCTAAAAAGTCTCAAACTGCTTTCAAGCAATGAGTCTGTGTGTGAAAAAAACATTTAAGCAATTTTAAACTGTCCTAAAGCAAAAAAGACTCTAGTTGTAAATAAGTATTTTATAGATAGTGTTTAAATAAAAGTCAGTTGAAAAATAAAAATCCCATCACATCTGAAACTACTTATATCGCCTATTCAATAAACAAAAACACATAAACCAATGTAAAATTTATTTGAGTTGAAATAAAGAATATTTCCAAGGAAGAGTATTCATCCAGAGTGAATATTTATAGAAAATCTCTATTCCTCAAAAAATATATGTGTTTATAATGTCAAACTTGGCCAGAATCCTTAAGCTTAAGGCTATTTCATGAAAGTTTTCTAACAAATTTGCTTGGGACAAAAATATTGGCTTATAAAAAATGCCCAAGGATTATTAAAAAATCACTTTAGAAAAGTAAAGATGTTAAGTGAAAAATTTACCCCAAATCCTTTTCCTCTGACAAAATATATTCTTAAATCATCTTTGTGAGTTTCCAACATATTTTCACAGTAGAAAACTGCCTCTATTTTTCTGCCCAAAACATTCATAAATTATAGCAACTTATTTCTGTTTTATGACCATTCAAAACTTAAATAGAATTAATCGCATTCAAAAGTGGGGGAATGGGCTTCCCTGGTGGTGCAGTGGTTGAGAATCTGCCTGCTAATGCAGGGGATACGGGTTCGAGCCCTGGTCTGGGAGGATCCCACATGCCACAGAGCAACTAGGCCTATGAGCCACAACTACTGAGCCTGTACTCTGCAACAAGAGAGGCCACCATAGTGAGAGGCCCGCGCACCGCGATGAAGACTGGCCCCCACTTGCCACAACTAGAGAAAGCCCTCGCACAGAAACGAAGACGCAACACAGTAAAAATAAATTAATTAATAAACTCCTACCCCCAACATCTTCTTTAAAAAAAAAAAAAGTGGGGGAACATGTAATAGTTTAAAAGAATGAATAACAAATGCAATTTGTAGAAGTATTGACATTAAAATTTTAATGACAGTTATGCTAATTGTGCCATAAAACTTCACACAGGATGAATATAAGAGCAATCATCCCAAGCACTGGTCTTAAAAATACAACGCAAGGGCTTCCCTGGTGGTGCAGTGGTTGAGAGTCTGCCTGCCGATGCAGGGGACACGGGTTCGTGCCCCGGTCCGGGAAGATCTCACATGCCGCGGAGCGGCTGGGCCCGTGAGCCATGGCCGCTGAGCCTGCGCGTCCCGAGCCTGTGCTCCGCAACGGGAGAGGACACAACAGTGAGAGGCCCGCGTACCGCAAACAAAACAAAACAAAAAAAAGGCAACATAGAATAGAATAGATATTTTGATGTTAATTTTGGCAAGAATTTTATCTAGTTTTTATATCTGGGTCTTTGCACCACCTAGAATCCCCCTCCCAGCCAGCTGTTTCCAGGGAGGTTGTGACAGCCAAGTTCTCTTTTTTTTTTAATTTATTTATTTGACTGCATCGGGTCTTAGTTGCAGCATGCAAGATCTTTCGTTGCGGTGCATGGGCTACAGAGCGCACAGGCTAACTGTGGCACATGGGCTTAGTTGCCCCATGGCATGTGGGATCTTAATCCCCCCACCAGGGATCGAACCTGTGTCCCCTGCATTGGAAGGCATATTCTTAACCACTGGACCACCAGGGAAGTCCAGCCAAGTTCTCTTATCCATGTAACCTCCAGGATTTGGTGTGAAGCTCCTTATGCCAATCTCACTGCAGTACTCATCATGATGAAACATAATTTCCTCTTCACTTGTCAGTATATAACACTAGCTGAAAGGTTCTTGATGTCAGTGACCACATAGTATTATGTTGTTATTATGTATTTTATGCTGCTATCACCTAAAATGTGCTCAATAAATAATTGTCATTTACTGCTAAATAGATGACCCCCAAAATACAAAGTAAGGACTGGTGCTTGAAAATCATATAAACAATTTGTTTTAGCATCAGGAACACATACTTTTCAATTGAAAATATAGTTCTGCCACCACACATCCAATTTGGATGCTGGGCTAAAGGCTTGGGGAAAACAATATTATTTTGAGACCATTCTACCCTTTTAAACAAGCTATATAATAGTTCTCATGAAATCTGCTTATAAACCCCCAATTTCTATGTTGCCTTAGTTGAAAATAGTCACAACCTAAAATTATGGTGCCTGTTCTTCCACTGTAAATAACATTTTGTTTTTCAGCCTGAGTTCCTCTCAGTGGCTATTCTAAAACTCTGTCATTCTTCTTGAGTTCTCTGCTAATGCTCACATCATCTTCAGGAGATGACCTCAACTCCTTCTTGAATTTAACCTTCTTCAACTCTTCCCATCCCCATCATCCCCTCAAATTTTCTTCATGTGATTACTCCCTTATCTCCTTTCCTCCAGTCAAAGATGAAAAGACAACCCACCTCCTGTACTTGTTTCTGGATATAAGGTCAATATACAAAAGTCAATTACTTTCTTATATACCAACAATGAATAAGTGGAATTTGAAATTAAAAACATATCTCCACTTATATTAACACCCCCAAAAATGCAATACAAAATAGGTACAAATTTAACAAAATATGTACAAGATCCATTATGAGGAAAACTACAAAACTCTGATGAACAAAATCAGGGAATAACTAAATAAATGGAGAGATATTCCATGTTCATGGATAGGAAGGCTAAATATTGTCAAGGTGTCAGTTCTTCCCATTTCGATCTATAGATTCAAGGCAAGGCCAATCAAAATCCCAGCAAGTTATTTTGTGGATATAGACAAACTGATTCTAAAGTTTATATGGAGAGGCAAGAGAATCAGAATAGACAACACAATACTGAAGAATAGAACAAAGCTGGAGGCTCAACACTACTCAACTTCAAGACTTAGTATAGGGCTTCCCTGGTGATACAGTGGTTAAGAATCCGCCTGCCAATGCAGAGGACATGGATTTGAGCTCTTGTCTAGGAAGATCTCACATGCCACGGGGCAACTAAGACTGTGCACCATAGCTATTGAGCCTGCACTCTAGACCCCGGGAGTCACAACTACTGAGGCTGTGTGCCACAACTACTGAAGCCAGGGTACCTAGAGCCCATGCTCCGCAACAAGAGAAGCCACCACAATGAGAAGCCTGCACACCGCAACAAAGAGTAACCCCTGCTCACCACAGCTAGAGAAAGCCTGCATGCAGCAGTGAAGACCCAACACAGCAAAAAATAAAATAAATTAAATTAAATTAATTTTTTAAAAAACATTTAAAAAAAAGACTTAGTATAAAGCTACAGTAATCAAGACAATGTGGTATTTGTGAAAGAATAGACAAACAGATCAACACAAAAGAATTGAAAGCCCAGAAATAGGACCACGTAGAGTCAACTGATCTTTGACAAAGTAGTAAAAGCAATATAGTGGAGAACAGATAGTTTTTTCAACAAATTGGACTGGAACAACTGGATATCCACATACCAAAAAAAAAAAAAAAGACTCGACACAGTTCTTATATCATTTTCACAAAAATTAATTATAAATATATCATAGACCTAATGCAAAATGCAAATGTAAACACAAGACCATAAAACTCCTAGAAGATAACATAGGAGAAAACCTAGATGACTTTAGGTATTGTGATAACTTTTTTAGATATAATACCAAAGGCACAATCCATAAAAGAAATAATAAGCTGAATTTCATTAAAATTAAAAACTGCTCTGTGAAAGACAGAGTCAAGAGAATGAAAAGACAAGCCATAGACTGCGAGAAAATATTTGCAAAAGGTGCATCTAATAAAGGACTGTTATCTAAAATATGCAAAGAAGTCTTAAAATTCAACAGAAAGCAACCCAAGAACCCAATTAAAAAATGAGGCAAAGACTTAGACACTTCACCAAAGAATGTGTACAGGTGAAAAATAAGCATGAAAAGATGCTTTACATCATATGCCATCAGAGAAATGTAAATTTAAATGACAATGAGATGCCACTACACACCTATTGGAATGGACAAAATCTGGAACTCTGACAGCACCAAATCCTGAAGAGTATATGGAGCAACAGGAACACTCATTCATTGCTGGCGGGAATGCAAAATGATACAGCCATTTTGGAAGATGGTTTGGTGGTTTCTTACAAAACTGAACATACTCTTACCATATGATCCAGCAGTTGCACTCCTTGGTATTTACTCAAAGAGTTGAAAACTTATGTCCACACAAAAACCTGCACACAGATGTTTACAGCAGCTTTATTCATAATTGCCAAAACTTGGAAGCAACCAAGATGTCCTTCAGTAAACAAACTGGTACATTCAGACAAAGGATATTATTCAGTGCTAAAATGAAACGAGTTACCAAACCATGAAAAGACATGAAGAAAACTTAAATGCATATTAGTAAGTGAAAGAAGCCAATCTGAAAAAGGCTACATACATATTGCATGATTCCCACCATACAACATTCTGGAAAAGGCAAACCTCTGGAGACAGTGGAAAGATCAGTGGTTGCCAGGGATTTTGTGGAGCAGAGAGGAGGAAGAAGGATAAATCAGTGGAGCACAGAGGAGTTTTAGAGCAGCGAAAATACTCTGTATGGTACTATATGTACAATACTCTATAGGATACTATGATGATGGATACTTGTCATTAGACATTTGTCCAAACCCATAGAATATATAACACAAAGAGTGAGCCCTAATGTAAACTATGGACTTTGAGTGATCATGATGTGTAGATACAGGTCCATCAGCTGTAACAACGTGCACTCCTTGAGCCTATAACCCCACCTCTGGTGGGGGATGTTGATACTGGGAAAGGCTATGCATACATGCATGAGGACGGGGTAATCCCTGTACCTTCTTCTTAATTTTCCTGTGAGCCTAAAACTGCTCTTAAAAAAAGTGGTTTTATCCTTTCTCAATTCCACTTATTCCTCTAAATACTACTCATTTCTTTCCTTCCTTTTACAAGAAAACTCAAAGAGTGTCAATACTTCTGTATTCGATTTCTCTTCTCGAATCCACTCTTACTGCTCTTGTCAAGGTCACCAGGGACTTGGACTTGCTGAGTCCAATGATCAATTCTCAGTCCTCCCTTTACCCCCCACCCCTCCCAGGGTCTGGCACAGCTGGTGACTCCCTCTTCTCTGACACTTTCTTCCCTTGGCTTCACATCACTCTTTCCTGGTTTTCCTTCTCCCTTTCTGGCTGCTCCATCAGTCTGCTTTGCTGGTTCCTGCTCCTTTTTCTAACCTCTAATCACTGGAGTGCCCCAGGGCTCTGTCCTTTGCCCTCTTTGTTCTACCTCTCTTCTCTGGGGATTTCATGAAGTCTCAGTCAGTCTTGGCTTTAAACCCCATCTAGATGCTGATTTAATCCCCAAATTCACAGATCTAGTTAGGACCATAAAAATTTTTTTTTAGTGTTTTTATTTTAAAAAATAGGAGGGGGGACTCCTAAGGGTTTTTATTTACAAGCATGAAGATAAAAGGTAGCTTAAAGTTCATAAAGACCAAACCCTACAATCTATAGCCAAGGAAAGGGAGGTCCAGAGGGAGTAAGAGACTTGTCCAAGGTGAGAAAAGATTCCAACATCAGGAAAATTTTCCAAGCAAAAGCATTGCTCTCATTTTTCCAAGGGGAAAAAAAAAGCATATGTGTAAAATGATGTGTTCAGGAACAGGCAAACAAGTCTCGTCTGACATCATTTTGCATAGACATATATAGATTAAGTAACTTTCTGAATATTTTGTACCAAAAATAGATTTAGCTGGAAATGTCCAGGTAACTGGAGACTTGTAAATTTTTTTTCTTCAATCATCTAAATGATTGCCCTAATTCTCTGCTTCACTTTAATACATGGACACCACTATACAGTACAAATTTAAAATGCTACACCTTTTAGATAGACACCTCCATCTTTAGAAACTATTAATATTTATACTTCAATATTAAGTCTCTGGAGCCTAATCAGGTGGCAGATGGGGGGGGGGCAGAAAGGAACATATTTGAATGTAACAGACCCACCAGCAAACTAAACCTAGAAAACCTTCTATAAAATTTGTGACTTGACTCTGAAGGGCAATTCTGACCTGCAGAGCTAATAGCTTGCAGTCAGCTCACTTGCCTGTTCTTATTACCTTAACACATCGGGAAATTTCCCAAAATTGCCATACAGGTCATTTATTCATTCTGTCACATTTGCCAAGAAATAGCATGCCTATAAAAAGAGCAAGAGAAAATATCGTCCATCTCCTATCCATCACCTCCCCAAACATCCAGAATAGATTATATTCTCTTATTTTTCATGTCATTTAATAACAGTACTGGTGCATTTTAAACAGTAAAGAGCAGCATTCAACCATCTCTGGGATGGTGGGGCTACTTTGCTTCTGACATCCTGTCAGTGTATTTTAATAAAAAAGGTGATAAATGTTTAGTGTCTTTTCATCTGAAAGTGAATGCCTTGAGGGTTTTTATTCACATTCATTTTATTCCTGAAACATTTCAAGCCTACAGACCAGAATAGAACAGAGAGTCCTGTATCCCTACTACCAAGATTAAACATGTTAACTTCTTACATATTCGCTCCAACTTCTGTATCTATCCATCGATGTACCTCAGCCACTCACTCTTATTTCCTCTTCTTCCACAGAAGTAGACACCATTGCAAGGTCTTTGTGTATCATCCCCATGAATGAGGAGAAGAAGAAAATAGAAGAGAAGGAGCTGGAAGAGGGAGAACAGGAGGGAAGGAGGAGATAGTGCAAAAAGAAGAGGAGGAGGTATTTTAATATTTTTCAGATGTATTACAATGAACATATATAACTTTTGCAATGGGAAAAAAATCATTGTAAAAGTAGAAATTAAAACTACAACATTGTCTTATTTCAAGAAGTAAAGGTGGAAAATATTCTGGAAAGATTGTATTCTATCACAGTTTGGAAAAGGATGTGTGGACAGACCTGGTTTGTTCTACCTGAGCAGGGCATGTACAGAAGCAGGGCTACTCCCGCCATCCCTGAATGTGTGTCATTCCTCCATTGGTGGTGGCTGGGACCAGCACTCCCCTCCATCCTCTCAACATCCAGGTGAGTGAACTCCTGGCGTCACTCTGTTATGAAGCACACCGTCTACGTCAATACTACATTGCTAAAATTCAGTACAGGCCACTGTTCCTTTGATTAGGAAAATAGGACACGGTTGGCAGCCATGGTGAGAGTAGTTTTTTAAAATTGGTGGGGAGGAAAGATAGTCTTGTCAACAAATGGTGTTGGAACAATCAGACAATCACAGGAAAAAGAGTAAAAAGGACCTTGGCCTAAACTTCACACCTTATAAAAACTTAAAATAACTCATGGATCTAAATATGAAATGCAAAACCTAGAACTCTTTGATGAAAGCGTAAGAGGAAAACTTCATGATGTGGAGTTAGGAGGAGAGTTCTTAGGCATGACACCAAAGACATGATCCCTAAGAGAATAAAATCCATAAATTGGACTTCATCAAAATTAAAACTTTTGCTCTGATGAAAAGATAAGCCACAAATCATGTACCTCACAGTGGACTTGTATTCAGAATGTGTAAAGAACTCTCTAAACTCAGCAGTAAACAAACAATCCAGTTAGAAAATAGATGAAAGATGAAGGGATATTTTGCCAGGCATATATAAATGGCAAGTAAGGACATGAAAAAATCCTCAATATCTTTAGCCATTAGGGAAATGCAAATTAAAGCTACAGGGAGATACCTCTACACACCTATTAGAATGGCTAAAATTTAAAAAATACTTATAATACCGATTATTTTTGTTACTTCTTGTGAGTCAAACTATTTCATTTACTTATTTATTTATTTTGGCTGCGTTGGGTCTTCATGGCTGTGCGCGGACTTTCTCTAGTTGTGGTGAGTAGGGGCTTCCCTTGTTGAAGAGCACGGGCTCTAGGTGCATGGGCTTCAGTAGTTGTGGCACATGGGCTCAGTAGCTGTGGCACATGGGCTCAGTAGTTGTGCCTCGCAGGCTTTAGAGTGCAGGCTCAATAGTTGTGGCACATGGGGTTAGTTGCTCTATGGCATGTGGGATCTTCCCGGACCAGGGCTCGAACCCATGTCCCTTGCATTGGCAGGCGGATTCTTAATCACTGCACCACCAGAGTGAGTCAAATTATTTCAAAATACAAAGTTATTTTATAAAAAGTGGTGAGATTGCAGGGTTGATCAGGCAAACGGAGGTGAGGAAGTGGAGTCAGTGAGTGAACATCATTCTGGAAAAGTATCTGACCAGCTATCTCCATGGAACATGGCCCTGCAGAGCGGAACATTGGCAGGCAAACACAGAGGTAGAAGAGCGGCAGCCCGAACAGCAGAACAGAGTCTTCAAGAACATGAACCCCAACTTCTTCAGGCTGACACAGACTCAAAAGTTTAAAAGCTCTATGATCTTAAGAAACAAATCTGTGCCTCAGTTTCCTCATCTGAAAACAGGAAAAACCATAGCATCCATTTTGAGGGATCATTTTGAGAATTAAATGGAAAACATTACACATATAACACTTTACATTTTTAATTGTTATTATAATTCACCTAAATTTTGCCTAAAATTGGCAATTCTCAAAGTATCTTAATTCATTTATTTTCTCTTCTCCTACCCCTTATTGTCAAAAGTCTTCTCTTACTACATTTCAATCCCTCTTCCCACCTGCCTTCTCTGTGAAGACTGCTATTCTATATAATTTGTGCTTTTTAATGATATTGATTTTTTCATTCTAAATTTAAGTATTTTTAATTTTTTCAAATGTAATGATCTAAAATGGATCTTTTGGGACTTCCCTGGTGATCCAGTGGTTAGGACTTTGCCTTCAACTGAAAGGGGTGCAGGTTTGATCCCTGGTTGGGGAGCTAAGATCCCACATGCCACAGAGTGGCTGGGCCCATGAGCCATGGCCGCTGAGCCTGTGCTCCACAATGGGAGAGGCCACAGCAGTGAGAGGCCCACGTACCGCAAAATAAATAAATAAATAAGAATTTTATTTTATTTTTTTAACATCTTTATTGGAGTATAATTGGAGTATAATTTACAATGGTGTGTTAGTTTCTGTTGCATAACAAAGTGAATCAGCTATACATATACCTAACCCCATATCGCTTCCCTCTTGAGTCTCCCTCCCACCCTCCCTATCCCACCCCTCTAGGGGGACACAAAGCACCAAGCTCTTCTCCCTGTGCTATGTGGCTACTTCCCACTAGCTATCTATTTTACATTTGATAGTGTATATATGTCCATGCCACTCTCTCACTTCATCCCAGCTTACCCTTCCCTCTCCCCGTGTCCTCAAGTCCATTCACTATGTCTGTGTCTTTACTCCTCTCCTGCCCCTAGGTTTTTCAGAACCTTTTTTTTTTTTTTAGATTCCATATTTTGTGTTAGCATATGGTATTTGTTTTTCTCTTTCTGACTTACTTCACTCTGTATGACAGTCTGTAGGTCCATACACCTCACTACAAATAACTCAATTTCATTTCTTTTTATGGCTGAATAATATTCCATTGTATATATGTGTCACATGTTCTTTAACCATTCATCTGTCCATGGACACTTATGTTGCTTCCATGTCCTGGCTATTGTAAATAGAGCTGCAATGAACATTGTGGTACATGACTCTTTTTTTAATTATGGTTTTTCTCAGGGTATATGCCCAGTAGTGTGGTTGCTGTGTCGTCTGGTAGTTCTATTTTTAGTTTTTTGAGGAACTTCCATACTGTTCTCCATAGTGGCTGTATCAATTTACATTCTCACCAACACTGCAAGAGGGTTCCCTTTTCTCCACACCCTCTACAGCATTTATTGTTTGTAGATTTTTGGATAATGGCCATTCTGACTTGGGTGAGGTGATACCTAACTGTAATTTTGATTTGCATTTCTCTGATGATTAGTGATGTTGAGCATCCTTTCGTGTTTCTTGGTAATCTGTATATCTTCTTTGGAGAAACGTCTATTTAGGTCTTTTGCCCATTTTTGGATTGGGTTGCTTGTCTTTTTGATATTGAGCTGCATGAGCTGCTTGTATATTTTGGAGATTAGTCCTTTGTCAGTTGGTTCGTTTGCAAATATTTTCTCCCATTCTGAGGGTTGTCTTTTCGCCTTGTTTATGGTTTCCTTTGCTATGCAAAAGCTTTAAAGTTTCATTAGGTATCATTTGTTTATTTTTGTTTTTATTTCCATTTCCTTAGGAGGTGGGTCAAAAAGGATCTTACTGTGATTTATGTCATAGAGTGCTCTGCCTATATTTTACTCTAAGAGTTTTACAGCGTCTGGCCTTACATTTAGGTCTTGAATCTATTTTGAATTTATTTTTATGTATGGTGTTAGGGAGTGTTCTAATTTCATTCTTTTACATGTAGCTGTCCAGTTTTCTCAGCACCACTTATTGAAGAGGCTGTCTTTTCTCCATTGTATATTGTTGCCTCCTTTATCAAAGATAAGGTGACCATAGGTGTATGGGTTTATCTCTGGGCTTTCTATCCTGTTCCATTGATCTATATTTCTGTTTTTGTGCCAGTACCATACTGTCTTGATTCCTGTAGCTTTGTAGTATAGTCTGAAGTAAGGGAGCCTGATTCCTTCAGCTCCATTTTTCTTTCTCAAGACTGCTTTCACTATTTGCGGTCTTTTGTGTTTCCATACAAATTGTGAAATTTTTTGTTCTAGTTCTGTGAAAAATGCCATTGGTAGTTTGACAGGGATTGTACTGAATATGTAGATTGCTTTGGGTAGTATAGTCATTTTCACAATATTGATTCTTCCAATCCAAGAACATGGTATATATCTCCATCTGTTGGTATCATCTTTAATTTCTTTCATCAGTGTCTTATAGTTTTCTGCATACAGGTCTTTTGTCTCCTTAGGTAGGTTTATTCCTAGTTATTTTATTCTTTTTGTTGCAATGGTGAATGGGATTGTTTCCTTAATTTCTCTTTCTGATCTTTCATTATTAGTGTACAGGAATGCAAGAGATTTCTGTGCATTAATTTTGTATCCTGCTACTTTACCAAATTCATTGATTAGCTCTAGTAGTTTTCTGGTAGCATCTTTAGGAATCTCTATCTGTAGTATCATGTCATCTGCAAACAGTGACAGTTTTACTTCTTTTCCGATTTGGATTCCTTTTATTTCTTTTTCTTCTCTGATTGCTGTAGCAAAAACTTCCAAGACTATGTTGAATAATAGTGGTGAGAGTGAGCAACCTTGTCTTATTCCTGATCTTAGTGGAAATGGTTTCTGTTTTTCACCATTGAGAATGATGTTGGCTGTGGATTTGTCATATATGGCCTTTTTTATGTTGAGGTAAGTTCCCTCTATGCCTACTTTCTGGAGGCTTTTTATCATAAATCATTGTTGAATTTTGTCAAAAGCTATTTCTGCATCTATCGAGATGATCATATGGTTTTTCTCCTTCAATTTGTTAATATGGTTTATCACATTGATTGATTTGCATATATTGAAGAATCCTTGCATTCCTGGGATAAACCTCACTTGATCATGCTGTATGATCATTTTAATGTGCTTTGGGTTCTGTTTTCTAGTATTTTGTTGAGGATTTTTGCATCAATTTTCATCAGAGATATTGGCCTGTAGTTTTCTTTTTTTGTGGCATCTTTGTCTGGTTTTGGTATCAGGATGATGGTGGTCTTGTAGAATGAGTTTGGGAGTGTCCCTCCCTCTGCTATATTTTGGAAGAGCTTGAGAAGAATAGCTGTTTTCTCTTCTCTAAATATTTGATAGAATTCGCCTGTGAAGCCATCTAGTCCTGGGCTTTTGTTTGTTGGAAGATTTTAAATCACAGTTTCAATTTCAGTGCTTGTGATTGGTCTGTTTATATTTTCTATTTCTTCCTGGTTCAGTCTCAGAAGGTTGTGCTTTTCTAAAAATTTGTCCATTTCTTCCAGGTTGTCCATTTTATTGGCATATAGTTGCTTGTAGTAATCTCTCATGATCCTTTGTATTGCTGCAATGTCAGTTGTTACTTCTCCTTTTTCATTTCTAATTCTATTGATCTGAGTCTTCTCCCTTTTTTCTTCGTGAGTCTAGCTAATGGTTTATCAATTTTGCTTATCTTCTCAAAGAGCCAGCTTTTAGTTTTATTGATCTTAGCTATTGTTTCCTTCATTTCTTTTTCATTTATTTCTGATCTGATCTTTATTATTTCTTTCCTTCTGCTAACTTTGGGGTTTTTTGTTCTTCTTTCTCTAATTGCTTTAGGCGTAAGTTTAGGTTGTTTATTTGAGATGTTTCTTGTTTCTTGAGATAGGATTGTATTGCTATAAACTTCCCTCTTAGAACTGCTTTTGCTGCATCCCATAGGTTTTGGGTCGTCGTGTTTTCATTGTCATTTGTTTCTAGGTATTTTTTGATTTCCTCTTTGACTTCTTCAGTGATCTCTTGGTTGTTTAGTAGCATATTGTTTAGCCTTCATGTGTTTGTGTTTTTTATGTTTTTTTCCATGTAACTGATTTCTAATCTCATAGCATTGTGATCAGAAAAGATACTTGATATGATTTCAATTTTCTTAAATTAACCAAGGCTTGATTTGTGACCCAAGATGTGATCTATCCTGGAGAATGTTCCATGAGCACTTGAGAAGAAAGTGTATTCTGTTGTTTTTGGATGGAATGTCCTATAAATATCAATTAAGTTCATCTTCTTTAATGTATCATTTAAAGCTTGTGTTTCCTTACTTATTTTCATTTTGGATGATCTGTCCATTGGTGAAAGTGGGGTGTTAAAGTCCCCTACTACAATTGTGTTACTGTCGATTTCCCCTTTTATGGCTGTTAGCATTTGCCTTATGTATTTAGGTGCTCCTATGTTGGGTGCATAAATATTTACAATTGTTATATCTTCTTCTTGGATTTATCCCTTGATCATTACGTAGTTTCCTTTTTCGTCTCTTGTAATAGTCTTTATTTTGAAGTCTATTTTGTCTGATATGACAATTGCTACTCTACTTTTTTTTCCCCCAATGCTCTGCACCAGTGATTTTAATAAAAACGTGCTTCTGAGAGAAAATATCTGAGCTGGCTGGTCTGCAGTCCTTCAAACAAGGCAGTCTGGTGTGTAGCTGGGGCCAGTGTCACCGCGGTGTAGGGCACATTGCTCTCAGTGCAGTTCAGCGACTCCCCATGTCTGGGCACAGATACACCCAGCCCTGTTTCCTTTTAGGAGGGGTGTACCCACTGAGCCGAGAGGCCAGACTCCATTTTTCACGAGATGGTCTCACTTTGAGCTTCATTTTCTTCTTTTCAGGGTCATGCACAGCAACTTGCCTGCTGAGGCTCTGCTTCCTGGCAGATGTCTTGCCACAGCCAGTGTGCTCACACTCAAACAGGTGCTACTCCTCGTGGAACAAGAGGATGTGGCTCTGGAGGTTGAACACGGTGGTTTAGGTGCAGCCACAGCCTTCCATGGGGCACCGACACACATCCCTCTCTGGAGCATGAATTCTCATGTGCTGCTTCAGGAAATCCTTGTGTTTAAATATTTTCTGGCACACGTCACATGTTATGTCCTCTTTATGGGTTTCTCTCACATGTTCCAGAAGCTCTGTCCATGTTTGTGCCACAAAAGAACATTCTTTTTGACCTATATAGCCCTCGTGGACCTTCCCATGTCACTTCAGACTGCTGGGGGAAGCAAAGTTTTTTCCACATCCTTTGTGGGTACACCTGAACAGCGGTTCATTGGTGTGCTGGCACTGATGGATTTTCAGCTGCTGATGCTTCTTAAAGGTCTTCTTACAACCTTAAAACTGCATACATATTGTTTGTGCTGGTTTTCATGTTTGCTTTCCAAATGTTTCTTCAAGTTTGATTTTGTGTTGAATTTTTGATCACAGCCACTAGCTGTACAAACAAAGGGCTTTTTTCCAGTGTGAACAGGGCATGGGAGCTGAGGTCGTAATCCCTGATGAAGGCCTTGGCACAACCTTCATGGTCACAAACAAACGGTTTCTTCCCCGTGTACTTGCACAGGTGCACGTCTAATTTCCGGGCCTTGTTGTAATTGGCGCTGCAGTCGGGGAAGGAGCAGATGAACCACTGAGGGGGCTCCGGGAGCTCCAGGGTAGGCTCTCACTGGCCACAAGGACCACATCAGCAATGGTGAGGGACGACACCACCTCAGCAACTGAGTCAGGCTGGCTCCAGGGTGCCTGGTGCCAGACACTCGGCTACATGCTGAGCCACATGCTGTGAACCGATGCTGACCATCTGCTCCAGGAGATCCTACACATGACCCCACTGCACTTCTGGGAGTGTGGCCCTGGTGGAGTGGGGCAGGGCTGGAGTGCCCACTCCAACTTTCTTTTGATTTCCATTTGCATGGAATATCTTTTTCCATCCCCTCACTTTCAGTCTGTATGTGTCCCTAGGTCTGAAGTGGGTCTCTTGTAGACAGCATATGTATGGGTCTTGTTTGGTATCCATTCAGCCAGTCTTTGTCTCTTGGTTGGAGCATTTAATCCATTTACATTTAAGGTAGTTATCGATATATATGTTCCTATTACCATTTCTTAATTGTTTTGGGTTTGTTATTGTAATCTTTTCCTTCTCTTGTGTTTCCTGCCTGGAGAAGTTCCTTTAGCATTTGTTTTAGAGCTGGTTTGGTGGTACTGAGTTCTCTTAGCTTTTGCTTGTCTGTAAAGCTTTTGATTTCTCTGTCAAATCTGAATGAGATCCTTGCTGGGTAGAGTTATCTTGGTTGTAGCTTTTTCCCTTTCATCACTTTAAATATGTCCTGCCACTCCTTTCTGGCTTGCAGAGTTTCTGCTGAAAGATCAGCTGTTAACCTTATGGGGATTCCCTTGTATGTTAATTGTTGCTTTTCCCTTGCTGCTTTTAATATTTTTTCTTTGTATTTATTTATTTATTTATTTTTGCGATACGCATGCCTCTCACTGTTGTGGCCTCTCCCATTGCGGAGCACAGGCCCTGGATGCACAGGCCCAGTGGCCATGGCTCACAGGCCCAGCTGCTCTGCGGCATGTGAGATCTTCCCGGACTGGGCCACAAATCCGTGTCCCCTGCATCTGCAGGCAGACTCTCAACCACTGCGCCACCAGGGAAGCCCTGTATTTAATTTTTGATAGTTTGATTAATATGTGTCTTGGCGTGTTTCTCCTTGGATTTATCCTGTATGGGACTTTCTGCACTTCCCGGACTTGACTGACATTTCCTTACCCATATTAGGGAAGTTTTCAACAATAATCTCTTCAAATATTTTCTCAGTCCTTTTCTTTTTCTCTTCTTCTTCTGGGACCCCTATATTTCAAATGTTGGTGTGTTTAATGTTGTCCCAGATGTCTCTGAGATTGTCCTCAATTCTTTTCATTCTTTTTTCTTTATTCTGCTCTGCAGTAGTTATTTCCACTATTTTATCTTCCAGGTCACTTATCCATTCTTCTGCCTCAGTTATTCTGCTATTGATTCCTTCTAGAGAATTTTTTATTTCATTTATTGTGTTGTTCATCATTGTTTGTTTGCTCTTTAGTTCTTCTAGGTCCTTGTTAAACATTTCTTGTGTTTTCTCCATTCTGTTTCCAAGATTTTGAATCATCTTCACTATCATTACTCTGAATTCTTTTTCAGGTAGACTGCCTATTTCTTCTTCATTTGTTTGGTCTGGTGGGTTTTTACCTTGCTCCTTCATCTGCTGTGTATTTCTCTGTCTTCTCATTTTGCTTAACTTACTGTGTTTGGTGTCTCCGTTTTGCAGGCTGCAGGTTTGTAGTTCCCGTTGTATTTCGTGTCTGCTCCCAGTAGCTAAGGTTGGTTCAGTGGGTTGTGTAGGCTTCCTGGTGGAGGGGACTGGTGCCTGTGTTCTGGTGGATGAGGCTGGATCTTGTCTTTCTGGTGGGCAGGACCACGTCCAGTGGTGTGTTTTGGGGTGTCTGTGAACTTATTATGATTTTAGGCAGCCTCTCTGCTAATGGGTGGTGTTGTGTTCTTGTCTTGCTAGTTGTTTGGCATAGGGTGTACAGCACTGTAGCTTGCTGGTTGTTGAGTGGAGCTGGGTCTTAGTGTTGAGGTGGAGATCTCTGGGAGAGCTTTTGCCATTTGATATTACATGGGGCTGGGAAGTCCCTGGTGGACCAATGTCCTGAACTCAGCTCTCCCACCTCAGAGGCTCAGGCCTGACACCCAGCCAGAGCACTGAGACCGTGTGAGCCACATGGCTCAGAAGAAAAGGGAGGAAAGAAAGAAAAAGAAAGAAAGAAAGAAAGAAAGAAAGAAAGAAAGAAAGAAAGAAAGAAAGAAAGAAAGAAAGGAAGGAAGGAAGGAAGGAAGGAAGGAAAGGAAGGAGGGAAGGAATGAAGAAATATAAATAAAATAAAGTTATTAAAATAGAAAAAATTACTAAGAATAAAAAATTAAAAAGTAATTTAAAAAAGAGTGAAAGAAAGAAGAGAGCAACCAAACCAAAAAACAAATCCACCAGTGATAACAAGTGCTAAAAACTATACAAAAAGAAAAAAAATGGACAGACTGAACCCCAGGCAAATGGCAAAAGCAAAGCTATACAGACAAAATCACACAAAGAAGCATATACATACACACTCACAAAAAGAGAAAAAGGAAAATATGTATATATATAAAGATAAACAAAGGAAGAGAGCAACCAAATCTACCAATGATAATAAGCTCTAAATACTAAACTAAGATAAACATAAAACCAGAAACAAATTAGATGCAGAAAGCAAACCCAATTCTACAGTTGCTCCCAAAGTCCACCACCTCAATTTTGGGATGATTCGTTGTCTATTCAGGTATTCCACAAATTCAGGGTACCTTAAGTTGATTGTGGAGATTTAATCTGCTGCTCCTGAGGCTGCTGGGAGAAATTTCCCTTTCTCTTCTTTGTTCGCACAGCTCCCGGGGTTCAGCTTTGGATTTGGCCCTGCCTCTGCGTGTAGGTTGCCTGAGGGCATATTTTGGGAAGCCTGAGGTCTTCTGCCAGCGTTCAGTAGGTGTTCTGTAGGAGTTGTTCCACATGTAGATGTATATCTGATGTATTTGTGGAGAGGAAGATGATCTCCATATCTTACTCCTCCTCCATCTTGAAGGTGCCCTAACAGAGAATTTTAAACAAACTATATTACTTTATTACATATCTGTGGATGAATCCACATAAAACTGGTACATTTAGAGTTACCAAACAGTTATAAATGTAATGAAAGAAGAAATGTTTACCTGAGATAATTACACTGCGAGGAAACAGATTTGATAATTGTGTGCTGACTTTTTCTGTAGGAGGTGAAATTATTTTCTTGGTCCTTCAGGGAGTCACTCTTCTTATTAACAAAGAGCATGCCTTTTTTTCCCCAAAGCCCCATCCTTAGGAACCATTAAGCATGATTTAAGTTGTCAGCAGATTAATTCGAACTTTTTACCAATAAACTATTCACATTTTTTCCTCCAATAATGAGTGATGGAATATGAAGGACGTGTGGAGTGTATTCACATTTGATAGTCATTTTTATCAGAACACTGCAAGCACATATTCTTAAACATTTATCACTGGACTACATTAAAATTGGTAGCAGACAAAAGAAATGAGAGGAGAATCATTATCTAAATTCCTAAAGTACAGAATGATGTGGCTATGACCTTTAATTAATATAATGCTTTATACACAAGAAAGTCTGTCATACATGCCTTATATTGTATAAGTGTTTATTTTAAATCAACATTAAAAGCCATGAGTATGTAAGATGCTGAGTCACACATATTTAAAGCTTTTGATCTTTGACCTGGAGAAGACCACATTCCAAATGACAGATGCCCTGAAATATGCATACAATATGAAAAGACAGCAGCATATCGTCACGTTGTACTTTTCCTCATACCTTGTAGAATTTCTTCATTGCCACCTTCTTCTCTTAAGCAAAAATAACTAGCTGTTCCAAAACATGGGCTGGTTTTATAAAATGATCTTTCATCTCTTCAGGGAAGATTAACTATGATCTCAACTGACCTCAAGAACATTACCGCAGAGCTACCAGCCACTCAAGCAGACCAACTCTGGAGATTATTGAAAGATGTATGGATAAAGCCTTTTATTCTCCTTAAGTGAATTCACTACTCCTCAATGTTTGGGGCTTGGATGAATAAGTCCAGGGGCTGCTGCTACTGTCTGGAAGGAAAATACAGCATATTAAAGAATGTCTATCAGGTTATCTTGCAAATCAGATCCCTTTCCAATCTAAAAATGTGGTATTGAGCTTGTAGAACCTCATGTTTAAATAAAAAGTTTTTCCTTAAAAAAAAAGCTTAAGACAAATTACTTTTAAAATATAAATACTTATTGATTCTCTTTATCAGTGACTGTTGTGTTGTCCAACATTAGGTACTTTTTTTCACTCCAACCAATTTATTCTACTCTGAATAACAGACTCATCAATCAAACAGTTTGTCTCTCTCCTGCCCTGAATGTGCTGATTGACCCGTTTTCTTCTAACAGGCAGTCAAGGCACAAATACAGATTATGGTCTGGGTTTTGCTTCTGCCTTAAAAAAAGTTCACACCAAGCAAGGTAACTGAAAGAAATGTTAGCTTTTCTGCCAGATCACGTTGAGCTTTGTTTATTGCTCTTTTGAAAGCATATTACACAGGACTCATTTGCTCCCTACTTTCTAAGCAGTTCTATGGAGGATGACAGAGTGGGTAAGCCTCAGATCCGGCTTCCGTTCAGGAGAGGGTTTAGGGAGGCTGTGGTGACAGTGCAGAGAAGTTCCTCCAGGCTGGCTGCCCGCCTACTTAATACCATGACACACAGAGCTGGACAGGACTACTGACTCTCCAGTGATTCCACAAAGTGGATAATGAAGCAACTCTATTTACTGACTACTAGGCAACTAGACCAGGACAATCAACTGTAATCACAGCTAATGGCTCACATAAATTGGATCATGCAGACCAAGGATCTAGCAGAAACTCAACTCCTTTCCTAGAATTTATTTTGCCAAAATATACTGTGTATCGAGTGTTCGTAGGGATCTCCACCCCATACCTGCAGCCACGTAGAGAAGCTGTGAAGAGGAGACCAGCTTTCTTCCAAATGGGAGCACTCCCTGCCTAAGAGGATTCCATTTGGGATGAATCTTTCTAGCAGCCTTCACATTGTACAGGACCACTCAGAAACTCTTCTCAGGGGTTACCATTCACTCTTATAACCATGTGTGGCCTATAATTTCTTTCAGCAGCCAATAGTTTCATTCAGGACCTAGTTTTATGGTAGAGTCACTAGCCCCATCTTTGAAGTCTCTCTACAAAGGTCTGAAGGATCCCCATCGTTTTATAACTAACTGAGTTGAGTTTTGTCTCATATTGGCCCATAAGCATGCTGTAGGCAGCAGCTATGGAACTTGACTTTGTATTACCCATAGTGCCCAGAAGAAGGCTTGGCACACAACAGATGCCAACTGACGTTATAGATTTCAGTAAATTAAAAACCTAATGCTTGACATGGAAGAGTGCAAATTGCTAAGTGATTTTGGAAATCAGAAGAACCGGTTCTGCTTTTCCTACACACAGAAAAATTATTTGTATTGTTAGGGCTATTACTTTATCCAAATACCTAACTGCAAATAATTACACTTCCTTATGATATCTTCAGAATATGTATGTAATTAGAAAGTGGCTCGGACAGAAAATGTTGTTTTAAAAAGTTTTATTGACAACTGATATTATGTTCCTCACTTTCGACTTTGGGGTTTACAAAATTTTAGATAACCAGGTGTTTACAAAATTTTAGATAACCAGAAGTTTCATTATGGTCATCACCTTAACACAAGACCAGCCCTGGCTCATGTATTATCGGTAATAATTTGCTTTAATCTCTACCAAACATGTTCCTTAAAAAAAAACTTAATTCAATAATGCTAAATATTAAACTAAAACTTTCCTATTTCCATTGTTACAATCACATGGTACCAGAAGGGTCTCAACCCTCAGTGCTAGTTCATTTACTTATTCTAAAATAAGTGTATTAATGCCCAGCAGTGCTAATCCTCTCTGAACAAATCACCATCTGTCTATATACACATGACTCATATTCTTTCCTTTCTCTAGTGATCCAAGAAACATGTTTATTCTATTCCTTTACATCTACATCTGGGAGTCTTATTAGTAGAAGTAAAAATAAATAACTTAGCTTAGCAAATCTGCCCTCTCCTGCAAATTCACAGTTACTATCCAGCACTCTGAAAATGCCTCATAGTTATTTTAAAAGGTTTGGCAATTTTGGAAATTTTAATTAGTTTTTTTGATCTTTAACTATTCTTATTTATATAAATACCTAACATTAAATTAGAGCAAATATCTTAAGTGGGAAAAAATAGCATAAGGGATGCTAGTGAGTACCCCATTAATATCCCTCGACCTTACTGCTTTGTGCATGTGTCCAGCACCTGTGTTCCTTTCCCTAAGGGCTTTTTCTAGCCACTATGCAACAGGTCAAAAATGCCAGGGAATCAGCCTCCCTCTACAGGAGCTCTCCACTAATGTGGAAGGGAATTAGTAAATAAATACTCCAGATCCCTTACACTGGAGGGGAGCAGATAACACGGAGGTGTGTGTTCTACATAAGCTCCCAAAGGACACCCCCCCCTGCCCGGTGGGATTGCACCCAGTAGCCCACAGTGGTACCTGGCCGGACAATGTCCCTTTTTATTGGCTGTCATCCCTCCCTGTCTTACTGCCCAATTCTCCTACTGAGGTTTGCATCACCTCCCAAGTAAACTTTTTGCATTCAATCTTTTTCTAATAGTCTACTTCTGTGAAAGCTTAAATTAAGACAGTTAGTGAGATAAGAGGTCCTGAGAAGCAGATCCTCAGGCTGGGACTCTAGAACTGAATGACTTACCGGCCAAAAGACAATGAGGGGTCCATTTCTTGTGGCAAGTGGAGTGATAACAATCCCAGACATGTTGTGGCAACCCAATTAATAAGCCACTCAGCAAGAATGAACTGGGGCATGATACAGATGGAAGAGGATGTATTGGATGATGCAGTAACTCCAGCATTTAGAATATTTGAGGGTAACAGTGATTAAGAATGACGAAATCGGCTTGTTGTTGTTAAGTGCAATTGAAGCTCTGAAGGAAGAAAAAGACAGGCAGACTCATGCTCCTACCAACTCAGCTCCTGTATTCCTTTGCCTGAGAGCATTCTTGGCCACTGAAGCCATTTTGCCCTTGTGTGCAGTAGACTTAAAGTGCTGGGAATTAATGACCTCCAGGAACAGCATTCAACCCATGAGCAACAGGTATTGGTGTATAAATACCCCAGCTCCCTCACCCTTAGAATAGATGACTCTGAGATGCATGTTCTACACTGGTTCCCAGAGTTTCCTCATTGGCATTAAACTCCAGTAGCCCACAGTGATAACTGGATTGATGATACACTTCTTAATAGTTGACTTCATTCTCTGTCTCCCTTCCCAGTTTGCTTTACATCCTACTTAATCTCCAGTCCTAGTCTCAGGGTCTGCTTTGGGGGACATCCAGATTAAATCAAATGGTCTTATCCATCATTAATATGACTTCAGTGTTGCACCTAAAGAACCAGGCAAAGCCATGAGGAATATGCAGAATCCAATCAGATATTATTTAAATATTTATAAAAGTTTGGGCCCTATCAGTTTAGAAAAATAGGAGACAAATTCAGAATAGACTCAAGGGATAAAGAGATTAGTTGACTCCTATTAATTGGTAAAGCAACTGCAAGGAGGAAGAATTGGATTTTGTATAAACTGAATTGGGACTTGAGTGGGCTGAGATATTACTCTTGTCAGGACCTGTTAAAGCCACTATACACAGGGCTCATGCTGCCCCAAGGCCTTGGCAGTGTCTCAGGACAACAAACATCCTATGATCCAAACAAAATTACATCAGATATGCAACCTTGTCCATCTAAGAAAGTCTTAGTAGAGTAACCTCAATTTACTGGCTTGAAATTTTTCTCTTTGTTCCCCACCCACCGCCCCAGGAAAAACTTTTAGATTAAGGGAAGAAGGTGAAAAGGTAAATTCAATATATAATATGCTTGTGCTAAATGTTAGAAAAAACATATGTGTAATTGGCATTGAGTGTAATAATGGAAAATAAAGGATCAGTCAAATGAATCTTGTGATTCCTATTTTAAACGTGCAGTTAGGTAATTCATTCAGACTTGTGATTTTAAATAGAAATATATAAAAGAATTATGGACTTTTAAGTAGTATTGTAACATTCAGAATAAGTAATATGTTTAGAATCCTCATGTTTATAAATATAATTTAATAGATTTTAAGAATAATTTAAATGCCTGGGAAGGTGTTTGTTCTGATAATTTAACTGATTTTAAAAAATTAAATATATTAAATTTATGTATACTCCTTAAAATTAATTTTTTAAATAGACTAGATTTATAAGCAGAATAATTGTATTTATAAGTTCAAATTTTAAAATGAAGGAAAAACTGGGGTTTGAATTTGCAACTTTCATAAATCAAATATTAAGTTTTACAAATCAAAGCAAGTATAAATTGTCCTGCTCTCAAAGACAACCAAAAGACTCACCCTTTCAAGAGTGGGATGCCGTGAAACCATGTTTATAACCACTATGGATTTTGTATCTTAAAAGGGGGCAGTCTAGAGCCCCCAAGTTCCCTGAATTACAAGTTCTCAATGATTTGCATTTTCAACCCTCTCACCCTCTTGTCTGAATTTCCTCTATCTACTGCCTGATTCTTTTTGGAATTATTTTCATAGTCTTCCTCTCCAGGCCACAGTCTCAGAGATAGTAAAAGGACCTCCAATTGCACTCTGCAACTGTGATCAACCCTATAAACAGCCATGCTAATGACATTCTCTACACCTCAACCATCCACAAGTTAAATCACATGGGAACTTTGTATCTCCTTTACTTCTTTTCCGCCTCCTTAAAATGATCAGAATAATGTCATTGTCTATGTCTGTTATCCTGATTAACTGAATTTTTACAATTATATGAGGGGAAAGTATCAATTCCTTTAAATAAATGAAACTGTTTTATGTTCAGGATTTGGGGTGTATGTGGGGATTTTTAAATTTGTTTTCTTTGTTTTACTTTAATGACTTAGCTAAAACATTTTCTTTCCTTATTAGAAGGAATCTTTATTTCAGTGAATTTCCTAGAAGGTTACAGGGCATTGTCCAGGGAAATAAAACAAAGCACTGCATTGCCCTGTTTTTCTAGGGAGTTCTGAATAGTAATGGTTGTATTTGCTTTACGTAATGGGCTTCTCAAAAAAAGATAAGTAAAATACTTAAACTTTTAAAAGTGTTGGTTACTGTTCACTGCCATAAATCCGTCAGAAGGTGAGGCTAAAAGACCCAAATATTCCATCTGTCTGATTCACTGCCACTCTTATATAAAATGCAAGCAGCAGGCAGTTGAGAATTCCCAATCTGCCCCACCCCAAGTCCAAGCCCAAATCCTGTGGCTGCCAACCTCATCTGGAATCTCTGTGTTGCTTGGAAATCCTGTGACTAAAACTTAGAAATTTTGCTTTCATGCTTTCAAGTTCCCAAGTCTGATCCTACTCAACTCTCAGCAGATGAAACCACTAACTTCACCAAGAAAATAAAGACTATCCCTTATCTTTCCTTGCACAGCCATCCAGCTAACATGTCTTGAAGCACTAGGCAGTATGCTAGAAAGAATATACCTAGAGAAAAGTAAGATTCAGTCTCTGCCTTCCAGAAAAGCATTGCCTAGTGAAGAGGAGGATGTGGGAAAAAATAATTTAAACAAAAGATAGTAAGTGTAGCTGAGTGAGATGGGACTGTCATTCACAGTTTTATAAAAACAACTGGAAGTAAAAAATGTAGTTACCTGGGGTTTTTCCCTGAATTCATTCTAACTATTTCCTAATTTCTAATTTATGATCATTCTCCTATCTTTAACTTCTGCTGGATCCCTTTTAGAAAAATGTAAATGTAAGACACATTCCAAATCATTTTTAAAATTCAAATCAGTCTAATAAATTATAATAGTGCTTAAGACCTTAGTTCCTAGGATAGTGCATTGCTGAATTATTTACAGCATGATGTGAGCGCAAAATAAATAGGGCTTTTTAAAAACCAGTGAATCACAATGACCTCAGGTCACCAATGACCATTTTTAGTGACAGGAATATATATGTGAACAGAAAGATGTCATGAATTGATGACCATAACCTTGAACCAGGGTTCAAAAACTCTAAAATTGTATTCTGTCTTTGCTAATGACACAGATCATAACTTCATGCAATAAAACTTCATTTCATTTCAGCCCTTTCTTTCTAGTCCAGTGGAAGTCCACCTCTACCACTAACTACTCCATGACAGCACGTAAGTCTCTTGAACACTAAAAGAATCATAATAACCTGCCTAACTCACATAAATATTATGGGATTCATATCACATAATAGATCCAAAAATATGTTTCAAAGTTTTTACAAAATACTACATAGAGGAGAAAATGTATGATATTATTATTATTAATACTCATGTGTGGAAGAGCCTGAAATAGTAAAATTGGTGGGGTAGATTTTGAAACCATTTGAAACTAAAGTAATAAAAAATGATAGAGTCCAAGAAAAAGAAAAATAGACATTGAAAAGTCATCTATTGCTAGGCCATTCCAAGCAGTGATCTACAGATCCCTTGAAAGGAAAAGATTTGCTCCCATTTCCAATATGTGGAACTAAGTGTTCTGTATCAGTCTAGTTTATATCAGTTTTAAGCAGTACAGCAAAACCAACTCCTAGGTTTTTAAATTTCTTCTTGAACCATTCCAAAACTACAGGGACATCCAGCTCACTGTATAGTCCTAGGAGTATGAGCCATATCCTTCCAAGTGTCCTGAGAATTTACATTCCATCTTTCTTAAAAATAACTTTTATCAAATGTAAAACATCATATTTTTTCATCAAGTCTAAATTATTATTGAATATAAGATACACCATTTTTTTAATATACACTACAAAAGGAAGTTCTACTAAACTATGGCATGCCATGACACATCCCAATTCCAGAGATTTTAAAATGAAAAAAAAAATTATGTCTTAGAATCAATGAATATAATAATTACTGTCTTATTATAAAAGGAATCCATATTTCTTGAAAAATTGCCAAAGACTGTGTATTAGCAGAAACATGGTTGCAAGCAACAGAAAAACTAGATTAAATAAGAGTTTGCGTAACTGGAAATCCATTGGAAGGACAGAGGTTAGGGTTGGTTTCATTCAGGGCCTGAAGGCTATCTCAAAAGAAGTTTCTTTCCACTCTCTGATCTGCCTTCCATGGTGTCAGCCTTCCTGAGACAAACTTCTTTCATGGTATGGGTTCCAGGTGTCCCATCTGCACCTCAATCCACACTGAAGATAGGGCTTCTATCCTGGCACTCCAAGCAAGAATTCTGAAATTCACCTGTACTCTTAAGATCATCTCCATCATCTCACCTCACCTGAGCTGTAACTGCTGCTTAGAAAATGCAAATGTACGTGAAAAGTACACGGACTGCATGGGGAAGGGAGTAATACCCAACCAGAAAATCTGCCTATTGCTAGAAAAAAACCAAAAAAACAAAAAACAATGGGGAAGGGGGGGAATTGCTTGAAATCTGTGATGGTTAATTTTATGCGTCAACTTGGCTAGGCTCTGGTGCCCAGTTGCTTGGCCAAACGCTAGTCTAGATGTTGCTGTGAGGGTATTTTTAAGACGTAATTAGATTACCCTCCATAATGTGGGTGGGCCTCAAAAATGACTGAGCTTTTCCACAGAATAAGGAATTCTCCTCAAGAATGCAACATCAACGCTTATCTGCGTCTTCAGCCTCCTGGCCTGCCCTACAGATTTCGGACTTGCCAGCCCCCTCAATCATCCTACAATTGTGGGAGCCAATTCCTTAATCTCTCTCATTCTCTCACTCTCCCCACCCTAACCCCCAGGAATACCATTTTAAAATATTTTCTCCAACTTTATTTATTTATTTTTCTATGCATAAAAACATATGGAAACATTTTACTCAAATGACATCATACTGGATATGCAAGACTCAGAACTTTTTTTTTTTATAACATCTTTATTAGAGTACAGTTGCTTTACAGTGGTGTGCTAGTTTCTGCTTTATAACAAAGTGAATCAGTTATACATATGCATATGTCCCCATATCTCTTCCCCCTTATCTCCCTCCCTCCCACCCTCCCTATCCCACCCCTCTAGGCCGTCACAAAGCACTGAGCTGATCTCCCTGTGCTATGTGGATGCTTCCCACTAGCTCTCTTTTTTACGTTTGGCAGTGTATATATGTCCATGCCACTCTCTCACTTTGTCCCAGCTTACCCTTCCCCCTCCCCGTATCCTCAAGTCCGTTGTCTAGTAGGTCTGCATCTTTATTCCCGTCTTGCCCCTAGGTTCTTCTGACCATTTTTTTTCTTTTTTTAGATTCCATATATATGTGTTAGCATACAGTATTTGTTTCCTTATTTATTTTCATTTTGGATGATCTGTCTATTGGTGAAAGTGTGGTGTTAAAATCCCCTACTATTATTGTGTTACTGTCAATTTCCCCTTTTATGACTGTTAGTATTTGCCTTATATATTGAGGTGCCCCTATGTTGGGTGCATAAATACTTACAGTTGTTAATACCTTCTTCTTGGATCGCTCCTTTTTGTTTTTTGTTTTTTTTTTTAACATCTTTATTGGGGTATAATTGCTCTACAATGGTGTGTTAGTTTCTGCTTTATAACAAAGTGAATCAGTCATACATAAACATATGTTCCCATATGTCTTCCCTGTTGCGTCTCCCTCCCTCCCACCCTCTCTATCCCACCCCTCCAGGCTGTCACAAAGCACCGAGCCAATATCCCTGTGCCATGTGGCTGCTTCCCACTAGCTATCTACCTTACTACGTTTGTTAGTGTGTATATGCCCATGACTCTCTCTCGCTCTGTCACAGCTCACCCTTCCCCCTCCCCATAACCTCAAGTACGTTCTCTAGGAGGTCTGCATCTTTATTCCTGCTTTACCCCTAGGTTCTTCATGACATTTTTTTTCTTAAATTCCATATATATGTGTTAGCATACGGTATTTGTCTTTTTCTTTCTGACTTACTTCACTCTGAATGACAGACTCTAGGTCTATCCACCTCATTACAAATAGCTCAATTTCGTTTCTTTTTATGGCTGAGTAATATTCCATTGTATATATGTGCCACATCTTCTTTATCCATTCATCCGATGACGGGCACTTAGGTTGTTTCCATCTCCAGGCTATTGTAAATAGAGCTGCAATGAACATTTTGGTACATGACTCTTTTTGAATTTTGGTTTTCTCAGGGTATATGCCCAGTAGTGGGATTGCTGGGTCATATGGTAGTTCTATTTGTAGTTTTTTAAGGAACCTCCATACTGTTCTCCATAGTGGCTGAACCAATTCACATTCCCACCAGCAGTGCAAGAGGGTTCCCTTTTCTCCACACCCTCTCCAGCATTTATTGTTTGTAGATTTTTTGATGATGGCCATTCTGACTGGTGTGAGATGATATCTCATTGTAGTTTTGATTTGCATTTCTCTAATGATTAATGATGTTGAGCATTCTTTCATGTGTTTGTTGGCAGTCTGTATATCTTCTTTGGAGAAATGTCTATTTAGGTCTTCTGCCCATTTTTGGATT